>NC_090438.1:441373248-441998248 GCF_031143425.1 Pleurodeles waltl | reverse complement strand
GGGGGTGTTAGCTCCTCCACCCATGAAGGGCATAGTTTGACAAACCAGTGAGACAGGTCTCTCCCCCAGATTTGTATATTGGCTGTCTGGAAGTGGCACATTGGATGGAACCAGTCAGAAACTATGACAGTTAGGTTAGCTTTTGCAGGGGGGTTATATCCAATACTAGTACTAGTTTGGATTTATCATCCTGAGCTTTTCAATACCAAACAACTCAGGGTGCAGAGTGGCTATCGTGTAGCTGGGGAACTCATGTTTGACCAGTGTCCAGTACATGTACTTAAAATCGCTGCTCTGTTCACTCACTATGTCTCAGGTTTGGCAAGGACACAGTGGGGGCATATTGCTCTTGCAATCATGCCCTCACATATGGTGTGGTGCACCGTGCCTTAAAGCTGTAATGCCTACAAGAGGGGTGACTTACCCATATCATATGCAGTGTAGGGTGGACAGGGCACACAGGGAGTGTGCCAAGTTGAGTTCACCTTTGTAGGTTTACCCCAGTATACTCAGCCTGCAATGGCAGTGCTGGGTGCATCTGGGTACAGGGCCCGAGAGGGTGGCACAATCAATGCTGCTGCTCTCCGGAGCCTACTCATAATAACTCATGCCCTGGGTACTGGGGTACCCATTTTCTAGGGTCTTACAGTGATACGTATGAGTGTATCCAATTGTGTCAAGCATCACAAAGACTAAGGGAAAGAGCAGGTGCCCAGGGCACCACAAGTTCTAGGACACATCAAAGTCAGGCATAAAGTTGGGGCTAACCATGCAAAAAGAGGCCTCCTCTTACACTTGTTAAAGAAAAATTAATTTCTCAATTGACTCCTCTGTTATCTTACAGGTATGACTGCACTGTCCCTCATTAAGGAGCTGGATGACGTCTTTTTAGCATATGATCTCTAATAATATCTCATTTGTTACTTGGTACTAATTTCTTCTTTGCTACTGGTGTATCTTTTTCCCTTCATATGAACATACATCCTGATCAACAGCAAAAACTACGGTATGCTGCTGAAAACAGCTATCGTCATTAAAAAAAAGCTTCTGTACTGGAAGTATACTTCCAATACCCACTTCCCTGAAATATAGCAAAAATGTTCAACATGTTTATATTTTGCTTCTGGCTGCACTTCTTTTTTAATGAACTTACTACTCTATATAATGTTTTAATTCTATTAGGAATAAGAATGAACAACTTACTGTTTAGTGCAAAAGAGTTCTCTATAAGAATGTGTGCAAACTGTTTCTGCATACATCTTTCATGACTCCTCTTTACTTGCTGTTTTGATGTAATTATGTTGTTTAGTACCCTTTTGCAAATTAACTTTTCTGTAAGCTCTTTAAAGTTCTTGTTTCTTACAGAACTATCTTCATTTGAACATTTGTACATGTTCATGCATTTTGCTAAACTACCTGGAAGCATCCTTGATTTAGGTGCTAGCTGTGTCTCATAACACTTTAATTCTTAACAGTTTTTTCCCACTATGAATTTTTATTAAATGCTTGACTTCTCTTTCCTACATGTCTAAGACAAGATTCATGTATTAGGATGGTTGTGTGTCAGAAAATGACGCTGGGCAGGTAAATGGCCCTTTTTTTTTCCTCTAACCAGCCTAGTGTCATTTTTTGAGGCAAAACCACCTTCATTCCTATCGCCACCCCCACCCAGCTAACGTCATTTTTAGTGACAGTAGCCCAAGCTTAGAGCCGGCTTGTGGCATTCCTTAAATGTGGTGCCCAGTTGGTGCTTTGGAATGACGCAAGGCATTCTATACTTTTTGCCGCAAAACTGTGTTTGTGCAGTATTGCTGCAAAAAGTATTATTCTACGCCTAAGGTTTTACCAAAAGTCCAAGTTTAGATCTGAAGTCTTACTCATAGTAAAGTTAAACTTTTGGTCAAACTTTAGACCAAAAGTCTAAACTTATACCAAAAGTCTAATATTACTACAACTAAAGTTAGACTTTTGGTCTAAACCTAGACTTTTGGTCTAAGTTTACCTGTGTGAATCAGGACCATTGCCTCTAAGTTAAGCCTGACTGATCTGTGCCAAGCTACCAGAGGTTTGAGTACAGGCTAATTTGAGGTTTGCTTGTGGCTTCACCCAGACAAGGATTGTGGTTGCTGCTTGAGAAGGATTCCTCCCTCTCCAAGTAACCCAATTTCTTGTAAAACTAAAGAGCTACTTTCAATGTAGCAAGACTGGCTGTTCCACAGGAAAGTCATGGGATGTAATATTACATGTAATAATATTGTCTCTGGCTAGAAATCAATTACAAATTTTATTTGTGGGCATTTTGAAATACTTAGTACATGCCAATTCACTGATGAAGTTGGATTTGTATTACGTATTTTGGAAAAGTTACTTTTAGAAAGTAACCTCTTCCCTGCCTAAAGCCTCTTTAGGTACATTTGCATAGGCTCCAAATGTAACCTGGTAGCTGAATAGCCTCCTTTATTTAATTGCTCATATCAATTTATAGTGTTGTAGTGGTATAGAGTGGGACATTGATTAGGTTTCACTAACAATGAGTTATTATTTATTTTTAATGAATTCGACATTGATTATGTAAATTGTGTACTAATTATATTTTTTATTTAAATATTAGGTGTGGGCTGCCGGACTTGAAGTGTTATAGGGGGGGGGAGTTGATTACGTAATCATTAACAATTAAGAATTCATTTTATTATTAATTATTTAGTTAAATATTAGGTATGTGACTTGTGTAATATTTTCATTTTTTAAGTTATGTATTAGGTTTTGGGCCGCTGGGTTTCTGGGATATGTGGTGGTAAGTTAATTAAGTAATAATTATCATTTAATTATTAATTTATTGTTAATTATGTAGTTGATTATTATTATATAAATAGTGCAAACGTTATATTTTTGAAGTTACATATTTTGTGTGGGTGGCGGAGTTAGTAGGGGCATAGGATGGAAAGTTATTTAAGTAATAATTAATATACTGTTAGTTATAAATGTATTAATAATTATTTAATTGATTATGTTCATTGTGTCATATTTGTTTATTTTAGTTATATGTTAAGTGGGGGCTGCCGGATTTGCGGGGGTGTAGCGTGGGAAGGTTATGGAATAATAAATAAATAATATTTTTGAATTGATAATTCGTGTTAAAACTGTTTAATAATTATGTAAATTGTTTAATTGTTTTCAATATATTTTTGGTTAATTAATAATACTCCTAGTAATAATGTTATATTTCTTGTAAACTAATACCGGTTATTCAAATATGATATGTGCTTGAAATGAAGTTCTTTCCTACTGCTGCACAGACTGGAGTGAGAATAGTGAATATTACTCCAACGAAGCCCAATGCTTTCTGTACTTTTGCATGGACTGGAGTAGGAATTGTAAATTTAACCCCTCTGTAGTCCCACACTTTCTGTACTGTTGACTGGAGTGGGATCAGTAAATTTAATCCATCTAAATTCCAGCAATTTTCCTAATGTTGCACAGAGTGTGAACGGTAAAGTTAACCCTTCTGAAGACCAACATTTTCCCTACTGTTGCACAGACTGGAGTGAGAATAGTAAATCTTACCCCTCTGAAAACCAACTCGTTCCCTACTTTTGCTCCGTATGGAGTAGAAATAGTAAATTTAACCCTTCCGAAGTCTAAAGCTTTGCCTACTGTTGCACACACTGGAGTGGGAATAGTAAATTGAATCCCTCCAAAGTTCAACATTTTCGCTACTGTTGCACAGAATATAGTGGGAACAGCAACTTTTACTCCTCTAAAGTTCAAAGCTTTTCTTACTGTTGCACAGACTGGAGTGAGATTAGTAAATCCTACCCCTCCAAAGTCCAATGCTTTCTTTTTTATTTATTTTATTTCTTTATTGACATTTTTCAGTTAATCCATACATGGAACCGTAAACAACAATTACATTTATGTTCAACTGTGCTTCATTCGGACGATGTTCAATTTTTGTATATTATGCCAACATCTGCTTCATACCGCTTAAAATTTTGTAGGAAAGGGCTAACATTCTCAAGTGGGGGCATGTACACATAAGAGGATAAAGTTCCATTTGATTTGTCCTGTGTTATGGGATTTCACTGTAACAGGCCGTGTGATTACCAACTTTTGCATTGATGGCCATTAGGGTCACAAGTGTAATATTGTGTAATCGTGTACACATGGTTGCAGGTGGCCCCAGTGAGTATATCAGTTGAGTGAGGAATTTCAATGTGAGGTGGTAGGCTTGTTCTTTGTCTCCGTGTCTGGTGTCAGAGTCAAGAGGTAGGACTGTAAGGGACCCATATGTCTCTGTACCTAAACTGCGGGGTAGCACCTGGGAACCTAAGTAGTAGAGCTTCATGTCCAGACTCTCAAAGGCTCTTTTAGAAAATTGTCTTGTAGGGTGACCAACGCCAGGGGAAAGTGTTTACCCGCCCATCTCAGGCAGACCAGTTACATTCTGAGTGTGTGAATGAACTGTTGTCTCAGGCAGTAGGGCATGTTGAGAAATAGATGTATTAAAATTTGGGTAGGATGACCATTTCATAAGTGAAATGCCCCCACCATGGACAAAGGTAGTTAAATCCATAGTGTGATGCTCTGTGGTTTTGGAAAGACTGACTCCATAATCTGCATGTATAACTTCTCTCTGGTCATTAGACACTAATATTCTTAGATATCGAAACTTAGAATCGCACCACTCTAGCGGGAAGTCTGGAGTGAACTGTACTGTAGCAAGCATTAGAGGGAATAATTGGGACTTTCCCCAATTTCCTTGGATGCCCGAGAGCCCTCCAAAGCAAACAAATTCACTTAATACAGAATTTAGATTAGTACTTAGATCTTTCAGATAAATCGTTATATCATATGCATATAATGTGAGTAATATGAGGTGAGAAGGGTAACAGAAGGCATACTCCCAGTGGTGCTGATGGAGCTTTACAGCTAGTGGCTCTATCACCAATACAAAGAGCAATAGCAAGAGTGGGCATCCCTGCCATGTCCCCCTGGATATTATAAATGGCCTGAGTCTGCCTCATTAATTCTGACTTTCGCTGTGAGCTCAGAATAGCAGAGAGATATCTATTTCTAGAAGGAAGGGGGAAATCCCGCCCGACAAAGTACTATCATCAGATAGTCATATCCCAATGAATCGAAAGCCTTGGCGGCATCTCACAAAGCTGCCATTGCAGCAATATCCAAATCTATATCTTGCAAAAGCCTGAAGTGGATCTGCAAGTTATGTGAAGAGGACCCCTAATTAGCTATATGATTCACAATAATCTGGCAGATTTCCTGGTTGGAGTAGAGTGATAAACATGGCTTCTCGCATAGAGGGGGGAAGGAAGCCCAGCTCCTGTGTCTTTATTGACAGATTTCAGAACTGGGAGTAGTGCATCTATATATGTCTTATATTGCTTGGCAGGCAGCCTATCTTGGCCTAGGGCCTTCATATACTGCAGTTGTATTATAGCCTCCCTGATTTCATCATCTTCAAATTCTGTAGCCAAGAATTGTCTTTGTTTATCATTCAGCCATTCCAGTGCCACATCCTCAAGATTAGCTTCAATGTCAGTGGCCTGTGGGCTACAAGCCAAATACAGGGAGCCATAAAATGTAGAGAATGCCCATAGGATATCTGGCGTGTCTTTAATTAGTATAGCATCCGCATCCAGTATTGCCATGATATCATTTGTAAAGCGTAGTTTGCATATAATGGTTGCCAGAGTATGTTTTGGGCATTCATTCTCACCATAGGCCTGAGCTTGTGCATATTTACCACAATATGGAACTTTCTTCTTCACCATCTCCTGATATTCGAACATGGTGAGGTGTACCTGCTTAGACAGTTTGGATTTTGTAGAAACACTCTGTCTAGACTCTAGTGCATTTAAGCTGGTCTCTAATTCACTAAGCTGATGATGTATTGATCTCATTATCCCACTGCCCTTAGCCAGACAGAAGCCTCGCATAGTGACCTTGAAGGCCTCTCATACAGTGCCCATCGTGAGAACTAAGCCTTTGTTCTGGTCAAAAAAGTTGGCCATTTTCTATCTTACTTCCTCTCGGCAAGGAGTGTCAAGTAACAAGGTAGGGTATATCCTTCCTTTAACCCCTGGGGAAACAAGTGCGGGGTTCACAGTTCCATTAGGACCGTCAGAGGAAGTATGTGCTAGGTGAGTGACCTTGTGTATCCAGCTACACAGTCCCTAGGGCACCAGCCAATAGTCTAAGTGTGACCAGTTATTGTGTACATAGGAATAAAATGTGCCTTCCCTGTCTGAAAGGTGAAGTGTCCTCAATGCACCCACTGGGTAATGTTCTTTCATTATTCCTTGACTATGTCTTGCTGCTGTACCATTATATTTGGATGGAGCATGTGATCTATCTAATATCGTATTTAATGTTATGTTAAAGAATCCACCCCATATGACATATATGAAACCGATGGTTGCAATCCATACCCAGAGTCTGTCAAAGAATGTTGGATCATCGGTGTTGGTGCCATAACAATTAGCAATAGTGACCATTGTTCAGGCAAGCCACCCCAGCCCCTGGTTGTCATTCATAGCGCCCAATGGTGTGTATGGGACTCCCCTACAAATGAGGATAATAGTTCCACATCCATATGAGGAGAAAGTAGAACATTTCCTGTGGGAAGCCCATCGGGTCACAAATGTTGTGTGTGCCACATCCTTTAACTGGGATTCCTGTAATAGGGAGATATGGATATTTCATCTTTCTAGACAGGCTATTACATGTCTACGTTCATGTGGGTCACCCAATCCTCTGACATTCCAGGAGAGACAGTTGTACTGGTGTGCATAAAGGTGGGATAAAATATATGTGGAGGCACAAATCTGCAAATGATATGCAGTGTGGCATCACCAGAAGTAGAGTGTGTGTATATGTTAGTAATTCAAACAGTCCCTTATCCACCCTCCTCCAGCACCGATAGACTAATAATGTCAGGAATATGTAACTCTCCCATAAACTTCTTAACAGAACATGTTTCATAATAACAACACAGTGGAATTGGCACCTGTGTTTTTAAGAGAGAAAGATGTGAGAAAATAGCTAACTTCAGGAAGAGAGGGAGGTGTAAAGAGGAAAAGGGTAGAGTAAGAGCGAGATAAAGACAAATATGATAGGGAAAGACAGTAAATCACATAAACAAAAAATGATTAAGAGAGTAATGCAGTACGTAACAACTGGAATGAGTTAGGGGATCTCCTGCAGGCAGTCGTCTAGAGAGAGCCAGTCATGTTAATCTCCACAGCAACAGGGTTGCTCAGGGTGTAGCATATGATCCCTTTGGTAGCCCATTGTGCCAAGGCAAGCACATAGGGGAATAGGATGAGTCAGTAGGCCTAATGTACGGTTAGGAGACAGTCAGAGTGCACCTGAGCTGCCCAGTAGTGTCTCACCGAGGGTCCCACAATCAAGGCAATTGTGAGATATGGCCACATAGTATCACTGAAAACAGTTGAGGCACAAGGTGTGTAGGTCCCCAAGGTTTTCAATCAGCCTCTCACTGACATTGGCATAGCTGGTCCAGACAGTGTATTTGGTGAGCCTGTCAGGCATTGGTATACATAAACTCAGTTACTTGTTGTGGAGACATGAAAATATGACCGTTACCCCGGAAGGAAATGTGAAGTCGGACTGGGTAGAGCATCACACATGTTATGGAGGGTAGTCTCAAATTCTGCTTGATGGGTGCAAATTTCCTCTGTGCCTCCTACACAGTTACAGTGAAGTCTGGGTATATAGTCAAGGTGTTGCCATCAAACTGAAGATTGTGCTTTCCCACATCAATGGAAGGGCAACATTGCAGTCACAATAGTTCAGGAGTCTACTAGGGATTGGTTTCACCTGGGTGCCCAGCGGAGGGCGAGCCATCAAGGTCCAGTGGGCCCATTCAAGGATAAGCATTTTTAAGAATAATTCTGCACCAAAGAGCGTGACCAGCAGTCTCTCCACATATTTCACCATCCTTCCAGTATTGGTGGATTCCGGAACCTCAATATCCGCAGGTTGTTTCTGCAAGGTCGTGCCTCATGATCTTCATTTTTGACAGAGATAAGTTTCAATACTTTCTCCATATTCAGCAACTGTTCACCTTGGTTTGAGAGAGTATCCCCCACTGTGGATATTCTCTTTTCTGCCTCTGTTATGCGACCACTATGTTTTTGCATTTTATTTGTGATGGAATCTATCCTGGCACACATGGTGTCCATTTTTCCTTAACAGATGTAAGGCTCTGCTGCATGGCCAGCAGTAGTGACATCATGTCTACTGTGCTGCCAGGATTCTCTGTGGATGCATCATCCACATCTGGCTGGACTGGACGGTTAGCCACAACTCTTGTGGCTCTTTGTGCATTGAATTTGAGCTTAGTCTGCCGCCCGTCATGTTTTCCCATGATGGTTATGTGAAGGATAAATTACGTGGGGCCGGTAGGAGCAGGCATTCCTGAGCCATATTTTTGTAGGGACAGTAGAAATGGGGACCTGCTGTGCCGGTTTGCCATGATATGAGACAGTGTTGAGCTTGTATTTGTGGCATGATAGTGGCATAATGTAGTTCAGCTGCCCAGTCCTGCCTCACCCACACAATTTTATTTCCATGTTTCCCAATGGGGGCTCAAGCGGACTTGGGGTCATCCACTGCATCCCCCTGCCCAGCTGAGTCACAGACCAAGACGAGGTAATTGCAGATTGATTATTGAGTTTAGGTATTTCCTAATATAGCCTATTTACTGATGAAGCATTACAGTAGTAGGACATTTAGAGGGTTACGCAGTGAGGCTGTGATTTCTAGGTAGAGAGGCCTGCTTACAATATCTCAGCAGTGTTGTAGAGTTTTGTCCCTGCAGGCCTGCACCGATCAAGGCAGCAGCATGGTCATTATTGTGTTTATAGGGAGAAAATGACACAAGGTATGGTGATTTTTTTCCCCGAAGCTCCAAAGCAGCCCCCCACCAGGCGTATCCGGCGCAGATGGTGCATCCGATTCTCAAATGGGCACTGCTCCACTGCAAGCCTCAAACTGAGAGAAACTGTGTGGGGCCCGAAGGCACCAGCAAGCAGGTAGTGGCAGGTCCTGTGTGAGCGTTTGCTCAGTCAGCGTAGTCGGGTAAATTGCACAAAGCAATTAGCCTTTAGCAGAGACCCACAGTCCTGCAGGTGATATCTATGATCACAGCCACATTAATTCATGGAAAGCCCCCGGTAGCCCGCAGCCACCACCTTAATGTGTGAACAGTCAGGTAGCACACTTCACCTCTGAAGACCCAGACCCTGTGGGGTACCCTGCATGGAGGCAGCATCAATCCCTAGCAGGGAAACACCCCGCTTGGCAACAGCAGTTGTGTCTGACTCAGCTAATTCACCTCCCGGCTTGTAGAGATAGGTGTGAGAAGTGACCGATCCCTCAGCGAGGTGGCAGCTCCTGCACACTGGCAGTGATGATGAGCATGCTCAGATCTGTACCGTAGCTGCCAATTTGTCGAAGCATGCTGGGGTATAACAGACTAGGATCTCCACATGTGCTGGATCGTTTTTGATGAGGGTTTAAAGACCAGGTCGCTGCAGTCATCTAGGGTGCAAATTGTCAGGGTTTTAGCTGTGATGGGGCCAAATAAGGGAGGATAATGACAGATTTTACCCCCAAACTGCAGGAGCCTCATGGTTCTCACCCCCCCCACCCCCAATGCTTTTCTTAATGTTGCAGTGGAGTGGGCATAGTATGCCTATTATTCTCAGACTTTTTTTGATAATCTTTAACTTGTGACCTAAAGTAATCATTACTCGGTTCCCCGCCATGCACAGTTTTCTCATTCAATAATTGCATTACAAATATTACAGTGATATTATCAATGATGTCATAGAAGATATCATTAAATATGTAATATGTGGAGTAATTAGCTGTGGATGACAACAGAATGAGTTATAGTTACCATGGGGCACGTCCCTGTAACCTTTGTATTTTTCAGTGAATTTCTAGGGTTTTTTAAAATCCAAATTCCTAATTATAATGTCCCTGTAATATTTGATTTATTCTTTCAATTTCAATGTTTTTTTTAATGAGGCAGAGGATTGGCTCCTGTGGCCAAACCCCTAATGCATCCAGCCCCACACCATACACAGTCTTTGACCGTGTGCTGCTGGTGGGTTAGACTCAGGGCCAGGCCTGCAGTCAGGCCCTGCTGCCAGTCCCATGTGGGGTTCGTGAGTGAGTGGGTGTTTTTTTGTCATTGGGCTCCTTATCTGTGGATCTTTTGCAGATTTACACTGAAGGTCATGCTGAGACCTGCAGTGGATCCACAGATAAGCCCAAAACAAATTTGGGCACGTTTTTCCATGTGTCCTTTGTGGTGATGTTACCTCTATCCTGACCCCTCATGCCACTTTTCTCTTTTATTGTTCCCCCCTGCACCATGCTTATAGAATGGCAGCTGCAACCTTTCTCTCAGGTTGTAGCCAGCCAATCAGGGCCTTGCTTTGGCACATTGATCCGTAGAACCACTGTGGTGGATTGGTGGTAGACCCTTGACCCTAGATCTTTCCATTTAGTTTTCCTTCAATACCTCAACAACTATTGAATGGATATGGACCAAGTAATAAAAAGGGCTCTTTCTGCTCCAAGAGCTAGCTTTCTGCCAAATTTGGTGAAATTTGGTCCAGCGGTTTGGACTGTAGTTGTGTCTAAAATCCCTATGGGAAATTGCATGGGGAAAATGCATGTTGGGACCCCCTTTTGTTCAGCCTCCACTTGATGAATCTCCCAAGACAACAGGGGAAGTGAGTGGTGTATACGTTTTGAAAATTTCATGAAGATACGTCAAACGGCACCAAAGTTACTGTCAAAACAAAAAAACACTGTTCCTATGGAAACTATGGCCCTCATTATGAACACGGCGGTTCAAACCGCGCCGCCGCCGGTGGCGGTAAAAACCATGAACAGAGGAGTGGTACGGACCACCAAATAATGAACCTACTGAAATACAGGCATCCAGAAAACCACCCACCGCCAGTAGAGGAGTGCCAACGACGACGGCAGAGTCCGCCCACAGACCGAAGGAAAGGCCCAACCTGCCCATCAAATAACGAACCATCAGTCCGCTGCCAGTTCTGGAGCGGGAACCACTGCCACGTAAGTCCATGCGGAAATGAACCTAATATAAGGAAACACTCACCGGAGGCCCACACAACGCGCCGAAGCAGACATGGATAGAGACCTGCAGATGCTCCTTGCCATATACCTCCACGAACGAGACCGCCGACAAAGACGACGACGGTAATTTCCCCAACCTACTTAACAAGGGAGGAAAGGGCACAGTTACATACCCATCGCAACGTCCCCCAACCCTTCACAGGAACACAAGTCATACACCCTACAACAAGAGGAACTTACCCAACACAAGGCAAATCCAACCTGACCATAGTACATACAAATGCCCCACACCCACAAACAATGAAACGAAAGTCCAGGGTTCAAGAGTGTGCCGCCAAAACACAGGCCACACATAAATATTTATTTGAGCTCACAGAGCCAACTATTTTCAACAAGGCCAATGGCCAGTCCGTAGTGCAAGAGGTCCCATGGGCCACAAAGGCCCCAACCTGACTCCCGAAAGTGCACAGTACTCCACGGAATGGGGCAACATTGGGGCATCCAGGCACCTCACGGAATGGGGGCAGGGGGTGGTGGGGGTGGGTATTTGCGACGGGGGTGGGGCTTGGACTTGCGCTCGGAAGGTGGAGTGGGTTTGCGTTTGGCTTTAGAAGGTGGGGGTGTGTCTTTCGAGCGGGTGGAGCCAGATGGACTTGGCTTTGCACGGGGCTTCTTCTTCTCTGGGGAAGGGGCACAGGAATGTGAAGGGCGGACAGGGGTGCACTGTGAAGTGGAAGAGTGGAAAGGGCAAGGAGGTGCGCATGCTTAAGGACAAGAAAGGGTGGGCCAGTGGGTTGGAAGAGGTGAGCACAGGAGCGGAAAAGTTATTTCGAAGCAATTGGGTTGGTCCTGGAGGAGGGCATGGAGTGGAGGCAGAGTGTGTGGACGTCAGTGGTGTAGGGGTGCATGTTGTGGGTGCAGGTGACTGGACCGAATGCTGAGGTGTGGTGGATGTGTGATGGGTGGGTGTCTTGGTGCATTTGTGTGTTTTTGGAGGAGGGGGTGGACACAGTGGGAGAAGACAGGCTGCCAGTGTGGTTGTATGTTGTGTGGGTATATGCAAGTCTGGTGAGTGTGCTGCATGTGTCAACTACAGTAGTTGTGGTGAGTGCAGGTGTGGTGTCTGGGGTGCATGTATGCATGTCTGCTATTGTGGTGACTGCAGTAAGAGGATAAGCAACAGTGACTGAAGGTGAAGTGCATGAGGGTATGCATGTAGAGGGGACAGTCAGGGAGGCAGGAGAGGTGGGCACACTAGGGGAAGTGGATGTTGCGGTGTGTGCATGTGTATGTTGGCTGTGTGAATGCTTGTGGTGGGAGGTGTGTTGCCTGTGTTTAGATGTGTGCATCTTGTGTGTTGAGGTGCTTGACTGCGTGTCAGATTGTGTGCTTTGGACGGGTGAAGGGAGTGGGGTGCTGGAAAGGGTAGAGGAGGTTGGAGGGGGGACAGAATGACCAGGGAAACTGGCTGCCCTCAAAGAGGAGGCCAGAGCCTGAAATGATCTTTTTCGGCCAGACACGGCACTGTGAATGCCATCCAGATAGGCATTTGTCTGCTGCATCTCTGGTGCTATCCCTTGGATGGCATTGACGATGGTTGTCTGCCCTACAGAGATGGTTCTCAGAAGGTCAATAGCCTCCTCTGTGAGGGCAGCAGGGCTGACTGGGGCAGGGGAGGAGGTGCCTGGGGCGAAGGAGATGCCCACCTTTCTGGGTGAGCGGGCATAGGCAACTCGGTGGGGAACAAAAGGGAGGGCGGTGATAGCTTGGGGGTTGACGGAAGATGTTACTGTAGTGGTCTGCCCACTAGGGTCTGCCACTGCCAGTGAGCCCCCATCGGAGGAGTTATTGGAGTCACTACCTCCAGTGGTAGTTGCCTCCCCAGTGGTACTCCCCTTGCCCTCCAACCCACTGGTCCCCTTGGCTTCCGATGACTCTGCCTCCGAAGATCCGTGGGCCGCTGCATTCCCACTTGCCGGTGCCTCAGCTCCCTCGCCAGATGTTGCTGATGTAATAAAACAACACAAGAGAACAAGGATGGGGAGACAAAATAGGAGAGACACTTGTAAATAGCTGAACGGTGTGAACATAGTGGCCAGACATACACCCACCCAGAAGACATCCCCAACAGGCAGCCCCGTTCACTATGCCCATGGCCATGCACCTGACTAGTGACCAGAACCCTGCTCTACAACCACCCCCTGAACTATCTAAGGACCCGACGTGTAGGAGACCTGCACAAGACACCCCTACATCCCTTTGGGGGCCATGATGTAGATGGATAACAGTCAGAGTCCCTGCAACTAAGCAGCATGAACCCTAATGCACATACAGACATCCATCAAGGGCTAAGATTGTGACATGAGTACTCACCCCCTTGTGACTGCTGTGCAGCCTTCAAGCGCCCATCCAGGTCTGAGTACACCACAACCAGGATGCGTAGCATGAGGGAGGTCAGTGCCCGATGGGCACCCCTTCCAGGTTGGAGGACTTCCCCAGCTGGGCCTCATAGATTTTTCGCACCCAGCACCGCAGGTCCTCCCACCTCTTCCTGCAGTGGGTGCTCTGCAGGTTGTAGACCCCCAGGGTCCACACGTCCTTGGTGACGGCATCCCAAAGTGCCCTCTTCTGGTGGGCGCTGACCTAAAAGGGAGACACAGAAATGTAACACAAAAGTCAGGCACTTGCTAAATATGTACAGCTGGCTATACGTTCACAATGGGACGGACAGTACTGACAGACTCACAGGACATACGCACGCAGCATGGCATGAATCATGGCCCATGCAGGCTCACAGGTGCACACATATGTACTTATAACACTATCCATTACACTCAAACAGTGCCCCCCAAGCCCCTAACTCACCTGTACCTCTGGGCGTCCATAGAGCGCGGTACAGGAGCAGGATCCCGTCCACTAGCCTCTCCAATTCCTGCTGGGTGAAGGCCGGGCCATTTCCCCTGCAACACGAGCCACTTCCATGACCAGAGGCAGGACACAGCAGTGCACACAGTAGAGTACCTGTTCGCATGAGATCAGGGAGTCAAGTGAAGTTGGGATAACTAATTTGCGTACGTACCACGGCGGTATGCACAGTCACCGCCGGCGGCGATCATGATATGCAAGGATTCCCCATTGGCATCTATGTTAACCAATGACGGTGCAAACGGTGGAAAACACCACCTTACGCTGTTACGTCAACTGCTAGTGGTATGAGGTCACTTTCACAACAACAGTTCTGGATTACAGGGGGCAGACATTTTGGCACTAACTACGCATATATATGTGCACAATGCAGGCCCTATTTTTCACATAAAGCAACTATGCATGTGACCATTAACACTACAACAGATTACATACAATGTTCACTCATTAAGGTGTGGATGAGGATCTGTCGAGAACATCTAACTTATGAGTCCCTACAATCAAGTATGCAGTGCACAATGAATGACAATGTGTGCCTATGTATGTGTCTCCTCACATGTGTTTCAAATCACTCCTATGTACCAACCCTTGTGGCGAGGAAGGGCTCCATTGGTGTACAGACCACTTGTGGATATGCGGACCATGGTGGAACATCACACCATAATCAATTACAGACTCACACGTGCAACTATTCTTGAACTTTGTGCATTACTGGATCCTGCACTAAATCCTGGAAATTGTAATCAGCATGCCATCCCTACTGAAGTGTAGGTGCTCTCTGCACTCCATTTCCTGGCCATGGACTCATTTTAAGTGACAGTGGGCATGGGTGCTGGATTTTTACAGCCAATGTTCAGCATGGTTCTGACAAGATTTCTATGTGAAGTTTCCTCAAAGTAACGACCTCCCTGCCATCAAGTCTGACTTCTATGCGTTTGCAAACATACCCCGTGTGATCAGTGCCATCGATGGCACCCACATACCTATCATACCCCCAAGAGTCAGTGAACAGGTGTACAAAAGCAGAAAGAACTTTCATTCCATGAACATTCAATTGGTATGTACTGCAGACCAGTACATCTCACATGTGAATGCCATGTTCCCCGGTTCAGTCCATGATTCCTTTGTGCTGAGGAACAGTAGTGTGCCACAGAAGATGGAACAACTACAAGAGGACAGAGGGTGGATCATAGATAAGTGTTTCTGACACAAACTGCCACCTAGCAGACAGCCAGGCTGTCTGACTCAGAGGCTTGACAATGACTACTCTGTATTGCACCTTTTTCTAGGTGATTCTGGCTATGCCAGCTTGCGTTGGCTCCTGACACCAGTGAGGAATCCTGGGACGGATGCAGAGAGGAATTGCAATGAGGCCCATGGACGTACTAGGAGGGTGATAGAGCGCACAATAGGTCTCCTGAAGGCTAGATTTCGTTGTCTACATATCTCTGGGGGTTCTCTGGCCTATGGGCCAGAAAAGGTGTGTAGAATAGTGGTGGCCTGCTGCATGCTGCACAACGTGGCAGTGAGAAATTCTATTCCCCTCTTAGAGGTGGAGGGTGCTGTATGTCCTGACCAGCTTCCTCAGAGAGGAGAGGAGAGTGATGGTGATGGTGAGGAAGTGGAAGATGTCAAATCCAGGACCCAACTGACACAACTCTACTTCCAGTAACTATGTGGGACTAAGGGCTGACATTGGGGTTTGTGCCACATACTGTCAGTGTGGTTTGTCATCTAGGGGGGGGTTAGAATATTCTATTTATAACTGGGTCCAGGTCTGCATGGTACCCAATACAATTTAGTGCATTTATTTTGGGGCCACATTTAGGCTCACAGGAGTACTTTCATGCAACACATTACCAATAAAGTGGTTATAGGCCATTTGCATCCATACTTCACTTTGTTCACATATTATGATAGGGGACAGTGTTACAGGTGTGATATGTGTTTTATTGGTGGCAGGGATTTGAATAATGCAATCTACAGTGATGGCAGTTGGTCATGGGTGGTTGTCCTCAATGCCAACATGGTGGCAGCCTTGTTAGTAGCATTGATGGGTCCATCAATGCTTGGATTAGTTCGTATTGCTTCTTAGCACTGTTTGGTGGTTGAATGTGTGGGATGGTTGTTGTGCAGATTGATGTGGAGTTACTTCTTGATGGGGGCCATATTTTTGGCAGGTGTTCAAGTCCCAAATCTTGGCCTGAGGGTCCGATGGGTTGCTGTTGACCTTGAGGGGATGACATGGTTGGCCCTTGTGTTACCTCTGAGGGTAGTTCCTGGGATGTTGCTGCTGGTGTCATTGTCCGGTCTGTGTCCTGTGCTGTAATGGGGGCCTCCTGTCCTGTGTGGGTCTCAGAGTGGGTTTGTACCAGCTCCAGCAGTGCTCCTGCTACGCTGACCATCGTGGTGTGGTGCTGTTTCCACTGCTCCATGGCCTCTTGGTGGTGTTCCTGCTATATCCTCTGACTGTGCTCTAGGGTGGATACTATATGTGCCAACCTATCATGGGTATGCTGGTAGACCCCCAAGACCTCAGAGATCATGTCCTGGGCTGCTGCATCCATCCTGTGGCCTCCCCCCTGGGCCACTGAGGCCCCACCACTGGGCCTAGCCCCCTATGCCTGTGTCCCCTGCCCAGGTCAGGCGGTACCATTTGTACTGGGGCCATCATCTTCCTGCCTGTTGGTAGGGGGTGACTTTGGCCTCTGTACCTGTGTTCCATGCAGACAGTGAAAAGCTCCATGGGGCCGTGGCAGAGGGCCCTGCGACTCCCCTTACCGCCAGCCTTTTCATGGCGGTTCATACCACCATGAAAAGGCTGGTGGGAGGGGGACTCGTAATCCCCTGGATTACAACCGCCGGGACCAAAGTGGTGGGAAACCGTTGGTCCCGGCGGTGTGGCCGCGGCGCTTCCGCCGCGGTCTCAATTCCAAGGAACGCAGCCAGCCTGTTGGCAGTGCTTCCAACTAAACAGCCCTGGCGGTCTATGACCGCCAGGGTTGTAATGAGGGCCCTTGTGTTTTTTTTCTCTGAAAAAGGCATCAACAAAGGGTTTGTGGTGCTAACATCACCATCTTCCCTGCTTTCAGTAACAGGCAGACTTGAATCAGAAAACCACATTTTTTAACACAATTTTGGCATTTTACCTGGACATACCCCATTTTTTACTTTTTTGTGCTTTCAGCCTCCTTCCAGTTAGTAACAGAAAAGGGTGTGAAACCAATGTCAGATCCTGGACAGCTAAGCATTTCTGGAAAGTAGACAAAATTCTGAATTCAGCAAGGGATCATTCGTGTAGATCCTTCAGGGATTTATTTAATGTGTGTGTGTGTATATATATATATATATATATATATATATATATATATATATATATATATATATATATATATATGTGTATATATATATATATATATATATATATATACATATATATATATACATACATACATTGAAAAATAACTCAAGATGTAATACAAGGTAAAATGGATGTTTTTAATAATGGTGTTGCTTCATATATATGTATATATAAATACACACACACATGTGTTTGCTTATAGAAATATATATTTTATACAGTATTAAATGTTATTTAAATGTATTTAATTAACATTTTTATTAATGTTATATATTGACACATGTAATATTTCCTATTTTATACTATATATGTATATATTTCTTTTTTTTTAAATGTATGCTTTTTCACAATATTAGTGTTGAAGTCAGATTTTAAGCCACAATTCTAAAAATGCCACTTTAATAAAAATATATTTTCTCGTTCTAAACATTTGATGCCCGCACTCTGTTTCAGAGTCAGATTACTAGGTGTAGTTGGCAGTTGGTCTTTGTGTATTCCTCCCTGACAGTACCACAATAGGGGGACTAGGTTTAACAGGATGGTGGAGCTGAGCTGATACCTACTACACTTGGATTTCAAAGGCAATGGCTTAGCTCACACCAAAGGACTTTACACTAGGCTCTTGCCCCCAGACAGATTTGGAACAGGGTAGAGAGGCAGGGAATTCTGGACACGTCTGTAGTAGGAGAACTCTAGAAACTTCTCTCACTTCAAGGTGAGAACCAGGCATAAAAAGGGGACCCTCAGACTCACTCTATAGGTCACTCCTAGACCTGTGGATACTACAGAAAAAGGATGCCCTTTCTGAGAAAGAAGAATGAACCTACACCATTCATCCCAGGCTCAGATGACTCCACGGTCAGCTGGCTGAATTCCTGTTTTGAACTCCGGGGAAATAAAAAGCTCCAGAGACCTCCCTGGTTCAGCCGAGCTGACCAACTACCTCCACCTACACCTGGATCTGCCTATGCTCTGCTAGCCTCTGCAAGAGTAAGTCCCTGATCCCTAAACGGTGCCTTCCCTGGTCCTAGAACCTTGGCTGAAATCAGTGTTTACTCCTAGGGCTCAAAATGGAGAAATCCAGTTTTTTTGGGGTCTTTGCAAATGCAAATGAGTCCTGTCATGCCAGGATCTTGCCGCCAGAATCAAATGTCAAAGTGAGGATCTGGTGTACCCGACTCCATGTGTTACTTCAACCATTAGCAGTGACCAGCAACACAGGATCTGTACTTCACACTACACTGATAAACACAAGAAATGTTCTTCCTTCTCCTTGCAGCCTCCTGCACCACAGCAAACTGGACTGTTTGCTCAAGAATTTGAGAAGATAAATTTTTCAGTGGGACTAATCTGGTCCTTGTATCTAACATGCACTCCATTGTGATCATCCTCAACTTGTGACTATCACCCAGTCTAGCATGACCGGATTACCATGAGTCACAGTTTGTGCTTTAAGCGATATACTTTCCTTAAATCTTTGAAATTGCACATCTCCGGTTCTACTGATTGGACTTTTACTGTTTTGGTATCAAATAATTTATTACATTTCAATCTATTTTTTTTAAAAGTTATGTTGTGTTTTTCTTGTGTTGTGTTTTCACTTTATTACTGTTTAAGTGTTGCATACATACTTTACAAATTGCCTCTAATTTAAGTCTGACTGCTTTTGTGCCAAGCTACCAGAGGGTTAAGCAGATATTAATTTAGTGATTTATTTAATCTTCGTCCTGACAAGGATTGTGGCTGTTGCTTAAGAAGGGCTCACACTCCCTTACCCAGTAATCTTATTTCTCACATTTCTTCAGTGTTATATACTTAGTCAAACATATATAAAAATCAAATTACTTACTAAAATATGGCCTACCTTTATATATAATAATAATATTTTGTGAACTTTTCTGGTACTGTGGTTCTCATGCAGTACAAAGGAAAAGGCCCATATTGATACTTTTTCTGGGGTAGCTTTGTTTCTGGTACCATGGGGCACTGACGTAGCACTGTAATGAAAAAAAATTATGTATGCACCTCTCCTCCACAACTCCCAATGGCACCGATAGGGCACCCATAGCTTCCTAAGGTGACGGTACTCAGAACTCATCCTAACTTCAAGTAAATCAAGCAGTCAATCTCCCCAGACTGCAACCATCTACAACCACCAACTAATCATAATCCTAGTCAAAACCACCTGCTAGTGAGCAATCCCCAGTCCTATATGGACTTTATTCATGCCCACCAAACAGTGTAATGTAGCACATATCTTCTAGCCCAATTCCCTTAAATCCATCCTGCTCTGTAACAAGTGATTTCCCTGCTGCACAAAATCTTTGCACATATGAGCAGTACATTGGCTACGGGGCCACTACTCAGTGCACTCATTGAGCATCCTCCTTCACATGACCACCCCCTGCAATAAGTCAACTCAACATATGCATAGTCGCCTTCAATACACAAGGGACTGACTGTGTGCATGCTTTCCAGGCAACCATCCTGCCACTTTGCACAGCCTTAAGTCATGAACATCAGGAGTTGGCCACAGTGTTAACATCCAGCTATTCCATGCACCCTACACCCATGAGTATCCAACCCCCTACACATGCTGAATGTCCAACTCATAGCCATTTTCCTTCTACACATAAACATTCATGATAGATGTTAGACTGACAGCCTTAGGGTGGTCTTCCCCCATAGTTTTGCCTGCTTCCCTCCATTTATCTGATCTTGCTTTTGCTGGTTTTGAGACTCTGTACACTTTGGCCTTCATAACGACGCAGTAGCGATCGGACTGACGCCAATGTGGCGGTCCGATTGTGGCACAACCACCACGGTCGTAATGTGGCAGTCGGACAGCCACCTGGGGATTACGAATCCCTTCTACACCAGTGATTACATGGGGTAGCCCTGCAATTTAAAGGCTGGCAGAGATGGGTATGGGGGGCCCCTAGAGGGGGGTCTGCACCGGCCATGCACTGGGCATGGGCACTGCATGAATCCCCATGGGTAGCCCCATTGCGCTTACAGTGAAAAGCACCACAGGTGCTGCTGCCCCCTACGTACTGCAACATTACAGCCAGCTCAAACATGAGCTGGCGTCAGCATTGTTGGCTGCAAAAACGCTGGGTCAGCGGGAGGAAACACAGTTTTCGTGCACTGACCCAGCAGGGAACTCGTAATAGGGCCTGTGGGGAGGCGACTGCACTGGCAGCCATCAGGACTTCAGCAGGTGGTGTAAATTGTCCGCTGAAGCCCTATGAGGGCCTTTATCACTGCTGATCAGTGCTAACATGCTTGTGCTTTCTCCGCTAAACATCGCAACATTCGCTCCTACCCAATAGGCATATTTAAGTTACCTATAAGTCCCTAGTAAAGTACACTATATTTGCCTAGTAAAATTAAGTGCCACTAGTGGGCCTGCAGCACTGATTGTACCACCCACATAAGTAGCTCCTTAACCATGTCTTAGGCCAGACATTGCCAGGTTTGTGTGTGCAGTTTTACTGCCACCTCGAAGTGACAGTTAAAACACTTTGTCAAGCCTTAAACTCAAGGTAAGCCCTATGTGACCAACAGGGCAGGCTACAATCTCTCTAAAAGGTAGGTTATTTAAGTCGTTGCTCACTATTTTGAAGCCAGCTCCTCTCATAGGCCAGCATTAGGTCAGCGTTAGGAATTCCCTTGTATACTTTTTTATGGTAATTTCTAATCTGAAAGGTGAATCGTTGTCACATTTGTATGTTTGGCATGATAGTGAGAAATCCTGCTTACTGGTAAAGTTGGATTTAACATTACTATTTCAGAAATGCCGCTATTAGAAAGTAGGGATTCCTCTGCTTATACAATTCTCTGTGTCTTACAACCTGTCTCCAATCCAAATCTGGTCTGTGCTGAGTGACCTCTTCTCTTGTGAATTTCATCCAGACAGCCATAAATACAGGACACTTAGCAGCATCTTCATTAATCTTTTTACTGATGAGTCTTCCTGGGCAGGAACAGTGGGGAGGGGGGTTCTCACTCATACTGCAAAGGTGTTGGAAAGTGGATTACTAGTAATGGCAGGTAAGTACCTAGTCTTAGCAATAGGCCACAAACCCCCACTTGGTCCAGTCAGGGTCTCAATAAATGAATACCCGCTCAACCCATGGTCGCTTGTTAATGAGCAATTAGGTTTAATTTAGGAGACAAGTGTGTAAAGCATTCAATAATCACAAAACAGTAAATAAGTAAAACATAAAACACAATGAAAATCCAACATCAATTTAAAAAAATTGATTATGGTCCTCATTATGACATTGGCGGTAAGTACTGCATACCACCATGGTGACTGCTGCCAACATACCGCCGCCGTGGCGGATTACCGCTACCCATATTATGACACACACATAGCAATCTGTCACTATACAGCCACACACACACAAGTCCACCAGCCCAAAGGTTGGTGATAAACTGGTGGTATCCAAATCCACACCGTTACGCCAACAGAACTACGCCCACATCATTATGACCCACGAATCACCACAGCAGACATTCAATGGCGGTAAACCATTGGTGCTACATACCGCTGCGCTCAAGATACACACACGCATACAAAACAACACTACATTGGTCAATTTAAATAACACCCACCTGACACCCATACAAACACCACACCCATACACTCACACCACTATAAAACACACACCAACAATACCCACAAACCTTTATGACTACAAACAAGTGACGCAAGCTAGATAGCAAGACCACAGACAAGACCACAGTCACACACCACAATCATCTATACACCATCCATGCACCTTACATCACACACCCCAACACATCACCCTACACACCCTCATCAACACCAGAGGAGGAGCTAAAGGTCATGGTGGAGAAAATCATCCGGGTGGAGCCACAGCTATTAGGATCACATGTGCACCAGACATCCATTGCTAGGAAGATGGAGCTAAGGCGGAGAATCATGGACAGGGTCAACGCCGTTGGACAGCACCCATGAACAAGGGATGACATCAGGAAAAGGTGGAATGACCTATGGAGGAAGGTTCCTTCCGTGGCAGCAAGACACCAAATAGCTGTACAGAGGGCTGGTGGTGGACCCCCACCTCCTCCCCCACAACTAACAACATGGGAGGAGCAAGTCTTGGCAATCACACATCCTGAGGGCCTGGCAGGAGTAGGAGGAGGACTGGACTTTGGTAAGTCAACTCTTTACTACTTTCACCCCCTACCAGCATGCCATCACATACACCCACCCACACCCTCACTCCCATCACTTCACCACCTCCCACACACCCCCATCACAACCCACCCCTCCCAATACCAAGGCCTGCATGCAACACCAATGCATGGACACCCATCACAGACCTACATGGACACCTATCACTAAAGCATGCACACTAGAGTTAAACAGCTAGTCCACCAAATAACAACCCACACAAGGCAAAGCTGCCAGGGCAGTAACAACCATAGAGGGCAACACACCCATGCACAAGATGACACACGCAGAACAATAACACTGCATTTACATCCCCACAGGTCCCCCAGCCAATGTCACCGGAGAGGAGGTGCCAGCAACATCTAGCCCCCCCCAGAGGAGGCCCACAGTGATGACTGCAGCTCTGCTCTCCTGGATCTGGATGACCAACCTGGCCCATCAACGAACTCCGGACAGTTGGTTACCCAGGCACAGTCCCATACCTCCACAGAGCCTTCCCCCTCAGGAAAGGCCAGCACAGAACCCACCCAGAAGGCCCATACCTCTGTCCCCTGGACACGTCAATCGGCAGTGTGTCCACCACTACAGGGACACCAGGCCACCCCACAAACACAGGACGATCAGGGACCTGGGGTCAGTGGCAGTGGGCACACGGTTCAGGGGACAGAGGCACAGGACAACAGGGAAGCTGTGAGGACTGCTGTGCAACAGGGGGAGGACAGGCCCAGGGAACCGACTCTCCAGGAGGCACTCACCATGATCCTGGGAGCATACCACCATTCCCAGGAGACGATGGGACAGATACTGGACAAGATGCAGGAGAGCCAGCGGCTGCAGGAGGGACAGAACCTGGGGATCAGGGAGTACTTGAAGGACATCAACACCACCCTGGTCACCATTGCCGGGATGCTTGAAGACATGGCCAACACTATGAGGGAAGCAGTGGCACACCACTGGGCCCCTACCACTAGCCAAACCGATGAACATGCCTCCACCTCCACTGCCGTTAGTGGACAGGAGGCCCCACCACAAGACCAACAGGCCACCAGCAGAAGGAGAACCACCCTGCAAACGTTATCTGCAATCCAGGTAGAAGCCAGTGACCGTAGCCAAGACCCCTGCCAGGAAATAACACTCTCTTGAATGTCACCCTTGTATCACACCCTGTCACCCTGTTCACCTTGAACTGCCATTGCTTCTCTTCCTATTCCCCATGGACAATGCACCTGTGATCCACATAGACTGGACTCTATCCTGGACTTTCCTCCACCATCACCCCAGCCCATTGCACAATCCCCCTATACTTATTAGCACTTAAATAAACACCCTTTGAAAAAGTACAAGTATGAAGTCTCAAATGATTTAACTATGAATTTGTTTAACAAGGCTTAAACACTACAATACAACTGTACAATAATGTATACATAGGAATAGAGATGTGAAAGGCTACAGTGAGTGGCCATATAAGGGGGAATATCAGCCTGCCAGTGACAACTTCAGACACAAAACTGTCAATTAAATGTGAAGTTACACTGTCTTACCTGTGTATCTTTGGAAGTATTGATGAATTATTGCACTTGTGTTGTCCTCACCCTCATCCTCTGCCTCCTCATCTTCACTGTCCACAGAGTCCACTGCTGCCACACGCCCATCTCCAGCCTCATCCTCCTGCAGAAAAGGCACATAGTGATGTAAGGCAAGGTTGTGTAACATACAGCATGCAACAATGATCTGGCATATCTTCTTGGGTGAGTAGCACAGGGAACCACCTGTTAGATGGAGGCAACAAAACCTAGCCTTCAGGAGGCCGAATGTCCTCTCTATAATTCTTCTGTGCCTCATTGTATCGTTCCTCTGCACTTGTCCTGGGATTCCTCACAAGGGTCAGTAGCCATGAGAGGTTGGGGTAATTAGATTCACCTGAAAATATCGAGGGACACCTGTTAGACACACACTAACCCTTAGTGCCCACACCATACCCATACACCAACATCCACTGGGTGGGAACCAGGGCTCACCTTTGAGCCACACCTGGTGCCTCTGGAGTTGACCCATCACATACGGGATCCTGCTATTCCTCAGGATAAAGGCATCATGCACAGACCCAGGATACTTTGCATTGACATTGGAAATGTACTGCTCTGCCAGGCACACTATCTGCACATTCATTGAATGAAAGCTCTTTCGATTTCTGAACACCTGTTCATTTCTCCGGGGGGGGAGGGACGAATGCAATCAGTGTACCATAAATTGCCCCAATAATGTTGGGGATATGTCCCATTGCATAGAAATCAGCTTTCACTGTGGCTGTGGTACTGAAAATTCTGGACCCGTGTTATAAACATCGTCGTATCACAACGATTTTGGTATCAGCAGACCGAGAATGATTACAATAGTATGCACAAGCATTGTATTCATATTCGGGTAATGAAATCACCCGAATATCAGAGTTTCCGTCTTGAACCCTCGTGTTCCATTTACACGACAGCCATTTTGTGATTGCCCTCACATAGGCCAATGTCTAATGCTGAAAACGAGTCTGAAGGACACGTACGTCTTTGCTGACTCCTCTGTGACCTGGGCAAGCTGACTCCACTGCCTGAAGCCAAACCTGTTCGGCCAGTTTCTTTCCCAGTGGCCGAATGAGATTAGTATCAAGGCACAACACATCATAAACCTTTCATCACACACAAACCATGCCTAATCTTACACACACCTGTCCCTGTTTCTTCTTTATGACTTGCTTTACGAGGAAGAGGTGCCCGTTTATATTGGGGGTCCGTCGATATCTGATGAAAGTACTAAGCCTTTCCGGGTAATTGATTGAGGGCTGGACAAACTGGAATATGGGCTTGTCATCATAAACCTGCTATTTCTTTGTAGTGAAAATATGTGAATGATCAACTGTAAAATAAGGAATGTTTGCCTAAAGCATAATATTTTGTATAAAAGAGAAGGTTAGCTTTGCAAAGGGAGCAGTCTCCTGAGAATATACACCGTGTTGTACTTCTAGGATACCTGTTACTGGCTGCAGCCAATAAACAAGATCTTTGACTTCACCAAGAAGACTCTGTGTTTCTGTAGTCTGAAACAGGAAGGACTCGAAGTCTTAGGGTGTGTTCCCTGGCACCACTGGGTTCTGAAAAACCCAGTACTTCATGGCCAAATCCTACACCTGGGAGAAAACGATGTAGCTGCACATGTGTTTAATAAGGGAAGACATCACTCTGGTCAGCACTATAGAGAACATTGGCTGTGACATTCCTTCTGCCAAGCCCACTGTCACTTGGTAGGAGCCAGTTGCCAGGAAATGGTGCACAGATAGGACTTGCACAAGAGGGGGGATCCCGGTGGGGTGACGGAGAGCAGATAATCAGGTCAGGTTCCAATGGTGCACATAGCCCTGTGATTGTGGCCCTGTCCAGTCTATGGGTGAGGATAAGGTGCCTGTCCTTCATTGTTGGCAGGTCCACCAGGGGTCTGTACACGGGGTGATTTTTCCATCTCCTATTCATCCACAGCAGTTCCAATCTATGGGGCAAAATGGTGAGTAGCTGGTCAGTATCCCATATTTCCAAACAATACACTTCATTGCATGTTGTGATTGTAGCAGTATATTGTTGGATAGGTCCAAATGGTGCTTATGTGTACTGTGACACAGTTAGGTGCATAACCTGGCCCCACCCCTGAAATGGCATCTGCCTGTCCTGTATGGAGGGACATGTGGAAATGAGGTAATTCCGCTGACGTTGTGCACCGTTGCGGGAGGCAGTCGAGAACCGCTGTGCAATTCCTCATTGGTTACCATTGGCCCTATGGGTTACAGTGGCCAATGGTGATGTACACCAGCGGTGACAGTACGCACCACCGCGGACGTGACTGACACTTTCTATCTGATCACTCACTTTGACTGACATTTTCTATCTGATCACTCACTTGCTACCTGACCTTCAACAGGACCTACACTGTATGTGTTCCTGTGACCTGTGTCTGGAACCGACCATGGCTCGTGTCACTGGGGAAAGTGCCCCTGCCTTCATCGCGGCGGAGTTGGAGAGACTGGTGGATGGGGTCCTACCCTAGTACTGAATGCTGTTTGG
Source organism: Pleurodeles waltl (assembly GCF_031143425.1). Taxonomy (NCBI): domain Eukaryota; kingdom Metazoa; phylum Chordata; class Amphibia; order Caudata; family Salamandridae; genus Pleurodeles; species Pleurodeles waltl. The sequence continues at coordinate 441,971,493 of NC_090438.1, read as the reverse complement.
ACCTCCAGACCAACAGGGGAGTACACTGTGAGCACGATGCATGGAGCATGAATGCATGGAGTGCTGTGTATGAAGGCCTCGTGTGGGAGGGTTGGTGGAAATGCCCTGGGCAGCGTGCTGCATGTATGCTGAACCATGTCTGTGTGTAAGGGGATGTGAAGGGCTATGGTGGGCCATGAGTGTAACAGGCAGGATGGTCTGACTGATACCTTTTCCTCTGTGTATTTCTCTGCAGGTCAGCACCCATCAGAAAAAGGATATATGGCTTGCCATCCCCATGGACGTGCGGACCCTGGGGGTTTGCGGCTGGCGGAGCACCCACTGTCAGAAACGGTGGGAGGACCTGAGACGCTGGGCACGGAAGACAGCGAAGGCTCAACTGGGAATGGCCTCCCAACGAGGAAGGGGTGCCCGTCGAACCCTGACCCCACTGATGGCCCGCATACTAGCGGTGGCCTATCCAGAGCTGGATGGACGCTTGGGAGCATCACAGCAGCCACAAGGGGGGGAGTACAGTGCCCAAATATTCTACTTGTGCATGGCTGGGTGGTATCCAGGTGGGTTATGTGGGCCTGTGGGTGCCCCTAGGCCAGGCTGGACATTGCAGGGTAGATCCCATGTTGGGCAGGGTCTGATGTAAAGTTCCTCCAAAAAAGCTAGTAGGCATCCACTACTGGGCAGGGGTCTGTGGGTCTCAGGTATGTTGCAATTGGAGTTAGGTATCCCTGTCCATAGCTGGAGACTAGCATTGTGACTGGCAGTGGATTGTCTAGTGTGTAGGACTGTTCCCTGTGTGTGTATGTCGTGTACGCCAACGGTGGTGTTGTTGCCCCCTTTTTGTTTTGTCACCTTGTGCTTATGTGCATTAGCATCGTCTGGCGGAGGAGTAGAAGCACCGGTGACAGACAGAGCTGCATCCCACAGGGCCCGTGAGGCCGAATCCACTGACGGTAAGTGCACCAGTGGGACGGAGGGTGAGGGTAGCACCACAGCGGAGACTGGAGGGGACAGTTCAGACAGTGATCAATCCTCCGATGAAAGCTCCCTGGGGTGCTGGACACCTCTGTGCCCACCTCAACTACAGGTACAGCTGCCACCCCCTGTACCGGCACCACCCTCCCTGCAGCCACTCAGCGTATGTCCCGTGCCCGCTCACCCAGGAGAGTGGGCATCTCCTTCGTCTCCAGCACCTAAGGCCCTGCCCCAGTTAGTCCTGCTGCCCTGAGTGAGAGACTATTGACCTCCTGAGATCCATCTCTGTTGTGCAGTCAACCATTGTGAATGCCATCCAGGGGCTGGCAGCCCAATTGGAACACACAAATGCCTTCCTGGAGGGCATTCACACTGGCATGGCAGCCCAACAGAGATCAATCCAGGCTCTGGCCTCCTCTCTGATGGCAGCCATTGACCCTGTTTCTAGCCTCCCCCTCCAACTTCCTCTACTCAATCCCATTCCCCTCAACCCCAACCTATCCCAAGCACACAGGCAGACCAGCATGTACACAAGACAGCACACAGGTTCAGGCAAACACCAGCACCACATATCAACCCAAAGGCACTCACACAAACACTATCCAGATGCAGACATACCAACATCCACTGCCTCCACTGTGTCCCCCTCCTCCTTGTCCTCCACCTCCCTCCCTGTTGGGTCTACACTCACACCTGCATCCATTACCACCACCATCATCAGCACACCTATCAGTACACCAGTCACCACCCCCACATCCTTGCACATGTCCCCTGTGTCCTCTCCCACTGTGTCTGTGCCCTCTCCTCCCAAAGTACACAAACGCAAGCACTCAGGCACCCAACAGCCATCTACCTCACAACAGCATGCAGCCCATGCACCTGCACCCAAAATCAGCAGACACCTCCTACAACCTCTTCTTCCTCCAGTCCCAAACCTTCACCCTGTCCCCACCCCAATGTCCCTAAGTAGCCGTGCCAATGGTCTTTTGTCGGACGTTGCCGAAGCAATAGGTGTTTTTTATTGCTAATGTTGTAATGAGGGCCTTAATGCTTTACAGCAGTTTACATCAGTGCTTTCCAAACTTTTTAGACCCACAACGTCATTTTCATAAGAACAAATTATTGTGACCTACATAGCTTTAAGCAGCATGAGGCAGACAATTTAATGTAAATAAGCATTGTACAGTAGCACACTGTGATTTACAGATGGCGATGTCTGGAAATCAGGTTTTGGTGATTATTTATCATTTGTGCATCACCAAGTACTGTGTCTTGAAATCTTGAATTAAAATGTCTTGATTTGTTTTCATCCTATTGAAATTATATATATATATATATATATATATATATATATATATATATATATATATATATATAGTTGGACTTACATATATTTATATATATATATATATATATATATGCGGCGGGGTCATTACGAGTTTGGCAGTCTCAGGGCCGCCATGTTGGCAATGGCGGTCGTATTGCTAACAGGCTGGCGGAGAAGACCACTAAATCATGACCATGTCGGTCTTTCCAACAGAATACAGCCAATCCACATCTGGCACTGTCAGAGCGGTTGAGTTGCCACGGACAACGGTAGCCACCTCCAGACTGGCAGAGACCATGGTTTCCGGACTGATTATGATGCAGCACACCACCAAGGCTTCTGCCGTGGTCGCACCACAATGGAAACCCTGGCGGAAACCAACTATTTAAAAAGGAGACACTCACAGCCAGGATCACATACTCATTTGGAGCCGCGATGGAAACAAAACTACACATCTTCTATCTGCTCCTGCTCGCCCAACGACTTTGGAACCAGCGACTACAACAGCAACACCAACCATGAGTACACACACTTACCTGTCACTATTTTAAATGTCAAAGTACCTATGCACACACAACATACACACCCGGAATGGGTGGCGAGGGTTATACATACATGTTACCTCACACTGACATGCACACTCACACACTGCCATGCACGCACACGCATCACTAACACACACACAAGCAAAAACACACAACACCCAGTTACACAGTAGCGGTACATTCATGCACAACGACACACAAAACCACTAAATGACACAACAACACCACTACTGTGACAACACAAAAGCATCCTTAAGGACACACAATACACACTTCCACATTACAATTTAATCATACAACACAATGTTACAACTTCAGAGACAAGTACACACAATCAGACATCCAAACAATGAGCCATACCAAATACCCTTCAAACACACATCACAATGGTTCACACATACCCATCCACACACACTCACACATGCACACAGTACAACCACACAAATGCACACAGGACAGCAAAGTACACATGTCAACACAAACACCAAACAATACCAACACAATTACATTTCTTCAACATACATATGCCCATTATCCAACACACCCATCACAGGGGGACAACTGCCATGCACACAACCACACGTAGGACAGACACAATGGGGGTCAGACCGCCGAGGGACCGCCGTGCGGAAGACCGCCAGTGGTGGCGGTTTGCCTCTCGGCCTATTATGACCGTTGGCAGCTCCCCGTCCTTTTACGGACGGAGAGCCGCCAACAGCCATACTGGCGGGAGGCGGGGAAGTGGAGGTTGCTCCACCTCCACGCCAACAGAACACCGCCCAGCGAATCACGTCCTGTGATTCGCCGTGGCGGTGTTCTGTTGGCGGTGTGGTGTCGGCGGAGCTGCCCCCATGGGTCTCGTCTCCTCCTGGAGGATCGTCGGACCAGGTAAGTCAATCGTCCGTGAGGGGAGAGGGGTGGGGGGGTGTTGTGTGTTTTGTGCATGCATGGGAGTGTGTGTATGTAGAGGGGGTGTGTGAGTGCGTGTATGCTTGCAGGGGTGTTGTGTGTATGGGAATGAGTGCGTGTATGTCTGTGGGTATGTCTTTATGGATGTGAGTGTGTATGTTTGTATGTGGGTGTGCGTGTCTGACTGTGTGTGTGGATGTAGGCATGTATGTCGGCGTGTGTGCGTGTAAGTGTGTAGGTAATGCCTGCATGCGTGTCGTGTTGGGGGTCGGGGTGGGGAGGGGGGCCCTACCACCTTTGGGGGGTGGCAGGGGTGTTGGGGGGGTAGGGGAGGGAGTCGGGGTGGGGGTTGGGGGAGACCCCTATCAGTGCCAGGGAAGGAATTCCCTGGCACTGATAGTGCTTACCGCCATGGATTTCATGGCGGTTCAAACCGCTGGAAATCCACGGTGGTAAGCCGGGTCCAAATACCGCCGGTGGTCTAGTGACGGCCGCCGGGCTGGAGACCCAGGTCTCCAGCCCAGCGGTCATCTCCGCCCTGGCGGGCGGAACGGAGAACCGGCGGATGACCATGGTGGTAACTGCCATGGTCATAATTCCAGAAGTAAGACCGCCAGCCTGTTGGCGGTCTTACCGCCAGTTCTCCGCCTTCTGCCAGGGTAATAATGACCCCCAATCTGTAGAAAAACCACCACTCATACACAAATGCTGACACACAAGCAATATCAGCCAATAGCAAAACTGCCTTAAGAAAAGAAATGCAGGACAAAGATTTACCTTTGAACCAACAACAGATAGGCCCTGATAGTTGTTAAAATAAATATTTAAAACAATATGTACAAAGGCCATAGGCCAGTCAAAAATGGCAAGTGCTAAATGCACAAAAGCTAAATGCACTAAATGCACATGTCTGTGCCCCAACTTGACTCCTGACTGCCACGTAACCTCCACTGGTTGGGACATCAAGGGAGCAGGCAGGCTCCTAAGGGATTGGGGGTGGAGGAGGGGGTTTGGGCTTAGGTTTGGGAGGAGGATCCTTGGTTTTGGGATGGGGATGGGGGTATGGGGTCAACGCATAGGGGAGGGTTGGGAACTCTTAGGAGGGGTTGACTTCTTGGGAGGGGCATGGGAACTTGCATGGAGAGCAGGGGAGGTCTTGAAGGTATAAGGGCTGGACTTGAGGATGGACAAACATCTTTTGGGGGTCACATGGGGTGGGAGAAGAGTAAGGAACAGGGTCAACTCCGAGAGGAAAAATGTCTTTGACACACAGGGATGGTCATGCCAAAAGGGTTTGGGGGAGGAGGGAGGGATTATAAGAGGTGTCCTGGTGGCTGTTTTGGTTGCAAATGTGTCTGAGGTATGCTTTTGGGTGGTAGGTGTCTGTTGGGTGGAGATGCTGGGGGATGTTGTGGTGGATGGGTGACTGTCTATTGGGGTGGTGACTGCAGGCATGCCGGATGTGCTGCATGTAGCTGTGTCGGTAGTTGGTGTTGTGTCTGCAGGTGTGTCAGGTGTAGTTTCAGTGATGCTGGGGTGGATGCATTCTGGTCTATCTGTGTGCTTTGGGTGGGTTTGGCAAGTGGGGTTTGGGTTAGGGAAGAGGTAGGTGGAGGGGGATGGAAGACAAAGGGTGACTGGTTGCAGTTAGTATGGAGGCCAGAGCCTGAAAGGGTCTCTGTAGGCCTGCCAGTGCACTGTGAGTGACCTCTAGGAATGCATTAATCTGCTGAACTTGAGTTATCAGTCCCTTGATGACATTCACGATGGTCGTCTGACTCAGAGAGATCGAACTCAGGAGGTCAATAGCCTCCTCACTGAGGGCAGCAGAGCAGAATGGGGCAGTGGCAGAGGTGCCTGTGGAAAAGGAGATGCCAAACATCTGGTGCGCACGGACAACTGTGTGGGGAGCTAGAGGGAGGGCCGTGGTAGAAAGGGGGTGGCAGACAAAGATGGTGGTGGGGTTCCAGAAGACTCCTCCAACACCACCAGGGCGTGTCCACTGGAGGAGAATTCTGAAGATAATGATGATGTTCCACTGCCCCCCATGGAACTTGTAGAAGGATGGCCTGGTTTGTAGTGGGTACCTTGGGTACTTACACCTTATACCAGGTCCAGTTATCCCTTTTTAGTGAAATGTAGTAGTCTTCTAGCAGCTTAGGCTGATAGAGGTAGCTATAGCAGAGTAGCTTGGGCTGAACTAAGAGAAATGCAAAGCTCATGCAATACCACTTATAGTTACACAGTACTTATACACAAGTAAAGACAAAAAATATTTGTATTTATTTGGGTGGCACAGTACCAAAAATATCTTAGAGGCAATACTCCTTCTGGAGGTAAGTATTATACACAATATATAGACACCAAAATTAGACAAGTAAATAGTCATAGAACACTGGATACTGTAGGAAACCCTATAGAATGCAATGGGAGAGAATAGGTGTAGGAGGCTGGCCTGGCTTATAGTGGGTACCTGATGGTACTTACACCTTGTGCCAAGTCCAGTTATCCCTTATTAGTACATTAGTAGAGTTGTAGCAGCTTAGGCTGATAGAGGTAGCTATAGCAGAGCATCTTAGGCTGAAATAGGAGACATGCAAGGCTCCTACCATACCACTTATATCACATAGCACTATATCACAAGAGAACACAATACTCAGAGTTACTAAAAATAAAGGTACTTTATTTTAGTGACAATATGCCAAAAGTATCTCAGAGGATATACTCCCTTAGGAGGTCATTAAAATACACAAAATATACACACAAACCAAAATCAGGTAAGTAAAACACTTAGAAAAGTAGTGCAACCACTGTAGAACACAATAGAATGCAATAGGAGACAATAAGCCTAGGGGCAACACAAACCATATACTCCAAAAGTGGAATGTGAACCACGAATGGACCCGGGGCTTATTGTAGTGTGTAGAAAGTCACTGGGAGTGTAAGAAAACACTAAGGGTGTCCAAGATACCCCACCCAAGACCCTGAAAAGTAGGAGTAAAGTTACCCTACCACCCCAGAAAGACAGTAAAGTAAAGTCGAGATAGGGGATTCTGCAAAGGCAACAACTGACTGCAAAGCACTGAAGATGGATTCTTGGACCTGAGGACCTGCAAAGGAAGGGGACTAAGTCCAAGAGTCACGCCAGTGTCTGGGGGGGCAGGAGCCCACTAGACCCCGGATGAAGGTGCAAAAGGGCTGCCTCCTGGTGGAAGAAGAGGAAGATTCTGTAACAACAAAAGGTGCCAGGAACTCTCCTTTGGTAAGAAGATATTCCATGGCATGCTGGAGGATGCAGAGTTGTTTCCACGCAGAAAGACTGCAAATAAGCCTTGCTAGCTGCAAGAGTCACAGTTGAAGATTTTGGGTGCTGCTAGGGCCCAGGAAGGACCAGGAGGTCGCACCTTGGAGGAGGAGACAGAAGGGGCACTCAGCAAAAGACAAAAGAAAGAGTCCATGTAGAAGCAGGCAGCACCCGCAGAAGCACCTGAACAGGCGTTTAACAAATCTGAGCACAGCGGTCATCTCAGCACAACAAAAGAGGGTCCCACGAAGTCGGAGGTCAACTCAGTGAGTTGGGCAATACAGGATGGAGTGCTGGGAACATGGGCTGTGCTGTGCACAAAGGAAGTCTTGCAAAAGTGCAAAGAAGCCCTAGCAGCTGCAGATCATTCATTACACAGGATTACTGGCTGGCGTGGGGAGGCAAGGACTTACCTCCACCAAATTTGGACAGAAGGACCACTGGACTGTTGGGGTCACTTGGATCCAGCTCCTGTGTTCCAGGGACCAAGCTCATCAAGATGAGAGGGGACCCAGAGGACCGGTGATGCAGAAATTTGGTGCCTGCATCGGCAGGGGGAAGATTCCGTCAACCCACAGGAGATTTCTTCTTGGCTTCCAGTGCAGGGTGAAGGCAGACAGCCCTCAGAGCATGCACCACCAGGAAACAGTCGAGAGAGTCGACAGGATTAGGCGCTACAATGTTGCTGGTAGTCTTCTTGCTACGTTGTTGCGGTTTTGCAGGTGTCCTGGAGCAGTCAGCGGTCAATCCTTGGCAGAAGTTGAAGAGAGAAGTGCAGAGGAACTCTTGCATTCATTATCTGAAGAGAAACCCACAGGAGAGACATTAAATAGCCATCAGAGGAGGATTGGCTACCTAACCAGGTAAGAGCCTATCAGGAGGGGTCTCTGACGTCACCTGCTGGCACTGGCCACTCAGAGGTCTCCATTGTGCCCTCACACTTCTGCATTCAAGATGTCAAAGTCTGGGACACACTGGAGGAGCTCTGGGCACCACCCCTGGGGTGGTGATGGACAGGGGAGTGGTCACTCCCCTTTCCTTTGTCTAGTTTCCTTCCAGAGCAGGGGAGAAGGGGTCCCTGAACCGGTGTAGACTGGTTTATGCACAGAGATGCCCTTCAAAGCATTCCCTGAGGCTGGGGAAGACAACCCCGCCCTAGCTTGTAACACCTATTGCCAAAGGTAGAGGGTGTAACACCCTTCTCTCAGAGGAAATGCTGTTTTCTGCCTTCCTGGGACTGCGCTGCCCAGACCCAAGAAGGCAGAACCCTGTCTGCGAGGTGACAGCAGCTGTAGCTGCAGTGCAAGCCTCGCAGACCTGGGTTGGCACTACTGGTGGTCCATGATGGAGCCCCCAGGATGCATGGAATTGGCTCCCCAATACCAGATGTGGAATGGGGGAACAATTCCATGATCTTAGACATGTTACATGGCCATATTCGGAGTTACCATTGTGAAGCTACATTTAGGTATTGACCTATATGTAGTGCAAGCGTGTAATGGCATCCCCTCACTCACAAAGTCTGGGGAAATGGCCCTGAACTATGTGGGGCACCTTTGCTAGTGCAAGAGTGCCCTCACACTTAGTAACTTTGCACCTAACCTTCAGCAAGTGAAGGTTAGACATGTAGGTGGCTTATAAGTTACGTAAGTGCTGTGAAAATTGCTTTGAAATAGTATGTGCACTATTTCACGCAGGCTGCAATGGGTAAGGGTTTGTCTGCGCTCCCAATGGGTGGCAAAATAAATGCTGCAGCCCATATGGATGCCCTGGGTACCTAGATACCATATACTAGGGACCTATATGGGGGGTCCAATATGCCAATTAAAATTGGTAAATAAAGTCACTGGCCTACAGTGACACATGTAAAAGCAGAGAGAGCATAAGCACTGAGGTTCTGGTTGGCAGAGCCTCAATGACACAGTTAGGCACTACACAGGCATACACATTAGGCCACAAACTATGAACACTGGGGTCCTGGCTAGCATGGTCTCAGTGAGACAGGCAAAAACATACTGACATATTGGTTTTTATCTATGAGCACTGGGGTCCTGGCTAGCAAGAACCCAGTGAGACAGTAAAAACACACTGACACACACTCACAAACAGGCCAAAGGTTAGGGTAACCATGCTAGAAAGAGGTTACTTTCCTATAGAACTCCCCTCACTATCCAGGCCACTGGGTCCCTCGCTGTCTGTGGTCTCAGCACTCCAGTTCCTGTGGCCAGTAGCTTCCCTACTCACCTGTGCCCCATCTCCTTTGCATGTTGTGCTGATGCACATAAATAGAAAGAGAGGGAGGGAGGGAAAGAGTGAGAAAGGAAGAGAGAGGTCATCACATTCTTCACATAGACACATAACAACATGCACAACTGTAGGTAGACATCCTCTGGCCAGGGAATCCCAGGCGGAATACCACAGTCCTACTTCATGGAACAACATGTCACTGCTACCCATCCCTTCATATCATATCTCTCACTGTTTTCATGATCAGTGTCATGTACCACAACTAAACGCTTCTATCTTTTCACCTGTAAACCTATGTCGGCATGCATATTATGCCCTTGCTAAAGCCGAAAAACTTTCTTGCATCCAGGTCTTATATCCCCATCACCATAAGGAATAGCAATTGATAGCTACCACGATGTCATGCATGTTCACATTCAACTCCTGATATGTCCATGTCCATAAAGAATAAACCACGGAGTTCAAGGCAACTCAATTGACTAACTGCAGAGCTCCTGCCACTGCCATCATAGGCTTGGCTGAACCCTCTGTACACATCCTACACTATGGATACAATCCATGATGAAGGTACAACATGTGGCAATCCCAGTCAGGTGTCATCTGAATCTAACAATACGTGTATGGAGACCAGCTATATCACTACATGTATCTAATCCTAGAGGCCTAGTTGCAGTCTCTATGCACTGATACTCCACATGATACCATACATGCATGTACGGCAACAGTGGCCTACCTTGCACACATGATACACCCACTGACAATCACAGAGAGCACTGTAACCACAAATAAACATAGGACAGCCAATGAATACCTATTAAGCTAACTCTTAGTCCACCTGACATGCATATAGAGAGACACCACATGTCAACATGTTTGAACTCACATCACTCATACCAGTGCCCACATGTGAATACTACTACTATAGGTCTACACGACACACATATACCACTGAGAACACATGTATACCTGATGCAAACACATGGACCCAGACAACTGTCATTGCACTTACAACATATGCCACAACTACAACTTCTGTGGGACAAATAGTACTACAGCCAAACAGTGACATCTCATAGTAAGAAGTGAGCCCATATCATGTCCTGCCCAACCTGTTCACATCAGCTAAGGAAAGGGCAACAAGGAGTTTCCCACACCACACGATCTGACCCCAAGAATCCATTGTGACATGACGTAGGCAGATATTACCACATGATGCATTAGTATTGATAGGGCATTGGCAAATATTGCATTGACATTGCACTTTATCTATGGGTGGGACTTGCTTATCACTTACCTCCACTGAAACAAAGCCATTGGGAGACTAGGGATTAGGTCAAATTTCAATTGCCTCGAAATGCATGAGTAGGCCACATATACAAGATTAAACACCCACATTGGACGTCCTTAAGTTACAACCTTCACATACCCCATATTATGCGCATGAAGGGACAATGGGGACATCACTACTAAACCATAAGTAGTGTTCACCTGAGTCAACACCTGTACCACGACAAAAGCTAACTAGGCCCTGTCCCACACATGTCTGGCACACTGTAGCAAATATAGATGACATACATAGATGGGAGTGGGCTGACACCATAGAGCTACATACTCATATATTCAGGTATACAGACCAGCATATACTAGACAGGTAGGATGAAACAGCAGCCTACAGACCTATATACACCTAGGTGGAGCGACACATGTGGCACTGGCCAGTGTACATCTCCACATGCAGACATAGAAGTACCTAGGCACACCTGACCTAAACATACACATGCCCTAGCCTAGAGCCAGATCTCCATCTCTTTGTCATGCAAATAGAGTACAATGTATTCTCAGTTGTCTACCTACATGGAGCACCTACTACAGTGTCTCAGCTACTAAAGTGTGACAGCAAGCATCAAGCTATCCGAGCAAATGACATGGGTTTTGTCAGTACTTACCCCATTGTGGCTGCTGTGCTGCCCTCAAACAGCTATTCACCTCAGGGTAGGCTACCACCAAATTGCGGGTCATTGGGGGGGCAGGGTCCGATGGGCACCCTTTCCTCATTGGGAGGACATCCCCAACTGGGCTTCTGAGGTCTTCCAGGCCCATCGTGTAAGGTCCTCCCACTGGTTTCTGCAAAGGCTGTTCTGCCAGGTATGGACACCCAGGGTCCGCACTTGCTTGGCGATGGCACACCAGATCCCCTTCTTCTGGTGGACGTTCACCAGCATAAGTGACACAGACAAAAAGAGAAAGTCATGCACACTGGCACCATACCAATAGGATTGTTCAGTGCACAACAGACACAGCAAGTTGCCACTCATTCCCATCCTCTCAGCATACACACCTGCACATCATGCCATATGCATGCATCGGCACCCACACTAATGCACATGCAGTATGCAACATCACACACAACATCTATCACACACGACAACGGCATAGGACTCACCTGTTCCTCTGGTTCCCAATATACCTGGCCATACAGGGGTAGGACCTCCTCCACCAGCCTCTTTAGTTCTTCAGGAGTGAAGGCAGTGGCCCTATAATCTGCAGGACATGGCATGATGGCTCCCAGAGGCAGTATACAGCAGCTCACATCGTGGACATCTTGTTGACAACAATATCAGGAGTCAAGTGAGCACTGCAGCAGAAAATGGCAGTCACGCCCGTCACGTACAGGACTGTCACTGCCAGGGGTCATCACCATTGAACAAGGGCAGCAATGTTATCCAATTGCAAGTTGCAAAGCAGTTTTGACCGCTAGCACCATTACAACTTCCACAGGCGTACTCAGGTCACTTCCACCTGTCCAGTACAGTGGGTCAGGCTCCTGCCATTTTATGAACATTTCTTCAATGGATGTGTTTACTTATCTGCATCATACACCTATTCCACCCAAAAACAGTATTCACGTATGTAGTGCCATCATGTATGTGCAACATATTTGTCATATATTCACTTACTGACGTGCTTAGGGAATTTACATGGTGATAACTGTGCTTAGAAACTCTAAGGTACATAGGCCACAGGTAGATATAGACAGCTTACAATAGTTAGTGTGAATATTTTAGGACAGCTAAAGGTTACACACTTGTACATTTACATTAGTCTCATTAATACATTTCAATTTGTATGTAAGCCAATGTGCAGCAATGAGGCAGAAATTAGTGAATATCTTTGGTCTGTACTGTACATGTTGGAAGTTCTACGCATCCTCTAAATATGTTAGGTGTCATGTTATATACAATGTGTAATAGATGTGTGAATACATCATAACTCATAGTATACTCCCTTCTCTCAACACAGTAATTCTGCAATGAGGAGAGTGAGACCCCACCAGTGTACCGTCCACTAGTAGACCTGGAAACCATTGAGGACAGGCATGTCGTACAGACATCGCATCTGAATCGTCTGACCATCATGGAACTTTGTTCTCAGTTGGAGCCAGATCTAATGCCTGCAATTTGCAATCCCCATTGCATACCTCCCATTGTTCAAGTCTTGTCAGTGTTGCACTTCCCGGCCACAGGGTCCTTTCAGAATACAGTGGCTTTAACAGCTAGGATGTCTCAGCCCATGTTCAGTCTTGTGTTGAAGGATGTACTGTGTGCATTGTTAAAACACCTGGACAGCTACATCAGGTTTCCCCTCCAAGAGGATTTGGCCTATGTGAAGGCAGCTTTTTATGAAATGGGACACATTCCTTGTGTGATAGGAGCCATTGATGGCAACTATGTAGCTGTGGTCAATCCTAGTGCCAATGAACAGGTGTATAAGAAAAGGAAGGACTACCACTCAATCAACGTAAAGGTGGTGTGTCTGGCAGTCCAGTACATCTCCCAAGTGACAGCCAAGTTTCCTTGATCTGTGCATGATTCCTACATCATGAAGAAAAGCAATGTCCCATATTCGATGGCACGAATTCAAACAGAGCCTGGCTGCTTGGTAAGTTAGTACTGTTGTGCGTGTCTGTGAGTTATGTCACCTGTCATCACAATCTATCCAGTCCCATATACAACACTGGAGTTGTTGTCCCTTTGTATACACAGGTGACTCCGGAAATTCAAATCGTCCTTGGCTGTTGACACCAGTGAGGTACCCAGCCATGCCAGGGAAACTTTATTACAAGGAGGCCCATAGGAGGAAAAGTTATTTAATCGAACGAACATTTGGGCTCCTGAAGGCAAGATTCCGATTTCTGGATCTATTGGGTGGAGCCCTCCTCTACTCCCCCCAAAGGTATGCCAAATAATAATTTCCTGCTGCATGCTTCACAATCTAGCCCCGAGGCATGAGATTCCATTGATAGCAGATGAGAGGGAGGCAGCTAGACCTGTGGCTGGAAATGAAGACATGTCAAGTGATGAAGATGCTCAGGAAGAAGGAGCCAGTAACTCTAGGGTGGATCTCATCAATCAGTACTTCAACTGACATACAGGAATGTGAAGTGGAACATATGAAGTGTTGAATGAGCACAACTTGTAGTAGATGGCTGCCTTCATACCTCCCTTCTAGCTTCATCAGTGGTGGTGTCATGTGCTCCAATGCCTATGTGCGAGTTGAGGATGCAGATTGATAGTAAAGTGTACAGTACAAAATGTTCAGCTATTTTGTGTATAATTATGCCAGATCATGGCATGCAATTTTGTAATGTTACAATCAGTATTGAGTTATGTTTCTTGCTTTCTCCTATCCTCTTTTCCTTACACTCACTGATGTAGCCATGCGCTGTTTGGCTCTGTAACTTACGCTTGAGGTATTCATTGCCAATAGGCACTGGTATTGCTGACAGACATGACAGTAGAACTAGTCAGGTAGCTGTTAATATGCATGTAGGTACAGTGGGCTGTACCTTATTAGTACTTCCTTCATACAAGTGGGGTTGCGACTGCTTCATACCTTCCTTGTATCAGTAGGGGTGGGGGGGGTGTCATGGTGTAGTATGTGTAATTTTTAGTAAATGGCCCATGTGTGTTGTTAGCATCATGCCCTATGGCTTCACAATGAGTGGAATACCTAATGATGAATTTGGGACCTAGCTGCGTTTGTATACTGACATTGCTGTCCAAGTTGCAGGTCACAGTATACTGACAAAGGTGAGTGACAACCCTACAGTAAAGGGGCCTATTTTAGTGTATCCTCAGTGATGTTCGTTGTGTGTTCCATGGGATAAGTGAATATGTTGCTATTGTATGTTAATGAAAAGATCCTGCACATGGTGATGTATAGTTCCTATCAGGGTGACCATGCTTGGTAGGTAGTTTACCGTTACCATGCCTTTAATTACCAGTACGTGTGCTTAGTATGCCACTATGCCTTCCACCCTGATGGTACTCTCTGTCATGCTCTTTTGCAGATACTGACTATGCCCTGGTGTTACTCTGGATTTCACACTCACTTATTTTTGGCCTGTAACATTTCCATAGTACTGTGTCTCCTGCTTAGGGTGCTCCCTCTGATGTCCATTACACTGGTTGTTCGATGCAGTAGGGTATGCCCAGACCATGGGTGGGAAGCATTACAATTGTTGATGTTGTATTGAAGATACATATACAGTACCTGTGTTCAATGGTGAATTATTGTGAACATAATCCAAGTGATAGTCAAAATAACGGTGCATAGATTAATAAAAATGGTGATGAATGAGGTCATGGCAGGTGAATTCATCAGGGTAGCTGCTACAGCTCTTGGTTGCACAGGTCCAGTGCCCTTAGGTAAATGGCATAATGACTCAGAACAGTCAATAGGTGTATCAGTGGCACACCAGGGTGACACATCAGGAGAGGTTCACTTCCTGGCAGTGGGTTTGCTCTTGGCATCTGCTCCAGCCAGATGTCTGTATGGATGTCTACATTTGCAGGGGGGGTTCTTCACCTACAGAGGGAGGTCAGTCTGAGGCCTGTGGTTCCCCTGACAGGGCCTCTATTCCTCTAGCTGCCACAGATCTAGATGGGCCAGATGCTAGGGAGCATGTGGTAGGGTCCTGATGCTGTCTGGAGAGACTAATGAGGGTGGTGTTCACGTCCCTCAGAACTCCTGCAGTGGAAGCCATGGTGGCATTATGGGGCTCATTACAACCCTGGCAGACGGTGTTAAAGCGGCCGTAAGACCGCCAACAGGCTGGCGGTCTTTTTTATGTATTATGACCATGGCGGTAACCGCCATGGTCATCCGCTGCTTCCACGTTCCGCCCGCTGGGCTGGAGACCTGGGTCTTCAGCCCGGCAGCCGTGACAATACCGCCGCCGGTATTGTGACCCGGCTTACCGCCGTGGATTTCCAGTGGTTTGAACCGCCATGAAATCCATGGCGGTAAGCACTATCAGTGCCAGGGAATTCTTTCCCTGGCACTGAGAGGGGTCTCCCCCACCCCCCACCCCCACCCCGACTCACTCCCCTACACCCCCACCAATCCTGCCACCACCCAAAGGTGGCAGGGCCCCCCTCCCCGGCCCAACCCCCGACATTACCCTACACATACACACCCGACACGCATGCAGGCACCACCAACACACATACACGCACACACACCAACATACATGCCAACATCCACACACACACTCAGACACGTACACCCACATTCACACATTCACGCACACATCCATACAGACATACAGAAAGACACGCACACATATCCGAAACACGCAACACCCCCGCAAGCATACACGCACTCACACACCCCCCTACATACACAGGCGCACACCCCCATGCACCCACACAACACACAACACCCCCCCACCCCCCTCCCCTAACGGACGATCGACTTACCTGTTCCGTCGATCCTCCGGGAGGTGACGGGAGCCATGGGGGCAGCTCCGCCAACACCACACCGTCAACAGAACACCGCTGCGCAGAATCACAGGACGTGATTAGCTCAGCAGTGTTCTGTTGTCGTGGCGGTGGAGGTGGAGCAACCTCCACTTCCCCGCCACCCGCAAGTATGGCTGTTGGCGGCTCTCCGTCGGAAAAATGACGGAGGGCAGCCAACGGTCATAATACACTGAGCGGCAAACCGCCACTACTGGCGGTCTTCCGCACGGCGGTCCCTCGGCAGTCTTCTTAAAAGACCGCCGAGGTTGTAATGACCACCTATGTGCCTGCCACTGCTGTATGACTTCCTGGTGGTATTCCCTCTGCAGGCTTTATTTTTCTCCCAGCATGGTAATTATTTGGCCCATCCTGTCCTGAGGAGATTGTTATGCTCCCAGGACTTGGGTGATGATTTGCATTCTCTATCCCACTGCTTCCCTCCTACACACCCTATCCCCAGGTGCTTGTGCACCTGGCATGATGTACCACTCCCAGTGTTAGCAGGTCCATAATAGTCTTGGGTGTACAGGTTAGACTCCAGTCCCTGTACTGTGGGGTACACAATTGATTGAGCAGTCCTTGGATCACATGCTTGGGAGTGTTTGATTGGCTGTGATGAGGATGCCCCAGGGGTGGGAAAGGTTGATGTGGGCAGGGTAAGGCTGGGATTTGTTTACTGACCAGGTGTCCCAGATGGGCCAGGTTGGTTGTCACAGTCCAGACATCCTGGCATGTTGTCCACACTGCGGCTATCATCCTGAGGGGGACTGGTAGTGTCTGCTATCCTCTCCATGTTGGCTATGGCAGGGTTACCTGTGGAGGAAATGTGACACAGAGTCCAGGTCAAATTGTGTGTTTGGTTACATCTTTGTGAGATGTATACAGTGGCTTAACTTGATTCCCTGTAATGACATTGACAGCTGCTGCACTGCATACCTTTGTTGTTCATACTACTCAGTGACTTGGTTTCCATTGTCCATTTTGAGAGCTGTCATAAAAGTTTTTTACAGTTTGCACTGCATATGGGTTCTCGTTTAGTCTGATATTTGACATGACTGTTCATCTCTGTTACCCTGTGTATGGCCAGGGTTGCTAGATATCATATATATAGTAAGTCTATTTCTGTGGTCATTTAGAATGGTCTCTGGGCTGTAGCTGTACTTTGTTTTGGTTGCTATTGTGAGTGTGCCATTGCATTTCTGTCATTGCCATGTACTGGTCTCACTTGTACAATCTAAATGGTGTTGCTAGTGCTTTAGTTGTACATGCATTACATGTGATGTGTTGAGCACATTCCAGGTTTTCACAATGATAGACTAGTGCATTCTGGGAGTTGTAGTGACATGATGGGCCAGTAGTTTACGTAGCATTGGCAAGGGTTGTTGGGGTGAGTGTAGGTGTGGCACACAGTAGAGTAGAGGGACATTAGGTGAATAGGTGGGAGGGACAGTAGGACATTTAGTTAAACAGGGAGTATTTGGGTGGTGAAGAGGCATGCAGTACAGGACAAATGTGTAACATGACTGTTATACTTACCAGACTCCATTCACCCAGTTATTTCAGGCAGGCCCTCCGGATGCAGTATGTACAAGACCTTCTTCTTCCAAGATGTAAACTGTGGGAGGAGGTGGGGGCCCACCACCTGTCTTCTGCACAGCGATTTGGTGACGTGATGCTATGGAATGTACCTTCCCCTGTAGTCGTTCCACCTCTTCCTGATGTCGTCTCTTGTGTATGGCTGAATAGACCCTGTCCACTATCCTTTGCCACAATTTCATTTTCCTGGCAATGGACCTGTGTTCCCAACAGTTGTGGCTTTAATCTAGCAATGTTATCCACCATGACCCTCAGATTGACAGCAGTGAAACGTGGATGTTTTTGTGGGGACATGGTAGTGGTTGTGTAGATGGTGTGTGATGGTGCTGTGAGTGTTTGGGTACAGTGTTGTGTACTTGTGAGGTGTGGGTGCTGCATTGTGAGGGTGAGACAGTTGCAGAGGGTTGTCTGTGCTAGTGATATTTTTATTGTGTTGGTTGTGCAGTTGTATGGTGTGTGAAGAGTGAGATGTCTATGTGTGCCTGTAGTGTAACTGTGCTTTCTCTCAAATGTGTCCTGCACTCGGTATATGTGAATGGTGTTTTTGTTGAAAACTATCCAATGTGGTGTAGTGAGTTTTGTCAGCGGCGGTTCATCCCGCCAATGGAATTCCACCATGAAAGAACCTCTGTGGTGATTTGTGGCTTGTAAACTGCTGGGTCGAATTTTGTTGGGCTGGCGGTGCTGGTGGTGGGACTGCCTCTTTACCACCCTCCAGTGCCCTGGAGGAGTCAGAATGTTGGCTGTTTTTTGGCAATCTTCACAGTGTGACTCTTAATAGGGCGGTCAGATTACCGCCAACATGGTGGTCTTTTGGCGCCCACCACCGCAGCGATCATCCAGAAAGACCGTCAAAGTCTTACTGAGGCCCATAGTGTGTGTTTGTATATATATGTTTATATGTGTGTGTGTATATATATATATATATATATATATATATATATATGTATATATATATATATGTGTATATATATATATATATATATATGTATATATATATATATATATATATACATATATGTTTATGTGTGTTATGTATAGATAGATAGATAGATAGATAGATAGATAGATAGATAGATAGATAGATAAATAGATAGATAGATAGACAGATAGATAGATAGATCGATAGATAGATAGATATGTCACAAATACCCTTCATTCAATCACATAGATTGTAAATTTGCTTTTTTTACATGTGATATGTTGCATGATTTTGAGCTGCTAGCCATTTGTTGTGTTGTATGCTTGTTTATTGATTGCTATCTTGCAAGCCATGCATTGATGGCATTTATAACATCCAGTTTTTTTAAGCCATTTATCTTTCTTGATGACAAAATGACTGCGTACCAACCCATCTCTTAGATTGGTTGCTCATCTGAAAGTTAATGTTGGATGGTCACTAAAGATTAAATTTAGAGTTGGACCAGTGTTTTTCCATGGTCCTTCGTATTTCTTTGCTCTTATTAGAATATGTCAAAATACATCTTGTTGCCTCATCCTTTTGCTCTTTTTATTTATTTCCTGCAAGATATACCTTCAGCTTCTATTCCTGGCCTTGTCTAGTCCTGTTTTAGTTACTCTGCTAGGGTATCTATCTATCTATCTATCTATCTATCTATCTATCTATCTATCTATCTATCTATCTATCTATCTATCTATATTCACTTAAAAAAACTAAGCTTACAGGGACTTATAGTTAGGAAATTAAATAAAAGAAAATTGTGTTTTAAGGTTATTATAACTCACACCCTCGCCATGCAGAGCTAATTACCCCACAAATTACAGCACTCATGACATCTTTGATAACACTAATGATAACATCAATGTAATATTTGCAGTAAAAGTTTTGATGAAAAAACTGTGCATGGCTGGAGCCTCGAGTTATAGTTGTTTGAGATAACTCTAACTATTACAGGTGAATTTCTATGGTTTTGTGCTTTTAAAAAGTGAGCCAACCTATATGTCCCTGTAACCTTTGGTTTTTAAGTGAATTTCTATGTTTTTTTATTTTTATTTCCTAACTATAATTTCCTTGTAGACTCTGTTTTTTTCATATCGATCTATCTATCTATCTATCTATCTATCTATCTATCTATCTATCTATCTATCTATCTATCTATCTATCTATCTATCTATCTATCTATCTATCTATCTATCTATCTATCTCTCTCTCTATCTATCTATCTATCTATCTAGCTATCTATCTAGCTATACGTATATTTATATTTATATATTACTTAGTGGTACATAGTTGGGGCAATCTTTCCATTTAGAAAAGTGTTTTTTTGACTTGCCTCTATCTTTGGCACTGTATGACAAATTGTAGCAACATTTTCTAAAAAACAAAGTGTGCCGATGACTCTTGTAGGGCAACAAAAGTTTTGGAGTGATCCATCAAGCGGGGGCTGAGAAAAAGAAGGGTCAAAAAAGTAATGTTTCCCATGTCAATTCTAATGGGTCCTTTGAACACAAAGAAAACAAGCTTTCAGTACGCAGATTGTGCTGTTGCTTATTTGGTGCAAATCCATTCAGTAGTTTTTGAGATGTTGAAGAGCAAATACATTTGTATATCTAGGGCTGTGGATCATCTATCTTCGTGATTAATAAGAGTTTGTGCATGGAGCTGGAGAGGTCTGATTGACTGCCAACAGTTAAAACCAGGAATTGTTGGCAGACATCTTGACACTTGACTTCAGCAAAGTCCAACAAAAAAAGTTATACAAAACAAAAAAAAACAAGGGGCCACTGTAGAGTCACCCTGACCCCTCAGCGCTGGGGATCTGATACCAGAGGGACTCCCTCCAGGGCAAAAAAACACTTTAAAAAATTGCAATGATCCATTGATCCATCCTCCAGGATATGGCCTAAATATTATTTATTTTTTTGGGGCAGGGGCTGCTGCGCTCTCCAGGCTGTACGGAATCCCCCAGGCTCAGGCCTAATTATTGATTTTTTATTTGGGGAGGGGGGCTGTGTGGCCTCCCCAGGCTGATCTCTGCCCTGGGGACCCTAACCCCAGGACCCAACTTAATTACATTTATTTGGGGCCATGCTCTGGAGCCCAGCCATATGACCCGGGTAACCCACAGAGCACCCAGTCAAAATGTTGGAGACCACAGTGAGAGCAATGTTTCCATCTGTTTCCATACATGCAAACAGCTGAAAAACTCTTCTTTCTGACAGCTGGAGCTGTTGGACAGCTCCCACTGTCAGAAAGAAAACTTTGCTTGCTTTTGCTTGGTGAGGACTGTCAGTTCCCACCAAGCAAAAGAAACAGCTGTGTCTCGGTGGCAGGGCAATCCGGGACATAGCAGGAGCTGGCCCTGGGGGTGGTGGTCTCAAGGGCCATCGGTGGATCTGCGAGGGGCCCCCATCCAATGAGCAGTGCCCCGGGGAGGTGGTGTTCCCTGGGGCCCAGGGATACAAAATAGACCCCCTTTGCTCTTTTACTGTAACCCCATGGAGGTGGTTGTCCCCAGGGCTAACTTGGCTGAAGCAGAGCCAACACTTCCTTGTTGAAGAGTTGGCAGCCAATCAGATATCTGCAAAAGGACATTCGGATCAACAGAGGCCTTAAATTACTCTAAAACTACTGAATGCAATTACACCAAGCCACAAAAAGCATAATCTGTGGAACAGCATCATCCTTCTGGCTACATTTGGTTTAACTCAGTTCAGCAGTTTATGCTCTAGGCATGTCTAACGACCCTATGCAAAATTTACTGGGTAAAAGGCATTTGGTGCCTCCACTTTTCCCAACACCCACTAGATGGATCACCCCAAAATCTTTAAGACAGCAGCTGAACTGACCAAAGTATAAGTTATGAATTTTCGTCAATATATATATATATATATATATATATATATATATATATATAAATGTGTTTCTAGGGGTTAGATGGGTTGTGGGTTTTTGGTGCCAAGGGTGTTTTTAGAGTTTCGGGTGGGGATGGGCATTTTTAGGATTTAGAGTGGGAGCGGGTTTTTAGGTTGCAAGAGCATTTTTACGTTTTAGGGTGGGTGTGGGTTTTGGGTAGTAAGGACATTTTTAGGGTGTAGGGTGGGTGTGGGTTTTGGGTGGCAACAGCGTTTTTAGTGTGGATATGGGTTTTTCTGTGGCAAGAGCATTTTTAGGTTTTTTAGTGATTATGGGTTTTTGGATGGCAAGGGTGTTTGTAAGGCTTGGGTGGGTATGGATGTTTGGGTGGCAAAGGCAATTTTAGGTTTTAGGGTGGGTGGGGGATTTTGGGTGCCATGGACATTTTTACGTTTTTGGCGAGTTTGGGTCTTTGGGTGGTAAGGGTTTTTTTTTAGGGTTCAGGGTGGGTGTGGGTTTTTGGGGTGTGAATTATTAAGGTTTTAGGTGCATATCTACAAACACATATGTGTGTGTATATATATATATGTATATATGTATATATATATATATATATATATATATATATATGCACACACATATGTATTTTAAACATATATACATACATATATAAATATAAAACACAAATATATATATATATAATAATGTATGTATATGTATATATGAGTTTTGAAGCGAATAAAGGGAAAACAAATGTGTATATCTCTGGCCGAGATTACTTTGCTATAAAAGACAAGCCTGCACATGGAAATGCACATTGGCTGCCATCACTTCAAACCAGGAAGTGTTGACAGCCATCTTAGGACTAAAAAACTAAAAAAAAAAAAAGCCAAGAGGCTAGCGTAGAATCACCCTGACTCCTTAGCTATGGTGCTAGGGTCCCAGAGGGACCACGAAGAGCTAACAAGCATTTTTTTTTAATGTTTGCAGCAAATCAAGGAGGATCCACAAATCCAGTAAAAAAAAACCAAGCAAGGTCTCCTGACCTTGTTTTCTATATTGCCCCCAGGTGTGCCAGGTCTTGGGCATTGATTTATATATTTGGGGGGCACCCAGTCTCCCCCGCAGCCACAGGGACTGCCACCCCCTGGGTCCTTATTCAAAATAAGTGCGGGTGTCACTCTGGCCCCCCAGCCCCAGGGACCACAACCTCCCCAGGGCGCTTTCAAAATTGAGGGAGGGGGCCACATGGCCCCACAACAGCCAGCAGACTACCACCTGCCTGAGGCACTTTTAACATTGAGTGTCGGGGGCTGTATGGCTCCTCACAGTCCCAGGTCCGCCACCTTCCTGGGACACTTTTAACATTGAGTGTGGGGGGTGAGTGGACACACTCTGCCCCAGGTACTACAACCTCCATGGGGTACTTTCAAAATTGAGTGCTGGGACTATTAGTTGGAGGTGGCCTTGTAGTCCCCCTCAAGGAGCCAGTGATGGCCCTGGGTACCACCATCCTCCAAGGCCCGCTTCTGCTATGTCCTGGATTGCCCACCCCTAGGATATTGCTGTTTGCTGTGGCTTGGCTGCAATCAGTTCTCCATCGCTGCAAGCAGAGGTTTCCTCCATCTCCCTGCCTGAAAATATGCAAACAAGGAGACAGAGGAAACAATTGCTCTCACAGAAAGGGAGCTGCTATAGCAGCTCCGTCTCTGCGATAGCTATGGTGGGTCCTGCAGAAGACGGGGAGCCAACTGGGCCGGTGGGGACCTTCTGACTTCCCTCACAGTCCCAAACACTTAAGTCACCTGGCCAGGCCCCAGGGGATGGGGTCCCTGGGGCTGAGCTTGGCCCTGAAGAGGGTTCCCTTCTCCCCCAAAAAATTATTAAATATTTTGGCTGCACCTGAGGAAGGGGCAGCACAGCCCTATCCCCTAAAACAAACAATGTAGTCCTGGCCTCAGGGGGTGGGGTCCCCAGGTCCAAGATCGACCTAGAAAGGGGGGCTGTGCAGCCCCCTCCCCAGAAACAATTAAATATTTAGACTGGACCTAATAAGATGGGTTACCGGGCCAAGATCAGCCTGGGGAGGAGGGCTATGTGGGGTTGGGTAGTCATGGGGTTAGCTGCACTGCTGCCAACCCCGCTTGCACACGGACAAATGCCATGCACAGCACAGTGCAGCACATTGCAGCACAGGGTTGGGTTGTTATAGGGGTAGACCACAGGCTCTGTGATCAACCGCCGCTGTGCACAGCCAAAAGCCATGCATGGCAGTGGTTGAATTAACATATGGTAATGAAAATTACTTTAAGTTAAACAACCGTAGAAATTCACTGAAAAGAAACAAAGGTTACAGGTATGTTATAGTTAGGAAACAGAATTAAGAAAACCTTAGAAGTTCACTGAAGAAAACAAAGGTTACAGGGATGTTATAGTTAGGTTCTCAATGTACTCATACAAAACCATAGAACTTTACTTGTTATAGTTATAGTTATCTAAAGTAACTATAACTTGTGCCCTAAGGTAACTATAACTCGTGCCCTCGCCATGCACTGTTAATTACCCCACAAATTGTAGCAGTCATTACATCTTCGATAACATCATTGATAATATCACTGTAACATCTGCAGTACAATTATTGATAAGATACCTGTCTGAGGACAAATGCAGGGCAATTGAAAAAGCCCACTGGTTGGCTACAACAAATGGCCACTGGCCACATGGTCAAACAACAAGCAAGGAGGCATGGATAACAAAGTACACTTGCAGGCCTATGGACACTGGTTACACAAAATTCCATTGAGAGCAAACCTACAAAAATTCTGGCCTACTGCAAACACACACACATCGGCCAGACAAACAAGGCTTGGTAACAAAGAAGAAAACACTACAATTAGTTCAGCAATGCCAAAAAATAAACTTAAGTGATCTATATAAATTTTGTAACAACACATATCCTCCCAAAGCATCAAATATTACCCCACCAACATACACTTTGTGCAGAAAAAAAGGTGAATTACAAATAAGAAAATTCACACTTTTAATTCAATCTGATGCCATCTGTGGCCTAAATGAGGTCTAAAACAACATACACCTCAGAACAGTTGTTTCATGTCCCCATGACGTGTGATGGCCCATGAGGAGACTAGTCCATATAGTAGAATAAATGAATAGTGAAAATTTAACCCCTTCTGTGCCTTGGACGAGATCATCTCGTCCAAGGCTACAGTTCCCCTGTGCCTTGGACGAGATCATCTCGTCCTACACACAGGGGAACTTGGGGGCGCGCTAGCGTGCCCCCCGTGCACCCCCCTTCCCCCCCCAAGTCGGGATGGAAGGGGAAGACCTTCCCCTTCCACCCCCGACCCCCCCCACCCCCCCCTGTGACGTCAGCGCGCGAGCGCGCGCTGATTTGTCACAGGGGCCTCCCTAGTCGCGCTGGAAGCTCTGCTTCCAGCGCGATTGAAAAAGAAATGCAAAAGCATTTCTTTTTCAATCACTTGGGAGGCCCGGAGGGGCTTCAAAGGGAAGGAAAAGTATTTCCTTCCCTTTGAAGTCCCTCCGAGGGTTTCAAAAGCCGGATTACTTGCAATCCGGCTTTTGAAACCCCACTAGACACCAGGGATTTTTTTTATTTTTATTGAAACACACAAAAGGGAGCGACCCCTTGGGCAAGGGTCGCTCCCAGGGGGGGCATTTTTTTGAGAAGGCCTTTTCTGCCCCCCCTGGGGGCAGAAACCTCTAGGCACCAGGGACCTTTTTTTTTTTTTTTTATGTTTCATTTCTTTTTTTTTTGGTGGGGAGCGACCCCTTAGGCAAGGGTCGCTCCCCTTGGGGGAAAATTATATTTTGGCCATTTCTGTCCCCCTTGGGGGCAGATTGGCCTATTTTGATGAGGCCAATCTGCCCCCAAGGGGGGTAGAAACCACTAGACACCAGGGAATTTTTTCTTTGAGTGAATTTCACGCAAAGGGAGCGACCCCTTAGGCAAGGGTCGCTCCCTGGGGGGGAGGGCAATTTATTTTAGGCCATTTCTGCCCCCCTTGGGGGCAGATTGGCCGATTTTAGGTCAATCTGCCCCCAAGGGGGCAGAAACCACTAGGCACCGGGGATTTGTTTTGTGGCGCCAATGTGACGCAGGGGGAGCGACCCCGTAGGCAAGGGTCGCTCCCAGGGTTGGTGGGGGCTGGGGGGGGGGCAAATTTATTTTAGGGCATTTCTGCCCCCCCCTCCCGGGGCCGGCTGAGCTAGTGGCCAAACTCCACAGGTAGGCACTTTGCAAAAAACACCTCTGTTTTCTGTGAAAAAATATGTTCTGTCCACGTTGTGTTTTGGGCCACTTCCTTTCGCGGGCGCTAGGCCTACCCACAGAAGTGAGGTACCATTTTTATTGAGAGACTTAGGGGAACGCTGGGTGGAAGGAAATTTGTAGCTCCTCTCAGATTTCAGAACTTTCTGCCACAGAAATGTGAGGAACATGTGTTTCTTTAGCCACATTTTGAGGTTTGCAAAGGATTCTGGGTAACAGAACCTGGTCCGAGCCCCGCAAGTCACCCCTCCTTGGATTCCCCTAGGTCTCTAGTTTTCAGAAATGCACAGGTTTGGTAGGTTTCCCTAGGTGCCGGGTGAGCTACAGGCCAAAATCCACAGGTAGGCACTGTTTTCTTTCAAAAAATGGGATGTGTCCACGTTGCGTTTTGGGGCGTTTCCTGTCGCCGGCGCTAGGCCTACCGACACAAGTGAGGTATCATTTTTATCGGGAGACTTGGGGGAACGCTGGGTGGAATGAAATTTGTAGCTCCTCTCAGATTCCAGAACTTTCTGCCACAGAAATGTGAGGAACATGTGTTTTTTTAGCCACATTTTGAGGTTTGCAAAGGATTCTGGGTAACAGAACCTGGTCCGAGCCCCGCAAGTCACCCCTCCTTGGATTCCCCTTGGTCTCTAGTTTTCAGAAATGCACAGGTTTGGTAGGTTTCCCTAGGTGCCGGCTGAGCTAGAGGCCAAAATCTACAGGTAGGCACTTCGCAAAAAACACCTCTGTTTTTTTCCAAAATTTAGGATGTGTCCACGTTGCGCTTTGGGGTGTTTCCTGTCGCCGGCGCTAGGCCTACCCACGCAAGTGAGGTATCATTTTTATCGGGAGACTTGGGGGAACGCTGGGTGGAAGGAAATTTGTAGCTCCTCTCAGATTCCAGAACTTTCTGCCACAGAAATGTGAGGAACATGTGTTTTCTTAGCCAAATTTTGAGGTTTGCAAAGGATTCTGGGTAACAGAACCTGGTCCGAGCCACGCAAGTCACCCCTCCTTGGATTCCCCTAGGTCTCTAGTTTTCAGAAATGCACAGGTTTGGTAGGTTTCCCTAGGTGCCGGCTGAGCTAGAGGCCAAAATCTACAGGTAGGCACTTCGCAAAAAACACCTCTGTTTTTTTCCAAAATTTAGGATGTGTCCACGTTGCGCTTTGGGGTGTTTCCTGTCGCCGGCGCTAGGCCTACCCACGCAAGTGAGGTATCATTTTTATCGGGAGACTTGGGGGAACGCTGGGTGGAAGGAAATTTGTAGCTCCTCTCAGATTCCAGAACTTTCTGCCACAGAAATGTGAGGAACATGTGTTTTCTTAGCCAAATTTTGAGGTTTGCAAAGGATTCTGGGTAACAGAACCTGGTCCGAGCCCCGCAAGTCACCCCTCCTTGGATTCCCCTAGGTCTCTAGTTTTCAGAAATGCACAGGTTTGGTAGGTTTCCCTAGGTGCCGGCTGAGCTAGAGGCCAAAATCTACAGGTAGGCACTTCGCAAAAAACACCTCTGTTTTCTCCCAAAATTTAGGATGTGTCCACGTTGCGCTTTGGGGTGCTTCCTGTCGCCGGCGCTAGGCCTACCGACACAAGTGAGGTATCATTTTTATCGGGAGACTTGGGGGAACGCTGGGTGGAATGAAATTTGTAGCTCCTCTCAGATTCCAGAACTTTCTGCCACAGAAATGTGAGGAACATGTGTTTTTTTAGCCAAATTTTGAGGTTTGCAAAGGATTCTGGGTAACAGAACCTGGTCCGAGCCCCGCAAGTCACCCCTCCTTGGATTCCCCTAGGTCTCTAGTTTTCAGAAATGCACAGGTTTGGTAGGTTTCCCTAGGTGCCGGCTGAGCTAGAGGCCAAAATCTACAGGTAGGCACTTCGCAAAAAACACCTCTGTTTTCTCCCAAAATTTAGGATGTGTCCACGTTGCGCTTTGGGGTGTTTCCTGTCGCCGGCGCTAGGCCTACCCACGCAAGTGAGGTATCATTTTTATCGGGAGACTTGGGGGAACGCTGGGTGGAAGGAAATTTGTAGCTCCTCTCAGATTCCAGAACTTTCTGCCACAGACAGTGAGGAACATGTGTTTTTTTAGCCAAATTTTGAGGTTTGCAAAGGATTCTGGGTAACAGAACCTGGTCCGAGCACCGCAAGTCACCCCTCCTTGGATTCCCCTAGGTCTCTAGTTTTCAGAAATGCACAGGTTTGGTAGGTTTCCCTAGGTGCCGGCTGAGCTAGAGGCCAAAATCTACAGGTAGGCACTTTGCAAAAAACACCTCTGTTTTTTTCCAAAATTTAGGAAGTGTCCACGTTGCGCTTTGGGGTGTTTCCTGTCGCCGGCGCTAGGCCTACCCACGCAAGTGAGGTATCATTTTTATCGGGAGACTTGGGGGAACGCTGGGTGGAAGGAAATTTGTAGCTCCTCTCAGATTCCAGAACTTTCTGCCATAGAAATGTGAGGAACATGTGTTTTTTTAGCCAAATTTTGAGGTTTGCAAAGGATTCTGGGTAACAGAACCTGGTCAGAGCCCCGCAAATCACCCCTCCTTGGATTCCCCTAGGTCTCTAGTTTTCAGAAATGCACAGGTTTGGTAGGTTTCCCTAGGTGCCGGCTGAGCTAGAGGCCAAAAGCTACAGGTAGGCACTTTGCAAAAAACACCTCTGTTTTTTTCCAAAATTTAGGATGTGTCCACGTTGCGCTTTGGGGTGTTTCCTGTCGCCGGCGCTAGGCCTACCCACGCAAGTGAGGTATCATTTTTATCGGGAGACTTGGGGGAACGCTGGGTGGAAGGAAATTTGTGGCTCCTCTCAGATTCCAGAACTTTCTGCCACAGAAATGTGAGGAACATGTGTTTTTTTAGCCAAATTTTGAGGTTTGCAAAGGATTCTGGGTAACAGAACCTGGTCCGAGCCCCGCAAGTCACCCCTCCTTGGATTCCCCTAGGTCTCTAGTTTTCAGAAATGCACAGGTTTGGTAGGTTTCCCTAGGAGCCGGCTGAGCTAGAGGCCAAAATCTACAGGTAGGCACTTCGCAAAAAACACCTCTGTTTTCTCCCAAAATTGTGGATGTGTCCACGTTGCGCTTTGGGGCGTTTCCTGTCGCGGGCGCTAGGCCTACCCACACAAGTGAGGTATCATTTTTATCGGGAGACTTGGGGGAACATAGATTAGCAAAACAAGTGCTATTGCCCCTTGTCTTTCTCTACATTTTTTCCTTCCAAATATAGGAGAGTGTGTAAAAAAGACATCTATTTGAGAAATTCCCTATAATTCACATGCTTGTATGGTCACCCCGGAATTCAGAGATGTGCAAATAACCACTGCTCCTCAGCACCTTATCTTGTGCCCTTTTTGGAAATGCAAAGGTTTTCTTGATAGCAATTTTTTACTCTTTATATTTCAGCAAATGATTTGCTGTATTCCCGGTATAGAATGAAAACGCACTGCAGGGTGCAGCTCATTTATTGGCTCTGGGTTCCTCGGGTTCTTGATGAACCTACAAGCCCTATATATTCCCGCAACCAGAGGAGTCCAGCAGACGTAACAGTATATTGCTTTCCATAATCTGACATTGCAGGGAAAAGTTACAGAGTAAAACGTAGAGAAAAATTTATGTTTTTTTACCTCAATTTCAATATTTTTCTTTTTCAGCTGTTATTTTCTGTAGGAAACCCTTGTAGGATCTACACAAATGACCCCTTGCTGAATTCAGAATTTTGTCTACTTTTCAGAAATGGTTAGGTTTCTGGGATCCAGCATTGGTTTCATGCCCATTCCTGTCACTGACTGGAAGGAGGCTGAAAGCACAAAAAATTGCAAAAATGGGGTATGCCCCAGTAAAATGCCAAAATTGTGTTGAAAAATTGGGTTTTCTGATTCAAGTCTGCCTGTTCCTGAAAGCTAGGAAGCTGCTGAATTTAGCACTGCAAACCCTTTGTTGATGCCATTTTCAGGGGGAAATCCACAAGCCTTCTTCTGCAGCCACTTTTTCCATTTTTTTTAAAAAAAACGAAATTTTCACTGTATTTTGGCCAATTTCTTGGCCTCCTTCAAGGGAACCCACAAAGTCTGGGTACCTCTAGAATCCCTAGGATGTTGGAAAAAAAGGACGCAAATTTGGCTTGGTTAGCTTATGTGGACAAAAAGTTATGAGGGCCTAAGCGCGAACTGCCCCAAATAGGCAAAAAAAGGCCTGGCACAGGAGGGGGGAAAGGCCTGGCAGCGAAGGGGTTAACAAACATGGAGAAAATGTATTGACCTTTAAATGCAAAATAATAACTAGTCCCCTACTGAAACTCCAGGCCACCCACCACTAACACAATCAAATAAAAAAAAACAAATACAAGTACAAATAAATACTAGTGTATGCCCTTTATCAAACAAACAACACCCTTATACTAATAATATTCAACTTACTTGTGATATCTCAAAATCAAAGTCCTTAAAATCCAATGGTATATATGCAGTAGGAATTGCAGACTGAGAGAGTGATCCTTCCACCTCAAAATCCAAGTGAAAATTACCAGGAGAAGGACAAAGCACTGGGAGGAGCCTGCTGGACAGGAGGAGGACGTTAGAGTCTCTGGGGCACTTCCTTCCTGTTGAATAAAAATGTAAACTAAACACAACCTGAATGGTTGTAGAATATTCACTCAAAAATGCCTTTTAAGATTTAGCTGTTTCTCGAGTAGAAAATCTGCTCAAGAAGCAGTCACAGCTGCTCACACTCGCCAAAATCATAAAAATGGTGCTGAAAGGTTGTGCAACGACTGAAAATCATACTTGTATGCAGCAAATCTTGGGTGCACTCACTAAAGGCCAGCAAATCTTGTTCAGCTCACCCGTGTGCACTAAAACAAGTCTAACACATGTTGAAACAAGTTTTACACATGCAAAAAGAAAAATACTTCTGCCACTCTCTGGATGGAGAAATTTAGTATGTTATCCACGTTATATGTGTAGCATGGAGGGGGGCGTGGCCAAGATGGTAGATGGAGCGGATGTCTAATCAGTCTCCGCGCAAGGCCCGATTACTATCCTGTAAAGATCGTAACAGCCGGATTATTCAGCCGCACAACACATGTCTCCTGGGGCTTAGTATTCTGCTTCACAGCTCCTAAACTGTGCGGCTGCTGCCGAGGGGAACCTGGACCCGTGAACGGAGATGGGCCGGTGTGTCGGCGCTGGGTCCGGCCTTGCGTGCTGGTGTGCCGGCCCCTGAGGAGGCTGGAGAGGGAAGCCAGCAGTGGGAAGAAGGTCCGCAAGGGGCTTTGAAGGTGGAGGAACTTACCAAGGAGACCTGGGTGGCGGTGGCCTGTTCCGGCATCCTACGCATGCGCGGCCTGCAGCTCATAAGGGGTACCTTGCCTGGGCGCTGGCTTGCGTCACGGTTGCGGGCTGAGTGGGCGACCTGCGGCCGACTGTGGTGACCATGGAGTGGTGCACTCTCTGCGGAGGGCGTATCGAGGACTTCGCAGCACTCCCTCCCCCACCAGATGGCTTTGATTGTTGGGACTGAGCAGGTCACGGAGGAGAGCGACTCAGCCTCTTTGAGGTCCCTGGGATTGCAACAAGGGCACGGGCCTCGAGTCATCATACAGAGCACAGATTGCTGACCTATCGGCCTGGATGTGCGGCCCATGTCTTGCGCCACAGGAGTAGCTGTCTGTGGCTTGGATCATCATCGCCAATCACGGAGATGGGGCGCAATAAATCAGACGGACCATGTCTGATGAAGCGGGAGCAAGGGGGCCTTGGGACCCTTCAGGATTCTTCGGTGACAGCTATCCTGGGGGTGCATACACATAACTTTGAGGACATACTTAATGCAGTACAAAGTATAAAGTCCACTTTGGAACCTAAAATAGATGCCCTGCATAATGATGTGGGCTACTTGCACAACGAGCACAAGAAACTGAAAGAACCAGTAACCTCCGCTGAGGGCACAATTTCGGAGCTGTCCGCCTCTCTGGAGGCCAACACCAAACACATCAAAGACTTGCAGAAGGAGGTTCTGCATTTGTGCCAATGGCTTGAGAACCAGGAGAGCAGATCCCGGTGCAACAACATCCGTGTGGCAGGCCTGTTGGAGCAGGAGGGGGGCCCTAGTATGGATCTATACATGAAGCAGTGGTTGTCCCAATCAGTCCTACAAGGGAAACATTCATCCTTTTTCTCAGTGCAGAGAGCGCATAGGGTACCTGAAGGTCTCCCTCTGCCTGGGAGCCCCAACCCCCCACCCATTGGTGGTTAGACTCTTTAACTATAGGGACAAAGACCACATACTGCAGAGAGCCAGAAAGCTGGCGCCCAAGGACCCTGGAGAATCAACAATGCACAGGTGCACATTTATTCTGACTATACTCTTGAAGTACAAAGCAAACGTTCCTCACTTATTGGGATGAAGCGCTTGCTAAGAGAACACAACATCAGATACGTGCTGCAGCTCCCAGCTACTCTCCGTATCATAACTGACACTAACACTATATTCTGTGCCACACCAGAGGAGGCCTGGGCATGGTTAGAAAGCAGCGGCATGGCTTAAATGGCACCTTCATTACCCCCTCGTCTGCGGAGGCGCAGGTTGAGGGGGAATCCTCCTGGGTGAGCCAGGCGTACTCGTGCAGCCCCTACCGTGGAACAAGCTACCATGAAACAGAAGCGGGAGCGCACAGAGGTAGAACTGAGAGTGGGCTCCCCCGCGTTGTCGTCATCATCGGAAAGCATGGAGCAGCAGGATAAGAACCCTCCGGGTCCAGACAAGGAACAGCTTAGGATGGCCTTGGGTGGGGGCCCAAAGGTGACGCCACAGACTGCAGAAGATGTGCTCTAATACCTGCGCTTCCTGGGTGGCGTGGTACGAACCCACATAGTTCAATTGAAAGGCTTGTCAATGTCAGCCTCACTAGGGGCTGGATTAAGATACTTTGTTGGTATTACTCATTAATAGCACTACAGGTTACTGTGATTTGCATGTACTGACTGTGCTCCCCCCACCCGTTTTACACCTCAGTGTAATCATAAGTGAACAATAATGTTTTCGTTTGGTAGCAGCATTTCAGTGCTATTGGCTGACCTTCAGTTTTTGGATCAGCCGGGGAAGAGTTGTTTAATGTTATATGCATATTTCATGGGTTTCTGGCTCGAATTGCATGTGTGTGCTGGGTGCGGGAGAATGAGACGGGGGCGGCGTATGACGGGTGGTATTTGTTCTCCAGTGTTGCTTGTCTACATGGTCGTACAGCCTGGCTCTGTCCCATAAAATTACCTCCTGCTCGAATGGCACAATATTCTTTTATAACATGGAATTTTAGTGGACTGGAGGGCTTTGGTAAGCGTCATAAGGTTTATCAATTCCTGCCCAGCCATACGGCGCCGGACCTGGGACAGGTGTGCAAGCGATGGCGAGGAACATTGGTTGGGACAACATATTTCAGATATGCTAGGGGTGTCCTGATATGGCTGGCCCCTTGGGTACCGTTGTTGATACAAAAGACTCAGATAGACTCAGATGGGCGTTATGTCATCTTAGAGGGGGCACTGGATGGGACACAGATTTCATTAGTTTCACTATACGCCCCCAAAGCTCAACAGGCCTTATTTTTACTGACTTTGTCCATGTCCCTTCTCCACAACCTGGCAGCACCATGCTACTGGGGTGTGATTTTAATGGCACACCTTACATTGATTTAAATAGGTCTTGCCCTCCACTGCAGGGAGCACAGTCAGTAGCGCTTGCACAACAGTTGTGCCTGTGGGCCACACATAATCAATTGCACGTGGCATAATCTGCATCCTGCTGACCGGGTATATTTGTTTTACTCAAGCCTTCAAGCTCTACACACTAGGATTGATATAGTGTATTGCAATCTGGAAGTGTTGTTAAAGGTCTCCAGTGCAGGCCTTACCCGACCACTCACCCCTGTAGGTAGGGATTCAATGGAGCCGCAGTCCACCATGTATACCAACTTGGAGACTGCCGGTTATGGCACTAAAAGACACTACTTACAGGGAGAGCTTGAGAGGGCACATTGAAACTTACTATGAATTTAGCGAAGATACTGCGTTGGACGCAGGGATCGAGTGGGACGCCTTTAAGGTGGTATTGAGAGGACATGCGATTAAAACAAATTATGGGACGACGCTGCTGTTGCGTAGGGAGCTCCATTATGAGAAACTCCTACCTACGGCCCCGGGGGTTGCAGCGGCTCTGGTGCGAGTGTGGATTGCCCACAAACAGGCATTGGATTGACTGGCCCAGCTAAATTACAGAAAATACCAGGCTCACAAACATGCGGAGGGTGATAAAGCAGGCAAATTGTTGGCATGGTGGCTTCGCTCGGAGCGTGCCCAGACACCAATTACGGCACTACGGGATGGGAAGGGTCAATTACTGAACACACAGGTAGAAATCAATGCAGGTTTTTATGAATATTATTCGGCTCTGTACACAGCCTTGGAGATGGGAGGGGAGGGTAGGGTGCAGTGGCTGAAGAGTTTCTGTGCCCCCTCCATATGCCAAGAGTGTCCCCTGCAGATAGGGAGGCACTTGAGGCTCACTTACAGCGTTTGGAAATTTGGGAGGTCATCAAAGGCATGGCCCGGGGGAAAACACCCGGCACGGATGGTTAGCCGATTGAATTTTATGCCACATATCAGGTAACGCTGGCTCCTAAATTGTTAAAAATGTATAACGCAGCATACGATGGGGGGATCCTCCCAGCTTCTTTGAGGGAGGCGACATTTGGTGGTACTCCCAAAGCTGGGCAGGGACCCATTACTTTTGGGATACTATCGTTCGCTATCATTGCTTAACTCTGATTACAAGATCTTAAGTCGTATACTAACAGAAAGACTTGCGTCCATAATATCTGGCCTGGTGCATTCTGACCAGAATGGATTGATCCCTGGCAGAAACACCTTCCTCAACCTCTGTCGATTGTTTTCCATTATGGACTGGGCGAGTGCGGGGGGGATAATGTAGTGGCCTCGTTGGACATCGAAAAAGCATTCAACACTTTGGGTTGGGGCTATTTACTGAAGGTCCTGCAAACAATGGGCTTTGGTCCTAGCTTCATGAAATGGATAACTCTACTATATCAGGCACCGTTAGCCCGGGTGAAAACAGTTTCTAGAATCGCAGAGCCTTTTGTCATCGGACATGGAACTTGTCAGGGTTGCCCCCTGTCCCCACTTCTATTCGCGCTATCAATGGAACCCTTGGTGCGGGCCATAGAATGAGGGCTCCCGAGTGGGGTCTGTGCGTGGAAGGGGTTTCGCATGTCGTCTCGATCTATGCAGATGACGCACTCGTGTACCTTCGCAAACCCATCACGGTGGTGCCTCAGCTGATGGCGTTACTGCAAAAATTTGGCAGGGCATCTTGCCTTGAAGTGAACTAGTCTAAGTCGGAATATGACACCATTAAATACCTCGAGATTTACTAGATGCCAATATAGGCAAGGTACTGGCAGGGGTAAGATCGTCGTTACAATATTTGAACTCCCTCCCGCTATCGCTGATGGGTAGACTAGCTATAGCTAAGATGCTGGTCCTCCCGCAACTGGTGTACCACTTCTCGGCTCTCCCTGTTTACCTCCCATGGAAGTGGTTCACGGAGATGCGTTCGCTTCTCACTGCACTGATATGGGGCAGAGGCAGAAGCCGAGTGGTGTTGCCCAAGCTTTATGTGCCTGCATCGGAGGGTGGATTGGGGGTTTTATTTTGAGCATTATTACATGGTGGCCCAACTCCAGTGGCCTATGTGCTGGTTGGTGGGTCACAACCTGTTCGATTTATCCTCCGCGTGTCAGGCAGTGAGCTCAGGTGGTCTCTTGAGTTGGTTAATGTCACTGCACTCAGCTGAGTCTGTCAGTGGTAGTAATTTATTAATGAAAACTGCTAAGAGATGCTGGTCTGCTCTCAGACGTAAGTCAGGACAGGAATTTCCTTATGCCCATAGCTGTCGCTGCGGGTTATGCCGTGAAGCGCTATTTCCCTGCGTGATCCTTCATTGAGAGCCTGGGAGGTGGTGGGCATAGTGGAATGGGGAGACCTGTTTGAATATCACATGCTGGTCCTGTTTGACAACCTAGTGAATGATTTTGGTGTGTCCTCGGCGACTTCCATGGCATATGTGCCGGTGACGAGACAAGCAGCAGTCCGTTTGGATACTTTGCCTAGGGAACAGGATACATCAATATTGCTTCAGATGCTGCTGGCTCATGGGGGAGAGAGGAAAGC
Source organism: Pleurodeles waltl (assembly GCF_031143425.1). NCBI lineage: Eukaryota > Metazoa > Chordata > Amphibia > Caudata > Salamandridae > Pleurodeles > Pleurodeles waltl. Next base: position 441,935,438 of record NC_090438.1, on the reverse strand, counting down.
CATTACAAACATTTAAAAAGCTCTACACATGGAGGCTAGATGTCCCTTGACATCGCTCCAAGAATATTGGGAGGATGCACTCCACGTGAAACTTACAGATACACAATGGGAACAGGCCCTCATGGTACCGACAATTATCACTGTGCATGCCTGTTAAAAGTACATACAATTTAATTATTTACATCACACATATCTCACTCCCGTGAGATTAGCACAAATTTACTCATCGGCATCAGGTAGAGATGTCCGAGATGCCACAATGGGAATGCCAATTTCTTACACATGGTGTGCACCTGCCCCCGCGTAGTTGAATATTGGGAAGCGAAAACTGGGACGCTAAACAAAATAACACAGAGGAACGCACAGCGCAACATGACACACTATATGCTAGGAGTAAAACATAGAACCTCTAAGAACAAATCAATGAATAAAATATTGGACTTAGCACTCACACTAGCAAAAAGATGCCTAGTGATGTGCTGGAAGTCTGCGTTGGTCCCCCTGGTGTTGAGCTGGCTTGTTGATCTTCGCAACAGAATACTGGCAGAACAACACATATTATTATCATCCTATAGTCGGGTGGGCCCGCTTCATGACCCCCCAGATTGGACGGCAGCTCTTGAAGGTATTGAGAGTCACTTGGACCACAGCCGGCTATAGAATCTGATGGTTGAGGTTGAGCCGCCCCGCCCCGCCCCCCCTCCTGTTGCCACCTATGTTGGGATCTGTTGGGTTTTCTGCCCGCCAGACTGGCTCGAGCCCTGATTGCTCCTCCTTTTGCTTTTGCACCATCAATGCACACCTAGCTAATTGCAGTTCAGCCACGTTTAAGGTTATTTAATTCTTTGGTTATTACACGAAATAAGTATGTTATCCACTGTCTTCTAAAATATATACCAGTGCAGGAATCCAATCAGTACATACTAGTCAATTTGATATGTATGACTTTATTACAGTGGATATCAAGGGTAATGCTCTATGTGACAACTTCCATGTATAAGCATTGATGTGTTGCAGCTGTACAATTGATTTAATGTATCATTTTACACATGGACATGTCTTCTTAAGTTTAAAATAAAGAAATATAGAAACAATATGCGTAGCACGGAGGTCCTGAATTCCACCAACTCCACAAATAGTGTTATATTTCTGTCTAGACCTAATTAGGACCTAAAGCCTGCTTTCAGGTGCTAGTTCCCTCCAGACTGGATTATAGGAATTTATTTGGGAGCTGAGTAATCAGAACTGCTCCTCTTTGAGCTTCCCACATTTAAAACGGAGAGGTATGATGCTGTTCTTCTTCAGCAGAGCAATAGTGATCTGGAATTTAATTAAATCGGGACCACACATGGCTCCCTGACTCGGAACTGTTAAAGGAAGCCCAAAATTCTCCTATTTCAAAAACTCTTTGGTTGAGAACTTTGCACATCTTCTTTATTTCAAGTTTTGTCTCTCAGCTTCTGCACATGGGGTTTAGCTGTACTGATTTGGTGCTTAAGTTTCTGAAACATTGATAATTATTTCAAACACAGTTCACGGTTTTCTGTAACATATTCTAACACACTTGGTCACATCTGTGCTACAGCCAAATACAAAAATGAAAAATGTCATTAAATAGAATTGGAACCTAATAGCAGTGTCACAGTACAATTACTTTAATACAAACAAAAATACGGACCTGCAAAAGGTGGCAAATCTGGGGGTGCCCATGCAAAAAAGGCAAATTTTACACAGTTACTAACTTGTGATTTAAAGCTATTACAGAAAAGGTTAAGATTATAGAAAGAGGTAGAGGTTGGAAATATGTTTGAAACATTTATGAAAGAGTATGCTGAATTTGCTCTGTTGTGATTTGTTTTTAGTGCTAGTGAGTTGCTTTTCTTGGGTTAATCAATAGTCATGGAAGATTAATCAGACACCTCATTTGGCATATATCTGTGTTGTACTTTGAGTACATGAGCAATGATGCCCTGTTCAATGGCATTACAATTACAGATGACTTATTCATGGTATCTCATGAATTAGAACATATTTTAAGTATGGGATGTAAGATACAATTACATTTAATTAACTGTAATTTGCTTAGCATGAATTGTTGTAATTTATAATAAACATGTTTAACTTTAATAAATTAAAAATGGTTATTATTCTGTACACGTACACATCATTTATATCCTGACACTTGGGCCCAATGAATGAAACATGCTTCAGTCTAGCCAGCATCATGACTGAATAATTTCAATTCTGTTGGCACAACTGCAATTTTGTGTTCTATGAAATTCATTTAACACATGCGAAAGGAACTTGACACCACTTATATAAAACGTTTCAAGGTATTCATTGGTATATGGCAAATTTGTATAGGAACATGCTATAAAACTGTATTTGTCATTGAATATCAAAGTTCAGTACATGTTTAATATGTTAATCATCACAGTAGAGTTTTTTTTTAACAAAAGGAAGTAAATTACAAGCTCACTTGTCACTGTTTTCATCACTTTTTATTAACTTAAATGGTGGCATATGCCATGCCTCATAGCATATGTGTTTTATATCATATTGAAATTAGTTATTCATATTATGTTATATTTATGCAAGATATCAGTAGTGGACTGTTTTCTGACACTCAAAAATATACCAGATGGAACTAATCACACAAACTATTTGGATAATGTGTGACAATAAACAAAAATGGTGAAACGTGAGGCAAACAGGTCCAAACTACCAACACAACCAACAGCAAGAGCTAGAAGAGCACACCTACACTCCCAGTCTGTTGCTGATAGGTGCCACTTGATATGCAGGTGATCCTTGTGACCTATGCAGTCTACAACAAGCCAGCATCAACTTACAAATGTAAGGGCATTTATTGAGTATGGACAGCCTTTACTCCTTAAGAGATGTTACTGTTTGATTTCATTGTTACTTGTTCAATTTTTTGTTTTTTCGTCTTCAGTCCAGCTTGTGAAATCAATATGTATGTGTGTTTAGATTCCAGATGTATTTATTTTCTGTTTGCTTGTGAATTGTTTGTTATGCGAGTTCTTTTTTCTGTTGTTTTGTTTCGAAGGGTTTTAAATGCAAATAAAAATAATTATTCTCTACAATCATATCCCTACATTTACATCCATTACTTACTAAACATTATGATTTTAGGAGCCAATACTTTGAATACGATTCCATTTTATAAGGACAATGAGAGTATGTCCATAAATTATTTTGTTATCCTTCCACCAAGTGTTTAATTTAAGGCATGTACCCTAAAGGCAGCACGTAACTTTACACTTTCTCAATACCTCAATGTCACCACCACCATCAGCAGCACTGGAGTAACATTACCAATAGCCAAATTATAAGCACCCACTAGACCTACATCTGTGTCTCACTTGTGCCACAATTGATAACCATCAGCATATGATAACCAGTAGCAGTTTCAAGTCACCTACACAGCTGAAACTACAAATGGTACTAGTAAGAAGATTGAAAAGATTATTTCATTACAGTTTTTCTAAGCAGCAGGTGGGGACCTGACAGCCTTAGGGTGGTCACCCCTAACTTTTTGCCTGCCTCCCTCCACTTTTTAAATACTGTTTTTGGCTAGTTTTAAGACTCTGGGGGTTATTCCAACTTTGGAGGAAGTGGTAATCCGTCCCAAAAGTGACGGTAAAGTGACGGATATACCACCAGCCGTATTACGAGTCCATTATATCCTATGGAACTCGTAATACGGCTGGTGGTAAATCCGTCACATTTGGGACGGATTACCACCTCCTCCAAAGTTGGAATAACCCCCTCTGTGCACTTTACCACTGCTAACCAGTGCTAAAGTGCATATGCTCTCTGCCTTTAAACATGGAAACATTGGATCATACTCAATTGGATTATTTAGTTTACCTATAAGTCCCTAATAAAGTGCTCTATATGTGCCCAGGGCCTGTAGATTAAATGCTACTAGTGGGCCTGCAGCACTGATTGTGCCACCCACTTAAGTAGCTCCTTAACCTTGTCTCAGGTCTGCCATTGCAAGGCCTGTGTGTGCAGTTTCACTGCCAATTCGACTTTGCATTTAAAAGTACTTGCCAAGCCTAAACCTCCCCTTTTTTACATATAAGTCACCCCTAAGGTATGCCCTAGGTAACCCATAGGGCAGGGTACTGTGTGGGCAAAAGGCAGGACATGTACCTGTGTAGTTTACATGTCCTGGTAGTGTAAAACTCCTAAATTCGTTTTTACACTGCTGTGAGGCCTGCTCCCTTCGAAGGCTAACATTGGGGCTGCCCTCATATACTGTTTGAGTGGTAGCTGCTGATCTGAAAGGAGTAGGAAGGTCATATTTAGTATGGCCAGAATGGTGATATAAAATCCTACTGACTGGTGAAGTTGGATTTAATATTACTATTTTGGAAATGCCACTTTTAGAAAGTGAGCATTTCTCTGCACTTAAATTCTTCTGTGCCTTACAATCCACATCTGTCTGGGTTTAGTTGACAGCTACCTTTTGCATTCACTCAGACACACCCCAAACACAGGATACTCAGCCTTACTTGCATACATATGCATTTTGAATGGGACTTCCTGGGCTGGGAGGGTGGAGGGCCTGACACTTTGCAAGTCAAAGGGCAGTAGCCTGCCCTCACACAAAGGACTGCCATAACCCCTACTAGGACCATGGCAGACAGGATTGAACTGAAAGGGGACATTGTACACTTCTAAGGCACTCTTTGAAGTATCCCCCACATCAAAGGCACATTTGGGTATTTAAACAGGGCCTCTGCCCCTACCAACTCAGACACTTCCTGGAGAAGAGAACCTGAATCAGAACTTACATCCTGCTAGGAAGAACTGCTTGGCTGCCCAAAGGACTCACATGTCTGCTTTCTGTGAAGGACTGCTGCCTTGCTGTTGCCCTGTTGCCTTGCTGCTCTATGGCTGTGATGAGAAGTGCTCTCCAACGGCTTGGATAGAGCTTTCCTCCTGTTCCCTGATGTCTCAGGACCAAAACAACTTCATCTCTACAAGAAGGACTCCTTGTGCTGTGAAAATCGATGCACAGCCTGCCAGAAATGATGCATAACCTGGACTGTGGTGAAAAATGTACCACACGCCGAACTGGAAGGACGCAGCCCAACTTCCCAATGAGAAGATCGACACAGCACCAGCGTAGCGACCGGAAATTCGATGCACAGCCCATTGGATCAACGCCCAGCTGAGGTGGAACGACGCAGCCCGACTTCCAGAGAGGAATCGACCCAGTGCCTGCCGTGCGGTAGAAATGTCCACGCAACGCCCTCCGGATCGACGCAGCTTCTGTGACTTCATTCTGTCAGCGCCGGAAATCCACACATCATCCCCAGGGCATCCGAAAACCCCGCAAACCGAAGAGGATCCACAACCAAGCGCATACACAGCTGTCCCTGCATGAAATCTAAATGATGCATCGCTCGTTGCGGCCCGAGAAATCAATGCACACCTCCTTTGTTTCCACGCATCTCCTCTGCTGCGGTTCGTTGCGGAGATTTTGCATGCGAACCAGGTACTTTGTGCTTGAAAGAGACATGTATTGCTTTTTAAAGACTAAAGACACGTATATCACTTTTACAGTGATATCTCAACATATACTTATTGGATTTTAATCGTTTTGACCTGCATCTTATCAGATAAATATTATATATTTTTCTAAACACTGTGTGGTGAATTTTTGTGGTGCTATACTGTGTTATTCCATGATTTATTGCACAGATACTTTACACATTGCCTTCTAAGTTAAGCATGACTGCTCAGTGCCAAGCTACCAGAGGGTGGGCACAGGATTATTTGGATTGTGTGTGACTTACCCGTACTAGAGTGAGGGTCCTTGCTTGGACACGGGGTAACCTGACTGCCAACCCAAGACCCCATTTCTAAAATTCTGTGATCACAAGCCTAGCTCTTTTTAGTGCAGCATTATAAAATCCTCTGCAGTTCTCCAGACAGTTGAACAGTTTGTTTTTTTATATGAAAATAATGCTTTAGTGCAGTAGAAATACTTAGTGAGGGTCTCAATATAGGGACACATTTCTGCAGATATGCAGAGGTGGGTGAGTGTGGGTTCTGTCATTAAATTCATCTGTCCTCTATAGGGCCTGGAGAGAATGAGAATTGGAATACATAGGGGCATATTTAGGAACCCCTAGCACCACCTTAGTACCACCACAGCGTACGTTTTGGGGCGGTAAGGCGGCACTAAAGCAGCTTTTTCCACACACCATATTTACAAAGTGGTGCAATGCATCGAATGCGCCACTTTGTAAACCCTTGTGCCACATTATGCCTGCCCCAGGCATATTGTATGCAAGTGGGAGGGTTCCAGCTCTGGGAGGCCCGCAATAATGGTGCAATGAAATTTAACAGATTTTACTGTGCCATTGTTAGCATAATTTTTAATGCCTGCTTAGAGCAGGTGTTAAAATTATGCTCCCATAAAAACCTACTGGCCTACTTGCACATTGCTATACTAGTGTCAAAATTGTTGACGCTATTGTGCTACTGAACACCATGATGCGTCACAAATATGGTGCAACCATCGTGTCATTAGGTGCTGGTAGGGGGGCACAGAGAAGTGGCACATCATCTCTGATGGGCTACTTTTTCTTAAATATGGACCATAGTCTAGTATATTTACTTGTTCAGAACAGCAGTGGCTTGTAAGTCAAATTTCACAAGTGGAACACAGCACCAACTGTGCCATTCACTACAGTGACAGTGAAAAACTGACAGCAGGCCTGATATGTGCAGCATGGTATTTACGTTTGAACTGCCCATTCAACCTTTCAAAATAATCCCTTTTTCAGGCCTAAAACCCTTTTAAAAATATATATTATTGTCATCTCTAAATAGGACTCACTGCCCATAAGGCAGAGTGCATGGTATTTAAAAGTATAACATGAAAACATTTAGGCCCTCATTGAAACCCTGGTGGTCGGTGTTAAAGCAGCGGTAATACCGCCAACAGGCCGGCGGAATTTTTTTTAGAATCATGACCATGGCGGAAACCGCCAGCACAAACAGCCACTTTAACACTCCGACCGCCTCAGCGGTAGAAACAAACACTTGCGGCGGCAACCGCCAGCAGACAGGCGGAAGACAATGTACCACCCACTGTATTACAACAGGCCTATCCACCACCTTTTCTGGGGTGGTACCAACGCGATCAAAAGCACAGCAGAAACAGTACTTGGAAGGACTCACCTCTCGACACCCAACGAGGAACCAGGACGCCATGGAGCCCGAACTAAACATCCTGCCCATGCTGGTCTTCCTCCTTCTGTTTCAGGAGCATGAAAGATGCAGTTGGCGTCCACGGTGAGTACTGCACCTACAACACAGGGGAAGGGGAGGGAAAAGAGAGTGACACACATGCAACACGCAATACCCCCACCCCTACCCTCACCCAGAACACCATACACACAAATACATACAGCAACATTACATATACACCCCCTCACCCCCTGAAAGAACGCAAGGACAAAATTAAATGATTGTACAAATTGTAATCAATAAAAATGGTGAGTGCAAAGCCACAGTCTCACAAGTCTTACCAGTGGGTGGTTTGCCCACTGCTCTATCCCTGGGAGTGCAAAGCCACAGTCTCACAAGTATTTCCAATGGGTGGTTTGCCCACTGTTCTATCCTGGGGAGTGCAAAGCTACGGTATCACAAGTGAATAACAGTCTCCACTGGTTCTGGAGGGGGCTTGGTGCCCAGAGTGCTTCATCCTGCCAAGGACTGGGGTAGTGGATGCTTTTCTCCACTGGTTCTGGAGGGGGCTTGGTGCCCAGAGTGCTTCATCCTGCCAAGGACTGGGGTAGTGGATGCTTTTCTCCACTGGTTCTGGAGGGAGCTTGGTGCCCAGAGTGCTTCATCCTGACAAGGACTGTGGTAGATTATGTGATTCTCGACTGGTCCTGGATGGGGCTTGGTGCCCAGAGTGCTTCATCCTAACAAGGACTGGGGTAGTGGATGTATCTCTCCACTGGTTCTGGAGGGGGCTTGGTGCTCAGAGCGCTTCACATACAGTGTGGCTGGTCCCATTCCCTCACATGGGTGTGTGTGCCACGAGATTGCCTGGGAACAGGTAGCATGATACGCCATGGAGGCAGAGACATACCCCACCCTGCTGCCTCTTTGCCTGACACCTGCAGGTACGAACAGTGCTGAGAGTCATGCCTCATGGAAGCTGGGCAGGGTCCAGGATGTCTCCTGCAGACTCGGACGGCTGCCCACTGGGGATGATAGCCATGTCAGCTGTGGTGGCACTGTCTGAGCATGTCGCGGGGCTAGTGGCGGTGCTTGTGGCGGTGTCTGTGGCGGAGGTGCTGGCGGTGGTGCATGTGTCTGCACCTGTTGAGGGACACAGCAGGACGTCTCCTGCAGCCACGGATGGCTGCCCACTGGGGATGATGCTGGGAACTGTTGCTGAGGCAGCAGATGTGCAGGTGACAGTGCTGGTGGCGGTGCTGGTGGCGGCGCTGGTGGCAGTGCAGGTGGTGGTGTCCACCACTGTACAGGTTGGTGTAGTGGTTGACAGAAGGGGTGACTCTAGTCCCGCAGACGGAGCCACCGTGCCGTCCAGACCTGCTCTTCGGCTTGTGTCCCTTCCCCACCTTTGATGTTGCCGCTGGTGTCTTGACACTGTCCCCTTTTGGTTTTGAGGAGCCCTTGCTTGCTGGCAGGTGCGGCTTCTCCCTCCGGGATGTGGGCACCTTCTTCACCTTGGCAGGTGGTGGAATGGCCTGCTCCTTGGCCTCACTAGGTGGAACACTGGCAGCCCTAAAGGGTGGCGCACTTAATGAGACCGGAGTTGCTGGCACCACTCTGCTTGGGGAATTGGTGGCTGAGGTGCTGGGCTGGGACCTGGAAAGCCTGGCACTAGGGGAAGGACGGGGAGGGAGGTCAATGCTAGCCAGGAAAAGTTTCTTAGACACACTGGGACAGGACGATGGAGGGGGTTTGGGAGTGGAGGAAGAGGTAGTGGTTGTAGGAGGTGTACGTTTGCTGAATTTGGGTGAAGGTGCATGGGCCGGAGGCTGTTGTGAGGTGGATGGCTGTTGGGTGGGTGTATGCCTGCATTTGTGTACTTTGGGAGGAGGGCTCACAGACACACTGGGAGAGGACACGGGGATGTGTGAATGGTAGTGGGGGTGGTGAGTGCACGTGAGCAGTGTGTGGTGATGGGCGTGCTGGTGATGGAGGTAGTGGCTGACGATGTAGTGCATGCAGGTGTGAACGGAGCTCCCATCAGAGAAATCGCTGTCGCTGGTGTATGCTCCAGTCCCCATCGTGGAGCTCCCCTTGCCCTCCGTCCCATTGGTGCCTTCAGACTCTGTTACTTCACCATCCAGGGCCATGTGGAATGCAGCTCCCTCCTGCTCCGGTGCCACTGCTCCTCCGCCAGATGATGCTAATGCACGAAAGAACAGGGTGACAAAACAAAAAGGGGGGAAAGACAGAAGATACATGTTGGAAAATGGGTTATTGGTAGGGCAGGTAGGTACCTACACCTAGCAACAAGCCACAAACCTCCACAAAAGTACAGTTAGGTCTCAGTAAATTAATCCCAGCTCTACCCTTGGTAGCTTGGCATCGAGCGTCAAGGCTTAACTTAGGAGACAAAGTGTAAAGCATTCAAATATCACAAAACAGTAATTAAATAAAACACAGGAAACAGTTTAAAAATCCAAAACCAATTTATAAAAATAGCTTATATTTTTATCTTTAAAATGACACAAAAACGATTAAAATCGGTTCAGGGGAACCGGAGATATGAATTTTTAAAGTATTATTATTTTCTAGCGCATAGAAACAAAAAGCGCCAATCGGGTCATCTGGTTGCACCAGGACCGGGACAAAGTCAAACTTTCAGGCCGACCGCGATGGAGCCCTGCTCGGATACAGGTCGCGGGAAGCCTCGGTTAAAAAGTTACCTTCTGACTTAGTCTTTATTTTGAAGTTTTTCTTCACCGGGACGAACCTGCCAGTTGGATCCGACCTCCTGGAGCCCTTGTCCGGATACGCGAAGTCGGTTTCCTCGGTGGTGATTTCTACCTTCGGACTTAGTCGTTTTTTCGAGATGAAAATCCTTCGACCGGGGAAAACCTGGATCTTGATCCGACGTCCGTGGAGCCCTTCTCGGATACGATGGCTGGAAGGTCCCGGTCAACTTTTTACGTTCGGACTTAGTCTTTTTTTCGGATGTTTTTCTTGACCGGGACGAACCACGAAGTCAGGCCGGGTCGCGGTTGAGGCAAGCCGGCTAGAATTTCCGCGTCGAGTCGGTCACTTTATGGAGCTTTTTTCTAAAATTTCTCCAATCTTTTCCAAACTTCTGGGGCTTCACCCAGATGTTCTTTTAAGGTTCTTTTGGGGTCCACAGCTCACCCCAAGGGTCCAGAAGTTCTGTGATGGTCCTTGGGAAGTGCGGACTTCAACTCCCAGAGTGCACCTGGCGCAAACTCCTTTTTGGCCACTGGACAGTGGTCAGCTGGTCACTTTTTCAGGAGTTGGTGCAGGGGACTCTGGTTAGCAATTTTTCACCTGTAGCAAACAGGGAGTCCCTCCTTGAACCAGTGGAAGCCAGGCAAAGTCCTTCTTGTGGTGAAGCCCAAGTGTGCAGCTGGTGCAGTCTTTCTGAGTGCAGGGTCCAGGTGCAGGCCAGGGGTCCAGCAGGGCAGTCCTTCTTCTTCTTGTAGTTCTTTCTTCTTGAAATTTGGTGGGGATCTGAGGCGTGGGTGCAGGTCTGCCAGTTTTATCCTTGCTCCTGGGTGAAAAGCAGGGGGGCCCTGGTCCTCCAATCAGGGACAGGGTCGTCCCCCTGTGATGACCACTTCCTGGGAAGTGTGGCAAAGATCCATCCCAGAAGGCAATAGTCTCTAAAAATCCAAAATGGATGAATCTGATTTTTGGAGGAGAGATCTGGCTGAACCCACCCACTGGTGTGGCTAAAAATCATAAACACACCCCTCTCCTGCCCTCTCCTAATCTAATCAAGGGGGCACCTAGCTGTCTGGGGTTGCAGGATGTGGGGGTGTTGCTGGGTGCTCCAGATGTCCTTCTCTGCCTTTGAAGACCAGTTTGGCAGCCCTCCCCCTTCCTGCTTCCCCATCTGCTGAGGGGAGATTCTCTCCCCCAAGCACATTCCTTTGTGTAAAGCCAGGCCACTTCACACCTCATAAAAGTGGCCTGGCAGAAGCTGCTGCAGGCTGGCCAATCAGAGCACAGCAGCAAAAACAATGCAGAGCTGAAATTGGCAACTTTTTAGGTAAAGTCTAAACTTTTTACCTGCACTAGTTATATTAAATCCAACAACTGGAAGTTGTGGGATTTATTATAACAATCAATTTGATACCAAATTCTTGGTATGTAACATTTAAGGAGACTTTAAAATTAAAAATAAAGTCTGCCCATTCTAGCCTATGAAGGCCATTTACTTCAATGAGGGAAAAACGAATTTGGCTGTTTTTACCTCACCAGGGCTTATAAATCTATTTTTATAAAGTCCCTGCTTATAGTTACATGGCACCCAGCCCTAGGGGCACATAGGGCACACCTTAGGGGTGACTTATATGTAAAAATAAGGTAGTTTAAAACTTTGGAAGTACCTTTAATTCCAAAGTCGAATTTGCATATAACTTTAATTTAAAAGCAGCCAGCAAGGCAGGCTGGCTTTTAAAATGACACTGGGCACCTCAGCAATGCACCTAGGTGTGCACCACCTATGCTGTGGTCCCTAAACCTACATGCCCTACCATATACTAGGGACTTATAGGTAGGTTAACTTAGCCAATTATAATTAGCCTAATTTGCATATCCATTTTACACAGAGCACTGGCCCTGGGACTGGTAAGCAGTACCCAGGGCACAGCCAAGAGTCAGTAACCACCAGTACCTATCCAGAAAGAGTGGGGGTGATCAGGCAAAAAAAAAGGACTTTCCTACACTGCCCCCCCCCAGATGAAAGGTGATGGGTACTAACCTACACCCTGGTGGTCCTCATCAGCTAAGTGGAAAAACCTGGAAAGGCCATCTGCATTGGCATGAGCAGTCCCAGGTCTGTGCTCCACTGTGAAGTCCATCCCCTGTAGGGAAATGGACCACCTTAACAGTTTTGGGTTCTCCCCCCTCATCTGCATCAACCATCTGAGAGGTCTGTGGTCAGTTTGTACACGGAAGTGAGTGCCAAACAAGTAAGGCCTCAACTTCTTCAGGGACCAAACCACAGCAAAGGCCTCCCTCTCAATGGCACTCCATTTCTTCTCTCTGGGGAGTAGTCGCCTGCTGATGAAGGCAACTGGGTGATCATGGCCCTCTTCATTAACTTGTGCTAACACTGCCCCAATCCCTTCCTCTGAAGCATCTGTTTGCACTACAAACTCCTTGCTATAGTCAGGGGCCAGTAACACTGGTGCTGAACACATAGCCTGTTTTAGGGTGTCAAAAGCTTTTTGACACTCTGGGGTCCAAATGACCTTCTTGGGTTGTTTCTTGGAGGTAAGCTCAGTCAGAGGGGCCACTATGGTCCCAAAATTCTGAACAAACCTCCTGTAATACCCAGTCAGGCCAAGAAAGGCCCTGACCTGAGTCTGGGTTTTTGGAGCCTCCCAATCCAGGATAGTCTGGATCTTGGGCTGGAGAGGTTGTACATGGCCTCCACCAACAAGGTGGCCCAGGTACACAACAGAACTTTGCCCTATCTGGCACTTGCTTGCCTTGATAGTCAGGCCTGCTTGAAGCAGGGCCTGAAGCACTTCCTTCAGGTGGACCAGGTGGTCCCTCCAGGTGGAACTAAATACAGCTATATCATCTAGATAAGCTGCACTAAAAGATTCCAACCCAGATAGGACTCTATTCACCAACCGTTGGAAGGTGGCAGGAGCATTTTTCATCCCAAAGGGCATCACCTTGAACTGAAAGTGGCCCTCTGGTGTGGAAAATGCTGACCTCTCCTTGGCTCTTGGACTTAAGGCAATCTGCCAATATCCTGAGGTCAGATCAAATGTGCTCAGGAATTTGGCAGCCCCCAACCTGTCAATGAGCTCATCAGCTCTAGGTATGGGGTGAGCATCAGTCCTAGTGACTGCATTTAGACCTCTGTAGTCCACACAGAATCTTAATTCTTTCTTCCCACCTTGGGGACTAGCTTTGGGCACCAGTACCACTGGACTGGACCAAGGACTATCAGAGTGCTCAATTACCTTCAGATCCAACATCTTAGCCACTTCAGCTTTGATGTTGGCCTTGACCTGGTCAGACAGCCTGTACAGCTTGTTCTTGACAGGCAAGCTGTCACCAGTGTCAACATCATGGACACACCAATTGGTGAGTCCAGGGGTCAGGGAGAACAGACTAGCAAACTGTCCCAAGACTTGCTTACAGTCTTGTTGTTGCTGATCTGTCAGTTTGGGAGAGAGTACCACTCCCTCCACTGACCCATCTTTTTCCTTTGAGGACAGGAGGTCTGGCAGAGGTTCACCCTCCTCCTCCTTCCCTTCATCAGTGACCATCAGCATGGTCATGTCTGCCCTGTCCTGGTGGGGTTTCATCCTATTAACATGCAGGATCCTGTGAGGATTCCTGGGGGTGCCAAGGTCCACCAAGTAGGTGACCTCACCTTTTTTCTCCAGGATTGGATAGGGCCCAGTCCATTTGGCCTGTAGTGCCCTAGGAGCCATGGGCTCCAAAACCCACACCAGCTGTCCTGGGTGATACTCAGGCATGGTAGCCTTTTGATCATGCCAGAGCTTCATGAGCTCCTGACTGGCCTCCAGGTTCCTGCTTGCCATCTTCATATACTCAGCCATGCGAGACCGCAGGCCTAGTACATAATCTAGCACATTCTCCTTGGCTTCCTTGAGAGGCTTTTCCCAAGACTCTCTCACCAAGCACAATGGGCCTCTTACAGGGTGCCCAAACAGTAACTCAAAGGGGCTGAATCCAACCCCCTTCTGTGGCACCTCCCTGTAGGCAAACAGCAGGCATGGGAGGAGGACATCCCATCTCCTCCTGAGTTTGTCAGACAAACCCATGATCATGCCCTTCAGGGTCTTATTGAATCTTTCCACTAGACCATTGGTCTGTGGATGGTAGGGTGTGCTGAACTTATAAGTAACACCACACTCCTCCCACATGGCTTTCAGATAGGCTGACATAAAGTTTGTGCCCCTATCTGAGACCACCTCCTTTGGGAATCCCACTCTGGTGAACACACCAAGTAGGGCCCTAGCCACTGTGGGTGCAGTGATTGTCCGGAGGGGTATTGCCTCAGGGTACCTGGTGGCATGGTCCACTACCACCACAATGTACCTGTTACCTGAAGCAGTTGGTGGGTCTAGGGGACCAACAATGTCAATCCCCACCCTCTCAAAGGGAGTCCCAACCACTGGCAGTGGAATTAAGGGAGCCTTTGGCTTGCCCCCTGTCTTGCCACTGGCTTGACAGGTGACACAGGAGCTGCAAAACTCCCTGACTTTTTCTGACATTTCTGGCCAAAAAAAATGGTTGACCAGCCTGTTCCAGGTCTTGGTCTGTCCCAAATGACCAGCTAAGGGGATATCATGGCTTAAGGTAAGGAGGAATTCTCTATACTTTTGGGGGACCACTACTCTCCTAGTAGCCCCTTCTTTGAGGGTCCTAGCCTCAGTGTAGAGAACTCCATCCTCCCAGTAAACCTTGTGGGTACCACTGGTATCCCCTTGTTCTTGCCTGGCAGCAGTCTGCCTCAGGCCCTCAAGAGTGGGACACTCTCTTTGTCCCTGGCACAAATCTTCTCTGGTGGGCCCACCTGCCCCTTGCAGTTCTGCCAAGTCAGGCAGAGTTTGCAGGGAAGGGGTCCCTCCCTCAGAGTTCAGATCCTCCCCCTCAGGGTTGGATTCTTCCTGACCCTCTGTACTTGTTGGGGCTGGTAAGCCAGACCCAGTGCCCTTTCTCTTCTTCTTGGAGGCTTGGCCCATTGTTCCAGGGTCCAAGTGTCCAGCATTTCCCTGTTGTGCTGCCTGTGACCTGGTCACAGCACACACCCATTCAGGGAGATCCAGCATCTTTGCATGGACCCTTCTCTCCACTTCTGACCATTCAGATGCTTCAAGATCATTTCCCAGTAGACACTCTACTGGGAGGGCAGGAGCTACAGCTACTTTTTTAGGGCCAGTCACACCTCCCCATTCCAGACTCACCATAGCCATGGGATGGAGTTTGGTTCTGCTATCTGCATAAGTCACCTGGTGGAAGACACCAGGTAAGACCTGCTCTGGAGAAACCAGCTTTTCTGTGACCATTGTCACACTGGCTCCTGTATCTCTCAGAGCTTCCACTTCAGTCCCATTGACTTTAGGCCTCTGCCTATACCTCTGCATGATGGGAGGTAAGGTGGCCATAGTTGCAATGTCCACCCCACCCACGGATACTAAGGTGACTTCAGTGTACCCTGATTCCACCCCTGGGCCAACTTCCACCCCCAACCCTACACTAGCAATCCCCTGGGATTGCCCACCAGTGGGGGGCTTCTTGGGGCAGATAGCATCTCCTCTTTTATGTCCTGGCTGATAACAGTCAAAACACTTGCCGGCCTTAGCAAGCTCCTGAAACCTTCCTGCTTTAGCAGGATCAAAATTCTTCCCCTGATACCCTTTCCCTTTAGAAGTGAATTGGCTCGGGGCTCCCCCTCCCTGAGAAGTTTTTGGGGACTCTTGTGAGGACTCTTTGGGTTTTTTGTCATCTTTCCCTTGGTTCTTCCCCTGAGAAGAACCATGTCCTCCCTTTTTCTGATCACCCCCTGGGGGTCTCTGGTTAACTCTAGTTCTTAACCAGTCATCTGCTGCCTCCCCCAGCTCTCTGGGGTTGGTCAACCTAGAGTCTACTAGATACTGGCGGAGCCTCTCTTGGACACAATTAGTTAGAAGGTGCTCCCTCATAATCAAATTGTACAGCCCCTCAAAGGTACTTACCCTGTTGCCCTGTATCCAGCCCTCCAGTGCTTTCACTGAAATGTCCACAAAGTCCACCCAGGACTGGGTGCTTGTCTTTTGGGTGTCCCTAAACTTAAGCCTATACTGCTCTGGGGTTAGACCAAACTTTTTAGTCAAGCATCTCTTCATACTGGGGTATGAGTCTGCATCCTCCCCACTCATGGTTAGGAGCCTATCCCTCCCAGAGTTGGGAACTAACTCCCAAAGGAGTGAACCCCAGTACTGAGGCTTGACTTTCCTCATCTGGAGGGCCCTCTCAAAGGCCCCCAGCCACTTATCGATGTCATCCCCCTCTACATAGGCAGGAACCACCCCTTTGGGTAATCTGGGGGCAAAACCCCCACCCAGGGACACCTCAGTTTCTTTCTCGCTGCTTCCATCTTTTTTTTCTTTGCTTGCCCACTTCTTTTTTTCTAGGGCAAGCTTATCTGCCTCCAAAGCTATGTAGGCTAGCTGGGCTTCCAGCTCTCTCTCCCTGATGGATGGGTTCTCTCCTCCTGAAAGGACCCTCTTCCTACCACTAGCTTTGGGTCTGCCCCTAGTGACTGTGTCCAGTGAGGACCGTTCCTCCTCTTCCTCACTTGGGGTCTGATGCCTTTCCTCCCCTGAGTGGTTAGAGTTAGCATCATCTTCTTTTGGTTCCTCCTCTGGAGCTTCCTCTGTCTCTACCTCTTGGGCCTCAGCCCATGCTGTCAGGGATTTAATCAGGATTTCTTTCCTGAGATTAGTGGTTGCAGGCAACCCCCTCTCAATACACAACCCCCTAAGCTGGACTACTGTCAGTGTGGGTAGGCTAGCCAGATCAAGCTCCATGGTTCCCTAGTTTTGTGTCAACAAAAAGCTTTTTGCAAAAATTGGAAACAAGAATTTAGAAAAATTACAAAAATTCAATAATTGAAATTAATCCAAATTAATTTAAAAAAAAAAAAAAATTTAAATTAAAAATTAAAAACAATTTTTGCACTAGGACAATTTAAAGGATTTTTAATTTGTTTTATCTAAAACTGTAACGTGATATTGAACACAAGTACAGGATCCCGTCGCTGCTTCCAATTATGTTGGAAAATGGGTTATTGGTAGGGCAGGTAGGTACCTACACCTAGCAACAAGCCACAAACCTCCACAAAAGTACAGTTAGGTCTCAGTAAATTAATCCCAGCTCTACCCTTGGTAGCTTGGCATCGAGCGTCAAGGCTTAACTTAGGAGACAAAGTGTAAAGCATTCAAATATCACAAAACAGTAATTAAATAAAACACAGGAAACAGTTTAAAAATCCAAAACCAATTTATAAAAATAGCTTATATTTTTATCTTTAAAATGACACAAAAACGATTAAAATCGGTTCAGGGGAACCGGAGATATGAATTTTTAAAGTATTATTATTTTCTAGCGCATAGAAACAAAAAGCGCCAATCGGGTCATCTGGTTGCACCAGGACCGGGACAAAGTCAAACTTTCAGGCCGACCGCGATGGAGCCCTGCTCGGATACAGGTCGCGGGAAGCCTCGGTTAAAAAGTTACCTTCTGACTTAGTCTTTATTTTGAAGTTTTTCTTCACCGGGACGAACCTGCCAGTTGGATCCGACCTCCTGGAGCCCTTGTCCGGATACGCGAAGTCGGTTTCCTCGGTGGTGATTTCTACCTTCGGACTTAGTCGTTTTTTCGAGATGAAAATCCTTCGACCGGGGAAAACCTGGATCTTGATCCGACGTCCGTGGAGCCCTTCTCGGATACGATGGCTGGAAGGTCCCGGTCAACTTTTTACGTTCGGACTTAGTCTTTTTTTCGGATGTTTTTCTTGACCGGGACGAACCACGAAGTCAGGCCGGGTCGCGGTTGAGGCAAGCCGGCTAGAATTTCCGCGTCGAGTCGGTCACTTTATGGAGCTTTTTTCTAAAATTTCTCCAATCTTTTCCAAACTTCTGGGGCTTCACCCAGATGTTCTTTTAAGGTTCTTTTGGGGTCCACAGCTCACCCCAAGGGTCCAGAAGTTCTGTGATGGTCCTTGGGAAGTGCGGACTTCAACTCCCAGAGTGCACCTGGCGCAAACTCCTTTTTGGCCACTGGACAGTGGTCAGCTGGTCACTTTTTCAGGAGTTGGTGCAGGGGACTCTGGTTAGCAATTTTTCACCTGTAGCAAACAGGGAGTCCCTCCTTGAACCAGTGGAAGCCAGGCAAAGTCCTTCTTGTGGTGAAGCCCAAGTGTGCAGCTGGTGCAGTCTTTCTGAGTGCAGGGTCCAGGTGCAGGCCAGGGGTCCAGCAGGGCAGTCCTTCTTCTTCTTGTAGTTCTTTCTTCTTGAAATTTGGTGGGGATCTGAGGCGTGGGTGCAGGTCTGCCAGTTTTATCCTTGCTCCTGGGTGAAAAGCAGGGGGGCCCTGGTCCTCCAATCAGGGACAGGGTCGTCCCCCTGTGATGACCACTTCCTGGGAAGTGTGGCAAAGATCCATCCCAGAAGGCAATAGTCTCTAAAAATCCAAAATGGATGAATCTGATTTTTGGAGGAGAGATCTGGCTGAACCCACCCACTGGTGTGGCTAAAAATCATAAACACACCCCTCTCCTGCCCTCTCCTAATCTAATCAAGGGGGCACCTAGCTGTCTGGGGTTGCAGGATGTGGGGGTGTTGCTGGGTGCTCCAGATGTCCTTCTCTGCCTTTGAAGACCAGTTTGGCAGCCCTCCCCCTTCCTGCTTCCCCATCTGCTGAGGGGAGATTCTCTCCCCCAAGCACATTCCTTTGTGTAAAGCCAGGCCACTTCACACCTCATAAAAGTGGCCTGGCAGAAGCTGCTGCAGGCTGGCCAATCAGAGCACAGCAGCAAAAACAATGCAGAGCTGAAATTGGCAACTTTTTAGGTAAAGTCTAAACTTTTTACCTGCACTAGTTATATTAAATCCAACAACTGGAAGTTGTGGGATTTATTATAACAATCAATTTGATACCAAATTCTTGGTATGTAACATTTAAGGAGACTTTAAAATTAAAAATAAAGTCTGCCCATTCTAGCCTATGAAGGCCATTTACTTCAATGAGGGAAAAACGAATTTGGCTGTTTTTACCTCACCAGGGCTTATAAATCTATTTTTATAAAGTCCCTGCTTATAGTTACATGGCACCCAGCCCTAGGGGCACATAGGGCACACCTTAGGGGTGACTTATATGTAAAAATAAGGTAGTTTAAAACTTTGGAAGTACCTTTAATTCCAAAGTCGAATTTGCATATAACTTTAATTTAAAAGCAGCCAGCAAGGCAGGCTGGCTTTTAAAATGACACTGGGCACCTCAGCAATGCACCTAGGTGTGCACCACCTATGCTGTGGTCCCTAAACCTACATGCCCTACCATATACTAGGGACTTATAGGTAGGTTAACTTAGCCAATTATAATTAGCCTAATTTGCATATCCATTTTACACAGAGCACTGGCCCTGGGACTGGTAAGCAGTACCCAGGGCACAGCCAAGAGTCAGTAACCACCAGTACCTATCCAGAAAGAGTGGGGGTGATCAGGCAAAAAAAAAGGACTTTCCTACAATACACATGGTCAGTGCATGCAACACCACTACTGTTGGCGGACACAACACACAGGGAGCAGCCCTAGGCACTAAGCCATGCACTAACAGTTCTTAGGAAATTCACATGCCCATGGGGGACTATGCCTAAGCCCGTTTGCTGCGCACCAGGAACCCACAGGAGGCTGCCTATTTGTAGATGGTTATTACCGCTATTGGGGTTGGAGTGTCACAGAGCCTGCCTAAAAAGGGACTTACCCTACCAAGTTCGCACTGGCCTAGGGGAATCCACAGCCCACTACCCCCACCCAGACACCTCGTAAAGCGCGCTGAGTCTGCTGAATTAGACTGTACTCACCCCGTTGTGGCTGCTATGATGCTCTCAAGCGCCCATCCAACTCCGGATAGGCCACCACCGGGATCCGGTACATCAGGGGGGTCATGGTGCGACAGACACCCCTTCCACGTTGGGAGGCCATCCCCAGCTGGGCCTCCGCCGTCTCCTTGCTCCAGCAGCGCTGGCCCTTCTATGGTAGACCCCTAGGGTCCAGACGTCCTTGGCGATTGCACGCCAAATACCCTTTTTCTGGTGGGCGCTGACCTAGAGGAAAAGTGAAGTTAGAATGGATGTTACTATCCCATACAGTTTGTCTCACGCATTGCCTAAACACCTCCCACCGTGGCCTAGACCTACATACACACACACTATCCTCACATGCTGGCCTGTCCCCCTCCCAACCCTCTTCCATCCTCGACACTCCATTCAATCATGTGCCCTCCACTATGCTCACAGTGTACTCACCTGTTTGCCTGGAGGACCGTACAGTTACGTGTACTGGGGAGGACCCCATCCGCCAGTTTCTCCAACTCCTCCAAAGTGAAAGCAGGGGCTCTTTCCCCAGACACTGTAACCATCGTCGCTTCCAGACACAGGTCACAGCAGCACTTGCAGTATAGGTCCTCTCCTGTTGAAGGTAAGGCATCAAGTGAGGGAACAGTTAGAAAATGGTGGCCAAGTCCGCGGCGGTGCGTACCGTCTACGCCGGCGTGCATCGTCATTGGCTCCTGGAACCCATTGGGCCCAATGTTAACCAATGCTGAAATGCGGGCGGTCTTCGACCGCCTACTGCGACTGTGTACATCGCCAATCAAATCAAATCAAATCATTAACATTTATAAAGCGCGCTACTCACCCGTGCGGGTCTCAAGGCGCTACTATCAGTTACCTAATTTCCCCTTGTCCCACCTTACAGTTCAGGCAGCCGCCATTTCAGGGGGCCACATGGCAGACAAAAAAACTGCGTCATACCTATTTAGGCCAGGTATACGGACAAACAAAGGCATATGGCAAATTTGTAATGTTTTGCAAAAAACACATTGTGATACCTAAGTGTTGTATGACCCTCTGCTCACCAGTCTCCTCCATAGGGCATGTCTGCTGGGGCAGGTGATGAGATGGTGGCATCCTCCAGTGTACAGACCCCTGGTGGACCTGTCAACAATGGAAGAGAGACACATCATTATCACTTACAGACTTGATCGTGCAACAATCCATGAACTGTGTGCCCAGTTGGAGCCAGACCTGATTTCAGCTATCCGCCATCCCACAGGAATCCCCCCTCTAGTGCAGGTTCTGTCTGTACTCCATTTCCTGGCCAGTGGGTCTTTTCAAACAACAGTGGCCATGGCTTCAAGGATGTCCTAGCCAATGTTCTCTACCGTGTTGTCCAGAGTGTTGTCTGCCCTGCTGAAACACATGCACAGCTACATCGTTTTCCCTCAAGTGGAGGATTTGCCCACAGTGAAAGGTGACTTCTATGCCCTGGGACATATGCCCAACATCATTGGTGCCATTGATGGTACACATGTGGCATTTGTCCCTACCCCAGCAGGAATGAACAGGTGTACAGAAACCGCAAAAGCTACCATTTAATGGATGTGCAGATGGTGTGTTTGGCAGACCAGTACATCTCCCATGTGAATGCGAAGTATCCGGGCTCAGTGCATGACACTTAAATTTTGAGAAGTAGCCGCATCCCTTATGTGATGGGGCAACGGTAGAGGTACCGTGTGTGGCTAATAGGTGAGCCTAAAGTCCCCACACAGTTCCATTTGGTGTCTGGGTATGGGAGACTCCCTAATGTTTGGAGGATGTCTAACAGTTGTCCCTCGATATTTGTAGGTGACTCTGGTTACCCCAACCTGTCATGGCTACTGACCCCAGTGAGGAATCCCAGAACAAGGGCAGAGAAACGCTACAATGAGGCACATGGGCGAACTAGGAGGGTGACCGAACGCACCTTCGGCCTCCTGAAGGCCAGATTCCGGTGCCTCCATCTGACAGGTGGCTCCCTATACTACTCACCGAAGAAGGTGTGCCAGATAATCGTGGCCTGCTGTATGTTGCACAACCTGGCTTTGCGACGCCAGGTACCTTTTCTGCAGGAGGATGGCCCTGATGTTGGTCTTGTGGCAGCTGTGGAGCCTGTGGATAGTGAAGAACATGAGGCAGAAGAGGAAGATGTAGACAACCGAAACAACATCATTATGCAATACTTCCAGTGAGACACTGGTAAGAAGATGGAACTGCTTCCCACATCTCATACTATTGTAGGAGCTAGCATAAATCCGCCTTTTTCACTCTGTGTATGGACCCTGACTTGTCACTTTGGCTTTCCATTTCACAGGTGTGGCTCCCAATGTGTGCCCTTTGCTATGTTTACTCCTCGCCTACAGCTGTGTATCCTTGCTATGTGAACAAGTACATTGACATTGCTAAATCCCAGAGATTTTGCAATTATACATTTGTGAAAGTACAGACTGGCTCCAGATTGATTTGTACATCAATGGTGTTTATTTCTGTGCTAATAAGTGAAGGGGGTCTGCAATGGGCTGGGATGATGGTGGAGGAATGTCCATGGCAGAGTCCAGTCTATTTGTATCACAGATGCATTGTCCAATGGGGCATAGGAAGTGGAGCAATGGCAGTTTAAGGTGGACAGGATGACAAAGTGGGACAGAGGAGTGACACTCCGGAGGGTCTTATTTCCTGGTGGGGGTCTTGGCAATGTTCTCTGTCTTGTGCCTGGATCTCAGGGACCGTTTGTGGGGTATTTCTCCTTCTGCAGGGTGTGGGTTGCTGGTGGCCTGTTGTTCCTGTGCGGTGCCTCCTGACCACTAGCACCGGCGGAGGTGGAGGGCTGTTCATCGCCCAGGCTAGTGTCAGGGGCCCGTTTGTGTGCCACTGTGTCCCTCATGGTGTTGACAAGGTCTCCCCACACCCCTGCAATGGTGACCAGGGTGGTGTTAATGGACTTCAAGTCCTCCCTGATCCCAAGGTAGTGTTCCTCCTGCAGCCGCTGGGTCTCCTGAAACCTGGCCAGTACCGTGCCCATGGTCTCCTGGGAATGGTATGCTCCCATGATGTTGGAGAGTGCCTCGTGGAGTGTTGGTTCCCTGGGCCTGTCCTCCCCCTGTTGCACAGAAGTCCTCCCAGCTTCCCTGTTGTCCTGTGCCTCTGTCCCCTGAACCGTGTGCCCAGTGCCAGAGACCCCAGGTCCCTGATTGTCTTGGGTTGGTGGGTTTGCCTGGGGTCCCTGTAGTGGTGGACACACTGCTGATTGATGAGTCCTGGGGACAGTGGCCTGGGCCCGCTGGGTGGGTGCTGTGGTGGTGTTTCCTGAGGGAGGAAGCTCTGTGGTGGATTGTAACTGTGTCATGGGAACCGACTGTCCCAAGGTCCCTGATGGGCGGGGCTGGTCATCTTGATCCAGGCGTGCAGAGCTGCTATCATCAATGTGGGCCTCTTCTGTGGGGGGACTGGATATGTCTGGCACCTCCTGTCTGGTGACCTTGGGTATAGGTCTTGTTGGGGTGTAAATGCGTAATTTTAGTATCTGTGTGTGCCTTCTTGTGCATTGAGTGCGGTACCCTCTACTCCTGTACTTGCGTCATTGTGTTAGCCCTTTCGTGATAGTTGGTTTGGGGTCTGTGTAGGTATCTGTACTGGACATGCTTCGGTGACGGTGGTCCATGCATAGGTGTTGCATGCAGGGCCTTGGTATTGAGATGTTTTGGTTTTCATTGTGGGATATATGGAGTTGATGGAGTGATAGTGGTGAGGGTAAGAATGGGAGTATGTGATGGCATGCAGTTGGGGTGGGGGATAGGGTATTAAAGATTTGACTTACCAGAGTCCAGTCCTCCTGCCACTCCTGCAAGGCTCACACGATGCATGATCACCAAGACTTGCTCCTCCCATGTTGTTAGTTGTGGGGGAGGTGGTGGGGGGTCCACCGCCAGTCCTCTGTACAGCAATCTGGTGTCTGGATACCACGGAATGCACCTTCCCCCGTAGGTCGTGCCACCACTTCCTGATTTCTTCCCATGTTCTTGGATGCTGTCCTACTGCGTTGACACTGTCGACAATTCTCCGCCATAGATCCATCTTCCTTGCAATGGATGTCTGCTGCACCTGTGATCCGATTAGCTGTGGCTCTACCCCGATGATTTCCTCCACCATGACCCTGAGCTCCTCCTCAGAAAACCTGGGGTGTCTTTGAGGTGCCTTGATGTGGTGTGGGTGATGTGTGAGGTGCTGTCTGTTGTGATGTGTGAGGGGATGTGTTGGTGTGTGTTGTTTGAGATGCGTGGATGTTGTATGAGTGATGGTGTTGTGTGTCTGTGGATGCTGGTGTTGTGTTACCTAATCTCTCTCTCTGGCCTTCTTTCAGATTTTTGGTTGTAAGAGTTTGTGGGTAATGTGGATGTGTGCTTTATATTGGATTGGGTGTGTATATGTGTATCAGGTGTGTGTATTTCGAATTGTCCAATGTAGTTGTGTTTTGTAGATGTGTGTATTTTGAGCGCGGCGGCATGTACCGCCAATCGATTACCGCGGTTGAAAGACTGCTGCATTGATTTGTGGGTCGTTATACTGTGGGCGTATTCTTGTTGGCATGACGGTGTAGGTTTTGCTATCGCCAGTTTATCACTGACCTTTGGTGTGGCGGACTTATGTGGGTGTCTGTATTGTGGAAGATTCCGAGCTGTGGGTCGTGATACCTGTAGTGGAATTCCGCTACCGCAACTGTATGTTGGCGGTCTTCAGCACAGCGGAAAGCGGGATTTACCTCCAGGGGTGTAATAAGGGCCTTAATTTTAGACATGCCCTTATAATGGCAAAAGAGCATAAAAGATTCAATAAAAAGGCCTTAACAACTATTTTCACTGTAACTGGTTTGGCTGCTCTATAGAAAAGTATTGAGGTACAATGCTATATTTAATGTTGCTGTCTCCGACTTGGAAACAGCTACAAAATTCATCCTTGACCTTTTTGAACTATTGATTGCAAGCACAAATCACCACTGAAGTCAGAATTACAATAAATATTTTGCAAACTACACTTTTCTAAAATTTCCTTTTACGTGCCTGTAGAAGCCCATTTGCATGACCTACAGATGTCACCCAGGAGCTAAATAGCCCATGGTTGAAGTGTGTACCCAGAGTTGAGACAAAGACATTGGAAGTGGGGAGGGGTTCTGTTCCTCTAGCAGGATGACCATCAAGGCTGTGCTCAATAACATAATTATATTTCAAAAGGTCTACCTGTAACAGGCAGATGTAAGTAGCACCTGAGTCATCCCCCTCCTTTGTCCCTCTAGTCAGACAAACTCTAATTCAAATGAGAGGAGCTGCCCGCAAGACTTGTTTAGATTGACCACAGAGGAGGGATTGCTCATTCCCTGAGCTACACCCCTAGGGGCAGCAAAGGAACTTTGAACAGCTATCTGGCTTTTTGGTTGAGAGGGTTACTGTGGAATTGTTTGCAGTAGGGCACATAAAAATGTAGCAAATGTTTGTAGGTTCACCTGTGAGAACTCTTACAAGATTAGTCAGGGAGTGGCTAGGAAGTACCCCCACCCATAGACTGGAACCCGGCATAACACTTTCTGGGTTTGCAGAAGAACAGAAGAGGACTGCATCTGATGTCCATGACCTGAGAGGAGCCCTGCCAACAGGACCTACCTGCTCTCCCTCTTTTACCAAGGACAGAGAAGTGCACTCCAAGGGTCCTAAAGCCAATTTCCTGTTCAAGCTACAGGGACAAAACGTGAAACAACAGGCCTTTTCTTCAAATGCCCAGCTGACCAGTTTCAACTGGACCTGCCTTGCACCCTGAGGTTGGCCTCTGCTGATCTGAGTCTTGACCCCCAAGTGCTGTCCCCAAGGGTCTGGACCCATGGCTGGTGTCAAAATGAACTCCTCCTGGCTTTTCTTAAACCTGGGACTTATGAAACGTTTAGGCTTCAAGGACCTCCATAGAACAGACTCTTACCATGAAGCTAATCCAAAAAAAGGTGTGTCGACATTGACCAGAGATTTTCTGCAGAAGCAACTGATTCAACAGGACCTTGTGGAGAAGGCATCTGGCCATGAGAAGCTTTGTTCTGCTACAGCCTGTCGCATTGCCTCAGTGGAAGAATCTGCACTGTAAAAAAGTCAGAGGTACAAATTTTAACGTGGTAAAGGTGTGAAAAGTATTTGGTTGGTGAGGGATCTTCTGTTCAAAAGTAAATAAAATGGCTACACCAAGACCTTGTCAAGTGGCTATCTGACAACGTTTTGGACCACATCTTGCTGCCTTGTCCCACTGAGGATTTTTGATTTCTATTTCAGAGACTAAGGGCCTCATTGCGAGTTTGGCAGTTAGACCATGAACCGCTGCAGTGGTGGCTGCCAAAGGGTTGACATGTTGGCAGTCACCCGACCGCCGTATTAAGAGGTACACAGCTCAGTCCACCAAAAACCAGCCAATTTTCCCAAACCGCCAGCATATTGTTGTATGGAAAAAAGACAGTTTGACCAACAGCACTGCCAGCCCGACAAAAATCCTCCCATCAGATTACGATCCACAAATCACAGCAGTGGTTTTTCCATGGTTCAAAACCATTGGCAGTGAGAACCGCAGCGGTCTTAACTCACATGACACTGAACACTGCACCACACTGGATAGTTTGAATATCCCACACCTGACACACATCCGCCCACTCAACACACCTAGACACTCCACTATATAACACACCCCATACAGAACCCACAATCCTTTGCAAACAGAACACCTCTCACAGCTACAGAGGAGGAATAACTATCACATATTTATCTACGTATACAACCCACACCTGCACAACGTACAGAACACAAAATTTACAATCACACACAATACACAACTGTCACCCTCTAACATCAACACCTTATCACTAATGTTTTCTTCAACCTTTCTTTAACACTTCCTCACTGTCTATACTACCACTACTATGTCCCCTCAAAAACACCCACGCTTCACAGATGATGAGTTAAGGGTCATGGTGAACAAAATTGTTAGGATAAAGCCACACCGGTTTGGAGCACAGGTCCAGCAAACATCAATAGCCAGAAAAATGGAGTTGTGGCAAAGAATAGTTGACAGGGTGAAATCTGTAGGCAGCTATCCACACACAAGGGAGGTCAGGGGGGAGTTATGCTCCATGACATCCATATACCAGATGGCAATACTCACAACTGGTGGTGGGCCTCAACCTTCTCCCCCTACTTTCACTTCTTAGAAGGAGAAGGTCTTGGACATACTGCATCCTGAGGGCCTGACTGGAATACCCGAGGCAGAGGTGTCTGGTAAGTCTCTGTAATATACAAGTGACCAATATGTTTTGTCTTGCTTGCTCCCTCACCACCTTACCTCACCTCAGTTACCAAACCACTCACCACCCCTCTGTGCCAAGTCTACAAATACCCCTCTATAGCTTGCCACATGTCCACTAAACTCACCTGGGTCCACAACCCTTAGGGATGGGAGGATAGAACTGATAACAATACAATTCCCAATAGGCAATATTCCACCATAAATAAAACCAGAACAGAGCACCAAGTGTGAGATGTCATGCATGTGAAAATAACAACCAATATAACCCATCATGAATATTCCACTGTAAACACATTATGGCAATCACAGCAATGCAATGACCCACTCCCACTACCATTACAATTAAACACAGCTACAGCTGAGTGCCCAATCAAACTGCCCTTAGAAAAAAAGAATCCTAAAATGGAAATTTACTCATCTGTGGGGGAGGGGGCCATATTTAGATGCCCAAGTGGATGCACATGCAGCACTTCCAGGTAGAGGTCAATGTAAATTGCCTACTCCCAAACTGTGTCCCTACTCTGACACTATTGTGTATTGTGCCGCTTTTAGTGCCGTGTATCATGCCATACACTTCTCTAGGCACAAAAAGGTTATCACCCATGTCAATAGTCTGACAACATAAGAGGGTATCAACAGTCAAATAACTGACAACATAGCTTAACATCTTTGAGCATGGTGTATGCTATTAAAATATCAGAGTCCCATGTTGCATGAAGTCAAATTTGGTAGCAGCTGTCATTGTAATTTGTAGGGATCATATTAAGGCAGTGTGTGCATCTCACACAACATCACTAGTTGCAAAACTTAAACATAACTTGTTGTATCACTTACAGCAACTGTGTTCCACTCGTCCTACAGGTAACCTTGCCATTGTGACCATGGAGAGGATACCAGAGACTGACACAACCCCTCTGGACGAAGGTGCCAGTGAGGAGAACACCCCTGGATGTTAAGACACTGATGACAAAGCTGGCCCATCAGGGACACCTGGTCATTCCACAGCGGTCAGCCCTGTTGCAGATACATCACAGGCACCCATTTGTCCCCAAAACCGTGTTCCAAGGACTGTTTCATCCACTGTGTGGATCCCAGTACAGGTACCTGAGTCTCCTCTTGTCACCCCTGACAATGATAGTCCTGCCACCACTGGGAGTGGCCACACTGTGCCAAGGGCACAGGCATGTGGGGGTAGGGTGCATGGGAGGGATGGTGTGGGCCAGATGATGGGGTCTCTAAAGGACAATACTGAGCAGAAAACTATCTCCTAAGTCTTGGGAGCCTACCTAAATTCCCTAGGTATGTTGGACCAGGTACTTAGCAGGATGAAGAAAATCCAACAGCTGTAGAGGGACAACCTCCAGGAATCCATTCAGCAGTGGCAGGCACAATATACCATCCTGGCTTCCATTGCTGGGGTGCAGAGGGATATCAGCACTGCCCTGAGTAGGCCATCCACACAACATCAGGCCTCTTCCACTGGTAATGAGTCTTCAGGCCCTTCAACAGTAGTGGCTGCTAGTAGAATGGGGGCCCTGCCAGGGGAAGGACATATCTCAGACACCCCACCCTCTGCACCAGAAGATACCCCCACAAATGTGGATATCCACACAGGCATCCAGGAGGAGCAGATGCCAAGGCCAAGACCAACCCCACTGCCAGAAGGTGACCCTGATTGTTTCCCATTGTGTGCCACTGATACACCCTGTTGACTGTTCTGAAACCTAACTCCATTATCCTATGGTGCAAGAACACTGGACTTGTGTTCCCAAATGGTGTAGCAGCGACCCTGATGATTTCATCAATCATGACTGATTCACTATTTACATTCTGTTATATCTGTTTCAATTCACTCATATTGTATTGCACTCCCCAATAAATACCACTTAATCACAGGCCCTCGGTAGGTGTCATGTAGCAACCATGTACAACTGTCATGTATGACAACTCTTGTACCAATATGTCCCTCAGTATTATACTACCTTTGTTATGGACATCACATGTGTAAAGTATAACCAGGGGACCCATTACATTGGGACTATAACATAGACATAAGCCAAAACAGCTGTATTGTACATCTGCATACAGATTGGCCCTTTGTATCACCAGGTGAAGCCTTATCACATACCCACACCTTTGCTTTCTAATAGACATACCCCATGATACAGACAGAGATCAGTAGTGGTGTCCCCAGTCCTCGAACCTTTCACTTACCATGGTCATTTACCTGTAGATTTGCCACTCACCTATGTCAGTACTCAGAAACATACACATTGGTCTGCAAAGTAGTAAAACATGGACAGCTATGGGTAAGGAAGGTCACATACAGCTGAAGCCAATGTGATGGTAGAGGCTCTGGTTCAACGTTTTCACATGTGTCAGACATATATGGACACGCACATGGCACCATTTGACCACCTCTAGTACCAAACAGGTCATCTTGGTAGGAGAACATACTTCCATACCAGTGTCCTGACAGTCTGGCCATATGAGTGAGACTCCACATACTCATGGTAATCATTACCTGGTTTAATACATGTCAAATTCTCATGTCTGCCTGCAAATGCCATCTGCCTCTGACCCTGTCTATGATTTGGCAACGAGGAAGAGCCAAACTGAAACTATCAAAGATAAGGGCTAGGACATAATTGTCAACATACATCATTTCTGACAAGTCCTTCTTACAAGTGTGACTTTGCTTGTGTAGTAACAAATCAAGACACTGTATACCACATTGTTCAGTACACAATGCCAACTAACAATCTGCATGCATATCTTACTCATTGGCATTAGAGCTTCCTAAAACCTCACAGATGATGGTAAATAGGAGGTGATGGCCATTTGTAGATTACGAAATGGAATCTCACTATTGACAACACATCACATACTTTTAGTCAGCTGAAGTACTGATTGATGAGATCCCTGACCCCCCCCTTCATCTGGTATGAATGGTATCTGACGTCTCAGGGCAAGGTTGTGGAGCATGCAGCGGGCAACAATAATTTGACATATCTTGTTAGGTGAGCAGAGGAGGGCTCCTCTAGATTTGTCCAGACTGCTAAATCTTGCCTTCAGGAGCCCAAATGTTTGCTACACAACATGCCTTGTCCTTCCATGGCTCTCATTGAAGCGGACTTCCCCAGGCAAGGTTCGGTACCTCACTGGTGTCAATAACTAAGAATGGTTTGGATAGCCAGAGTCACCTATAAGGAATAGGTATGACAACACAAGCATACAACTTGGACATGCACTTTTGTGATAGCAGGAGAAAAACTTTGCAGACACACCTGTCATAGGTGACTTACCAACCAGCACTGCCCTCTTTGTGTGGCATTGTATCATCAGCAGTGAAGTATTGCTGTTCCGCATGATGATGGAATCATGGACTGATACAGGATACTTGGCACATACTTGTTAAATGAGCTGCTCTGTCAAAAACACCACTTGGATGTTGATGGAATGGCACATTTTCCTGTTCCTATGTACCTGTTCATTGGTACTGGCAGGGACCAAGGCTACATGGTTGCCATCTATGGCACCAATCACATGTGGAATGTGTCCCAAAACATAATACTCTGCCTTCACATATGCCAAATCTGCACGTCAGAGAAACTTGATGTAGCTGTCCACCTGTTCAATGCAGACAGTAAAGCCTTAAAAACAACATTAAACATGGGCTGAGACAGCCCTGCAATTAGGGTGACTGTATTCTGAAAGGAACCAGTGGCCAGTAAATGCAGCACTGACATGACTTGACATGACTTGAACAACGGGAGGTATGCTATTGAGATTGCAAATTGCAAGCGTGAGATATGGTTCCAAATGATCACAGAGACCCATGACAGTCTCCCAATCAAGGCAATATATCTGTATAATGTGTCTCTTGTCCATGGTATGCACGTCTACCAGGGGGAGGTACACTGGAGGTTATCTTCCTCTCCTCATGTCAAGGTAACTATGTGGGGCCAAAATAGAATGTAGTTGAATATACAATGTACACATTATGAATCTGTTCATATACAAGTCACACATATTTCCTTATGATGACAGATGCAACATACGACATTTGATGTGCAGCATATTCCTATCATCCTATGACAGTCCACTTGATTCAGATTCCATAAACCCTCTGATGTACTTAACATGCATATATGTAGTTGTGACTGCCAGTGTTTGATAGTCCTACCTGATTTACATTGACGTCGCACATAGGATGTTGAGAATAGGTTATAATTTCCATTACCACCCATACATCTGTTACATAGCTTTTCCTACTTACATGCACAATGAGACTACTAAACACGAAGGCAGCACTTAAAATATTCTGTGCACTATATGGTAATCGTAAATGATGAACTTCTATTACTATCCTATACATATAATTGCCTTAAAATATCAGCTGCCTGACCTACAGTACTGGATAAGTCTGCCGGCGAATGTCGTCATGGCTGTAGGCAGTCACAACCGCGGTGGCCATTGCCATTGGAAAACCTTACTGCCTTTGGCCGGCAGTGACGGTCATGTACGTGGTGGACATGACCGCCATCTTCTGCAGTATTGCGCACTTGATGCCTGACACTGCTGCCATCAAGACCTCCACTACCTCTGCTGCTGTAGACTGCCTCTGGGAGCTATCATGCCACATCCTGCAGGTGATAGGGTCCAAGCCTTCACTCCAGAAGAGCTGAACAAGCTTGTGTCGATGAGGGCCTACCCCTGCATGAACAGCTATATGGTGCACCACAGGAGCAGTTGAGTCCAATGCTATATGAATGTGTGAAAGGTGCAGTGTATGATGGTGTACATGAAATGTGAGGGAATGGGCAATTATGTCTGGGTATATGCAAATGTGTACATGGGCATAGCCAGTCATACAGTAGTGATACATGGTAGATAGTATGTAATCTAACTT
This sequence comes from Pleurodeles waltl, assembly GCF_031143425.1. Lineage (NCBI taxonomy): Eukaryota > Metazoa > Chordata > Amphibia > Caudata > Salamandridae > Pleurodeles > Pleurodeles waltl. The sequence goes on along the minus strand of NC_090438.1, from coordinate 441,903,317 downwards.
CCTGTATGCACAACATAGATTGCAGCATGTACAACAATAATGGTGTGAGAAATGTTTACAGAGACATACCATGTTACGGATAATCATGTGGCCTGGTCATATGTGTCTAGTCAATACCAGATACTGATCATGCATGTTGTATGGGAGACTCTTCTTCACACATGGAATGGCTGCAGATGGTAAATTGTGAAAGAGGTTGGATTGATAGGAAGGGAATATTTGCCTGCTTGCTGTGACTGAAGTATTCCGACCAGTTGTGGTGGGCTGATGCATGTGGACCTAACTTTCTCCTTTTGTCTGTGTCATGCATGCAGGTCAAAACCCATCAAAAGAAGGGAATATGGGGTGCCATTGCCAATCAAGTGTGGACCTTGGGGGTCCACAGCCAGCGAAGCAACCTCTATGTAAAGTGGTGGGAGGACCTGAGAAGCTGGGCTCAGAAGACTGCAGAGGCCCAGTTGGGGATGTCCTCCCAATGAGGGAGGGGAGCCCGTCAGACCTTGACCCACCCCTAATGGCCCACATTTTGGCAGTGGCCTACCCTGAGATGGATGGGCATTTGAGGGCCGAAAAGCAACCACAAGGGGGTGAGTACAGACTAAATACATGTACACCCCTCCGCCAGTTCAGTATATAATGTGTAAGTATTTAAGCTGTGACACCTAGGTGTACAGGTTATAACATTTATATACAGGTGTGGAGATTTTATTGTGTATAGGGACATAAAAGTCACCAATGATAACCATATTGTATCAAAGCTTGTGGTGATGCATGTGTGACTGTGTCATAGTTGTAAAACTATACTGCTCTATATGTAACTTCCAGGGTCATTCTTCCCACCTACTGATCCATACTCCGGATATCATGTTGGTGAGTTCTCCAGGTCTTTGGTCTCTGTCCATTCCTGTTCCACTGGATCTAACTCTATGTGCAACATAGGGTCTGACTGGTGAGAAACATGCCAATTGCTCATGAGGTGTGAACTAGATGTATAGTTCATGTGAAGGTGTGATCTCAGTCTGAAATTTCATGTGGCATACTTGCTACACTTATTTAGAGGTGTGTGGAGGTGTCCCCATTGATAAGTGTGGGCTGTGCATTGGAAAATGTGATTTATAATCAGGGGGACATCCTACATGATAAGAACAGCATGGTGGTATTTCTACATTCCTAGTGCAAGACGTAAGATTGAAATGTGAGTTCAGACTATTTGTACAGTGTACATGGTATTGTGAAGGTAAGTGGCTAGCTGCCATTCCCTTAACCAATGTATTGTGGGCATGCTACATAGGGCAGGACATCTCCTACATGGTACAATATACACTGTTTTTGCCAACATCATGTTTACATTGGTAATCCCTGCCATTTTCCAGATTTGTGATCCAAGTTTGGCACACTACCTTTAGCTATTCTGAATCTGTTTAGAAGGATGTTTGTATGGTTACGCTCAGTTTACATTGACTTCATGGTGTTGCTGGTTTTATAGTTGGCATTCACATGTTAATGGAATGGTTTCTGTTATCAGTCCATTTGCTCGACTCTAGGTGTATGTCTCAATCATGGTCACTTAAGAAGTTTTTTATGTCAGTGTAACTTTACTCCAAAGATTTAAGGTTACTCATGTCTGAAGTGCTGATAGTGATGTTGGTATTTTGATAGTGTTGATTTAAGGTTGATAATCATCATGATTACTAGAACTGTATGTGGCCTTCATGAACATGAAAGGTGTCCATTGTATTGAACGTGTTGGAATGGTCCTTAGGATTGACTGTGGGTAAATCCAGACTGCTGAGTAGGTCCCTATTGCTGTACAGGACTTTGTGTACTATGTGAGAATGACTAGGATGAGTAGGTCCACAAAGTATGTATAAACCTTTGCAAAAACACAATTGATACATGTGTTGTTGAAATGGATTTTAATTCTATTATACTCCAACTTTGGATATGCCAGATGGGGTGCATCTGTGGTTTTTGCCATTGTGAATGCTATGCACACAGTTACAAGTTCTGAATGTGATTGCTAAGCAACATGCTGAGTTGTGAATGAAATATGATGAGGTAACTTTCATAGGAGATGAAATCTGGTAATGAACTGAGTGAGTATAGATTTGGAGTATGTATGAATGTAATATCAAAATCAAAACTAATTACCAATGATGGATTGTTATTGTTAAGGTTTCTCATTGATGTCCTGTATTGGGATACAGATTTATGTTGACAAATTATCTTGTGCAGGTATACTTTGTGTCATAGCTGTACTGATAGGATGGTGATGTAGTGGTCATATAGTTGGCTTATGTTGTCACATAGGGTTGTGGAAAATATGTTCTTGTGACATGATGTTGGCTCAAAATGGTTCCTACCTGGGGGTGTTTTACACATATATGTGATGTTATTGTTGTGTATGGTAGAATGTATGTGTTTGTAAAGAATGTGATGACCCTACATCTTTCTCTGTATCCCAGCATCAGCATCAGCAGGTGAAGGAGACAAGGCTGAGTGGGGAAGCTGCTGGCCACAAAGTCATGATACCACCAATACCGAGGGACCAAGTGGCCCGGAGGCTGAGGAGAGTGCCAAGGGGGACACATGATCCAGTTCTTCATCTTCAGAATCCTCCTGCAGTGGACACTGCCTGGCGGTGGTGGACCCATCTGGGACCACCCCAGCACAATCTAAGTCCGCCACCCCCTTACTACCACTGCCCTCCCTGTAGTTCCGCACCCAGTTGGCGTGCCTGCTCATCTGAGAGGGTGGGCATCTCCTTTGCTGCAGGCACCTCTGTACCTGCCCCTGTCAGCCCTGCTGCTCTCAGTAAGGATGTTTTTGACCTCCTGAGGTCAATCTCTGCGGGTCAGTTGACGATTGTGAATGCCATCCAAGGACTGGCAACTCATGTCCAACAGAGTAATGTGTTTCTGGAGGGCATTTGTGGTACTCTTGCTGGCCTACAGAGATCCTTTCAAGCTCTGCCCTTGACAATGACGGCAGCCAGTCACCCATTGTTTTACCATCCTCTCTCCACATTCCTGTTCCCAAATCCAAACCCCCTTCCCGAACCAGCCAAAGCACACAGAAGGCATGCATTCATCTCAACATCCAAGACAAACATAGGCACCACAAGACATACCGCCAGTATGCACACAAGGAACATACAGATGCAGACACAGCAACAGTCACAACCTGCCCTGACACCCCACCACCCCCAGCATCACTGATACTACACCTGACAAACCTGCAGACACCACACCAAATTCCACAGATCCAGCCACTACAACTATCCTACCCACAGTCACCACAATAGCATACCCTCACACATCCATCCAAGTCAACAGACCCACAGACACCACCCCCACTGACACTCCTACATCCAGCACATCCACCATACCTCCAGACACCATCCCAACAGAGAGTCACCCATCCACCATAGCATTCCCTTAGCACCCCACTCCCCCTCAGTCCCATATACATAAATGCCCTCACTCACCCACCCAACAGACACCCACCATCCACAAGCATACCTCCCACACACATGCACCCATAAAAAACACACATTCACATCACACAACCTCTCCCTCACCATCCACACCCAAACCCCATTCTGATGACCATGCCTGTGTGTCACAAAAAGTGGTCTTTCATGTTTTGACCTTTTCCCTACTCCTCTTCACATGTGAGAACCCAAAATGCTCTGTTTCCCTTACCAGGCACGTCTCTTCTACCTCCAAGGCCTCTCCTACCCACGCGAGTACCCCTGCCCCTCCCTGCCAAGAAGTCTACCACTCCCAAGAGAACCCAACCCTCCCTAAGGGTGGACCTAACTCCCCTCTCCAAGGCCAATCCCAAAGGACCCCCCTAAAGCCTAGGCCCAAACCCCCTTCAGGCCCCATCGATAATCCCTGAGGTGCCTGCCTGCCCCCTCGATGCCCCTACCTGTGGAGGTTACATGGCAGTCAGGAGTCAAGTTGAGGGCACACAGATGTGCATTGTGTGCATGTTGCACATTTTCTCATTGTACAGGTCTATAGCCTTGGACATTTCAATTATATATCTAATTATTAATACATATTAGGACCAACCAGTTGTTGGTTTCCATGTTATATATTTGTCCTGCAATTCTTTTCTTAGGGCATATTTGTTCTTGGCTGACACTGTTTCTGTGTGGATATTTGTGTGTAAGTAGTGGTTGTGCTACCTGTTTTGTCTGGGCAGCATGTGAGGTGTTGTGCATTGTTTTTATCCCCTAGTGATGGGTGTGTGTTGTGTGATGGGCATGTGTAAGTAGGGGACATGTTGTTGTCATGGTATGGAGTGGTGTAAGTGTTGATGTGTTTGTTGCAGTGTTGTGTGGATTTGTGTGATTTGACTCTGTGCATGTTTGGTGAATGGTATGTCAGTTACAATGTGCTGTTTGTTTGCTTTTTATGTCGATTGCTGCATTGTATGGATGTGTGATTGTGGGTGTTCGTTCCCTGTTGGTGGTACGTTGTGCTGTATGTGTGATTTGTCAATGGGCATTGTCTATTGTGGGTGCTTGGCAATGCATTGAGGATGTCGCATTTGTGGTGTTGTGACGTGTTGTGGTGTTGTGTGTTATTGGGATGGTGTTATGTTTCTCAGAGCTGGTGTGAGTTTTTGACTTGTCTGTGTGTGATGGCCGTAGTGTGTGTACTGTGTATGTGCGGGTATGTATGTGGCTGTTTGTGTGTACATGTCAGTGTCAGGTTACGTGTGTGAGTGTCGCCCTCGCCCACGTTCCCAATGGTTCCCAATGGTATATTGTGTGAGCATACTCATTTTGGCAATATACACCAGTGACAGGTAAGTGTGTGTACTTATGGTTGCTGTTGTCATCTTCGATGTTGATGTTGTTGTCTCTGGGCAAGTAGGAGCAGCAGGACGACGTCTAGCTCTGGCTCCATGGAGGCTTCCTCAAGGGGAATGTCTCCTTTTTTGAAGTTAGTTTCCACCTGGTTTTCTATGGTGGTGCAGCCGTGGTGGAAACCTTGTTGGTGTGCAACCTAATGTGTCCAGCATGAACATGGTAACTGCTGGCCTGCAGGTGGATACCATTGTCTATGGCGGCCAGACCAGTGCTTTGCCTCTACTCTGTTGTGAATACTGGAAATAAAATGCTACCAGTGGGCCTGCAGCACTTATTGTGCCACATACTTAGGTGGCAGTTTAAAACATGTCTCAGCCCTGCCTTTGCAGCCTGAATGCACTGTTATACTTCCATGTTGACTTGACCTTCAAACCCCCTTGCTGAGCCTCAAACTCCTCTTTTATTACATCTAACTCACCCCTAATGTAGGCCCTAAACACCCAACAGGGCAGGGTGCTCTGTAATAAAAAGGTAGTAGTGAAGTTTTAAATGTCGTCATAGTGGACAACTCCCAAATACATTTTTCACTACTGGGAGGCCTACCTCTCTCATACAATAGCATTGAGGATTCCTTATTACATTTATTAAGCTATAATTCCTAGTTGAAAGGGGATGGATCTGTCTTGTTTGGTACCTATGGAATTGTAATGCTAAACTTTCAGAGTTACCAGATCCTCGGGGTCTGTGCACGTTCCCAACACTTCCACCACTAGACAGCTCCAATACTCTGATTAGATATATCACAGAGTCTAAGAGAGTCCAAGCGGGGAAAAGGGGATTAGGAAGGGAACAGCTGGGAAGGAGACCTGTAGGAAGCAAGAGGTTAAAACACATCAAAATTACATCTCATGAAATTAGTACCATGCTATAACTCTAAGCTTTGTCATTTCTGAAAACATGAAACAACCCTAGAATAATTCTAGAATTGACTAGGATCTGACCAGGTTCTGTTACCCAGAATCCTTTGCAAACCTCAAAATTTGGCTAAAAAAACAAATTTTCCTCACATTTCGGTGACAGAAAGTTCTGGAATCTGACACCTTGTCAACTCAAAATGTTACCAAGGAAATGTCTTAGAATGGTAGCGCGCAGTAATTGACATCTTTTATACACAAGGAAAGAATTGCACGTCTTGCTGATTCAAATGCCACCATTAAAATGCCTCGGAAATGATAGCATACAATAAATATAAAAATTCACACTCAAGTACTCCCCTCTCCCAGGCATGCTCTAGGGGCTGGCTTGTCTGGATTGAGATTATGAAAGAGTCTCACAAGTACTGGAGCATGAACATCAGATGCGGAAACCCATGAATTACTTTCAAGGCCATAACCTTTCCATGAGATTAAGTACCATAGGTTACGCCCTCCCAGTTTCGAGTCCAAAACTTTCTTGACTTTGTATTCTTCTTCCCCATGTACTAGAACAGGAGCTGGATGAGGGCGGATTTTTTTGGACAGCCTTTTTTAAGAGGGAAGTATGGAACACTGGATGAATCCATAATGATTTTGGCAATTGCAGTTTATAAGTCACAGGATTGATTTGCTGAAGAGCAGTGTAAGGACCTATACATTTAGGGTTGAACATGTGTTTCCTTTTAAAGTCTATGGGGGTCATTCCAACCCTGGCGGTCGGTGTTAAAGCGGCGGCCAACCCGCCAACAGGCAGGCGGTAAAAAAAATGGAATTCTGACCCTGGCGGAAACCGCCAACAGAGACCGCCACTTTAACACTCCGACCGCCACGGCGGGACAAACAAACAGCGCGGCGGTCACCGCCAACAGACAGGCGGGAGACAATGTACCGCCCACCCTATCACAACCCACCAATCCGCCACCTTTTCCGGGGCGGTAGCCCAGCCGATAAAAACACGGCGGAAACAGCCATTACGAACGGAAAACGCTCACCTCTACACACTCCACGAGGAATCTGGACAGCATGGAACCCGAACTACACATCCTACCAGTCATTGTCTTCCTGCTCCTCTACCAGTAGCACGAACGCCGGCGCAGAAGACAACGGTGAGTACTGCACCTACGACACAGGGGAGAGGGGAGGCAAAAAATTACCGGGACACACATACGCGACACACCAACCCTCACCCTCACCCACAACTACATACATATCAATGCAGAGCAACAACTCAGAGTGACACCCCCAAACCCCCCAGAAGAATGCAAAGACAAAATAAAATGATCATGAAATTTGAAGTATATTGTACGGCTAAGTAAAAAAATATATCAAACATCTATAACTATATATACAAATGTAAATTGTCCTGTCCAAATTGGGTATCAGCCATTGTTCGTGGGCCAATGGGCCTAAACACATGGGTAAAGCCCACAGAGGATACCCGACTCCAATGGAGAGAACACTGCAGGGGCATCAGATAGCAAAACTACAGGCACCTCAGGGGGAAGGGAAGGGGGGGCACCTCAGCCAGATGAGTCCACAACGCCAGATCCACGAGGGGCCTCCATGGCCACTGTTCAATCCTGGGGAGTGCAAAGCCACAGTCTCACAAGTCTCTACAGTGGGTGGATTGCCCACTGTGCCATCCTGGGGAGTGCAAAGCCACAGTCTCTGCGATTTGCTGTTCAGGGGCCCCTGCAGTGCCCATGCCATTACACAGACATACCTACAGACCAGCCTGCACACACCTCAACACCCAAGGGAAGCTCATCCAGACATAAGCACCACACATCACACAAGCATTCACCCAAGCAACATCCACAGGCAGACATGCCAACAGCCACTGCCTCCTCTGTGTCCCCCTCCTCCTCGTCTCCCTCCTCCCTCCCTGTGACGTCTCCACTCACACTTGCATGCACCACATCTTCAGCCACTACGTCCATCACCAGCACACCCACCAGAACACTCCGCACACGTGCAGTCACCACCCCCACTACCATTTACACGTCCCCTGTGTCCTCTCCCCGTGTGTCTGTCACCCCGTCTTCCAAACCACACAAACGCAGTCAGCCACCCACCCAACATCCATCCACCTCACGACAGCCTCCAGCACAAGCACCTGCACCCAAAGACACCAGACTTCACTCTCCTACAACCACATTCTCTTCCTCCACTCCCATACCCACTGCAACTACCCGTCCCTGTCTTTCTAAATTGATTTTCCTTTCCAACCTTGACCTCTTTCCAACAACTGACCCACCCCCTCCATCTCTTAAGACTCCAATCAGCACCTCAGCCACCACAATACCTGGACCTAGAAAGACAATAGTCCAAGGATTTTGGAGTCCACCACCTTCAAGGCCAGCTACTTCTGCAAGGAGTAAAGAGACGGCCAGCCCACCCCCAGAAAAAAAAGCCAAGTCTCTCAAGTCTCTACAGTGGGTGGGTTGCCCACTGTTCAATCCTGGGGAGTGCAAAGCCACAGTCTCTCAAGTCTCTACAGTGGGTGGGTTGCCCACTGGACCATCCTGGGGAGTGTAAAGCCACAGTCTCTTAAGTAGATAACAGTCTCCACTGGTTCTGGAGGGGGACTGGTGCCCAGAGTGCTTCATCCTGTGAAGGACAGATGGAGTGGATGCATGTCTCCACTGGTTCTGGAGGGGGACTGGTGCCCAGAGTGCTTCATACTGTTAAGGACAGACGGAGTGGATGATGTTCTCCACTGGTTCTGGAGGGGGACTGGTGCCCAGACTGCTTCATCCTGTGAAGGACAGACGGAGTGCATGCATGTCTCCACTGGTTCTGGAGGGGGACTGTTGCCCAGAGTGCTTCATCCTGTGAAGGACAGACGGAGTGCATGCATGTCTCCACTGGTTCTGGAGGGGGACTGGTGCCCAGAGTGCTTCATCCTGTGAAGGACAGACAGAGTGGATGCATGTCTCCACTGGTTCTGGAGGGGGACTGGTGCCCAGAGTGCTTCATCCTGTGAAGGACAGATGGAGTGGATGCATGTCTCCACTGGTTCTGGAGGGGGACTGGTGCCCAGAGTGCTTCATCCTGTAAAGGACAGATGGAGCGGATCCATGTCTTCACTGGTTCTGGAGGGGGACTGGTGCCCAGAGTGCATCACTCTCCCCGTGACGATCCCAGTTCCGTCACTGCCCCTGCCGCACATAGGCTAGCGGTGCTTGACTTTGCAGTTTCTGACCTGTTCAGCGGTGCTTGCCATGGTGGTCTTTGCCCTGTTCAGCGGTGCTTGCCCTGTTCAGCGGTGCTTGGCTTTGCAGTTTCTGATTTGTTCAGCGGTGCTTGCCATGGCGGTCTTTGCCCTGTTCAGCGGTGCTTGCCCTGTTCAGCGGTGCTTGACATGGCGGTCTTTGCCCTGTTCAGCGGTGCTTTCCCTGTTCAGTGGTGCTTGACTTTGCAGTTTCTGACCTGTTCAGCGGTGCTTGCCATAGCGGGCCTTCATTGCCCAGCTGGGCTGGGGCTGGCTGTCCTTCATTGCCCAGCGGGGCTGTGGCTGCCGGGGCCCTCCTGGGCACTGACTCTGGCGGTGGCCTCCTGGCCAGTGATGATCGAGCTGCCCTCCTGGGCACTGACTCTGGCGGTGGCCTCCTGGCCAGTGACGATTGGGCTGGCGGTGACCTCCTGAACAGCGGGGATGATGGCGTTCTTCTCCGCCGTGCTGCTCTTCCCAGACTTTGGTGATTTCTTCTGCCCTTCCCCACCTTGGGAGGAGTCTCAGCTGAGTGGACACTCCCCCGGGACCATTGTGAGCGGCTTTGCCGGCTGGAGTTATCCCCCTCTCCCACTGGGCAATGTCCAACTTCTGGTGCATCACAGGGGGGACTGGCTGTGCTGTAGCTCCGTGTCACACTGGCTGCCCTGGTGCCCGGTGCACTCCACATACCTCTAACAGGCATCACTGGTACCGGCGATTTTTTGGCTGAGGTGCTAGTACGGGACCTATGAATTGGAGGGGTGGGATGGTGGGAAAGAGGTCAAGCTTGCTCAGGAAAAGTTTCTTAGAAACACCGGGACGGGTAGCTGGAGGGGGTCTGGGAGTGGAGGAAGAGGAGGTGGTTGCAATAGGTGTAACGTTTGTGGTTTTGGGTGCAGGTGCATGCGCTGGAGGCTGTCGTGAGTTGGATGGCTGTTGGGTGGGTGTGTGCCTGCGTTTGTGTACTTTGGGAGGGGGCGTCACAGACACATTGGGAGAGGACACAGGGGACGTGTAAATGGTAGTGGGGGTGGTGAGTGCAGGTGAGCGGGGTGTGGTGGTGGGTGTGCTAGTGCGGGACCTAGTGGCTGTAGTGGTAGTGCATTCAGGTGAGAGTGTAGACGACACTGGGAGGGAGGAGGGAGACGACGAGGAGGGGGACACAGTGGAGGCAGTGGATGTTGGTGTGTCTGTATGTGTGTGATGCTTGTGTGAGTGCCTGTGGGATGTGTGCTGCTTATGTTTGCCTGAGCTTACCTTGTGTGTTGAGGTGTGTGCAGGCTGGTCTGATGGTGTGCTTGGGATAGGCTGGGGTACAGGGGATTGGGTCTGGGTGGAGGAAGTTGGAGGGGGGAGGCTAGACACAGGGACAAAGGCTGCCATCAGTGCTGAGGCCAGAGATTGCAGGGTTCGATGAAGGGCAGCATGACCAGAATGAATGCCCTCCAGGAATGCATTTGTGTGTTGTAATTCCCTTTCTACACCCTGGATGGCATTCAAAATGGTAGACTGCGCAACAGTGAGGGACCTTAGGAGGTCAATGGCCTCCTCAATGAGGGCAGCAGAGGTGACAGGGGCAGGGGCTGAGGTGCCTGGGGCGAAGGTGATGCCGACCCTCCTGGGTGAGCGGGCACGGGCCGAAGGCTGAGGGGCTGCTGGGAGGGCGGTGCTGGTAAGGGGGGTGGCGGCTGTACCTGTAGAAGTGGGGGGCACAGATTTTGCCACCACCACAAGGGAGCTCCCATCGGAGGACGAGTCTGTGTCGCTGGTTGCTGATCCTGTGACTGCCGTGGAGCTCCCCTCGCCCTCCGTCCCACTGGTGTATTCAGAGTCCATGGTGTGGCCCTCCATGGTCATGTGGGATGCAGCTCCCTCGTGCTCCGGTGCCACTGTTCCTCCGCCTGATGATGCTGATGCACACATGAACAGGGAGAGCACAAAAAGGGGGGGGGAGAGAAGAAAGACAGGTTAAGTGCATGGCTTACCGCTACCGTTGGCGGACAATATAGACAGAGCAGCCCCCTGCACTACGCTGCGCTGTTGGGCTCTACAGATGCAGTTCCTGGGATATGGCCTACATGGCTATGGTGGACATTAGCACACATAGATGACACAGGGGCATGTATACCTGTACTTGGCACTCTACAGAGGTGGGGTGGAGTGCCACATGACCTGCATTACGGAGGGGCCTAACCCACGGAACTCGCCCTGACCTAGGGAAACCCACAGCCCTCTTCCCCCACCCAGACACCTTCACTGCGTGCAAACTCCACAGAATGATGTTGTACTCACCCCCTTGTCTCTGCTGTGATGCCCTCAAGCGCCCATCCAACTCCGGGTAGGCCACCGCCAGGATCCGGAACATCAGGAGGGTCATGGTGCGACGGGCACCCCTCCCACGTTGGGAGGCCATCCCCAGCTGAGCCTCTGCCGTCTTCTTGCTCCAGCGGCGAATGTCCTCCCATCTTTTACGGCAGTGGGTGTTCCGTCTCTGGTGGACCCCCAGCGTCCGGACGTCCTTGGCGATGGCACGCCAAAAAATCCTTCTTCTGGTGGGCGCTGACCTACATGACATGTACAGGGGAAGAAGAGAAGTCATTACCAACTGCACCGTCAAAGTGAGTGGCCCACATCCCTACCCTTGCCATGTGGCACAAGCATTCACAGTCCTTCATGCACGCAGAATTGTGGCCCCTTCCTTCTTACAACCAGCCCTCTCCACACAGACATAGCCCATACAACTTGCTCCCTGTGTACTAGCCTGTTGGTCTGGAGGACCGTAGAGTAGCGTATACTGGGGGAGGACCCCGTCCACAAGCTTCTCCAACTCCTGTGCAGTGAAGGCAGGTGCCCTTTCCCCAGACGTACGAGCCATTATCTCTTCCAGACTGAAGTCACAGCAGCACTTGCAGTGTAGGTCCTCTCTTGTCGAAGATCAGGTATCGAGTGATTGAACAGATAGAAAATGGCGGTCACGTCCGCGGTGGTGACATCTGCGGCAGTGCGTATCATCACCGCCCCCGCACTTCGTCTTTGGCTACTGGGACGCATAGGGTCCAATGTTAACCAGTTCAGCATTGCGCCGCGGTCTTCGGCCGCCTACCGCGACGGTGTACAACACCAGCGCAGTTACCTCACATCCCATTGTCCCAGTTTAGAGGTCAGGCAACCGCCATTTCAGGGGCCCACATGGCATCATTTGCAACTGCATCACACATACCTAGGCGTGGACTCAACACACATACAGACAACTTTTTGGATTATGTTTCGTGTTCTGTGTAGACTGTGGGTACATACCTCTGAGTTGTTTGACTCTGTGGTCGATGTTGTCCTTCCTAGGCACCGTCATCTGGGACATGTGAGGAGATGGCGGAATCCTCCTGTGTACCGACCGCTGGTGGACCTGTTGACAATGGACAAGCGACATTTAATCATCACCTACAGGTTTGACCGTGCCACAATCCAGGAACTGTGTACCCAGTTGGAGCCTGACCGGATGTCAGCTATCCACCATCCCACTGGGATCCCCCCTGAAGTGCAGGTTCTATCAGTGCTCCATTTCCTTGCAAGTGGGTCATTTCAAACAACAGTGGCCATGGCATCAGGGATGTCCCAGCCTATGTTTTCCAACCTGTTGTCCAGAGTGTTGTCTGCCCTGCTGAAACACATGCGGAGCTACATCGTTTTCCCTCAGGTGGAGGATTTGGCTACAGTTAAAGGTGACTTCTATGCCCTGGGACATATTCCCAACATCATAGGTGCCATTGATGGGACCCATGTAGCTCTGGTCCCCCCCACAGGAGTGAACAGGTGTACAGGAACCGGAAGAGTTATCATTCGATGAATGTACAGATAGTATGTTTGCCAGACCAGTACATCTCGCAGGTAAATGCTATGTTCCCTGGCTCAGTGCATGATGCCTACATCCTGCGGAATAGCAGCATCCCTTATGTGATGGGTCAACTCCAGAGGCACCGTGTGTGGCTATTAGGGTACTCTGGTTACCCCAACCTGTCATGGCTACTGACCCCAGTGAGGAATCCCAGGACTAGGGCAGAGGAACGCTACAATGAGGCCCATGGGCAGACTAGGAGGGTGATCGAACGCACCTTCGGCCTCCTGAAGGCCAGGTTCAGGTGCCTCCTTATGACATGTGGTTCTCTATTCTACTCACCAAGGAAGGTGTGACAAATCATCATCACCTGCTCTATGCTTCACAATCTGGCTTTGCGACGCCAGGTGCCTTTTCTGCAGGAGGATGGTCCAGATGACAGTGTTGTGGCAGCTGTGGAGCCTGTGGACAGTGATGAGGAGGAAGCAGAGGAAGAAGACATTGACAACAGGGACTCAGTAATCCAGCAATATTTCCAGTGACACACAGGTGAGAACACATTGCTGCCTACTACAAGTACTTTCACACTTCTACCTCTATCCTGTCTGTCAATTTCAACCAGTATATGGTAACTGAGTTGTACATTTCCATTACGGTTTCACAGATGTGGTTACCAACGTGTGTCATCTGCTTACCTTCCACATGGACTTGTGATGTGTGACATAGGTATGTTGACATTACATTTGAGAACGGATTTTGTCACTGTCATTGATAATATACATTTTCAAAATCACATACTGACTCCAGATTGTTTTGTGCTTCAAGGGTGTTTATTGAAGTGCTAAATATTGGAGGGGGGTGGTAAAATGGTGATGGGTGATGGTGGAGGAATGTCCATGGCAGAGTCCAGTCTATTAGTCTCACAGGTGCACTGCCCATATGGGCATAGTAAATGGAGCTGGGGCAGTTCCGATATGAACTTCGTTACAAAGTGGGACAGTGGGATGACAACAAGGGTGGTCTCATTTCTTGGTGGGGGTCTTGCCATTGTGCTCTGTCCTGTTCCTGGATCTCAGGGACCGCTTGCGGGGCGGTTCTCCATCTGCAGGGGGTGGGATGCTGGTGTGGTGGTCCTGTAGCGGGGCGTCCTGTCCACTAGCGCCGGCGGAGGTGGTGGGCAGTTCATCGTCCATGCTAGTGTCAGGGGCCCCTTGGAGTGCCATGGTGTCCCTCCTGGTGTTCAGTATCTCCTTCAGCACCCCTACGATGGTGCCCAGGGCAGAGCTGATGGTTCTGAGTTCCTCCCTGAACCCCAAATACTGTTCCTCCTGCATGCGCTGGGTCTCCTGAAACTTGTCCAGGTCCGTAGCCATCGTCTCCTGGGAGTGGCGGTAGGCTCCGATGATGGAGGAGAGGGCCTCGTGGAGAGTGGGTTCCCTTGGCCTGTCCACCCCCTGTCGCACAGCAGCCCTCCCAGTTCCCCTGTGTTCCTGTGCCTCCGTCCCCTGGACCGTGTGCCCACTACCACTGCCCCCAGGTCCCTGTTGTTGTTGGGGTGGTGGGTTATCCTGGGTTCCCTGTAGTGGTGGACACACAGCTGATTGACGTGTCCTGGGGATGGAGGTATGGGCCCGCTGGGTGGGTGCTGTGCTGGTGTTACCAGAGGGTGGAAGGTCTGTGGTGGGCTGTGCCTGTGCGAGGGCAACCGACTGTCCCGAGGCCCACGATGGTCCGGGCTGGTCATCTGGATCCAGTTGGCCAGAGCTGCTGTCATCACTGTGGGCCTCTTCTGTGGGTGGGGTAGAGATGTCTGGACCCTCTTGTCCGGTGACGTTGGGTAGTGGTCCTGCAGGGATGTAAAAGCATGATTATTGCATGTGTGTGTGTCATGGTGTGCAATGGGTGGGTGAGCGTGTACCCCGGTGCTAGCATTCCTGTGTGGGGGCTTGTGTGATGATGGTTGAGGGGGTGTTATGGGTATGTGCAGTGGGCCTGCTTTAGTGAGGGGTGTCCATGCTTTGTTGTGTCATGCAGGGCTTGGTGTTGGGATGGGTGGTTTGTGTTATTAGTACATTAGTGAGGAGTTGGAGTGATAGGGGAGGGGGTGAGGGTGTAGGTCTGTGATACCATGCAGGTAGGGTGGGGGATATGATAGTTAAGATTTGACTTACCAGAGTCCATTCCTCCAACGACTCCGCCGAGGCCCTCAGGATGCATAATGATCAAGACCTGCTCCTCTCATGTTGTTAGTTGTGGGGGAGGAGGTGGGGGTCCGCCGCCAGTCCGCTGTACCGCGATGTTGTGCCTTGAGACCACGGAACGTACCTTCCCCCGTAGGTCGTTCAACCTCTTCCTGATGTCCTCCCGATTTCTTGGGTGTTGTCCCACTGCGTTCACCTTGTCGACTATTCTTCGCCATAGCTCCATCTTCCTAGCTATGGAGGTGTGCTGCACCTGTGCTCCAAATAGCTGTGGCTCTACCCGTATGATTCCCTCCACCATGACCCTGAGCTCCTCATCCAAGAACCTGGGGGGTCTTTGCCGTGCCATGGGGTGGTGCAGGTGATGTGTGGGGTGGTGTATGTGGTGATGAGTGTGGTGATGTGTAGTGGTGTGTGGTGTTTTGCGCGTGGATGTTGTGTGGGTGATGGTGTTGTGTGCCTCTGTGTGGTGGGGTTGTCTATGCTGTGCAGTCTCTCTGACCTTCGTCAACATTTTTGGTCGTAGGGGTTTGTGGGTGATGTGGATGTGTGTTTTATATAGTATTGAATGTGTGGGAGTGGTGTTTGTATGTGTATCAGGTGTGTGTATTTTGAATTGTCCAATGTGGCGGTGTTTTGGAGACGTGTGTGTATTTTGAGTGCGGCATTGTGTACCGCCAATGGAATACTGCGCGGTTGAAAGACCGCCGCGTGGATTCGTGGGTCGGGATAGCATGGGCGTGTTTCTGTTGGTGTGACGGTGGAGGTTTTGTTTTCGCCAGTTTATCACTGACTTTTGGTGTGGCGGACTTGTGTGGGTGTCTGAATTTCTGCGGATTCCGAGATGTGGGTCATAATAGCTGTGTCACGGACTTCCACGGCCGCGGCAGTGTATTGGCAGTCTTCTGCACGGCGTTAAGCGGCTTTTGCCGCCAATGTTATAATGACCCCCCTAAGTCCTGATTCCCCTGACGTAAGTCTAATAGTTCACGATCTGCTGACAGTGTTACAGTTCTACGATCAAAAACTCTCTCAAATTCACGAACAAAATTTCTCCAGTTGTACAACAGGGGACTATCTTTGCGCACAAGAGGAATAGCCCAAGTAGCTGCATCGCCAGACAGATATGACAACAAGAAAGCCACTATGGACTGGGCATCGGGAAAAGTATGTGGTCTGCAGGTGAAGTTTAATTCCACTTGAAGTAGGGAAGATTGCGCTTTCAAGAGATCACCTGAGAAACGTTCTGGGGCAGCTAAAGGAATAGCTGAAGGAACATTGAGGGAGATGTTAGTCAGATTACCTCCAGAAGTCTGAGAAGAAGTACCTGGCCGAGACACACCTGTGGGACTTTGTTCTTTCTTCTGTACCTTATCCTGTAACTGACTAACTCTCTCCGCTAGGCTATTTGTCAAATCTTTTGATGATACCACTTCTGACTGGAGCTGGGTGATAGCCTTGACTAGCTCATCCAGTGTGGCCATGCTGAGAACATACACAAACCAGGAGGATAATAATTTGTGGGCTCACTATTCTGTCAGAGTCACCAGATCCTCGGGGTCTGTGCACAGTCCCAACACTTCCACCACTAGACAGCTCCAATACTCTGATTAGATTTATCACAGAGTCTAAGAGAGTCCAAGTGGGGAAAAGGGGATTATGAAGGGAACAGCTGGGAAGGAGACCTGTAGGAAGCAAGAGGTTAAAACACATCATCATAATTACATCTCATGAAATTAGTACCATGCTATAACTCTAAGCTTTGTCATTTCTGAAAACATGAAACAACCCTAGAATAATTCTAGAACTGACTAGGATTTTTGATGACCAAATACCTGGGAAGGAGACAAGAAAAGGTTAAATAGAACTTTCAGATTCAAGTACTTTCTTTAGCATGGAAAAAATTAATTGCGCACATTGCAGGTTTTAATATGTGTACTAAACACCATAAATGATTGTGCACCATGAAATTACACAATGTATATTCAAGGAAATAAAACACACACCTTGTCAACTCCAAATGCTACCAAGGAAATGTCTTAGAATGGTAGCGCACAGTAATTGACATCTTTTATACACAAGGGAAGAATCGCGCGTCTTTCTGATTTGAATGCCACCATTAAAATGCCTCGGAAATGATAGTGTACAATGAATATCAAAATTCACACTCAAGGAAGGAATCGCGCGTGTTGCTGATTCGAATGCCACCATGAAACTGCCAAGAAATGGTAGCGCACAATGAATAACATGAAAAGCTCTCAAGAAAAAGAATTGCGCGTCTTGCCGATTCGAACGCCACCATTAAAATGCCTCGGAAATGATAGCGTACAATGAATATCAAGATTCACACTCAAGAAAGGAATCGCGCGTGTTGCCGATTCGAATGCCACCATGAAAATGCCAAGAAATGGTAGCGCATAATGAATAACATGAAAGGCACACAAGAAAAGAATTGCGCTTCTTGCTGATCCGAATGCCACCATTTAATGCCTCGGAAATGGTAGCGCACAATGTATACCAAGAATTTCACACAAGAGTTGAATTGCGCATGTTGCCGATTCGGATGTCACCATGGAACTGCCAAGAAAATGGTAGCGTACAGTGAATATCAAGAATTACACACCATGAGGGAATCGCGAGCGTTGCCGATTCGAATGCTACCATGAAACTGTCAAGGAATGGTAGCGCACAATGAATAACACAAATTAGTCTCAAGAAAAGAATCGCACGTCTTGCCGATTCAAATGCGTGCATACAAATGCCATGAAAAGTTTGAAATGCACAGTTATACATGCAGGAGTAAAATGTTATGAGCATCCAAAATTAGGCCCAAGAATTAGAGCGTCAACAAATACGGAGTCAGGGGACCAGCCCAACCTCCGCCTTACCGCCCTGACTAGGAATCACCACTGAAAAATTAAGCACAGAGGCCTGGGAGGTCAAGGTAGGCCACCGGAACAGGAGCTCAGGAAGTTGCTGCTGCTCTGCACCGGGACCTCTGAATAGTGAGCACATGGAGCTGGGATGACTCCCTTTTATAGAGTTTTGGCCCAGCCCACAGCCACACCCAAGCATGCTGCAGGGAAAGCTTCTAGAAGGCCCTGGAAAGGGACCACACCTTGACTCACTCTGAAATCCTGCAGCAATACATTGCAAATGTACAGTATTTATAAGCACCTTAAAAATGAATCTTTTGGATTGAATTCTGCAATGCAAAAGGTTAAACAATAACATATCATTACAATGCATAGATTACATTATCTTGAGAGTGTTTGGTTTTTGCATTCTAGACGCCCGTAAAGTGTGCATTGTCCTGGTGTTGACACTAAACCCTCTTTAATGGCAAAGTCAAATTTAGCATTACAGTGTTGAAAACGCCCCTATTAGAAGGTTGGCATTCTCCTGCTCTTAGCCCTCTGGGCCTGCAGCCTGTTTCTGATTGCATGTCTGGCTTGGGTGACAACTGGTTGTTGTCTATTCCCTCTAAACATTCGCACACAATGGGAGCTTAGGTGTGCTTTATTGGGCTTCATTGGGTCATTTACTGGCTTGATGGGGATGGAGCTGACAATTGAGCCACTTACACCTGAATAGGCTGTGTCCTGTCCCTACACATAGGGCAGCTTACCCCCCTGTAGTGGGTCTGGATCCAGGGGAAGAAGGGAGGACCTCTGAGCACTTTGAAGACTTCTTTGAAGTCTCCCCCATTTCAAGGCACCACTTGATATAACAAGAGCACCTCGGATCCGACCAACTCAGCACTTTTCTGGACCTGTGGATACTCTGCCAGGAAGAAGGACTGCTGTGCTGGTACAAGGACTGCCAATCTTCTGGACCACTGCTCTGGAAGAACTCCTTTCTTGCTGTGCTGACCTGCTCTCCTTGCCTGGGTGAAAAGGACTGGACCCACATCATTTGAACCAATGACCAGGGTGAGTCCAAGGTCTTGCTGGCGTTCCTCTTGACTGAAGTGTCAGGGACATAAAAAAGTTCCAACTCACCTGCAACAGCACCTTGACTCTGAAATCTGTATCTGCCCTGCTAAATGGTGCCAACAAAACCCTGGACCCATGGAAGTTGGGTTGAAATGCTGCTCCAGCAAAATCCATGCATCACAGTTGATGCGAGGACTCAGAACCGGCACATGACAACTAATATAAATATGTTTTTCAATTTTTAGCCAACAAAGGTGGCTCTAGGAAGAAGCTTTAAATGTTTTAATGTGTTTTAACTTACCTTTTCTAACTTGTACTGGGGAGAATCTGTGTAAGTACTGAGCCTAACTTAACGTCATCATCCCAAGATAAGGATTTAATTACAGTGCCTCCAATATCTCCAACGTCGTCATTGACTAGCCCTGAGAAGGAATCTATCATGTGCCAGTCTTTTTCCTTCCAAAGACAAAAAAAAAACACACTACCTGAAATGCCTGAAATGTGGCATGCAAATTGTGTTATTTATTTAAGGTAACCATCCTGGGCATTACTCTACGGACACTGCTGGAATGGGAATTCACCTCAGATAGATGCGCCTGAAAGAGATTATCCTAGCTGAGACAACATGCTGATGTATTAAAGTGGCAATAGGTGGTGTAAAGAGTATTGGTCCTGGAAAAACACCAGGCGGTGTGTCCTTTCAGGATCTTGAATGGTGAGCAGCTTACATAAATCTTAAACCAAGTGCCAAATTGGAGGGCTCTGACATACCCAGTACTTGGCACAGTGCTGTAATAGTTCCATTACATAAGAAGGGGGGCAGGGATAACCCACTCAAATACAGACCAGTTACCCTAGTTGACAGTCTACAGAATGTTTTATGTTGCCAAGTCCTTGACAGAACACAATGTTGGATGGACAAGGTTAATATTTTCTCAACTCTTTTGGCAAATGTTAGCACTGATGAACAGGAAGCTTTCAAAAGGATAGTGGTCCCTAGTAACATATTTTTAATATTAAAATGACTACACAATGGGAATTCTATCCATATGTGATGGGTCATCTGGGAGAACTGACAGAACGTAACCTAATAAATAAAGGAGTGAAACAAGGATACATTTGGGTTCTGACTTTATTTTCATTTTATGTAAATTAGGTGATTGTATATTTGGATGTTTGTGTCAAAGACTCTCCAGTGCTTTCAGGTAGCAAAATCCTTGTGTTACTCTTTTCAGACGTTGCAGTGCTGGTCTTGAAAAACGCCAGAGGGTTATATCTTTTGATTTGTAGTGCTCTGCTCTAAGCACGGGTTGGAGATAAAATCCTCCAAAACCAAATAATGACCATCAGTCCACACAAATCATATCAGTGGAGAATATCTATGAGTGGATTAAATCTTGAAAGGGTATCTGAATTTGGGAATTTGATAAAGATAAAACTAATGGCAAATCATTCTTGGATAATGCACATTATTGAGAGTTGTCTAAATTGTAAAAAAAACTCCCCTGGGATCTTTAGAGTTATTAAATCAGCAACAACTAGATGAATGGAGACAAGACTGAGGTCATTATCTTTGGGGCCAATTCATCTGTCTGGGACTCTAATTGGTGTCCTGTGTCCTGTGAGACATTTCCGGTCACCTCAGCCACAGTGAAAAATCTTGGAGTCCTCTGTGACTCTGCCTTAACCTTTGACATCCAGGTTAATAAAATCACCATTTCTTACATCTGGATAATTAAGATGCTTAAGAAAATCAGTTCTTTTATACCTCAGGACTTGGTAGTGCTATCCTTGATTGGATCAAGACTGCACTACTGTAATGCTCTTTATTTGAACATCAATCAAGCCTTGTTAAATAAGTTACAACTGATTCAGAATCAGACTACAATTCCCAGAATGCACCTGTCAGAATCCTCAAATGGCCACTGGACACTGGTCAGCTGGGAACTGCTCACAGGACTTGATTCAGGGAACTCTGGGCTGTGCCTTTATACCTGTAGCAAACAGGGAGTCCCTTCTTTATGAAATAGAAGACAGGCAAATTCCTTTTAGTAGTGAAGCCCAAGTGTGCAGCTGGTGCAGTCCTTCAGAGTGCAGTGTCCAGGTGCAGGTCAGGGGTCCAGCAGAACAGTCCTTCTTCTTCGTCTTGTTCCTTGTGGGGATCTGAGGTGTGGGTGCAGCTCTGCCATATTTATCCATGCTCTTGGATGGAAAGCAGGTTGGTCCTGTTTGTCCAATCACAGGCAGACTCCTTCCCCTTTTGATGACCTCTTCCTGGGAAATGTGGCAAAAAATCAAGCCCAGGGAGCAACATTCTTCAAAAATGAAAGTGATTTTTGAAGATTAGTTCTGGCTGAGCCCATCCACTGGTTTGGCAACAAATCCTAAACACACCCCTCTCCTACCCTCTCCTAATCTAATCAAAAGGGCATCTAACTGTCTGTGATAGCAGGAAGTGAGGATGGTCCTGAGCTGCATAAAAATATCCTTGCCTGCCTTTGAAGACCAGTTTGGATGCTTTTCCCCCATCCTGTTTCTCCTCCCCTGGGTACATCCTTTTTGATCAGCCCAGGCCACTTCACTCCTCATCAAGGCAGCCTAGCTAGGTGGCCAGAGGCTGGCCAATCAGAGAAGGGTACTACAGAGATGAAGTTGGCAACTTTTAGGTAGAGTTTTAAAACTCTTTACCTGAACTAGTTACATTAAATGCAACAATTGTAAGTTGTGGGATTTATTATAACTATCAATTTGATACCAAACTCAAGGTATCTGACACTTAAGGGGACATTGTTAATTAAAATAAAGTCTCCCCATTGTAGCCTATAGAGGCCATTCACTACAGTGAGGGAAAAACAAATGTGGCTATTTTACCTCACCAGGGTTTATAAAAGAAGTTTTATAAGGTCCCTCCTTATAGCTACATGGCACCCAACCCTAGGGGGACATTGGGCACACCCTAGGGGTGATGTATCTGTACAAACAAGGTAGTTTAAGACTTTGGAAGTACTTTTAATTCCAAAGTTGAATTTGCATATAACTTTAGGTTAAAAGCACCCAGCAAGGCAGGCCTGCATTTATAATGACACTGGGCACCTCAGCAGGGTGCACTACCTATGCCGGGGTCCCTAAACCTAAATGCCCTACTATATACTAGGGACTTATAGGTAGGTTGATACTGCCAATTATAATTAGCCTAATTTGAATATCCACTTTACACAGAGCACTGGCCCTGGGAATGGTAAGCAGTACCCAGGGCACAGCCAAGAGTCAGTAACCTCCAGTATCTGCAAGTTTGGGGGTGACCAGGGAAAAAAGGAGGACTTTCCTACATGTTCCCAAAAATTTGAAAGATATAATAAAAACCTAAAAAAAAACTAATTGTGCTATACAGAAGGGCTAAGTTTGATTACATGCAGGTAATGTCAGGAGATGTGATGAGTCCCAGAAAAAAGTAGATTAAAAAACAGAAAAGAGGCCAGGGAAGGGACATCATGACCCATTATCTCTGGTGCTGGGATCCCAGAGGTAACCCTCAGACCAAAAATGTATTTTTTGTTACATTTTCAGCAGGAGTCACAGTGGATCCGCCAAAATGTTTTTTTAACTAAACTAGTGCAGGCTCCTTCGCTTGTTTCAGTGAGGCCCCTGGGTGGACTAGGTTCTAAGGGCATTGACATTTTGAATGCAGGTGGGCCACTGGCCCTGCCGCATTTCCAGGTACTGCCACCTTCCAGTGGCTAATGTCTGATTAAATGTGGAGTCTGCCTGCCTCCCCTACAGCTCCAGGGACCACTACCTCCCTGGGGCAGAATTTGAAATGAAATGCTGGGGGTGCCCATCCCCCGCAACCCTAAGCATTGCAAACTCCTTCAGGATAATTGAAATAAGATAGGGGGTCCATTTCAGAACCCTGGCCCTGGGAACTACCACCCCCCCCAGGGCTGTATAAGTTGGACGGGGGTCATGTAGCCCCGCTCAAGGAGCCAAAGAAGGCCCTACAGGTGCCCACCTCTGGGACATAAATATTTGGTCTGGGAGCTTTGACAGCTCCCGGCAAGTCAGAGCAAACACTCCAGGTCCAGAAAGGGAGAGCTATTAAACAGCTCTCATTTGCTGGAAGCAGAGGTTGCTTCCGTTTTCCTGCCTGCGGAGATGCAGGCATCGAAACAGAGGAAATAATTGCTCTCATAGACAGGGAGCTGCATGTTTATCAGATCCCTGTCTGTGACAGCAATGCTGGCTCCCACAGGAGGCAGGGAGCTAGCTGGGACTGTGGCCTCCAACGGTGTTGCCTTTGTGCCCTTGGGGCACACAGGTTACATGGCTTGGCTGCGGAGGATGGGGTTATCGGGCCAAGATCAGCCCGGGGAAGGGGGGCATGTGGGCTGCCCTCCCACCAAGAAATGAAATGTTTAGGCTGGAAGATGGGGTCCCCATGGCCAATATCGGCCTGGGGAGGGGGGCCACTCATTTCCCCTTCCCAGAAAAAAAATATATTAATGCCAGTCCCCATTGAATGGGGTCCCTGGAGCCCAGATTGGTCAGGGGAGGTGTGCCTTGTGGGCTACCTCAACCCCCCTGAAAATAAAATGTTATACTGGGCCCAGAGGATGGGTTCCCCAAGGCCAAAATCGGCCCAGAGAGGGGAGCCACCAAGCTCCCCTTCCCAGAAAACATGTATTTTAATGGCAGGGCCCAGGGATGGGTCCGAAATCAGCTAGGTGGAGTGGGACTCCTCCAAACAATTTAGAAGGCCGTCCCAGGGAGATGGGTTGCCTGGTAACAAGATCAGCCCTGGGAGAGGGGCCTTGCAACCCCCTCCCCAAAAAGTACATATTTTAATGCGGGTCAGAATCAATGGGCGAGTGTAGGCTGCGTTGACATGTGGCCAACTCCACCGCACATGGCAGAAGGCTGTGCGTGGTGCAAGATTGGGTAGTTATCGGTGGTTGGCCACAGCCAGTGTGTGGCAATGGTTGGATTAATGTATAGTAAGTAAAGTTATTTTACATAAATAAAATCATAGAAATTCACTGAAAAATACAAGGGTTGCAGGGATATTATAGCTAAAAAATAGAATTAAAAAAATAGAAATTCTCTGAAAAAAACAAAGGTTACAGGATCATTATAGTTAACCTCACATGTTAAACATATAAAACCATGCCAGAGGCACAAGGTAAAGTTACCTTAGGATAAGAGTTATAGGGCCTGATTACAACTTTGGAGGAGGTGTTAATCCATCCCAAAAGTGACGGTAAAGTGACGGATATACCACCAGCCATATTACGAGTCCATTATATCCTATGGAACTCGTAATACAGCTGGTGGTTACCGTCACTTTTGGGACGGATTAACACCTCCTCCAGAGTTGTAATCAGGCCCATAGTTACTTGAAATAACTGTAACTATAACATGAATTTCTATGGTTTTATGTGTCACGCTTACATGCAGTGTTGACACATTGCATGTCACATACACAGCACAAGGCTACAGCGATCATCAACACACTACACATAGGACAATAGTACAAGTAGCGTACCTGAGATCTCAGCCACAATGGAGTCGTTTGGGGTCCTGATGGAGTTGATGCAGCAAATGAGGGACCTGAACAAAGGGGTACTAGATGGAAACGGAAGAGAAAACAGGAACAAAGGCAAGTTTATACTTCCTTTCCTTCGGTTTTGCCAACTTGAGTGTGGAGGTGGAAAAGGCACTTGGTGATCCACTCGGCTGGATTCTTGGCTTGAGTCCCCCCACCAGCCCCTACATGTTGTTTTGCCGTTGATGCAGGAGACAAATCCTGGCAGAGCCAGCAGGACTGTGGCCTGTTTCCATCCAGTAACCAACCAGCATCTAAATTGGGGGGGTGGACCACCAAAGCAGTGGGAGGAAAGACTGCCAATAATGTGATGCTGGAACCAGTCCTGCCATGTTCTATATCAGACCCAATGTCAGCAACATACTGACTATCTGCAGAAGAATCTGCACTCATTCCAGCCATTCTTTTAAAGCCCGGAATCCCGGAAGCAGTTGAGGATCATTCAATCTGTTAATAGAGTACCAGTTAATCCCCTGATGCAAGCGGTGCCAACAGGTTGGAACTCAACCTGTTACATGTTGCAATGTCTGTTAGAGCAGTACAAGCTAGTCAATGGCTATATCATTCAAAAAGGAGGGGATGCAATTTGGAAAAGCATGACCATTGATGCGGACAAATGGGGCCTAGTCAAATGAACTGAAATAGATGCTACTTGCTTTTCAAGTTTTCACAAATGAAGTCAGCAAGGGTGACAGTACAATGAGACAAGCTAATCTATTTTTGCAGCTGCTACAGGACCAGGTAAAAAGTGATTCACAAAGGTTCCTTGGTATGAATGGCAACAAAGAAGTACATGAGTTGGTTGAGAGCTCAATCATTCATTTGTTTGGCTATTAATCAAAGGCTGCAAAGTGACATTGTGTCCTTCAAACAGTACATCTGTACCACAATACTTGATCCACGGTAAAAAAAAGTACTGCCCACTTTCATTCCGTTTTCTAGAAGTGGATGTTTCACTATACAAGATGTGGATTGTTGAGCAAGGGAGAGACCAAGACGAGGAATGGCTAGAAGTTAGAGGCCCAGATAGAAGTTCTGACATGCAGTCTTTAACCTCCAGAGAGGGCAGTGGTATTGTCTGACAGCAGCCAACACCAGCAACAAGAACACTGGCAACAACAGCAACAAAAGAATCATACTCAACCTCTGCTGCAATGGCTTGGTTTCAAGTGGCAGGGCTTAAGTCAAGTGCAGAGATGAAGGCAAAAGAGGATGAGCAAGTGTCAGCAACAATAACCATTCCGAGGAGGCTCCAGGACTATCTGGATGACCCAAAAGAGGTCTACTTTGATCAAAACACATTGGTCTATTGGTATGAAAAGATATGCCAATGGCCAGAGCTGACAGCCTACTGTCAGTAAAGTGCCTGGCTTGTCCAGGAGCCAGAATGTCTGCTGAGCATGTTTTCAGTGCGGCTTGGGCAGTCATCACTGTCGGAAGGACCAGTCTCAAAATGTGGAGAGATTGACCATGATTAAAATGGTTCAACACTTCATGCCACAAAATTACACAATTCCTGAAACATCACAGGATGAGGAGGATGTTGAGGGTGATTGGTCAGACTCAACTGTTTTACTGACCAATTTCTGTCAAATGCTCTTAGTTTGAGGACAAATTCTACTTCCCTGACTCAGTAGGCTACCATAGAACTTTCAGGTTACTGTTGAACTGCTTTGCAAAAAAGGATATGTCTAGAAGAACCATATATTTTTGTTTTTTGTCTGACATATGCAGCCCCATCATTTTAGGCACCTACGTGGCTGGATTGGGGCAAACTAGTGTGCAGTTGACTCCTGACCCCCTTCTAGGACATTGGAGTCAATGCCTGGCTCACTCCCATGCCTGTCCTTCTTTTTTTAACAGTCCTTCTCTTTTCCTGCATGAAAGTTGTAAGATTCACAAGACTCCTGCTTTCCTTAGTGGACCAATTCAGCCAGGCACCCAAGACAGACTTTTGGAGAAGTATGCAGACGCACTGCCCAATTTGGCATTGATATAAAGTATCATTTTACTTGTAACAATCATAATTTTTGGAACTGTGTGAGTTCAATCACTCCTCCATATTTTGTATTTTTTAAACATAGATGGGGCTAAAGGACTGCTTGCAAGCATTCCTTAATTTCCTTCCACAATAGATTTCATGATGATGATGTGCTGCTCATCACCCTGATACATATTATTGTTGTTGTGCTTGCCTTTGTGACACCTTTCCTCAACTCCCCTTTCCCATCCATCCATCAAACCCCTAAATCTCTTCCCTTAGGCTGTGCCCACACCGTCCCCAGTTACCCGCCCACACATAAAAGTGATCCATTTTATATAAATAATAGTATATATATATGTATATCTATATATATATGTATATATATATATATATCAATAACAAGGTTGGTGAGACAGAAACGCGTAAAGCTTTTTCTCTGCCAGAGCGAGCAATTTTCTAAATATGTGCCATCAGAGTGACCCCTGAGTGTGGTTTATGTCTTTTCTGGATAAGTAAGAAAAGGAAAGAATTCTTTGTTGATTTAATTCGGAGTCCCCAACCGAGAAACCAGCACCACCAAGAGAAAGGAGGAAAGCGCACCATAAGATGCCTTGACAGGGGAGATTCTTAGATATACGTATATATATATATATATATATATATATATATATATATATATATATAGATCATCACCATCATGCAGGCCCTGTATTGTGTAAAATCTTAACATTGCCCACTCTAGTCTTGAGTCCACTTCTCCTCACTCAAGGATTTCATAAGTTTAATTAAATATGAAACACTAGCTCCCCATTGCTCAGAAGAAGTTACTACTATTGCTAGTTATTGTTCTAATGTCAGGTCTTTGTGTCAAGGTGATAGTGTGTCCTCAGTCTTTGTAAAGTTATGATATACATAAATAAACAACTAAGGGCCTGATTACAACTTTGGAGGAGGTGTTAATCCGTCCCAAAAGTGACGGTAAAGTGACGGATATACCACCAGCCATATTACGAGTCCATTATATCCTTTGGAACTCGTAATACGGCTGGTGGTATATCCGTAACATTTGGGACGGATTAACACCTCCTCCAAAGTTGTAATCAGGCCCTAAGTCTTTTCTTTAAATGTAGTTGCATGTGATGGATAAACCATCTGATTAATCCAACAGTTGAAGTTCACCTAGGTGAGAGTGAGGCCTTGCATCTGATGTCGTCCCTGTTAGCATGCTAGCCTGCTACTACTGCCAGCACAATTAAGAAGGCACCTTGGGAAACTGTGCAGCAGGATTTTGGAAGATTGAGAGAGGTAGCAGCCATTGCTTTATCTATTCAAGTAAGAGAAATTTGGTGTGAAGTGAACTAGTTTAGTTAGTAACTAACTTCTACTGAAGATTGAGATGTTGTTTATCTAGGTTGCTATAGGCAATATAGGTATAGGCAATGGCATACCCACCAAGTGGTCAATATAGTTACAGAGGATAGTATGACAAGGGGTATACCTAACTGGTATGCCTTTTGATACGTGGATTAAAAAAACAGGTTGTGCTTAAAGAATAATTTCCCTCTATTGTCTCTTAAAGATATATTATAAAACAACCCTCTCCGCCCACAACAGGCTCATCCTTCTCCCCAAACAACCCATCCCTAACCAATGTCCAAATAAAAATCCAGCATCCTGTTCCCTTCCCAATTCACATTTTCTCCACCGACAAGTCCCTTCCACCAAAACAAAAAAGGGCATCAGTGGGCTTCTTCTTGAAGTCTTTCCACCTCCTGATGAGGGCTTGTCACCTCTTGCCGATCCAGCACAAGCTCTTGCAGCATGCAGCATTAGAAGTGTCTCAATAGGAGAAGGGCTTTATTGGAGGAATATGAGAATCCTGGCTGATGGTGGTACAGGCAATGTTGTGGCAGGGATACAGGGGCTGGCTGGAGGTACGGAGGCTTGGGGCAAGGGCAGGTGCCTCCGCCTTCTCCCCCAGAGCCACTGGATGTTGATATTCTGCCCGGATGGACTCCATCCATTGCTGCCGCATCTGAGCAGCTATCTCTTGCTGAGATGGTAGCTATATCAAGAAAGAAAAAAAAGACAAATTGTGAATAATGCTCAGTGCAAACAGTTGTTTATATAGTGGCACAGTAACAGTACATTTCTGGTCTCCTAGGGACTTTAGAATTTTTTATGTGATTGGTCAAAGGGCCAAGTTTTCCCCACACAGGTTTCAATTAAATACACTGACTGGCTACAAGGAATTAAACCAGAATACAACCAGATTCAAATTAAAAAATACACTTTGTGAGTAAAAAGAAAACAAATTGCCTCTCCTTATGATCAGGGCATTATGCACTATGCAGCACAAACATTCTTGTTGTGCTAAATTAAAGGAAGCAACCTAGCACATCAGTAACTTAGCTTCTCTCCTCAGTATGCAGCTGGGGCAGCTGTAATGGACAATTTATTATATTACTTTAAGTCCAACGACCTTGCTCTTCTTCGACTGCCTTTTAGTTCCACCTTGACTCCAAAGAGGCAGATGAATAATAATAATATTGCATCAACCACGTCACATATAAAATATTGATATCATGTCTTCCATAAGTAGACAGTGGGAAAAACAATTCAATGCAGTACAGGGAAAGGAACAGGATATAGATTTTATGTGGCACGTTTGTGACAGAGTATCACCTCTGCCAAACTCGGGCAAGAAATAATGCTTAAGCCATCCACCAAAAATTATTTTCAGTAAGTACTTTTGCTAGGCAGTAAGGAAACTTAGGGGGTCATTCTGACCCTGGCGGTCATGGACCGCCAGGGCCAACGACCGCGGGAGCACCGCCAACAGGCTGGCGGTGCTCCCATGGGCATTCTGACCGCGGCGGTACAGCCGTGGTCAGAAACGGGAAACCGGCGGTGTCCCGCCGGTTTCCCGCTGCCCAAGGGAATCCTCCATGGCGGCGCTGCAGGCAGCGCTGCCATGGGGATTCCGACCCCCTTACCGCCAGCCTGGCTCTGGCGGTTTTGACCGCCAGAACCTGGCTGGCGGTAATGGGTGTTGTGGGGCCCCTGGGGGCCCCTGCAGTGCCCATGCCAATGGCATGGGCACTGCAGGGGCCTGAGATTTTCAGTGTCTGCTAAGCAGACTGAAAACTGCACCCGTCGCACCTCTTCCACTCCGCCGGAGCCGGAGCCGGCATCCTCATGGAAGGGGGTTTCCCGCTGGGCTGGCGGGCGGCCTTCTGGCGGTCACCCGCCAGCCCAGCGGGAAACTCAGAATTACCGCGGCGGTCTTTTGACCGCGCAGTGGTATTCTGACGGCGGGACTTTGGCGGGCGGCCTCCGCCGCCCGCCAAAGTCAGAATGACCGCCTTAGTCTACTGCAGGGTAAGTGAAAGGGATTAGGGTTGGTAGAGGTTTTACTATAGAATACAGGTGGCATGCCACTGATCATCATGTGCTAAGCTTTGGCTTGGTCATTCACTGTAGATGACAAAAGAAAAAAGGAAAAAATCAAAACGGGTGTAAATCCATTATGAAAGGCATGAAATATACGTACATAAATCTCTAGCAAGAAAAATATGGCAAATGCCATTAATGGATTTTTCATTTTTTTCATAGGCTGGGACAGAGCTTAGGAAAGAATAAAGGAGTGAAGTACTAGGAGGTAACTAAGTGGACACCTTGTTTTTGGTTTGTAATGCATTTAAAAGTTTGTACATGCTGCATTAACTGAAGCAGATGCCCATTGCACAGCCAACACTGCAGTGCCAAACTGATCCTTGCCACAGTCATGTCATGGGTGGCTAAATGCCATGGGCATGGAGGTAATAATAATGGGTGGGATATCTGCCTCACTTTAGTAGTACAGTACACTTAATGTTTCAATAAGCAAGCAATATGACTTACCACTACTTGTCCCTGCCATCTCTGGATCTCCCCCTCAAACTGCCTCTGCTGCCACTAGCCCAGCAATGGTGGTCGCTGCAGCTAGAAAAAACATTACACAGATTCTGTGTATGAATGGTGTTCTGTGTAGACTGTGGGTACATACCTCTGAGTTGTTTGACTCTGTGGTCGCTGTTGTCCTTCCTAGGCACCGTCCACTGGGACATGTGAGGAGATGGCGGAATCCTCCGGTGTACCGACCGCTGGTGGACAATGGAGGAGCGACATTTGATCAACACCTACAGGTTTGACCGTGCCACAATCCAGGAACTGTGTACCCAGTTGGAGCCAGACCTGATGTCAGCAATCCGCCATCCCACAGGGATCCCCCTTCAAGTGCAGGTGCTATCAGTGCTCCATTTCCTTGCAAGTGGGTCATTTCAAACAACAGTGGCCATGGCATCAAGGATGTCCCAGCCTATGTTTTCCAACGTGTTGTCCAGAGTGTTGTCTGCCCTTCTGAAACACATGCAGAGCTACATCGTTTTCCCTCAGGTGGAGGATTTGCCTACAGTTAAAGGTGACTTCTATGCCCTTGGACATATCCCCAACATCATCGGTGCCATTGATGGGACCCATGTAGCTCTGTTCCCCCCCCCACAGGAGTGAACAGGTGTACAGGAACTGGAAGAGTTATCATTCGATGAATGTACAGATGGTATGTTTGGCAGACCAGTACGTCTCCCAGGTAAATGCTATGTTCCCTGGCTCTGTGCATGACGCCTACATCCTGCGGAATGGAGCATCCCTTATGTGATGGGTCAACTCCAGAGGCACCGGGTTTGGCTATTAGGGGACTCTGGTTACCCCAACCTTTCATGGCTACTGACCCCAGTGAGGAATCCCGTGACCAGGGCAGAGGAATGCTACAATGAGGCCCATGGGCGGACTAGGAGGGTGATCGAACGCACCTTCGGCCTCCTGAAGGCCAGGTTCAGGTGCCTCCATATGACAGGTGGTTCCCCATTCTACTCACCAAGGAAGGTGTGCCAGATCATCGTGGCCTGCTGTATGCTTCACAATTTGGCTTTGCGACAACAGGTGCCTTTTCTGCAGGAGGATGGTCCAGATGACGGTGTTGTGGCAGCTGTGGAGCCTGTGGACAGTGATGAGGAGGAAGCAGAGGAAGAAGACATTGAAAACAGGGACTCAGTTATCCAGCAATATTTCCAGTGACACACAGGTGAGAACACATTCCTGCCTACTACAAGTACTTTCACACTTCTACCTCTATCCTGTCTGTCGATTTCAACCAGCATATGGTAACCGAGCTGTACATTTCCATTACGGTTTCACAGGTGTGGTTACCAAAGTGCGTCATCTGCTTAGATTCCTCATGGACTTGAGATGTGTGACACAGGTCTGTTGACATTACATTTGAGAACGCATTTTGTCACTGTCATTGCTAATACACATTTTAAAAATCACAGACTGACTCCAGATTGTTTTGTGCTTCAAGGGTGTTAATTGCAGTGCTAGATATTGGAGGGGGGTTGTAAAATGGTGAGGGGTGATGGTGGAGGAATGTCCATAGGAGTCCAGTCTATTAGTCTCACAGGTGCATTGCCCATATGGGCATAGGAAGTGGATCTGGGGCAGTTCCAATATGGACTGGGTTACAAAGTGGGACAGTAGGATGACAATCAGGGTGGTCTCATTTCTTGGCGGGGGTCTTGGCATCGTGCTCTGTCTTGTTCCGGGATCCCAGGAACTGTTTGCGGAATGGTTCTCTGTCTGCAGGGGGTGGGATGCTGGTTTGGTGGTCCTGTGGCGGTGCCTCCTGTCCACTAGCGCCGGTGGAGGTGGTGGGCAGTTCTTCGTCCATGCTAGTGTCAGGGGCCTCTTGGAGTGCCACAGTGTCCCTCCTGGTGTTAAGTATCGCCTTCAGCACCCCTACGATGGTGCTTAGAGTGGTGCTGAAGGTTCTGAGTTCCTCCCTGAAGCCCAAATACTGTTCCTCCTGCAGCCGCTGGGTCTCCTGAAACTTGGCCAGGACCGTTGCCATCGTCTCCTGGGAGTGGTGGTATGCTCCCATGATGGAGGAGAGGGCCTCGTGGAGAGTGGGTTCCCTAGGCCTGTCCACCCCCTGTCGCACAGCAGCCCTCCCAGTTCCCCTGTGTTCCTGTGCCTCCGTCCCCTGGACTGTGTGCCCACTACCACTGCCCCCAGGTCCCTGTTGTTGTTGGGGTGGTGGGTTATCCTGGGTTCCCTATAGTGGTGGACACACAGCTGATTGACGTGTCCTGGGTATGGAGGTATGGGCCTGCTGGGTGGGTGCTGTGCTAGTGTTACCAGAGGGTGGAAGGTCTGTGGTGGCCTGTGACTGGGTTTGGGGAACTGACTGTCCCGAGGCCCTTGATGGTCCGGGCTGGTCATCTGGATCCAGTTGGACAGAGCTGCTGTCATCACTGTGGGCCTCTTCTGTGGGTGGGGTGGAGATGTCTGGACACTCCTGTCTGGTGACGTTGGGTAGTGGTCCTGCAGGGGTGTAAAAGCATGATTATTGCATCTGTGTGTGTCATGGTGTGCAATGGGTGGGTGACCGTGTACCCCAGTGCTTGCACTCCTGTGTGGGGGCTTGTGTGGTGATGGTTGAGGGGGGTGTTGTGGGAATGTGCAGTGGGCATGCTTTAGTGATGGGTGTCCATGCTTTGTTGTTTCATGCATGGCTTGGTGTTGGGATGGGTGGTTTGTGTTAGTAGTACATATGTGAGGAGTTGGAGTGATAGGGGAGGGGGTGAGGGTGGCGGTCTGTGATAGCATGCAGGTAGGGTTGGGGATATGATAGTTAAGATTTGACTTACCAGAGTCCATTCATCCACCGACTCCTGCGAGGCCCTCAGGATGCAGAATAGTCAAGACCTGCTCCTCCCATGTTGTTAGTTGTGGGGAGGAGGTGGGGGTCCGCCGCCAGTCCGCTGTACCGCGATGTTGTGTCTGGAGACCACGGAACGCACCTTCCCCCATAGGTCATTCCACCTCTTCCTGATGTCGTCCTGATTTCTTGGGTGCTGTCCCACTGCGTTGACCCTGTCGACTATTCTTCGCCATAGCTCCATCTTCCTAGCTATGGAGGTGTGCTGCACCTGTGATCCAAATAGCTGTGGTTCTACCCATACGATTTCCTCCACCGTGACCCTGAGCTCCTCCTCCGAGAACCTGGGGTGTCTTTGCCGTGCCATGGGGTGGTGTAGGTGATGTGTGGGGTGGTGTATGTGGTGATATGTAGTGCTGTGTGGTGTTTTGTGCGTGGAAGTAGTGTGGGTGATGGTGTTGTGTGCCTGTGTGTGGTGGGGTTGTCTATGCTGTGCTGTCTCTCTAGCCTTCGTCAACATTTTTGGTCGTAGGGGTTTGTGGGTGATGGGGGTGTGTGTTTTATATTGTATTGATTGCGTGGGAGTGGTGTTTGCATGTGTATCAGGTGTGTGTATATCGAATTGTCCAATGTAGCGGTGTTTTGGAGATGTGTGTGTATTTTGAGCGCGGCGGTGTGTACCGCCAATGGAATACCGCGGTTGAAAGACCGCCGCATGAATTCGTGGGTCGTGATAGCATGGGCGTGTTTCTGTTGGCGTGACGGTGGAGGTTTTGTTTTCGCGAGTTTATCACTGACCTTTGGTGTGGCGGACTTGTGTGGGTGTCTGAATTTTGATGGATTTCGAGATGTGTGTCATAATAGCTGTGGCGGATTTCCGCGGCCACGGCAGTGTGTTGGCGGTCTTCTGCACGGCGGTAAGCGGCTTTTACCGCCAATGTTGTAATTGGCAGACACAAGGTGGTGAGTACAACATCATTCTGTGGACTTTGCGCGCAGTGAAGGTGTCTGGGTGGGGGAGGAGGGCTGTGGGTTTCCCTAGACTAGGGCGAGTTCCGTAGGCTAGGTCCCTCCGTAATGCAGGCCATGTGGCACTCCACCCCACCTCTGTAGAGTGCCAAGTACAGGTATACCTGACCCTGTGTCATCTATGTGTGCTGATGTCCACCATAGCCATGTAGGCCATATCCCAGGAACTGCATCTGTAGAGCCCAACAGCGTGGTGTAGTGAAGGGGGCTGCTGTGTCTGTATTGTCCGCCAACGGTAGCGGTAAGCCATGCACTCAACATGTCTTTTTTCTGTCATCCCCCCCCCCACATTTTTGTGGTCTCCCTGTTCTTGTGTGCATCAGCATCATCAGGCGGAGGTACAGTGGCACCAGAGCATGAGGGAGCTGCATCCCACATGGCCATGGAGGGCCACACCACGGACTCTGAATACACCAGTGGGACGGAGGGTGAGGGGATCCCCACGGCGGTCACAGGATCAGCAACCAGTGACACGGACTTGTCCTCTGATGGGAGCTCCCTTGTGGTGGCGGCAAAATCTGTGCCCCCCCTTCTACAGGTACAGCCGCCACCCCCCCACCAGCACCGCCCTCGCAGCAGCCCCTCAGCCTTCGCCCCGTGCCCGCTCACCCAGGAGGGTGGGCATCACCTTCGCCCCAGGCACCTCAGCCCCTGCCCCCGTCACCTCTGCTGCCCTCAGTGAGGAGGCCATTGACCTCCTCAGGTCTCTCACTGTTGGGCAGTCTACCATTTTGAATGCCATCCAGGATGTAGAAAGGGAATTGCAACACACAAATGCATTCCTGGAGGGCATTCATTCTGGTCAGGCTGCCCTTCATCGGACCCTGCAATCTCTGGCCTCAGCACTGATGGCAGCCATTGTCCCTGTGTCTAACCTCCCCCTTCCAACTTCCTCCACCCAGACCCAATCCCCTGTACCCCAGCCTATCCGAATCACACCTTCAGACCAGCCTGCACACACGTCAACACCCAAGGGAAGCTCAGGCAAACATAAGCACCACACATCCCACAGGCACTCAATCAAGCATCACACACATACAGACATACCAACATCCACTGCCTCCACTGTGTCCCCCTCCTCCTCGTCTCCCTCCTCCCTCCCAGTGTCGTCTACACTCTCACCTGCATGCACTACCACTACAGCCACTAGGTCCTGCACCAGCACACCCACCACCACACCCCGCTCACCTGCACTCACCACCCCCACTACCATTTACACCTCCCCTGTGTCCTCTCCCAGTGTGTCTGTGATGCCCCCTCCCAAAGTACACAAACGCAGGCACACACCCACCCAACAGCCATCCACCTCACTACAGCCTCCAGCGCATGCACCTGCACCCAAAGCCACAAAAGTTACACATCCTATAACCACCTCCTCTTCCTACACTCCCAGACCCCCTCCAACCTGTCCCAGTGTTCCTAAGAAACTTTTCCTGAGCAAGCTTGACCTCTTTCCCACCACCCCCCCTCCAATTCATAGGTCTCGTACTAGTACCTCAGCCAAAAAATCTCCGGTACCAGTGGGGCCTGTTAGAGGTATGTGGAGTGGCACCTGGCACCAGGGCAGCCAGTTTGACACGGAGCCACAGCACAGCCAGTCCCCCCCCTGTGAAGCACCAGAAGTTGGACAGTGCCCCCAGTGGGGGAAGGCTCCAGCCGGCAAAGCTGCTCACAAGGGTCCCGGGGGGAGTGTCCACTCAGCTGTGACTCCTCCCAAGGTGGGGAAGGTGCAGAAGAAATCGCCAAAGTCTGGAAAGAGCAGCACAGCGGAGAAGACCGCCATCATCCCCGCTGCCCAGGAGGCCACCAACAGCCCCATCGTCACTGGCCCGGAGGCCACCGCCAGAGTCAGTGCCCAGGAGGGCAGCACCGTCGTCACTGGCCAGGAGGCCACCGCCAGAGTCAGGGACCAGGAGGGCCCTGGCAGCCACAGCCCCCCTGGGCAATGAAGGACCGCCAGCCCCAGCCCAGCTGAGCAATGAAGGACCGCCATGGCAAGCACCGCTAAACAGGGCAAGCACCGCTGAACAGGGCAAAGACCGCCATGGCATGCACCGCTGAACAGGGCAAAGACCGCTGAACAGGGCAAGCACCGCTGAACTGGGCAGAGACCGCTGAACAGGGCAAAGACCGCCATGGCATGCACTGCTGAACAGGGCAAGCACCGCTGAACAGGGCAAAGACCGCTGAACAGGGCAAGCACCGCTGAACTGGGCAAAGACCGCTGAACAGGGCAAAGACTGCTGAACAGGGCAAAGACCGCCATGGCAAGCACCGCTGAACAGGGCAAGCACCGCTGAACAGGGCAAAGACCGCTGAATAGGGCAAAGACCGCCATGGCATGCACTGCTGAACAGGGCAAGCACAGCTGAACAGGGCAAGCACTGCTTAACAGGGACAAGACCGCTGAACAGGGCAAGCACCGCTGAACTGGGCAAAGACCGCTGAACAGGGCAAAAAGTGCTGAACAGGGCAAAGACCGCCATGGCAAGCACCGCTGAACAGGGCAAGCACCGCTGAACTGGGCAAAGACCGCTGAGCAGGGCAAAGACCACCATGGCATGCACCGCTGAACATGGCAAGCACCGCTGAACAGGGCAAAGACCGCTGAACAGGGCAAAGACCGCCATGGCAAGCACCGCTGAACAGGTCAGTCCTGCAAAGTCAAGCACCGCTAGCCCATGTGCGGCAGGGGCAGTAACGGAACTGGGACCGTCACGGGAGAGTGATGCACTGTGGGCACCAGAACCAGTGCAGAACAGCATCCACTCCATCTGTCCTTAACAGGATGAAGCACTGTGGGCACCAGTCCCCCTCCAGAACCAGTGGAGAACAGCATCCACTCCGTCTGTCCTTAACAGGATGAAGCACTGTGGGCACCAGTCCCCCTCCAGAACCAGCGGAGAACAGCATCCACTCCGTCTGTCCTTAACAGGATGAAGCACTGTGGGCACCAGTCCCCCTCCAGAACCAGTGGAGAACAGCATCCACTCCGTCTGTCCTTAGCAGGATGAAGCACTCTGGGCACCAGTCCCCCTCCAGAACCAGTGGAGACTGTTATCCACTTGAGAGACTGTGGCTTTACACTCCCCAGGATTGAACAGTGGGCAAACCAACCACTGTAGAGACTTGAGAGACTGTGACTTTGCACTCCCCAGGATTGAACAGTGGGCAAACCAACCACTGTAGAGACTTGAGAGACTGTGGCTTTACACTCCCCAGCATTGAACAGTGGGCAAACCAACCACTGTAGAGACTTGAGAGACTGTGGCTTTACACTCCCCAGGATTGAACAGTAGGCAAACCAACCACTGTAGAGACTTGAGAGACAGTGGCTTTACACTCCCCAGGATTGAACAGTGGGCAACCCACCCACTGTAGAGACTTGAGAGACTGTGGCTTTGCACTCCCCAGGATTGAACAGTGGGCAACCCACCCACTGTAGAGACTTGAGAGACTGTGGCTTTGCACTCCCCAGGATTGAACAGTGGGCAAACCACCCACTGTAGAGACTTGAGAGACTGTGGCTTTGCACTCCCCAGGATTGAACAATGGGCAAACCAACCACTGTAGAGACTTGAGAGACTGTGGCTTTGCACTCCCCAGGATTGGACAGTGGGCAAACCACCCACTGTAGAGACTTGAGAGACTGTGGCTTTGCACTTCCCAGGATACATCAATGGGCATGGAGCCCCCTCGTGGATCTGGCGGGGTGCACTCATCCAGCTGAGGTGCCCCCCCTTCCCTTCCCCCTGAGGTGCCTGTTGTATTTCTATCTGATGCCCCAGTAGTGTTCTCTCCGTTTAGATCAGGCATCTGATGTGGGCCTCGCCGCCCATGCATTTTGGGCCCAGTGGTCCACGGACATTGAATGGTGCATTACCTGCACTACTAATTGTGATGTATATTCTGTTGAATGTGTATATATATATATATATATATATATATATATATATATGTATGTATTTGGTTACTGTCTTTTGATATATTACAATGGTTCAACTCATTTCCTTTTGTCTTTGCATTCTTCCGGGGGGGTTGGAGGCTGTTTCTGTAATGTTTGGATATGCATTGGTGTGTGTGTTGTAGTGGGTGAGGGTTCGGTGGGGGTGTTGCGTGTGTGTGTCCCTGACTTTTGCCTCCTTCTCCCCTATGTCGTAGGTGCAGTACTCACCGTTGTCTTCGGCGCCGGTGTTGATGATGGTCGTTCCGGAGCAGGAAGACTATCGCAGGGAGTATTTGGAGTTCCGGTTCCATGGTGCCCTCCTTCCTCGTGGAGTGTGTAGCGGTGAGTGTTTTCCCTTTGAAATGGCTGTTTCCGCCGTGTTTTCATCCACGGTGAATCCGCCCCGGAAAAGGTGGCGGATTGGTAGGTTGTGATACTGTGGGCGGTACTTTGTCTCCCGACTGTCTGTTGGCGGTGACCGGTGCGCTGTTTGTCTGTACTGCCGTGGCGGTCGGAGTGTTAAAGTGGCTGTCTTTGTTGGCGGTTTCCGCCACGGTCATAATTCCCATTTTTTTTTCCGCCGGCCTGTTTGCGGTCTTTCCGCCGCTTTAACACCGTCCGCCAGGGTTGTATGACTCCCATAAAACAGTGTCACTCAAATTGAGTTCAAGGGTGTTTATTGTATTGCAAATAAGTGATAAAAGTCCAATGGAATGGGGTGATGGTAGAGAAACTCCAGGGTATTGTGCCAGTCTGTTTCTAGCACAGGCCCAGTGTCCAAGGGGCCATAGGAAGGGGAGCAAAGGCAGTTCAAAGTGGACAAGTTGGTCTTTGTCCTGGAAAGTGTATCTGGCTTCTGTGATTTTGCAGGGAACATTTGCGGGGTGGTTCACCTTCTGCAGGGGGAGGGGTGCTGGTGGCCTGTGGGTACTGTGGCTGGCCTGCTGTCCACTAGCTGCAGCGGATGTGGTGGGCTGGTCAATAGACTGGCTAGCGGTAGGGGCCACTGCTGTCTAGTCCATTACCTCATGATGTTGGCCATGTCTGCCAGCACCCCTGCTATGGAAATCATGGTGGTGTTGAGAGCCTGCAAGTCCTCCCTAATCTCCTGATGGTATTCCACCTACATCCGCTTGTTCTCCTGCATGTTGTTCAGGATTTGGCCCATCATGTCCTGGGATTGTGAGTGCCTCCTGGGGAGTCAGTTCCCTGGACCTGTCCTCCCCCTGGTGCATGGCGGTCCTCCCAGTGTCCCTGTTGCCCTGTTCCCCTGTCCCCTCAACGGTGTGCCCTCTGCCACTGACCTCAGGTCCCTGATTGTCTTCGGGCGAGGTTCGGACTGGGGTCCCTGTGCAGGTGGGCACACTGCTGATTGACGTGTCCTGGGGACAGAGGTATGGGTACGCTGGGTGTGTGCTGTGGTGTTGGATACTGATGGGGGAGGCTCTGTGGTGGACTGTGTGTGGACTCGGGTGACCGACTGACCAATGGTCCCTGATGGGCCAGGTTGTTAACCCAGAACCTGAAGTCCAGAGTTACTGGCATCCCTGGGGGCCTCTTCTGTTGGTGGACTGGTTAGTCATGGCACCTCCTCTCCAATGAAAGTGGCTAGGGCACCTGTGGGGATGTAAGTGATGTATTATGTTTCATGTCTGTGACATATTGTACATCCCTATCTTCCCCTCTATTCTTGCTTTTGCCCTGCCACCTTTGAATGTGTATGTTGATGTATTGTAGGATTGTCATTACCCCTATGCTGTGCATGCTTTGGTGAAGGGTGTCCATGCAGGGCTGGGAAGGCTGTCTATGCATTGGTATGGCATGCAGGGCTTGGCATTGGGATTAATCATCTGTGTTGATGCAGTGTGTGGGATGGAGTGGAGTGATGGGAGTGAGGGTGAGGGTGTGAGATGACATGCAGGTATGGGGGGGTAATAAGTGGTAAATGTTGATCTACCAGGGTCTAGTCCTCTGGATACTCCAATGAGTCCCTCTGGATGCAGTAATGCCAAGACTTGCTCGTCCCATGCTGTGAGCTGTGGGGAAGGAGGTGGGGGTCCACTACAAGTCCTCTGTATGGAGAGCTAGTACCTTGCTGCCACAGAACATACCTTCCCCCGTAGGTCGTTCCATCTCTTCCTGATGTTGTCCCTTGTTCTTGGATTCTGTCCCACAGCGTTCACCCTGTCCACGATTCTCCGCCATAGCTCCATGTTCCTTGCAATGGATATCAGCTGTACCTGTGCTCCAAACAGCTGTGGCTCTACCCTGGCTATTTCGTCCACCATGACCAGCAACTCCTCATCAGTGAAACGTGGGTGCTTTTGTGGGGCCATGGGTGTTCTGTGTGTAAGTGTGTGGGTGTTGGGTAGTGTGATTGGGTGTGCATAGTGGAGTGCGTGAGGGATGTATGGGTGTGTGTGTAGCCGTCGCAGTGGTCTTGATGTATGTCTGGTGGCAATAATTTGTATCCATGAGGGGTTGTGGATAATGGGAGTGTGTGTTTTATTGTGGTGTGAGTGAGTGTGTGTGGTGTGTGTATGGGTGTCAGGTGTGTGCTGTTTGTATTGGTCAATGTTGTGTAGTTTAGTATTTGGGTGTCCATTTTGAGTGTGGTGGTGTGTATCGCCAATGGTTTACTGCCATTGAATGTGCACCGGGGTGATTCATGGGTCATGAAGTGGTGGGAGTTGTTTTATTGGAGTAACGGTATGGGTGTTGGGACAGACAGTTTACCACTGACCTTTGGGCTGGTGGGTTTGTGAATGTGGCTGTATTCTGTTGGTTTGGTGTGTGTGTGTCATAATGTGGCAAACAGATATCTGTCACTACAGCGGTATGTTGCCAGCCATCAGACTGGCAGTGAACGGGATTTACCACCAATGTCATAATGAGGGCCTTAATCTTGAAAACAGTGAGAAAGCTGTTGTTACACAAAGTACCTGGTTAGTGTAAAAAATAAAGCCGCACGGGCTGGCGTGCATCAAAAAAGGCCAGAGATGTGTCAATTTCTCAATCGCAAGTGAAACCGTGCGTCGTTCCTTATCGGGTTGGGACAGTGTGCATTGTTTCTGCTCTCCTGCTAGAGAGCGATGCGTCAATTTGCAGATGCGCACCTTGGTTCTGGGCAGGCTTTGCATTGATTTTTCATGCCCAGCAATGTTGCGTTAAAATCCAGTTGCACAGTGTCAGGAAACTGTGTTGCGTGGGGCTTGCACTGTTATCAGCAGCCGCGAGTGGGTGTTGCACATCATTTCTCCAGCCACGATGTGCGATCTCCCAGCTGCGATGCAGGTGGAGCGTCGATTTCAGCCGTGAGGCCAGTGGCGCGTCGTTTATCAGCCGCGTTACGGATGGTGAGTCACAAGTTTGCCTGCATGGCGGGCTGTGCATGGATTTCTGTCCTTTTCCACCAGCTTCACCTTTCAAGGGCACA
The DNA here is from genome assembly GCF_031143425.1 of Pleurodeles waltl. NCBI lineage: Eukaryota > Metazoa > Chordata > Amphibia > Caudata > Salamandridae > Pleurodeles > Pleurodeles waltl. Next base: position 441,861,582 of record NC_090438.1, on the reverse strand, counting down.
GAGACAGGTTAGAGCACCACTTGACAGGGCAACAGTCTCAGCAGAGAGTCCAGGTGCTAGCAGAGAAAAACATCTGATGTCCCTGACACTTTAACAACAGGAGACAAGATCAGTTCAAACCCTTGGAGATTCTTCACCAATGGGAAGTCACACAAAAGTCAGTTTTTGTCCTCTCTCAGACAGAAGCAGCTACTGCATGCCAACCCAGCAAAGCACAGTCACAGGCCAAGGGGCAGTATTCCCTCTCCAGCTCTTCTCTTTGGAAGAGGTTCCTCTTGGTTCCAGGAGTAATCTGATTTTCAGGGGTTTTGGGTCCAATACTTATCCCCATTTCTGCCTTTGTAGTGAGCCTACTTCAAAGGAACGTCTATGTTGTTTACAAAATGCTGCTTTGCTCAAACACCAGGTGGTGAAGACTGCATTGTGTGAGGGCCGGCACAGCCCATTCAGGTGTAGGTGACTATTCCTCTCCACCCCACCAGTCCAGATGGCTCATTAGGAAATGCAGGCTACACCCCAGCTCCCTTTGTGTCACTGTCTAGAGAATATTCACAAACAGCCCAATTGTCAAACTGACCTAGACAGGCAATCCACAAACAGGCAGAGTCACAGAATGGTTTAAGCAAGAAAATCCCTGCTTAATAAAAGTGGAATTTTCAAACTCACACTCTAAAAACCAACTTCACAAATAGATATATTTTTAAAGTGTGAGTTCAGAGACCCTAAACTCGAATATTCTGTCTGCTCTCGCAGGGAATATAAACTTTAAAAATATTTAAAGGCAGCCCCCATGTTAACCTATGAGAGAGATAGGCCTTGCAACAGTGAAGACTGAATTTAGCAGTATTTCACTGTTAGTACATGTCAAATACATCAGTACATGTCCTACCTTTAACATACACTTCACCCTGCTCATGGGGCTACCTAGGGCCTACCTTAGGTGTCCCTTACATGTAGCAAAAGGGAAGGTTTAGGACTGGCAAGTGGGTATACTTGGCAGGTTGAATTAGCTATTTAAAACTACACACACAGACACTACAGTGTCAGATCTGAGCCATATTTACAGGGCTGCTAATGAGGGTTGCACAACCAGTGCTGCAGGCCAAGTAGTGCATTTGATTTACAGACCCTGGGCACCTCTAGTTCATTTTACTAGGGACTTACTGGTAAACCAAATATGCCAATCAGGGAACACTAACACTTTAGCAGTGGTCAGCAGTGATAAAGTGTTCAGAGCAAACAAAGCAGCAAAAATATAGTCCAGCACACAAAAACAACCTAGGACGCTGAGGCAAAATTTAGAGGAGACCACTCCAAGGATGCCAAATCTAACATCCATCCAATTGTGGACCATGTGGTGCCATTCACACTGATTTTTCAAGGCGGAATGTGCTACTTCTCTAAAAAAAAGCTGTGTGAATGAGCAGGTACACATTCTTCTGCCCCTTTTTGGAGCTCTGCATAATCTCACAGTTTTTATGGATTTCCACAGAATTCAACATAACAAAGCACCTTGATTTCTGCCCATGCCTGGTCCAAATTAGAAATTACCTACTCTGATCCTAAAATGTTATTAGTTAAAATGTTTTCCACCAATTGATGTAAACAACTTTCCCGAAAGGCACTTGTAAATAGCACCAAAATTGAACTAGTGGCATGTAAATTAAATGTTATATGTGTACTGCAATATGTATATACACCACCCAGACACATGAAAAAACACATGGCTGGAAGGAGCATCACTGTGCTCTGGTTGGCGTGTAGGCTAATGGCATAGCTGTAGCACATGGCGAGGAAAAGTGCATTTGTCAATTAAGTAAACATTTTTTAACATAGTATTAAGTCACCCTCTAAAGTGTGCCTTATAAGTCAACATGTGAAGGAGCCCAGTATATAAAAGGTGGCACATTATATATATGAAATGGGATGAGTACCTTCACAGTTATTGAAGGCATAAAATCTTTGAGTAGGTTCAGCAACATTACTCCCAAGTGAGACAAAGATCTGATTAAAATATGTATTTTAAACCTTCACATGGGAATTTAAATTAGATTTCATTCACTTATTAAAAACATATTGCATGGTGAAATTAGACGTTTAATGCATTAACTGAAAATCAAGTTTATTAAAATCTACTTTGGGCTACCTCAACCACGACTGGCTAAAAACCATTCCTGCCTTTCTTTTAAATTCCAGAGGCGTATGCACCTTACTGACTGGAGTTGTTCATTTTGATCTGTCAGCAGACAATGGCTATGTGTACGAACAGACTGGTGTTTGGAACCAGAAAGGTAGAAAAAGACAACAGCTGGCCACTTAGACTGAATTGTCATTTAGGGAGAAGTGTAGGACAGCTGAGAAAACAAAGGGCAACCTTAGTGTTTCTTTTTTATACTTGTGGATGCCAAATAGGGGTGACAGGTTCTTCCACTATTGACCTGTTGGCTCTAAACCCAGCAGGTAGAGAACCAGTTGTAACTATTATATAGGTAAGGAGAGCTCATCTAACTAAGAGTTTGACTAATGGCCTGCCTAGGTTTCCTCCAGGGGAACAAGTGTTCAGTCAGCCTAGATTTAGAGCTTCTGGAAAATTTGCAGTATAGTAAAGAAGCGGTGATGCAAAATGAGGTGGGCATAGGATGAGAAAATACCCAGGATTGTGTATAGAAAGATTTCCAGTCACTGGCTAGTGCACTGGGAGCTAACCACTATCCAAACATGCCTATACCTGGGAGGTCCTCCTGCAAGAATCACAACTTTTACTGTGATGAAATGGACACAAGTACACCTGACTCCTTCTGAAGAAAAGAACTCAAGTACTTCTGACTTTTGTTGGCATGCAAGGACTTGAACAGCTCTCTGAGAGTCAAGTGTTTGATGCCTGTTTACCTGCATCAAGGAAACAAAAAGCAGATATCCGACTGGTTAAAGGTACTCTAGATGACGACATTGGACTAACCCCTGCTGATGCTTCAACTGGATAGAATGGAAGTCTCACCTAAGAATCTGAGAGCTGAAGGAAGGACCAGAAACAACTGTTCCAGCAGTTGATAACAAGTGTGACCCAGTGACTTATTTTACTCCAGATGACCTAGCTATCATGCTTAGACTAGACCTATGAGTTTGCATCCATGGAAAGCAAAACAACCAGGTTCACCCTGCTCAACTTTATCGAACTCTGAAAATGGATTCAGCTGGATCTCACAGTATAGGTATCCAGTCTCTTGCAACCTTCTCTGGCTACAACATCCAGCCTTGACCACTGCTCAATGTGTCTTTCCAAAAAGTGGCATTGGAGCAGGGCAGCAAATCCATCTAAAAAAACAAAACCCAGCACTGTCCTGCTCCAAACGTTTTGGCACTAAAACCAATGGATTCAGAGGGAGCTAAATGATAACATAGTCAATTTTGATGGGCTTAGTCCACCTTAGCCTTTATCCTTGCACACTAATAGATTTTGACTTCCATTTTAGAGACCAAAGTCTGTGTTTTGTGAGGTTAGGTCATTGTTGCAATTGCCACAATTGTAGGTTGAATTTAGTGCTTTCTGCCTCAAACTCCACATTTTCTGAGATTTTCCAGAAATTTTCCATGATTAGTTTCACCTGGTTTGACATACCAACATTTATTTAGAGGATATTTTTTGTTTTTGTTTCAATACTCATATTTCCACAATGTGTACTAATGGAAGATACCACACGTATCTGAGTTTAACTCCTAATGAGGGCCTCGGTACGATATTAAAGACTTAGGGGGTCATTACAACCCTGGCGGACGGTGTTAAAGGTGCGGTAATACCGCAAACAGGCCGGCGGACAAAAAAAGGGAATTTTGACCGTGGCCGAAACCGCTAACATAGACAGCCACTTTAACACTCCGCCCGCCACAGCGGTACAGACAAGCAGCGTGGCGGTCACCGCCAACAGAATGGCGGAAGACAATGTACCACCCACAGTATCACAACCCGCCAATCCGCCACCTTTTACGGGGCGGATACATCGTGGATAAAAACACGGCAGAAACAGCTTTTGCAATGGGAAAACGCTCACTTTAACACATCCCACGAGGAAGGAGGACACCATGGAGCCGGAATTACAAATCCTACCTGCCCATGTCTTCCTACTCATCTACGAAGACCAGCGGCGGCGAAGACAACGCTGAGTACTGCACCTACGACATAGGGGAGGGGGAGGCAAAAGTCAGGGGGACACACACGCAACACCCCCACCCCCACCCTCGCACATTACAACACACACACCAATGCATTTCTAAACATCACAGTAACAACTCACAACCCCCCCGGAAGAATGCAAAGACAAAACGAAATCAGTTCAAACATTGTAATGTATCCAAAGACAGTAAGCCAATATATACAGATATATATAAACTCATTCAAAAGTATATACATTACGAGAAGTAGTGCAGATATGCACATCTCAATGTCCTTGCGCCACTGGGCCAAATATGCATGAGCGAGGCCCACACAAGATACCTGTCCACAAACGGAGAGAACACTGCCAGGGCATCAGAGAGAAATACAACAGGCACCTCAGGGGGAAGGGAAGGGGGGGCACCTCAGCCCGATTACAGCACCACGCCACATCCACGACGGGGCTCCATGCCCATTGATGTATCCTGGGGAGTGCAAAGCCACAGTCTCACAAGTCTCTACAGTGGGTGGGTTGCCCACTGCCATCTCCTGGGGAGTGCAAAGCCACAGTCTCACAAGTCTCTACAGTGGGTGGGTTGCCCACTGCCATCTCCTGGGGAGTGCAAAGCCACAGTCTCACAAGTCTCTACAGTGGGTGGGTTGCCCACTGCCATATCCTGGGGAGTGCAATGCCACAGTCTCTCAAGTGGATAATAGACTCCACTGGTTCTGGAGGGGGACTGGTGCCCAGAGTGCTTCATCCTGTAAAGGACAGAGGTAGTGGATGGATCTCTCCACTGGTTCTGGATGGGGAATGGTGCCTAGACTGGATTAGGCTCCCTGTGACAGTTCCTGTCCCGTCACTGTCCCAACTGCACATGGGATAACGATGCTTGATGTGGCGGTCTTTACCTGCTGCAGCGGTGCTCTGCCCTGTTCAGCGGTGCTTTGCCATGGCGGTCTCTGTCCTGTTCAGCGGTGCTTTGCCATGGTGGTCTCTGGCCTGTTCAGCGGTGCTTGCCCTGTTCAGCGGTGCTGTGCCATGGCGGTCTCTGCCCTGTTCAGCGGTGCTTTGCCATGGCGGTCTCTGGCCTGTTCAGCGGTGCTTTGCCATGGCGGTCTCTGGCCTGTTCAGCGGTGCTTTGCCATGGTGGTCTCTGGCCTGTTCAGCAGTGCTTGCCCTGTTCAGCGGTGCTGTGCCATGGCGGTCTCTGCCCTGTTCAGCGGTGCTTTGCCATGGCGGTCTTTGGCCTGTTCAGCGGTGCTTTGCCATGGCGGTCTCTGGCCTGTTCAGCGGTGCTTTGCCATGGCAGTCTCTGGCCTGTTCAGCGGTGCTTGACCTGTTCAGCGGTGCTGTGCCATGGCGATCTCTGCCCTGTTCAGCGGTGCTTCGCCATGGCGGTCTCTGGCCTGTTCAGCGGTGCTGTGCAATGGCGGTCTCTGCCCTGTTCTGCGGTGCTTTGCCATGGCGGTCTCTGGCCTGTTCAGCGGTGCTTTGCCATGGCGGTCTCTGGCCTGTTCAGCGGTGCTTGCCCTGTTCAGCGGTGCTGTGCCATGGCGGTCTCTGCCCTGTTCAGCGGTGCTTTGCCATGGCGGTCTCTGGCCTGTTCAGCGGTGCTTTGCCATGGCGGTCTCTGACCTGTTCAGCAGTGCTTGCCCTGTTCAGCGGTGCTTTGTCATGGCGGTCTCTGACCTGTGCATTGGTGTGTGGCATGACGGTCCCTCATTGCCCAGCGGGGCTGTGGGTGCCGGGGCCCTCCTGGGCAATGACTCCGGCGGTGGTCTCCTGACCAGTGACGATACTTGTGCCCTCCTGGGCAATGACTCTGGCGGTGGTCTCCTGACCATTGACAATACTTGTGCCCTCCTGGGAAATGACTCTGGCGGTGGTCTCCTGACCAGTGACGATACTTGTGCCCTCCTGGGCACTGACTCTGGCGGTGGTCTCCTGGCCAGTGACGATACTCGTGCCCTCCTTGGCAATGACTCTGGCGGTGCCGGTGGTCTCCTGACCAGTGACGATACTCGTGCCCTCCTGGGCAATGACTCTGGTGGTGGCGGTGGTCTCCTGACCAGTGACAATACTTGTGCCCTCCTGGGCAATGACTCTGCTGGTGGTCTCCTGACCAGTGACGATACTTGTGCCCTCCTGGGCAATGACTCTGGCGGTGGCGGTGATCTCCTGACCATTGATGATACTCGTGCCCTCCTGGGCAATGACTCTGGCGGTGGTCTCCTGACTAGTGACGATACTTGTGCCCTCCTGGGCAATGACGCAGGCGGTGGCCGTGGTCTCCTGACCAGTGACGACGGTGCTGCTGGTGGCATCCTGTCCGCCTGGAAGGATGCCGCCCTTCTCCGCTGTGCTGCTCACACCAGGCTGTGCAGACTTCTTCTGGCCCTTCCCCACCTTTGGAGGAGTCACAGCTGACTCTGCAATCCCCCTGGGACCCCTGTGAGTAGTTTTGCCTCCAGGAGTCTTCACCCGGTCCCGTCGGCCACTTTCCAACTTCAGATGCTTTACAGGGGGTGGACTGGCAGTGCCTTGGCTCCGTGTCACACTGCCTGCCCTGGTGGCCGGTGCACTCCACACACCTGTAACACGCACCACTGGTACTGGAGGCTTTTTGGCTGAGGCGCTACGACAGGACTGATGAATTGGAGGGGTGGGGGCAAAGTGGTCAACTTTGCAGAGGGACAGTTTCTGACGAACACTGGGATGGGTAGCTGGAGGGGGTCTGGGCGTGGAGGAAGAGGAGGTGGTTGTAGAAAGTGTCACTTTAGGTGTTTTGGGTGCAGGTGCAGGTACTGGAGGCTGTTGTGAGGTGGATGGATGTTGGGTGTGTGGATGCCCGCATTTGTGTACTTTGGGAGGGGGCGTCACAGACACACTGGGAGAGGACACAGGGGACTGTAAATGGGAGTGGGGGTGGTGAGTGCAGGTGAGCGGGGTGTGGTGCTGGGTGTTCTGGTGCGAGTCCTAGTGCCTGTAGATGTAGTGCATGCAGGTGAGAGTGTAGATGATACTGGGAGGAAGGAGGGAGATGACGAGGAGGGGGACACAGTGGAGGCAGTGGATGTTGGTGTGTCTGCATGTGGGTGTTGCTTGTGTGAGTGCCTGTGGGTTGTGTGGTGCCTATGTTTGCCTGAGCTACTTTTGGGTGTTGGGGTTTATGCATGCTTGTCTGATGGTGTGCTTGGGACAGGCTGGGGTACAGGGGAGTGGGTCTGGGTGGAGGAAGATGGAAGGGGGAGGCTAGAGACAGGGACAATGGCTGCCATCAGTGCTGAGGCCAGAGATTGCAGGGTTCGATGATGGGCAGCCTGACCAGAATGAATGCCCTCCAGGAATGCATTTGTGTGTTGTAACTCCCTTTCTACACCCTGGATGGCATTCACAATGGTAGACTGCCCAACAGTGAGTGACCTGAGGAGGTCAATGACCGCCTCACTGAGGGCAGCAGGGGTGACTGGGGCGGGGCCTGAGGTGCTTGGGGCGAAGGTGATGCCCACCCTCCTGGGTGAGCGGGCACGGGGCGAACGCTGAGGGGCTGCTGGGAGGGCGGTGCTGGTAGGTGAAGTGGCGGCTGTACCTGTAGAAGTGGGGGGCACAGATGGTGCCGCCACCACAAGGGAGCTCCCATCGGCGGATGAGTCTGTGTCGCTGGTTGGTGATCCGGTGACCGACGTGTAGCTCCCCTCGCCCTCCGTCCCACTGGTGCATTCTGAGTCCGTGGTGTGGCCCTCCATGGCCATGTGGGATGCTGCTCCTTCGTGCCCCGGTGCCACTGTACCTCCGCCTGATGATGCTGATGCACAAAGGTACAGGGAGAGCAGAAAAAGGGGGAGGGGACGACAGAAGAAAGACAGGTTAAGTGCATGGCTTACCGCTACCGTTGGCGGACAATACAGACACAGCGGCCCCCTGCACTACGCCGTGCTCTTGGCCTCTACAGATGCAATTCCTGGGATATGGCCTACATGGCTATGGTGGACATCTGCACACATGAATGCCACTGGGGCATCTATACCTGTACTAGGCCCACTACTGAGGTGTGGTGGAGTGCCACATGCCGTTCATTATGGAGGGGCCTAGCCTACGTATTTCTGCCTGGCCTAGGTACACCCACAGCCCTCCTCCCCTACCCAGACCCCTCAACTGCGCACTAAGTCCCCAGAATGAGGTTGTACTCACCCCCTTGTGTCTGCTGTGATGCCCTCAAGCGCCCATCCAACTCCGGGTAGGCCACCGCCAGGATCGGAACATCAGGGGGGTCATGGTGCGATGGGCACCCCTCCCACGTTGGGAGGCCATCCCCAGTTGAGCCTCCGCCGTCTTCTTGCTCCAGCGGCGAATGTCCTCCCATCTCTTACGGCAGTGGGTGCCCCGTCTCTGGTGGACCCCCAGGGTCCAGACTTCCTTGGCGATGGCACGCCAAATGTCCTTCTTCTGGTGGGTGCTGACCTACATGACATGCACAAGGGAAGAAGAGAAGTCATTACCAACTGCACCGTCGATGTGAGTGGCCCCCATCCCTACCCTTGCCATGTGGCACATGCATTCACATGCATTCATGTTCCCTGAACTCTGCCCCCTTCCCTCTTACAACCAGCCCTCTCCACCCAGGCCTAGCCCATACAACGTGCTCCCTGTGTACTTACCTGTTGGTCTGGAGGACCTTGAGTAGCGTGTACTGGGGGAGGACCCCATCTACTAGCTTCTCCAACTCCTGAGCAGTGAAGGCAGGGGCCCTTTCCCCAGACGCAGCAGCCATTGTATCTTCCAGACCGAGGTCACAGCAGCACTTGCAGTGTAGGTCCTCTCCTGTCGAAGATCAGGTATTCAGTGATTGAACAGATAGAAAATGGTGGTCACGTCCGCGGCGGTCACGTCCGCGGTGGTGCGTATCATCACCGCCGGCGCACCTCGTCATTGCCTCTTGGGACCCATAGGGTCCAATGTCTACGACCGCCTACCGCGACGGGGTACAACGCCAGCGCAGGGACCTCACATTCCCATTGTCCCAGTTTAGAGGTCAGGGGCCCACATGGCTTCATTTACTACTGCGTCACACATAGGTAGGCCTACACTCATCACACATACAGGAAGGGTTTTGTGTTTGGTGTCGTGTTCTGTGTATCTGTGGGTACATACCTGGGAATTTGTTGACTCTGTGGTCGCTGTTGTCCTTCCTAAGCACCGTCAGCTGGGACATTTGAGAAGATGGCGGAATCCTCCGGTGTACCGACCGCTGGTGGACCTGTTGACAATGGAGGAGCGACATTTACTCGTCACCTACAGGTTTGACCGTGCCACTATCCAGGAACTATGTACCCAGTTGGAGCCAGACCTGATGTCACCAATGCGCCATCCCACTGGAATCCCCCCTGACGTGCAGGTGCTGTCAGTGCTCAATTTCCTTGCTAGAGGGTCTTTTCAGACAACAGTGGCCATGGCATCAGGGATGTCCCAGCCTATGTTTTCCAATGTGTTGTCCAGAGTGTTGGATGCCCTGCTGAAACACGTAAGGAGATACATCGTTTTCCCTGAGGTGGAGGATTTGGCTACAGTGAAAGGTGACTTCTATGCCCTTGGACATATCCCCAACATCTTAGGTGCTATTGATGGGACCCATGTAGCTCTGGTCCCCCCCCACAGGAGTGAACAGGTGTACAGGAACCGGAAGAGTTATCATTCGATGAATGCACAGATGGTATGTTTGGCAGACCAGTACATCTCCCAGGTAAATGCTATGTTCCCTGGCTCAGTGCATGACGCCTACATCCTGCGGAATAGCAGCATCCCTTATATGATGGGTCAACTCCAGAGGCACCGTGTGTAGCTATTAGGGGACTCTGGTTACCCCAACCTGTCCTGTCTACTGACCCCAGTGAGAAATCCCAGGACCAGGGCAGAGGAACGCTACAATGAGGCCCATGGGCGGACTAGGAGGGTGATCGAACGCACCTTCGGGCTCCTGAAGGTCAGTTTCAGGTGCCTCCATATGACAGGTGGTTCCCTATTCTACTCACCGAAGAAGTATGGACAGGGTAACAAAGTGGGACAGTGGGAGGACAATCAGGGTGGTCTCATTTCCAGGCGGGGGTCTTGCCATCTTGCTCTGTCCTGTTCCTGGATCTCAGGGACCGCGTGCATGGTGGTTGTCTGTCTGCAGGGGGTGGGGTGCTGGTGTGGTGGTCCTGTGGCGGGGCTTCCTGTCCACTAGCGCCGGCGGAGGTGGTGGGCAGTTCATCGTCCAGGCTAGTGTTAGGGGCCCCTTGGTGTGCCACAGTGTCCCTCATGGTGTGCTGTACGTCCTTCAGCACCCCTAGGATGGTGCACAGGGTGGAGCTGATGGTCCTGAGCTCCTCCCTGAACCCCAAATACTGCTCCTCCAGCACTCGCTGGGTCTCCTGAAATTTGTCCAGGACCGTCGCCATCTTCTCCTGGGAGTGGTGGTATGCTCCCATGATGGAGGATAGGGCCTTGTGGAGAGTGGGTTCCCTTGGCCTGTCCGCCCCGTCGCACAGCAGCCCTCCCAGTTCCCCTGTGTTCCTGTGCCTCCGTCCCCTGGACCGTGTGCCCACTACCACTGCCCCCAGGTCCCTATTGTTGTTGGGGTGGTGAGTTCTCCTGGTTTCCCTGTAGTGGTGGACACACCGCTGATTGACGTGTCCTGGGTACGGAGGTATGGGCCCGCTGGGTGGGTGCTGTGTTGGTGTTACCAGAGGGTGGAAGGTCAGTGTTGGGCTGTGCCTGTGCAAGGGGAACCGACTGTCCCGAGGCCCACGATGGTCCGGGCTGGTCATCAAGATCCAGTGGGGCAGAGCTGCTATTGTCACTGTGAGCCTCTTCTGTGGGTGGAGTGGAGTTGTCTGGACCCTCCGGTGCGGTGACGGTCCTTCGTGATCCTGCAGGGGCATAAGAGCATGATTATTGCATGTGTGTGTGTCATGGTGTGCAATGGGTGGCTCACTGTGTGCACCAGTGCAAGCATTCCTGTGTGCGGGTTTGTGTGATGATGGTTAGGGGGTTGTTATGGGTATGTGCAGTGAGCATGCTTTAGTGGGGGGTGACCATGCTTAGTTGTTGCATGCAGGGCTTGGTGTTGGGATGTGTGGTTTGTGTTATTAGTACATTAGTGAGGAGTTTGAGTGATAGGGGAGGGGGTGAGGGTGGGGGTGTGTGATAGCATGCAGGTAGGGTGGGGGATATGATAGTTAAGATTTGACTTACCAGTGTCCATTCCTCCACCGACTCCTCCGAGGCCCTCTGGATGCATGATGGTCAAGACCTGCTCCTCCCATGTTGTTAGTTGTGGGGGAGGAGGTGGGGGTCCGCCGCCAGTCTGCTGAACCGCAATGTTGTGCCTGGAGACCGCTGAACGCACCTTTCCCCAGTAGGTCATTCCACCTCTTCCTGATGTCCTCCCGATTTCTTGGATGCTGTCCCACAGCGTTGACCCTGTCCACTATTCTGCGCCATAGCTCCATCTTCCTGCCTATGGATGTGTGCTGCACCTGTGAGCCAAATAGCTGTGGCTCTACCCGTAGGATTTCCTCCACCATGACCCTGAGCTCCTCCTCGGAAATCCGGGGGTGTCTTTGGTGTGACATGGGGGGGGGGTGATGTGTGGGGTGGTGTCAGTGTTGATGTGTATGGTGATGTGTAGTGGTGTATGTTGTATTGTGAGTGTAATGTTGTATGGGTGATAGTGTTGTGTGCCTCTGTGTGGTGGGGTTCTCAGTTGCTGTGCTCTCTGTCTCTCTGGCCTTCGGTCGTGAATTGTGTTCGTAGAGGTTTGTGGGTGATGTGGGTGTGTGTTTTATATTGCATTGGGTGTGTGGTAGGGGTGTTTGTATGTGTATCAGGTGTGTGTATTTGGAATTGTCCAATGTGGCAGTGTTTTGGAGATGTGTGTGTATTTTGAGCGCGGCGGTGTGTACCGCCAATGGAATACCGCAGTTGAAAGACCGCCGCGTGGATTCATGGGTCGTAATAGCATGGGCGTGTTTCTGTTGCCGTGGAGGTGGAGGTTTTGTTTTCGCCAGTTTATCACTGACCTTTGGTCTGGCGGACTTGTGTGGGTGGCTGAATTTGGGCGGATTCCGAGATTTGTGTCATAATAGCTGTGGCGGAATTCGGCGGCCGTGGTGGTGTATTGGCGGTCTTCTGCACGGCGGTAAGCGGCTTTTACCGCCAATGTTGTAATGACCACCTTAGCCCCATATTCATATGAAAAGACGCAAAACTGCTCTAACGCAATTCTGCATCATTTTATTTAGCGCAAGCTACCGCCAACCCATAGTGACAGCCATGTACGATATTTAGGTATGACATATGACAGCGCTAAGGAATGGTGAGCTTAAAAAAAAGATGTTAACCATTGTGCCCTGTTGTGATGAAAAAGGACGTTAATGCTGCAAAAGTGGTGCAAAACTGTTTTGCGCCGTGTAAATATGTTGCAAAAGGGTTATCGCCATTTTTAGCCCTAATTGGCACCTAATATAAATTCACAAGCAGGAAAGCGTGCAATTGCAACCGAAAATGTAAGGCAACAAGCCAGGAGAGACCCCATTGAGACCCCAATCGCCCAAGCACCAGCCAGGAGGATCCACAAAAGTCCCTGGAGAAGGAGAAGAAAAAAGCACAAGCAACACTTTAGTCAGGAGGAGCACAACATCCTTGTCAGAGAGGTGACAGAGCACCAACACCAGCTCTTTGTCACCTCCAAATTGCCAATTGGTAACAGAGAGACTATATGGCAGCAAATAGTGGACAAAATCAACAGCGTGGCAGAGGTGAAGAGAACTGTCACTGAGTGCATGAAGCGCTGGCATGATTGCAAGTGCAAAACTAAGAAGAAATTGGCCAAGAACAGAAAGGCAGCATTCAGACTGGAGGTGGAAGTCCTGCACCACAGGAGGACCTGGATGAGCTGGAGGAGATGGTTGCAGTGGTCATCCTGGAAGAGCTGGTCACAGGAGTCCAAGGACAGGACAGCGCAGACTACCAACCATCACCAAAAATATAAGGTAAATTGCATTGGGGAATTAACTGGAATCTCACAAATGCCAGAAGGGAGAGGTAGATAGGACACAGCCAATGCATGCTAAAGGATTGCATGGGGACAAATTGGCCCTGAATCAAGATGCTCCATCCCAACACAAGCTACACATGCACACATGCCTTTGTTGTGCTATGCTCTCCAACATATATTCAACGTGGATATATGCTAATCACCAGGGCTGTACTCCACCACATAAATATGCAGCACATTGGCTGGAAGGGACATGTAAATACTATGCTGTGGCTGTTCCATAACAAACCCTTGCATATGGTCAAAGTTACCCACGCAACTAAGACATCTGAGACTAGGATGAAAGTCAATACCATTGAGTGGGCTCACAGTGGTGTAGCTTGCAAAAATGCTCCCCTTCCTCCCTTTTGCATTGCCATTACACATGTGTGCTTCATCTTGCAGCACACATTGAAATGCCACCTTAGCCAACATGACTTGTACATGTGCAGGAAGCTAAACACCACCCTGCACATAAACAATTCAACCCCTCAAGGCAGCCACTCCTTCATCATGACTATCTCGGTGTAGGAAGAACAAATCATTGCATCCGCAGGTGGAATTGCAGTGCTGTCCCGTATCCCATTAAACATGGCACTTTCATGCGTAACTAACCTGGTGAAGTGTTGAGCTGCACATATTGGTGCTGGCCTGAACCGTGCCACAAGGGAAAAATCTGCACTAAAGCTTGCAACCTGTGGAACACAAAACATACAGGATGAACTTACAACAACTCAGACACAATCATATTACCCACATGGGAATGGCAAACACTAAAACAAATACAACACATGGTGTGTGTCTGTGAAAATTATGGTGCCCATTATGACATTGGCGGGTGGGGGAGGCCGCCTCCCAAATTCCTCTATTGGAAAGACCAAATTAGGCTGGATCATGCACTGACATTTAGAAAACACAGTCTTGACCAAAAATCATAAGCATACGGGCCATCCCTGTGTCCAACCCTGTGCCAGTGGTAAATTAGCTGTTGAGCTTGATGCCGCATCCCTTGCACCATAGTGCAAAAATGACTGCATTGAGGGGGAGAATAATGTGGTGTAGGTAGGAGCACCTACCTGCACAACAAGAAACTGATATATCAATCTGCTTGGCCCGTGTGCTGTGGAATGCAGCACACATAGACAAAGGAAAACATGATCTCAACATTACCCCCTGCTAATGCCAGTCCTGGGGCAGTGTTAGATATTGGCGCTGCCTTAGGTTTACGAGAACAGGTAAATCTGGGGCAACATCAAAATGTAATCGATGTTGGTGTGGCCTGCCCACAGCAACAGCCATTGCACGCCCCTTCCACACAAAGTGCTACGGGGAAGGGGTCGTAATTACAAGTTGGCATCAAGCCACAATAAGTGGTGGCACTAGGAGCTCAAAATATGCCACATAATGTACAATAACAACCTTGGGCCTTTAACTGGTCACTGAGCCTCCACGACCAAATAAATGATGTGCCATGTCAACTGCCACAACAATCTAAGATTGATTTTACAATATCTCATTGTAGAGGATGATGACTTTCCTCCTGCCGACCTGCCTGTCCTTGATTTCAGTGATGACCTGGATGACCAGCTGACAAACATCAATGAACCAACTCTCCAAGATGTCCCAGGATCCCGCCAGACACCACCTCCAGTTGCAAGGAGGATACACATTGTTGGAGGGTCTCCACATGAAACACTCAACAACCAAAATACACCACCTGCCAGTACTGACACAGCCCTGGACTCTGAGGACCCAGAGACCAGTTTTCAGAGGACAGTGGAAGGAGTCCAGTGGGAGCTGGACAAGCAGGTGTGGGTGGGGATGGTGACCATGGCAGGCAGCCTAGAGGGAGTTAGCATGCCTCATAACACCTATTGAAAACATAGCTGCCATCCAAGGCACACACTCCCCACTGTGTGGACTCGAGCAGTTCCTGGCGGACATAGCTGCTGCTATAAGGGAGAGGCCACAACAATTGCCCTTTCAAACTGACAGCAGCATAGCAGACAACAGGCAGGAGTCCATTCAGTGGGAGTTGGCCACTCTCAGGGAAGAAATGGCTGTCTATCACTACGATGTTACAGCTATATTTAAAAAAAAAAAAAATCAGCAGTTCTTCCTTGCTGCAGTGATACCTTATATCTTACCACAAATGCCAGCTGCTGGGAACTTGGACTCCACATCCCCTGAAGTGTGTGGCCCCTTCTACCTCTACAATAGCACCACCAATGGCACAAGAGGCACCACACACATCAGAGGATGAAGATGTGGAAAAAATAACTTTCAGTAGGAAAAGTACCCGGTAGCACCAGTCTGTGCCACATGGACAATTCTCCTTAGTTCATGGCCTTAAGATCATGCCAGTGTTGTAACAGTAGGAAATGTGCTCTGTTAATCCACCGGCTTTTGACTTGTCCTCTATGTACTGTCATTGTCTCTGACATACCAATTGGCAATTTGTGTTCCTCCTCATTAATGGACACTACTCCTAAGCATGTCTCATGACATGTCCCTCAACCCTGGACTCGAATTGTGCCACATATCCATTACTTTTACTATGGGTGTCTCAGACCTGGACGTTATAAATAATTCACTTTCACACTTCCACTTGTATATAAACACCTTGTATACATTTAGCATGTCTACATTTTCTGTGATCCATCTACTCAGCTAAATGATTGTATTGTGTGAATCTATGTCAATGATTACAGAATAGCAGTACATGAGTTGAGGACTGTGGGTCACAAAGCGACACAGAGGGATCCTAACATGAGAAAGGTGTCTGATGGTGTTGTCTGATACAACCAATTCACTGAGTATAAAAACAAAAATGGATGCATATATCATTTCCTTATGATATACAGTAGATATGGTGGCTGAGAACCAAGTCAATGGTAATATAGCCAACTGGGAGTCCCAGAACAACTCATGTGTGTGGTACAGAGGTAGCTAACCTCATCAGTTATGGGCACCTGTCCGTATTGCAGGATACAGTCACTATTTTGCCTTTTGCCAGATGTGTCACAGTTCCCAAAATTGTATCTACAGGACCCCACCTCCAGAACCAGTGGAAGAAGCCATTCACTCACCCCATCCTCCACAGGATGAAGCTCACTGGGCACAATGCCCCTCCAGAACCACTGGAAGAAGCCATCCACTCACCCCATCCTCCACAGGATGAAGCACACTGGGCACAATGCCGCCCCCAGAACCAGTGCAAGAAGACATCCACTCACCCCATCCTCCACAGAATGAAGCTCACTGGGCACAATGCCCCCTCCAGAACCAGTGGAAGAAGTCACCCAATTGAGAGACTGTGGCCTTGCACTCCCCAGGACCAAGCAGTGGGCAAATCACCCACTTGAGAGACTGTGGCCTTGCACTCCCCGGGACCAAGCAGTGGGCAAATCACCCACTTGAGAGACTGTGGCTTTGCACTCCAAAGGACCAAGCAGTGGGCAAATCACCCACTTGAGAGACTGCGGCCTTGCACTCCCCAGGACCAAGCGGTGGGAAAATCACCCACTAGAGAAACTGTGGCCTTGCACTCCCCAGGACCAAGCAGAGGGCATTTTGCCCCCTCCAGGACCAGTGGTGTTATACCATCTTCTGGCTGAGGTGCCCCCATCCCCTGTCCCCCTGAGGTGCCTGTCTATTTTTGACCTGATGCCCCTGCAGTGTTCTCTCCGTGTTGTTGCAGTAGTAAGGTGGGGCCTTGGACTATGTGTGACTTTGCCCTGTGGCCCATGGACATTGAGGACTGGGCAGTGTCCCTACATTTGTAAATATGTATATACTTTTTGATTTGGATGCACGTATTTATACTGTTTTATCTTATTACACTCACTTTAACCTATTGGTGGTGTGCTAGTGATGGAGCTGATGCAGGGCAGCCTCATATTGTCAGTGAGAAGCCGCAGGCCTGTGGAACTGACTCTGCACATGTGTCTGGTTATAGACATCAAATAGGCTGTCTGTGATATACAATGAACTGGAACATGGAACTGCCAGTAGTCTGGACCACTGCATGATCAAGCACCCTTAGATTGCCTTGGATAATTACACAAAGGGCCTGAAAGAACTATAGTGGTGCAGTAGCCAATTGCATCTATACTGTCCTTGTGGTCCCCAGTGCACCCTTTACTCACTGCCATGTGTGTGTGTAGTCAGAAATAAGTCACAGCATGATGCATGCGTTGTCCAACATCATCTATTCATGTGAAGGCCAATGATTCTCTCAGCAGGCGATGTAACAGATCATCACAATTACTGCTGAGTACATGGGGCCCTTCTCATTCATTTATATGCCCACATTACACACCTTCTGTCTGCAGCCTTTCTGACTGCTTGAAAATGATACATCAAGATTTATCTTCTGACTCAGAGAATAATACTTTGGGATCCCAACAATGTTTTGGGACCCCCTTTCATGCATGTGGCATGGCACAGGCCCCATTTGTAGCAGCTCATTACTAAGTTACACTATGTATGCATCACAACACTTTGTGATGATTTTGCAGAGTAAATTATACATATATCCTGCATTTGCATCCTTGTTGTACATTTGAAATGCAGCCCTAACGTGGGGCATGGAATCTTCATGCAGGTCGCATACTACATGTCCACAACCATTGCATCCAGCACTCAGACTTATCACAACCATTGCATCCAGCACTCAGACTTATCAGCAGCTATCATGCACATGCACAAAAATGAGATGACAGTGGAAGATTTACCAACTGTTCCACCAATCTCAATCACCAAATGGTTGAGCAGATCCTGCTCCCTTAACAGCAGGTCTGCCCAGCGATGCTCAATTTGGTGGTCATTCCTTCCAGTTGCAAATATCCGGGTAAGGTGGTGGAGCACCTTGCCCTACCGCAGCCGTTATGCCTCTGTGTGGTAGCTAAGCATCACCAAGCCACCCAGTTGCAGCATCATGGGGAGATGGGGGCTGCAAGCCAGATGAACCTCCCCGCTTATCTGCAGACATCAGGCTCATGTGGTACTGAAAATTCTGGACCCGTGTTATAAACATCGTCGTATCACAACGATTTTGGTATCAGCAGACCGAGAATGATTAGAATAGTATGCACAAGCATTGTATTCATATTCGGGTAACGAAATCACCCGAATATCAGAGTTTCCGTCCTGAACCCTCGTGTTCCATTTAAACTACAGCCATATTGTGATTGCCCTCACATAGGCCAATGACTAAATGCCAAAAACGAGTCTGAAGGACACGTACATCTTTGCTGACTCCTCTGTGACCTGGGCAAGCTGACACCACTGCCTGAAGCTAAACCTGTTCGGCCAGTTTCTTTCCCAATGGCCGAATGAGATTAGTATCAAGGCACAACACATCATAAAACCTTTCATCACACACAAACCATGCCTAATCTTACACGCACCTGTCCCTGTTTCTTCCTTTATGACTTGCTTTACAAGGAGGAGGTGCCTGTTTATATTGGGGGTCCGTCGATATCTGATGAAAGTACTGAGCCTTGCAGGTAATTGATTGAGGGCTGGACAAACTGAAATATGGGCTTGTCATCATAACCCTGCTATTTCTTTGTAGTGAAAATATGTGAATGGTCAACTGTAAAATAAGGAATGTTTGCCCAAAGCATAATATTTTGTATAAAAGAGAAGGTTAGCTTTGCAAGAACGACAGTCTCCTGAGAATGTACACCGTGTTGTACTTCTGGGATACCTGTTACTGGCTGCAGCCAATAAACAAGATCTTTGACTGCACCAAGAAGACTCTGTGTTTCTGTAGTCTGAAACAGGAAGGACTCGAAGTCTTAGGGTGTGTTCCCTGGCACCACTGGGTTCTGAAAAACCCAGTACTTCAGTTGGCGCGCAACGTGGGGCGATTTCAGCGGTACCAGTCCAAGCCAGAGGTTCGTGAGGAGCTTCGTGTGAAAATTCTGGAGGGAGGCCGCCAATCATCGACCCCTGTATGTCGACGTGGTCCGAAAGTCTTTGCTGCGAGGTTCCCCGCTTCCCGACGGCTACGAAGGACTGCTGCCCTGACTATCGCCCTGTTTTGGACCCTTGATGATTTGGTAGAGCGAAACGATAAACAAGTCTTCTGGTGACGTCATCGATACCTCAGTTAAGTATAAGTGGAGCGTCTCCCAGTCCTTAGTTTGGTTCTTAGTTTGGTATCCCCTTGGGATCTTTGATTTGAAACTTGCAAGTACCAAAGCCGAGGGATTCGTGTATTCACGAGACTATCATATTCGATAATCCTTTGAAGTTTGAAGCTAGACTAGAGAGCGAAGATTCCTGGTCTTAGCAGACATGGAAATTTGTTTTGTCTTGGTTATAATAGAGATTCCCGATTGGAGGACTCGTGTCCGGTTCCTCCGATTGGAACTCCAACCTATGAACTATATGTGAAACATGGCATAGGCTCCCTCACATATAATGAAGTATGGATCCGATACACCAGGAAAGATGGAGTTTTAAAATGGCCCCAATATGGTAGTTTTGACACAGAGATTCTGAATAATCTGGAGGTTAAACTTTTTAAGAAGAAAGCCCGGCCGGCGATGTTTGACTCTTTCCGCCTATGGCGTAAGGAAGCCAAACAGAAGGAAATTAAATTAGCAAAGAGAAATAAGAGGGAAGAGGGTATCTCGATAATGCAAGCTGCCATACAGTTTAAAGATGATGAAGAAGAACAGATGAATGAGTAGTTGCACAGGCAACGTAAATTGGTGACCGATAAATGTTATCCAGTTTTTCCGCTTCTTCAGCAAGATGCAGCAAAAGAACTTGAGAAAGATCCTTTAATGTCACACTTGTTGAGTTTGCCACCCCCTTATGCGCAGAATGCTACAGCACCCCCGCAACCTTTAGCTGTGCAACCTCCGGTTATTGTGCCTCAGGTTCTTCCACAGCCGCCAGCTCCTCTTCAGTTGGCTCCTGTTACTATGGCGCAGCCCCTTCAAGGGCCGCCGACTTCGCTACCTGCTCCATTTGTACTTCCTGCGACTTTATGTACTACATCGACTGCCTCTTCTGGTGTTCTTCCTGATACTGCCTCTGCATCTGCTTCTACGTCTGCATTGCCTCCCTCTGTTTTTCCTCCTGTTCTTTCATCAACTTCTCCTTCTGTCCGACAGAGAATGACAGATACTGTTGCCAGCCTTATATTTCCTCTCTTTGGGTCGTCTGGTGTGACCCCAGATTCGGAGCATAAACAGTCGCGTAGTCAACTGCCTAATTCTCAAGAGAGAGAAATGTTTGACCGTATGGCGCGTAAATGGGTTGTTTACCCTTTAAGATACGATGTAGAGTCTGTTATGGATGTCTTCCGTCAATGGGGAGCACCGAAACAAAGATACGTTTTTGAGAAAATGTGTGCATTCCTTTGTGAGGAATTGGAGGATAATGATTTGGAAACAAATCCGCCTGATTTGTGCCGTGTACGGTTTGAGTTTGAAAAAGGCACGATTGTGGGTCCCGATGTTGAGAAAGCAGTTGCGACGTTGTTGTCCTTTAGGAATAAGGATCCTTCTCAGTCATTGTTCCAACATGACTCCTCTGTTAAAAAAAAGGTGCAACAGTACCCAATGAGAGAAGTCCCTCCGGTATGGAAAGACGCCGCTGCGGCTGATGTTGCTAATCAAATTGATGCTGTCCCAGCTCATTTTCAGCGTGTTTGTGTACATGTTCCGTGGAAGCGAGCTGAAGTTTTAGCCCTTAAGCAGACTTTGCCTTATCCCCGTAAAAACCCTGCAGGGTATTATAAGGAATTATAACAGACTGCAGACTCATGCATTATGAATTTAGCCGACATAGACATGTTATTTGGGAATGTTGTTCCACAGCCTTTGTGGGGATTGATTCGCCATACAGATCATGCGCAAGAGTTAGGTGACTCATGGGCTAATATTAGTGCTGCAAATGATAGACAAGTTGGTGGTGCCAAACCTGAGCCTTTGGTAGCAGAACTGCCTGCTAGGATCATTACTTACATGAAGCATTTAATGCCTGCGATGCGTGTGAATTGGGATAAATTGTCTGCGTGTAAGCAGAAGAAAGATGAAACAGTGTCTGATTTCTTCACCAGGTTTGAGGAAACGTTTATCGACCACAGTGGTCAAGATATGAGTACAGAAGGTGGTCAACGGTTGTTCGTCGACAAGTTTGTGCACAATTTGCTTGCCGAGCTGTGTAAGAAATTGAAGGATTCAGAGAGTTCTTGGGCCGTTTCCTCTTCAGCACAAATATTGGCTACTGCACAGTACTACGAAAATAGGGATAAAGATGAGAAGGATAGAGCAGACAAGAAAACTAAAGAATTAAAGACGAAGGTTCTTTTACAACAGGCGTATCCGCCACGTGGTGGTCAGAGTAACTATCAGCAACCTCAACAGTTCCAGAGAAACTCGCAAAGGTTCGAGTTTTCTCAACCACGTGTTCCTGTAGGTCCCAATCAGTGTTCATATTGTAAAGAAGAGGGTCATTTCAAGTATAGTTGTCCTATTTTGTTACAGCGTACGAATGGTGCTTCTGGCACAAGAGGTCGAGGTGTTCAAGAAGCTCCTAGAGGTAGAGGACGTGGAAGTTTTCCCCAGAACACGCGTTCCTTTCCGTCTCAAAAGTCAATGAACTCAACTCAAGAACCAGCAACATAACGCGTCTGGTAGGACGGCTCAGTACTATGCTGACGACTACTATGCAGAAGATGAGAACTTGGAAGGTAATAATTGCTAGGACAGCCATAGACGAAGAGAGGGAGTTTTTTTAGTTCCAGTAGATCAGAATGGACCTTATGTGGAGGTGATTACCTCAGGTGTGTCGGAGCCTTTTCTGTTGGATACTGGTGCTACAAAGAGTTCTATTATGCACTCAAAACTCCCTGGCGCACCTTTGTCTGGCGAGATGAATGTTTCAGTAGGTTTTTCTGGCGCCCGGTTAGGAACCCGATTTCTAGTCCTATGTCCCTTTCTGTTGGACCTTGTGAATTGGAAGCACCCCTTATTCTGACGACAGGTTGTGGTGAAAACTTGTTAGGATTGGATTTGTTGAAAAGATTGTATGCGACATTATATTGTTCTCCTTCGAGAGTACAACTTACACTGGGTAGGAAATTGGTCTCTCCAATGTATTTGTCGAAGGATAAACTTCCGACCGAATTGTCGTTTCTTCCTGATACCATTTGGGCTACTGGTCCTAATGACGTGGGTCTGTTGGAAATACCGCCTTATGTTGTGACATTGAAAGCCAATGTTAAATTACCACGCATTCAACAATACAAGATCTCTAGTGAAGGTGAAAAGGCGTTGCTAGCGATCATTTATGATTTAATTGAAGAGACAAGAGGCAACGTTTGTAATAGTCATGTTCTGCCTGTTTTGAAACGTACTGACCCCTCTAAGCCACCTGTTTACAGGCTCGTGTTTGATCTCAGAGAAGTAAATAAAATAGTTGTGCCACAGTTTCCAGTTGTTCCTAATATCACTGCCCTATTGACTATGATTCCAGCTTCCGCCACCTGGTTCTCGGTGATTGACTTAAAGAATGCTTTCTTCAGCATCCCGATTGCAGAGGAGAGCAGGGATATTTTTGGCTTTAGTTTAGGAGGCCGAAGTTTCCGCTTCAAATGCGCTCCACAAGGCTACTGTGAAAGTCCATCAATATATAGTCAGGCTTTAAAAACACAGCTTGATGCAATTGTTTTACCTGACGGCACTACCCTTATTCAGTACGTCGATGATTTGCTAGTCGCTACAGATACTGAAGAGATTTGTAAAGAAGCCACCTTGTCGTTGTTGCGTCATTTGTCTGATTTACATCACAAGGTGTCCCTTTCAAAACTGCAATATTGTCGACAAGAAGTGACCTACTTAAGTCATCTCTTATCGAAGGAGGGAAGGAAACTGACCTCAGAAAGAATTCAGGCAATTGCAAAATTGAGTGTGCCAAGGACACAGAGAGAAGCACGTGCTTTCTTGGGCATTACATCATACTGCAGACAATGGATACCGAATTTTTCTTTGCTGGCCAAACCTTTGGTAGCATTGACCTATAAAGATACACCAAACCCCGTTCCGTGGTCTGAAGATTGTCAGAAAAGTTTTTCCGAATTGCATAATGCATTGTGTTCGGCTCCTGTGTTGGGTACCCCCGACTACAGTAAGCCCTTTACACTGTATGTCCATGAGAAAGAGGGTTGTGCATTGTCAGTGCTGACACAGTCTTTTGGAGACAAGCAGCGCCCATGCGCATATTTTTCGTCAACTTTGGATCCGGTAGCTAAAGCATTGCCGAGTTGCTTGAGAGCCACAGCGGCCGCAGCTGTTTCTATTCGACAGTCTGCTGGGTTAATGATGAATAATATGTTGATTGTGATGGTTCCACATGCAGTGGACACGTTGTTAAACAGGACCAAGACACAGCATTTAACTAGTGCTCGATTGTCAGGTTACGAGTTGACACTGTTAGCGAGTCATGTGCACATAAAGAGGTGCAATACGTTGAATCCAGCCACGTTATTGCCGATTTCAGTAGAGACAGATGATGTTGAACAACATGATTGTTTTCTTAGGACAGAAGAAGAAACGAAAGGGAGAGTAGATCTTAAAGATACTCCTCTTGTAAAATGTAATGGTACCTTATGGGTGGATGGTTCATGTTTCAAGCTTCCGAATGGTGATACGACTGCAGCATATGCTGTCACAACTTTGCATACGATTGTTGAAGCTGCACGTATACCACATAATTCAGCTCAAGCAGCAGAGCTGATTGCACTTACGAGAGCGTGTGTGTTATCGAAAGGAATGAAAGTAACCATATATACCGACAGCCAGTATGCGTTTGGTGTGGCCCATAGTTTTGGACGATTGTGGAAAGAACGTGGGTTCCTGACTTCGCATGGAGCTCAAATTCAGCATGGTCAGTTGGTGAAGGAGCTTCTTGAGTCACTGACCGTGCCATTACAGGTTGCGATTGTGAAATGCAGTGCACGCAAGAAGGTTACTGATGATGTCGGTCGTGGCAATGCATTTGCTGACGAGATCGCAAAAGAAACAGCAAAAGATGTGATGAATCGAATGTATGTTGCAGGCCCCGCAAGATGGGTTGGTGACGTTGGAATATGTGAAGATACGATAGAGGG
The DNA here is from genome assembly GCF_031143425.1 of Pleurodeles waltl. Classification (NCBI taxonomy): domain Eukaryota; kingdom Metazoa; phylum Chordata; class Amphibia; order Caudata; family Salamandridae; genus Pleurodeles; species Pleurodeles waltl. The sequence goes on along the minus strand of NC_090438.1, from coordinate 441,837,218 downwards.
TGTGAAGTCTCTTCAAGCTGAAGCTTCAGAGAAAGAGTTGAGTGTGTGGAAAGAAAGTATGGGTAAATTGGATGAAAATGGTTGTTGGGTTGACTTGTCAGAACATCAGCGATGGTTGTTACCCGATGCGTATGTGCTTGCAGTGGTGACAATGGCTCATGGAATGGCCCATATCAGTGTGAAAGGGATTTGTAAGTTGTTGGCTCCAGTATGGCAAAATGCTGGAATTCCTAAATGTGCAGAGAATGTGGTCAAGAATTGCATGGTGTGTCTGAAATACAATCCTGGTAGGGGAACCCCAACTCCAGCTGGTCATTTTGCGCCTCCAACGTATCCGTTCGAGGTTTTGCAGCTAGATTTCTTCCACATGGAAAGGTGCAACAATCTGAAATACGTACTCGTTGTTGTTTGTGCTTTTTCAAGATGGGTAGAAGCATATTCCTTAAAAGACAACACTGCCTTATCCACAGCTAAAGCCCTTGCCAAAGAATTCTTCCCTAGGTTTGGAATGCCGAGAATGGTCTGGAGTGATAATGGGAGTGAATTTGTGGGTCGAGTGATGAAAAAAGTATGTGAGGGGCTAGGTATCCAGCAAAAATTCCACGCTGCAAATCACCCCCAATCAGCTGGACTAGTAGAGTGCTATAATGGCACGCTAAAACTGAAGTTGGCAAAGATACAAGCGAGCTCGGGTCTTAAATGGCCTGACGCTCTGCCTTTAGCACTCCTATCAACAAGAATGACTGTGCATTCGCGAGTGGGACTTAGTCCCTATGAAATTGTGTTCGGCCGCCTGGCCAACATATGGGGAGTGCCAAGACCAACAAAATTCAGTGAGATCGAACACCCTGTACTGCTTGATTATTTGTATGAATTGACAGCTAAATTGCGTGTTCTACACCAACAGGTTCACGATACTCTGCCTCAGGTCTCTGAAGCTCCAGGACATCTTATCGATCCTGGATCATGGGTGCTGGTCAAGAACTTCCAGCGGGCAAAGAATGACCAGCCCCGTTGGACCGGCCCCCACCTCGTCCTTCTCTCAACAAGATCAGCTGTTCGAGTGGAAGGGAAAAAGAACTGGATCCACGGCGTACACTGCAAGAGGGTCCCTTTTCCTCCACCGTACGACCGGTGGGTCCAGGAGGGGATCGCTGACTCTGAGACTGAGACTGTGCCTCGTTTTTTGCCATTTAGCGATGCACGTGTAAAAGGAACAATTTCAGAACGAGAAAGTGACAATAATTTGCAAGAAGCTGTGCCACCGTCAATTCGATTGAACACTACAGAGCCTGAACTCTTGTTCCAGAACCAGACAGTACCTGGAAAAAGCCGTTATAATTTGAGACCAAGAACTAAGGACAAATAATTTTTTCCCGTTCCTTTGCTATTTTTTTTTTATGTGCGGCTCTCTCATCTGAGAAACTTTCTTATTTTTGTTTTTTTCTTTTCGAACCGCCATCCGGGTTCAGCTGTAGGGTCGTGGTTGCCCAAGTCTTTAGAGTGCAGCTGAAGACGTTAGGTCGACAGTTCTGGTCGGTCTAAGGGAGTTGCCCTAGACTGACAGAAGCATTCCCTAGCATAGAACACCCTACCACCACGAGCAGCAATTAGAGAGGATGGAGTTTTTCAAGAATGAGAGACCTGCCAGACAGATGGACTTTAAAGCCAGAATGTGTATAATAATGACAAAGAAACAATTTTTGATATTATGTATTTTTATGTTGCTTAGTGTAATGACGTTTTTAATAGGATATGTTTTATTCTCTTTTCAAGTGACATTTGCACCCATTACACAGCCCATACCTCCTTCTACTGTTTCCTCGCATTCTTTTCAACCCCTGCCTGAACACAAGTCTGCCAGAAGATTAGAATTTTTCAACAATTCATTCATTCAGCTTCTACACCAACACCAATTAGTAGTGAACACAACTAACTGTTGGGTGTGTGGTCTTATGCCTCATACTACTGATAAAGGTATCCCTTATCTGGTCCTGCCTTTCAGCCATAATGGTTCTGTATGGGCATATAGAACGGTGTTCATATACGCGTATGAAGCCAACCCCCTACGTTCTGTGAAAGATAATCCTAAGAATAGTGCTCTAGCTAAGGGTATAGTAGATATGATTAGGGAAGATATTTCCTATGAGACTATCCCGAGAGATGAGACACTAGCATATATTGGATGGAACTTAACAGGATATGGAGTTACTCTGAGTGGGAACCAGCGAGCAAAGAGATCCTCCCCGATTTGGATTGTACCCCATCAGGGTCACCTCTGTCTGAAAGGTAATGGCAAGAATCCCAGAGCTCAGTTAGGGAAAAGTATCTGCACTGAAACATATGTTTTTGCGTCTCAGACTTCTCCTTCATTCTTAGCAGCTAAGGGTACCTATTTCATCTGCCATAATAGAGCCTATACATGGTTGCCCCTGACTTCTCAGGCACATGTTTTGTTTCGTTCCTGTTACCTCCCACCTACACGGCCGCAGCAGATTACCATAAGACAAGGATAGTTAGAGGTGTCATAAGTAAAGAAGACACTACAGGACAAGAATTTGGAGATTTCGTAAAGGGTTTTCTGCCGTTTTGGGGTCCTATGGTTAACAGCAGGAACATAAGGCAATTGACAAAGGTGGTTGAATCCACGGTAGTTGAAACCGCCGGTGCCCTTAGTAATTTGACTGCTGAGCTCTAGTCGGATCGCCTTATGACTCTTCAGAACAGGGTCGCATTAGACGTCATGCTTGCAGACCGAGGTGGGGTATGTAAAGTGATCCAATCAAGTTGCTGTGTTTTCATCCCAGATAACGCTCCGACAGTCTACCAGGCCATTTCCAAACTGGATAAGATCTCTGAGTCTATTCACGTGAGTAAAGGAGATTGGTCATTGATGGGGTGGTTCTGGGAGCTGATATCCGCCTGGGGATGGAAGACTCTGGTAGTCATTGGGATGATCTTAGCCATTCTTTTCCTGTCCTGTCTGTGTGTACAGTGTGCTCCTGCAATATGTGGCCTCTGTGCTACATTGTGTGTAAGGAAACCTGTATCAAGGGACGAGCTAGGTAATAGGATGATGCTACAGCAACATCTCAACGACTTTATGGATATAGACCTGGACTCAGATTAGCGTGAGTATAGGTTATTGCCTATGTAAGGGCAAAAGGAGGGTCTGTGGTACTGAAAATTCTGGACCCGTGTTATAAACATCGTCGTATCACAGCGATTTTGGTATCAGCAGACCGAGAATGATTAGAATAGTATGCACAAGCATTGTATTCATATTCGGGTAACGAAATCACCCGAATATCAGAGTTTCCGTCCTGAACCCTCGTGTTCCATTTAAACTACAGCCATATTGTGATTGCCCTCACATAGGCCAATGACTAAATGCCAAAAACGAGTCTGAAGGACACGTACATCTTTGCTGACTCCTCTGTGACCTGGGCAAGCTGACTCCACTGCCTGAAGCCAAACCTGTTCGGCCAGTTTCTTTCCCAGTGGCCGAATGAGATTAGTATCAAGGCACAACACATCATAAAACCTTTCATCACACACAAACCATGCCTAATCTTACACGCACCTGTCCCTGTTTCTTCCTTTATGACTTGCTTTACAAGGAGGAGGTGCCTGTTTATATTGGGGGTCCGTCGATATCTGATGAAAGTACTGAGCCTTGCCGGGTAATTGATTGAGGGCTGGACAAACTGAAATATGGGCTTGTCATCATAACCCTGCTATTTCTTTGTAGTGAAAATATGTGAATGGTCAACTGTAAAATAAGGAATGTTTGCCCAAAGCATAATATTTTGTTTAAAAGAGAAGGTTAGCTTTGCAAGAACGACAGTCTCCTGAGAATATACACCGTGTTGTACTTCTAGGATACCTGTTACTGGCTGCAGCCAATAAACAAGATCGTTGACTTCACCGAGAAGACTCTGTGTTTCTGTAGACTGAAACAGGAAGGACTCGAAGTCTTAGGGTGTGTTCCCTGGCACCACTGGGTTCTGAAAAACCCAGTACTTCACTCCTCCTCCTATTGCCAGACATTCCCTGCAGTGAATGGAGTTCAAACAAAAAAAGCTTAACCCTTACACCTACCCCAACTACCGAATCTACCCCAACAACTAAACTACCCCAGACAAACATCTGATGATACAGAGACAAAAACAGTACACTCAGTATACAAAATGCAAGTTATGAGACAATTAATATACAAAATAACAGGACACAGAACAATTTACACTACAAACACAGCAAACACTGCCCAAATCCACCAATACCTAAACCACACAACCTCACATAGTCATAGAGAAACAGACTGTGAAGTGAAAGTGAAACTACACTCACTCTAAAATGGTTGCAGGCAGGATGTCCTGGTACATCACTTCCTCGGAATCTGAGTCATGTTTTTCAGTCATACGTTGTTTCTTATGATGCATGCCAATTATGCATTGTAGTTTCACACAATTAGAGTGAAAAGGCCTTTGGACGTGCCATAGACATGCAGCGGCGTATGCGTATGCAGATTTTTTTTTCACGCATGATGACATTGCATTGATTTTTGCATTGTGTGCCTTGAGTGAACCCTGAGTGACTTCACATGTTACATGGGGTGTGCAACAATGGTGTATATCTGGTATGGAAATTTGTGGGTGAATGGCCAGTACTGTCATTACGGTGACAATGGTATGTTGGACTTATGGGTTAGTTCGTGAGTCTGCTGCATGTGATTACTCAATACCTCAGGCACATGTGCATATGTAGCTACACTGTGTTCACAAACATGTTGGCACATGTGTGCTATGTGTGTATGCATATGTATGTAAACTAATTTGGAGGTGGGCTACATTGTTATGTCTGAGATACAGATGTTCACATACCTACAACACCAAATGTGTTTGGTGGCCTATGTCTAACACATGGTAATGCATGTGAAAACCATGAAAGTTTCTACATACAGTACTCAGTAGACTTGGAATGCATTGACATCACGTCAACCCTGCCAATTTGCCTGTGTATGTGTGTTCACTCTGTAGTGTGTCATTGGATTTCCCTTCATGTTGCTCGGCTACACGTGTGCCATTTGTGCCCCCATGCACCATAGTTACAGGAGATGTCATGTACACATGTGTTGTGGTAGATTGGTATCTGCCATGTGTGTGTATGGACATGTGTTTTGTGATTTCTGTCATATATGATGACAGTGGTATGTTCATGGTATGTGAAACCTCACATTACTATCTTCCTACATGGACACATATTGCCATTTGACAAAGGCATGTGTTGTCAGATCAGTGGCACACATGTTTCCGTATGTCGGGAACAGATGTGTAGCTCATTTCTGACAGTCACAGATCTGGTGATACCTATGCCCTTACTTTTGTGCTAGGTAGCCTTTTGCCCTCAATCCTTTCACATTTCCATGCCTGACCCAATACAGTGGTCATTGTGTGCTGACATATGTGGCATATGTGTGCATGCCATCAACTAGGCACCCATATGTGTCCTCATCATGTTTGTATTGACTGTTCCAAACAATGGCATACCGCTGTGTCACTGTGTTGCAATCTCACATATCTGCCAGCCTACTCATCATCACAACAGTGTGAGTTTCTATAGGAACACAAAACCATTGCTGCATGTGAAGAGGAAAGGCAATTGAGCCCCAGTTTAATCACCCCCCTTCGCACATGCATCAAGCCCCTGACAATGTGATATGTTCATGTAGCTAGAGCAGTGGTCTGCGGGTTCATTGAGCAGGGACGAGCCTCTTCATGTTTGCTACTCAGCAGTACTATGCACACCTCCCAGCAGACAGACATATGCACAATTGTGGTCATACTGTCCAGGATCTCACATTTACCTCTGCCGTACTTGAGGTCAGCTTTCCCCTCTGATGTAAAATACTCGGGTCTTGCACATTTTGCACATGTGACATGTTTTGAAGTTCTTAGCTGTTTCCTTGGTCATCTTCTTGGGCTTGAATCTCTGTTGTGACTTCAATATTGGAAATGTGCCAGGGTACAGATGGTGTTACTTGTCACAGCATCCTTCATGGTGGCATTCAATGGGCAAATATCATAGTATGCAGGTGGCCAACATGACTTGGTGATGTACCGACCCGACCACCCTTTCTGTACACATGTGAAATGGTGACATGTAAACATTGATGAGTTGTACAGTCAGTTTTGGTCTGTGTGTGTCTCTTCTCCATATATCCCTGCACTTTTGGTGCGGCACGTATTGTCACCTACATTACTCCCATTCTTTAGTCTGTTTGCACTTTGTGCACATCTCATACTGCAACATTGTCTATACATACATAGATATAATGCAACATGTGCATTGTGTTCATAGAAGATGTTTACATCTCCTTCTCCTGCTGACTTGATAGTTACAGTTCCATTGTCGGTATTCATGAGTTGTCATGAGTTCCACACACACATGACATCAATCCTGCCACACCATCTGTGTTATCTCCATTTCACCTCCCATGTTGTATTTGCAAGTATGTGTGGGTATCTGGAAGCAGTCCACCCAGAATGTCCATTGTACATGTGTTTGCATTTCTTCCAGCATGGCGCAGCGTAGGTAACTCTTACCATGACTGACTGATATTGAGGTGTCACATCATCTCAGTGCTGGAGAGTTTATAATCCAATTGTAACATCTATGGTAGGTCTACTCCCACTCTGTTTGGCGTTGTGTCTCAGACATATTTCAACAATGCTGGACAGAGTACCTTGTCCCACACCTGATTGCGATGTTGGAGGCCACAACACGTATGGGACTATTTGTTAATGTTGCTAACATGCACTTGTTCTGTCATGTGGGTGATAATTGGTGGTGTGTATTGCTCTGTGCTGTGTGATGTAGTTGTACACAGCATACTAGATAAACATGCTGACATATGAAACATTGTTGAACCTGAAAAACTCATTACTATCTAGAACATACACCCACTCACCAGTCTGCACATGTTTGCCTAGATGTGGTCTAGCCATGTGTCAGGACAGCAGATTTATGTGACAAGTGTGTACCTTATGTACATAGTGAATATTTGCTACTCTGCCTACATTCAACCCAGTTGAATATGTGGTGGTGCATTGTTCCAAAATATCCATGCATGGTGATTATGGGTGATGTGTTTGGATAGTGATCCTGCATCCATATCTGCTTATGTAGTACAGGCAACCTTTTTTTTTACTCCACAGCCAAAGTGTATGTACCATGCAGGCAATGATACTGTCACCGTGAGTTATGGCAGTGTTCCGTTCCTACATAACTTGATATCCATTTGTTGACAACCCTTACCTCATGCATGCCCCCTTGCTTTCATCCTGTTATGAGTAGTGTTGTTGTGCGGGAGGTGCTAGCTGGCACCTTGCCCAACTTGACGGGACAATTCATGTGGTGGTGCATGGATTTAGACCTTCAGGAGTCACATGCCCTCAAATTGTGTGTCACTGATATTTGAGGTGGCGGCAGTTTCAAATGTTGTTGCTACCATAATGGGCACCTTTGTGTTACCTATCTGCTCACTGAGATTTGAGTCACATTCCAATGATGTGTGTAGTGGTGAATGAGTAGACCAAGGAGATTCCGGTGTAAAAGTGATCCATTAGTGCTATTTACAAAGTGATGTTTAAAGTATTGTGGTTATGTGTAGAAGCTCTCTACAATGTGGAGTCTCCTATGAACTCCTACAGCAGTGTTAATTTGTTCCCCCTCCACATTATCTGCTCCATCATCATCCTCATCATTGCTGGGTACATCATCCTGTTTATCCCGGGAGATATTTGTCTGAATACAAATGATGCGCAGGATTGCACAACAAGATGATCTAACAAACAAGTAGTGGAGCATACCAGAGGCTTCCTCCTGTCTGGCCAAGGCACCTGAACCTGGATTTCAGGAGGCCAAATTTGCTTTCCGCCACATTGCAGGTTTTCCTGTTTCCCTCATTGTAGGCCCACTGTTACACCATTGTGGGATTGGCAAAAAGGGTTATCACCCACGGCTGTAGCCGTACCCGTGGTCAGCTGCAAAGGATAGATAGGAAATGTGTTGGTAAGTGTTGATTGTGGTTTGGAACATTCCATGGCAGTTGTACTTTTTAGTTGGAGTGGTGACACAGACTTGCTTGTGGTTTAGTGTATGTTCCTGTTCTTGTGAAATGGTTTCTTTGGTCTGTGTTGATGGACATGACAAAATTGGGTAGTGACTCAAGGGCCTGGGAAGTTTTTAGATTGTTCCAAAAAGTCATGGTTATGATTAGGTACATGTTTTGTGTAGTCCATATATGAAGCAGTGTTAAATTCTTACATGGCACATACCACTTCCTAGCTGCACAATTGTGTCAGATATTGATACAGCATAGTTGCACTACAAAGCTAGCCTGTTTCGTCCATATTACCATGTTGCACTATGCATGCAGTGTGACACTTAGGGGCATATTTAAGAGCCCCTAGAGCCACCAGAGCATCACTTTTATTGAAGCTCTGGTGGGGCTATGGCCTGCACTGTATTTGAAAGGTGGCGTTAAGCCACTTTTTGTAGCTTGACACCACCTTGTAAATACGACCCCTTCACACGCAGTCCTTTGTGTGGAAGGAGCGTGCAAGGGTTGTTGCTGTGAGAGTGCTTTAGCTAGACGCAATGAGGAAGAATACTTTTATTCCTCCTCGTTTTTTGCTCATGCTATGCGTGCTGCATTCTGCAGCACGCATAGAAAGAGCAAAATGCCAGACATGGTAGTTTATGTGCGGGAAGCTACCTTCCCGCACATAAACAATCAAACCCCTAAATGCAGACATCTTTTCACGATGATGCAAAGATGCTTGCATAGGTGCTGGTAACTAAATTAAGCACAAGCACTGGGGACAACACAGGGTTGTGCTGTATTCCTTTAAATATGGTGCATCCCTGTGTTGTGAAAATAACGGAGTGCGGTGCTGCGAATTTTGGAGCAGAGTCATGCTCCATCATTTTCTATTAATTATGGGCCCTAGAGACCCTTAGTGGCAGATGATGGTTGTGCCACCCAAGTAGTGTATGGGAGTGTGTATCCCATATTGGTAGGATGATGTAATTTGGTGCTGAACTTTCTCCTACCTTCTACACCATGAATTCCGACAGATACATGCCCAGTGCAGGGTTTGGGAGGGGGCAAAGCTTTTTTTCACATGGGTCCCTGTTAGCCTTGGCGTCATATGTGTGGTCTCCCCTAACTTTTTGCCTCTGTTTCCCAGGTTGTTGATGTGAGCTGGACTTTGTTTTTACTGTTTTTGTTACTCTGGGCACTTTACCACTGCTAACCAGTGCTAAAGTACAAGTGCTCCTATATAAAATATGTATGTAATTGACTTTCCAGGATTGGCATATTTGATTTACTGGTAAGTCCCTAGTACAATGCACTAGAGGTGCCCAGGGCCTGTAAATCGAATGCTACTAGTGGGCCTCGAGCACTGATTGTGCCACCCACATTGGTAGCCCGGTAAACATGGCTCAGACCTGCCACTGCAGTGTCTGTGTGTGCAATTTTAAACTGCCAATTCAACTTGGCAAGTGTACCCACTTTCCAAACCTAAACCTTCCCTTTTCTTACATGTACAACAGCCCTAAGGTAGACCCAATGTAGCCCCATGGGCAGGGTTCAGTGTATGTTTAAGGTAGGACATATACAAATGTGTTTTATATGTCCTGACAGTGAAATACTCCCAAATTCGGGTTTTCACTGCTGCAAGGCCTATCTTTCTCATAGGTTAACATGGGGGCAACCTTTAAATATGACTAAAGTGTAGATTCCCTTTGGGATCAGATGGTTAGGGGGAGTTTGGTGTCTATGAACTCACAATTTAAAAATACATATTTTATTAACGTTGGTTTTGAGATTGTGTGTTTGAAAATACCACTTTTAGAAAGTAGGCAGTTTCTTGCTTAAACTGTTCTGTGACTCTGCCTGTTTGTGGATTCCCTGTCTGGGTCAGTTTGACAGTTGGGCTGTTTGCACCTCTCTCTAGACAGTGACACAAAGGGGTCTGGAGTGTAGCCTTCTGTTAGAAATGGCAGTCAGGTTACATCCTGTCCAAGCAAGAACCCTCACTCTAGTCAGGGTAAGTCACACACAATCCAAATGATCCTGTGCCCACCCTATGGTAGCTTGGCATTGAGCAGTCAGGCTTAACGTAGAAGGCAATGTGTAAAGTAGTTGTGCAATAAATCATAAAATACCAGCATATAGCACCTCAAAAATACACCATACAGTGTTTAGAAAAGTATATCATATTTATCTGATTGAATGCAAGTCAAAACTATCAAAGATGCAATAAGTAAATGTAGAGATATCACTGAAAAGTGATATAAAGGCCCTCATTATGACATTGGCTGTAAGTGCCGCTTACCGCCATGCTGACTACCGCCAACATACCGCGACCGCGGCGGCATAACGCTACGCGTATTATGACCCACACATAGAAATCTGACACTATACAGACACACACACAAGCCTGCCACATCAAAGGTCAGTGATAAAATGGCAGTACCAAAACCCACACTGTTACGCCAACAGAAATACACCCACAGCATTATGACCCACGAATCACCACAGTGGACATTCAACAGCGGTAAACCAGTGGCGGTACAGACCGCTGCGCTCAAAATACACACAAACATACAAAACACCACATTGGACAATTCAAACTACAAACACCTGACACTCATACACACACCACACCCACACCAATATAAAACACACGCCCATATTACCCACTACCCTTTACCACTACAAACAATTTACAACAGAGAGAGACAGACACATCAGTAGCACCCAAAGAACCAAAACCACAGAACACCATCACCCATACACCATCCACGCACCTCACAGCAGACACCCCAACACATCACCCCACACACCCTCACACACACCACTCAAACTACACCCATGGCACCACAAAGACACCCCAGATTCTCTGAGGAGGAGCTAAGGGTCATGGTGGAGGAAATCACCCAGGTAGAGCTACACCTATTCGGATCACAGGGGCAGCAGACATCCATTTCTAGGACAAAGGAGCTATGGCAGAGATTCAATCAATCAATCAATCAATCATTTGTAGAGCGCACTACAACCTGTGAGGGTCTCAAGGTGCTGGGGGGAGAGGGGTGGGGGTGCTGTTACTGCTCTAATAGCCAGGTTTTGAGCCGCTTCCAGAAGGTCAGCAGGTCTTCGGTCTGACGTAGGGGCAGAGGAAGGGTGTTCCAGGTCTTGGCGGCAAGGTGGGAGAAGGATCTGCCTCCGGCTGACGCTCTTTGGATGTGGGGGACAGTGTCGAGAGCGAGATCGACGGAGCGGAGTTGGTGGGATGGGATGTAGAAGGTGATTTGTCTGTTGATTTAGGCTGGACCGGGGTTGTGGAGCGCCTTGTGTGCGTGGGTGAGGAGTTTGAAGGTTATCCTTTTGCAGATGGGGAGCCAGTGTAGGTCTCTCAGGAGGGGGGTGATGTGGCTGTGGCAGTGGGCATCGAGGATCAGGCGCGTGGAGGCGTTTTGTATGCATTGCCATCGTTTGAGGAGTTTGGCCGGGGCTCTTGCTTAGAGAGCGTTTCCGTAGTCAAGTCTGCTGCTGACGAGGGCTTGGGTGATTGTTTTTCTTGTATCTGTGGGGATCCATCTGTAGATCTTGCAGAGCATGCAGAGGGTGTTGAAGCAGGATGAGGAGACGGCTCTGACTTGCTTGGACATGGAGAGTGTTGAGTCGAGGATGAAGCCCAGGTTGCGTGCGTGGTCGGTGGGTGTTGGGGCTGCTCCCAGAGAGGTCGGCCATCAGGAGTCGTCCCAGGCTGTGGGGTTGGCGCCGAGGATGAGGACCATCAGATCCCAGAGTTTGACGGTGTGTTTGCGTGTGGAGCAGGAGTTCAGTAGAATGCATCGAAGGTAGTTGCGGTCTGGTTTGGCAGGAGGTTTGGTGATTTGGAGGCTGGTGAGGCTGCAGTTCCCTGGGTGTTCTTAGGGGAGGCCAGGAAGCAGGCATGTGCTAGTCCTGTGTTGAGTTCGTGGAGGGTGCTGGCGGTGTAGATACATTGGTTGCCGTGGCCAGAGTCGTGGACAGGGTCAGCGCCATGGGACAGCATCCCAGAACAAGGGATGACATCAGGAAGTGGTGGAATGACCTAAAGTGGAAGGTGCGTTCTGTGGTTGCAGGACACCAGATAGCTGTACAGAGGACTGGCGGTGGACCCCCACCTCCTCCCCCACAACTAACAACATGGGAGGAGAAAGTCCTGGCAATCATGCATCCTGAGGGCCTGGCAGGAGTAGCAGGAGGACTCAACACTGGTAAGTCAAATCTTTATTAATATCTCCTCTCACCTGCATGCCATCACATCCCCACACCCCTACCCTAACTCCCATCACCCCACCACCTCACATACACCCCACCATCACAACCCACCCTTCCCAGTACCCAGCACTGCATGCAACAACAATTCATGGACACCATTCACAACCCTGCATGGACACCCATCACCACAGCATGCACACTAGTGACAATCACTCAGCCAACCAAATTACAACTCACGCAAGCCAAAGCTGCCTTGGTAACAACAACCATAGAGGGAAACATACCCATGCACAAGATGTCAGACTCAATAACACTGCTTTTACATACCCACAGGACCCCCACACAACGTCACTGGAGAGGAGGTGCCAGCAACATACAGCCCCCCCGAAGAGGCCCACAGTGATGACAGCAGCTCTGCACTCCTGGATATGGATGACCAACCTGTTCCACCAGGGACCTCTGGACAGTCAGTTACCCAGGCACAGTCACATCCCACCACAGAGCGTCCCACCTCAGGAAACACCAGCACAGCACCCACCCAGTGGACCCATACCACTGTCCCTAGAACCCGTCAATCAGCAGTGTGTCTACCACTAGAGGGACCCAAGGCAACCCCACAAACACAGGACCATCAGGGATCTGGAGTCAGTGGCAGTGGGCACACAGTTCAGGGGACAGAGGCACAGGACAACAGGGAAGGTGGGAGGACTGCTGTTCGACGGGGGAGGACAGGTCCAGGGAACCGACTATGGGCCAGATGCTGGCCAAGTTGCAGGAGACCCAGTGGCTGCAGGAGAGACAGTACCTGGGGATCAGGGAGGACCTGAGGGACACCAACACCATCCTGGTCACCATTGCAGGGGTGCTGACAGACATGGCCAACACCATGAGGGAGGCAGTGGCACACCAACGGGCCCCTGACACTAGTCACACTGATGAACAGCCTTCCACCTCCGCTGACGGTAGTGGACAGGAGGCCCTGCCACAGGAACAACAGGCCACCCGCACCGACCCCCTGCAGAAGGAGAACCACCCTGCAAACGGTCCCTGCGATCCAGGCAGAAGCCATAGAACATTGCCAAGACCCCGCCAGGAAATAAGACTCTCCTGAATGTCACCCTTGTGTCCCACTCTGTCACCCTGTCCACCTTCAACTGCCATTGCTCCACTTCCTATGCCCCGATGGACAATGCACCTGTGATACAAATAGACTGAACTCTATCTTGGACTTTCCTCCATCATCACCCAAGCCCATTGCACATCCCCATTTTCCTCTCAGCACTGAAATAAACACCCTTGGAAAAAACAAGTATGGAGTATGTCAAATGATTTAAGGGTGTATTAATTTAGCAATCACTAGACATTGCAAATAGACTGTACAGTGATGTATACATAGTTATGACCTGTAATGTGCACCAGGAGCCACAGGAGGGCACAAATATCTGCAAATAGACATGTTAAAGGGTACAATAAGTGGCCATAGTAGTGGGAACAGCAGCCAGCCAGAGAAAATGCACTTCACAAAAAACAATGGAAGATGAGGTTACAGTGTCTTACGTGTGTGTCACTGGAAATACTGTTGAATTATAGTTTTTCTGTTCTCCACATCCTCTTCCTCTGCCTCCTCTTTGTCACTGTCCACAGGCTCCACCGCTGCCACACGCTCATCTCCATCCTCATCCTTCTGCAGAAAAGGCACCTGGTGTGGCAAGGCAACATGCAACTTGCAACGATGATCTGGCAGACCTTCTTGGGTGAGTAGCACAGGGATCCACCTGTCAGATGGAGGCACCTGAACCTGGTCTTCAGGAGGCCAAAGGTGCGCTCAATGATCCTCCTTGTTTGCCCATGTGCCGCATTGTAGCATTCTTCTGCCCTTGTCCTAGCATTCCTCACTGGGGTCAGTAGCCATGAGAGGTTTGGGTAACCAGAGTCACCTGTAAATATTGAGTGATACCTGTTAGCCAGACACTCACCCTTAGGGCCAAATCCACACCCATATACCAACAGACACTGGGTGGGGACCATGGGCTCACCTATTAGCCACACCCTGTGCCTCTGGAGTTGAGCCATCACATATGGAGTGCTGCTATTCCTCAGGATAAAGGCATCATGCACAGACCCAGGATACTTTGCATTCACATGGGAGATGTACTGGTCCGCCAGTCACACTATCTGCACATTCATAGAGTGAAAGTGCTTTCAATTTTGAATACCTGTTCATTTCTCCGGGGGGGGGAGGAGAAAGGCAACATGTGTATGATCAGTAGCATCAATGATGTTGGGGATATGTCCCAGTGTATAGAAGTCAGCCTTCTGTTACGGATTCGGGCGGGTCTAATCAGGACTCTGGTTGGGAAACCCCTTGAGGTCACCGAATATCCTAAAGAGGTAGTGTACTGGGCAGGAGAGCAGCTAAAGGCGTACATGGAAAGGACAGCTATGAACAGGCACAGGAAAGTAAAAGCAGAGCAACCCTTGTGTGAACAAACAAGAAACAGATTACTAATGGACAAACACGGTGGGGTTGTACACAGAGTAAGGCGCAGAACCTCCCACAGTGACAGGGAATGTCAATGCCTCTGTGCAGTTTGCTCTTACAGATAGTCACCCTGCCAGCCCCATAGAAAGGAGGCAGCAGAAGTGATTCTGTCTCTGGACCCTAGAGCACAAACAAGGACAGTACTTAAATACACAAGACATGATTTTGTGGGTCCAGCTGGAAACACAGTGGCGATTCCTGAGAAAACCGCAATAGCACACTGTCACTGTTAGGCACGAAAGACAACGTATAACACTAAACAAGGATGGGGGCTGGAATTGCCTCCTGTAAGCCAGCAGCCAACCCCAGTACAATGGAGGACACTTATACACTAGTGAAGACTGATAGAACACTTACCAGACACAAATAACCAAGAAGAAACGGAAACAGAAGGGAACAAACGAAGAGGCAGAGGCAAGAACTGGAACAGGCTCGGACTGAAGCAAAGGCAGCACTAGGACTTGAAAACAGGGTGCAAACTTCTGGCTGGAACAAAGATAGGACTGGGAAACTGAGAGCAGGCTCTGCCTGGAACAGGCAAGAACAGGGCTGGAATACAGGGAGTAGGAATGAGCAGTAAACAGGACTGGGAAACAGAGAGCATGTTCAGGCTGAAACAAGGCAGGAGCAGGGCAGAGAAAAAGGGAGCAGGCTCTAGAAGAAACAAACAGGTACAAGGCTAAGAGATAGGGAGCAGACTCTGGCTGGAACAATCAGGAGCAGGGCAGAGAAACAGGAAACAGGATCAAGCTGGAACAGAACAGGAACAAATCGGGAACACCATCTGATAAGGGGTCTGTAACACAAAGGAATCGAGCTCAAATGCACGACGGGGATCTTGAGGAAATGGCTGCTTATAAGCAGTTCCAAGCTGGGCTGCGCAGGAGAGGTCTCAGGTGTGTGTAGTTTCAGGCACTTGCAAGTCCTGGAGGAGAGGACCCAGTGAAAAGGAGCAACTAGACTTCTCCCATAGAAAACAATGGGAAACAGAATCCTGGCTTTCCTGACTACCAGGCTGTGCATTATGGGATTTGAAGTCCTAGGAAGCAAATGTAGTACTACACAAGTATACCATGGCGAAAAGAGAAACAAACAGGAGTCAGCAAGGGACTCTAAATAAGTGTTCAAGGTGATTCCCAGGCTTCCGACAGTCCCCTTACAGTGCCCCCTAGAAATGGGACGACAGAGTCGTAACACCTTCATTGTGGCCAAATCCTCCACCTGGGGGAATACGATGTAGCTGCATAAGTGTTTCATCAGGGCAGACAACACTCTGGTCAGCACATTTGAGAACATAGGCTGTGACATCCCTGCTGCCATGGCCACTGTGGCGTGGAAGGAGCCCCTTGCCAAGAAATGTAGTACTGATGGGACTTGCACAAGAGGGGGGATCCCAGTGGGGTGATGGATAGCTTAGATTAGGTCTGGCTCCATTTGGGAACACAGCTCTTAGATTGTGGCCCCATCAAGCCTGTAGGTTAGAATAATGTGCCTGTACTCCATTGGTGTCAGGTCCACCAGGGGTCTGTACACTTGGGCATGTCTCCATCTCTTATTCATCCTCAGAGGTTGAACTCTAGGGAGAAAAACTGTGAGCAGATGGTAATATTCAAAGATATCCTCAGAGTAAAATGCCTTGCATTTTGTGCCAGAAACAGTATGTGAACATTTAGTTCCGTTAATGTGCCTATGTCTGCTGTGAAGCAGTTAGTTGCCATGGCCTGTTCCCCCATGAAATGGCGGACGCCTGACCTGTGTGGAGGGAAAAGTGGAAATGAGGTAATTCTGCTGACGTTGTGTGCCGTTGCGGGAGACGGTCGACGACCGCCGTGCAACACCTCATTGGTTATCGTTGGGCCATTTGGGTTGAAGTAGCCAATGGTGATGTATGCTGGCGGTGACGGTACGCACCGCCGCGGATGTGACCGCCATTTTCTATCTGTTCACTCATTTGCTACATGACCTTAAACAGGAGAGGACCTACACTGCAAGTGCTGCTGTGAGCTGTATCTGGAAGCGACGATGGCTCAAGTGTCTGGAGAAAGGACCCCTGCCTTTACTTCAGAGGAGTTGGAGAGACTGGTGGATGGGGTCCTACCCCAGTACCGTTTACTTTATGGTCCTCCAGACCAACAAGTGAGTAAACTGTGAGCACGATGCATGGGGCATGAATGCATGGAGTGCTGTGTGTGTGTGTGCGTCGTGTGAGGAGGGTGACTGAAGGGTCCTGGGCGGAGTGCTGCATGTATGGTGGACAATGTCTGTGCGTAAGGCGATGGGAGAGATATGGTGGGCCATGAGTGTAACATGCTGGACGAGATGACTAATACCTTTTTCTATGTATCTTTTTCTGTAGGTCAGGACCCATCAGAAAAAGGGTATTTGGCGTGCCATCGCCAAGAACGTGCAGACCCTGGAGGTCTTTGACAGGCAGAGATGCACCGCTGGGCAAGGAAGACGGTGGAGGTCCAGCTGGTGATGGCCTCCCAATGAGGAAGGGGTGCCCGTCGTACCCTGACCTGCCAGATGTTCTGCATCCTGGCGGTGGCCTATCTGGAGTTGAATGGGCACATGAAGGCATCACAGCAACCACAAGGGGGTGAATACAGTTTCAGAATCAGAAAATTGTGACTTGTGAGGTGTTATCTGGGTGGGGGATGTGGGTGCCCCAGGTCAGGGCAAACATGGCAGGGTAGATTCCATGATGGGTAGGCTCTGATGCACTCCAACCCCAAATATGCTAATGGGCATCTACTACAGGGCAGGGTCCTGTGGGTTTCAGGTGTGCTGCTATTGGCGTTAGGCATTGTACCCCAAGGCCAGGTGACTAGCATTGTACCCTGTAGTGCATGGCCTAGTGCATAGGCCTGTTCCCTGTGTGTTGTGTATGCCAACTGTGGTGTTGTTGCTGGCATTGACCAAGTGTATCCTCTGTCTCCCCCCCTTTTTATTTTGTCACCCTGTCCTTGTGTGCATTAGCCTCCTCTGGCGGAGGAGCAGAGGTACCGGCGACGGAGGGAGCTGCATCCCACATGGCCCATGAGGCTGAATCCACCGACGTTGAGGGTACCAGTGGGACGGAGGGTGAGGGGAGCACCACGGCAGCGACTGGAGGGGACAGTTCAAACAGTGACACCTCCTCTGATGGAAGCTCCCTGGTGGTGGCGGACTCCTCTGTGGCCACCCCAACTACAGGCACAGCCGCCTCCCATGTATCAGAACTGCCCTCCCATCAGCCCATCAGCATGTTTCCTGTGCCCGCTCACCCAGGAGGGTGGGCATCTCCTTTGCCCCAGGCACCTCAGGCCCTGCCCCCAGTCAGCCCTGCTGCCCTCAGTGAGGAGTCTATTGACCTCCTGCGATCCATCTCTGTTGGTCAGTCAACCACTGTGAATGCCATCCAGGGTCTGGCAGGGCATTTGCAACAAACAAATGCCTTCCTGGAGGGCATTCACTCTGGCATGGCGGCCCAACATAGGTCATTCCAGGCTCTGGCCTCCTCCCTGATGGCTGTCATTGTCCCTGTCTCTAGCATCCCCCCTCCAACTTCCGCTACCCAGTCCCATTCCCCTCCACCTCAGCCTATCCCAAGCACACCTTCAGACCAGCATGCTCCCAAATCAACACACAGAAGTGGCTCAGGTAAAGACAAGCAGCACACTTCATCATCCAGACACACCAACATCCACTGCCTCCACTGTGTCCCCCTCCTCTTCGTCATCCACCTCCCTTCCAGTAGCGTCTCCACTCACACTTGAATGCACTACATCCTCATCCACTACCTCCATCACCATCATGCCTATCACTACACGCCCCTCACTAGCAGTCACGCCCCCACATCCATGAACACGTCCCCTCTGTTCTCTCCCACTGTGTCTGTGCCCCCTCTTCCCAAAGTACACAAACGCAATCACTCATACACCCAACAGCCATCCACCTCACAACAGCATCCAGCCCAGGCATCTGCACCCAACCACAGCAGACAGACACCTCCTACCACCAATCCCTATTCCTCCACTCCCAACCCTTCACCCTCTTCTTGCCCCAGTGTCCCTAAAAAGCTTTTCCTCTCCACCCTTGACCTATTCCCTGGCCCTCCCCCCGTCCTTCACTTCAGGCCAGGGCGGTTAGGACCCAGGCTAGCACCTCAGCCACCCAGTCCACGGCCACTGTCATTTCTGCAGCCACTGCAGTCGTGAGAAACACCGTGAAGAGTCCCGTCTACACAGTCAGTGTGCCTCCACCAGGTGCCAAGGGCAAAAAGGGAGCACCAGCTGGCAAAAGCAAGGAGGCACCACCAGCTGGCATATGCAGCGAGGCACCACCAGCTGGAAGAAGCAAGGAGGCACCACCAGCTGCCAAGGGCAGGAAGGGAACACCAGCTGCCAAGGGCAGTAAAAAATGCACAGATACCACAGGAAGGAGGGATCTGGTGCATGGTGCTGGAGAAGCATCTGGGCAAACAACACCAGCCATGGTACTTCAGCCATCCGAGGCTGCGGGAGAAGGGCTGGAGCCTCCCCCCAACACTGGCAGCACCGCCACCTGCTCCGCCGCCAGCACCGCCACCTGCACCGCCACCAGCACCACTGCCAGCAGCAGCAGCCCCAGTGGGCAGCCGTCCGAGGCTGAGGGGAAAGGGCTGGAGCCTCCCCCCACCACTGGCAGCACCACTGGCAGCCCCGCCACTGCCACTAATGAACAGCTGTCACCGCTGGTGGCGAGTGTGTAGTCTTGCCTCTGGGGTTGTAGTGTGTCCTGGGCCCTGCAACAACTGTAGGTGTGACACCCAGGTGAGAGACTGTGACCTTGCACCCTCCAAGATCTGCATCACTTTGCACAAGGCCCCCTCCAGAACCCGTGGAAGAAGGCAACCGCTCACCCCCTCCTTGCCAGGATGAAGCACACTTGGCACAAGGCCGCCTCCAGTACCAGTGGAAGAAGGCATCCACTCACCCCCTCCTTGCCAGGATGAAGCACACTGGGCACAGAGCCCCCTCTAGAACCAGTGGAGAAGCCACTCACTAGAGAGACTGTGGCATTGCACTCTCCAGGACCAAGCAGTGGGCAAACCACCCACTTGAGAGACTATGGCCTTGCACTCTACAGGAAATAGCAGAGGGCATGCAGCCCCCTCCAGGAGCAGTGGTGTTGTACCATCTTCCGGCCGAGGTGACCCCCTTCCCCTTCCCCCTGAGGTGCCTGTGTATTTTCAACATGATGCCCCAGCAGTGTTATCTCCGTATTGAGGCAAGGGTCAAGTGGGGCCTTGGCCTATGTGATATGGCCCTGTGGGCCACGGACATTTTGGACTGGGCATTGTCCCTCCATTTGTATATATTGTAGATACTGTTTTGTGCTTTAAGGATGTATTTCTCGAAATGTATATCATTATACTGACTTTACTCACTTCCTTTTGTCCTGAGGGGTACGGGGTGGATATGTTATGTTGTTGCATCAGTTTGTGTGTTGGAGATGGGGGTGTTGCGTGTGTGTGTCAATCTCTTTTTCCTCCCCCCCGCCCTTGTGTGCTAGGTGCGGTGCTCACCATGGTTGTCTTCGCAGCTATTCGTGTTCCTGGTGTAGGAGGAGGTATACCAGCATGGGAAAAACCTGTATTGCGGGCTCCATGGAGTCATGGTTCTTCCTTGAGTGTCCAGAGGTGAGTTGTTTCCATTTTGTGTTCTGTTTCCGCCCTACTTTTGATGGTATTGGTACCACCCTGGAAAAGCTGGCGGATTGGCTTGTTGTAATATGGTGGGCGGTACATTGTCTTCCGTCTGGCTGTTGGCGATTACCGCAGCGGTGCTTGTTGCTACTGCTGTGGTGGTCGGTGTGTTAAAGTGGCTGTCGGTGTTGGCGGTTTCCTCCACAGGTAAAATGCCATTTACCACCGCTTTATCACCGACCACCAGGGTTGTAATGAGGGCCAAAGTGTCTTAAGTCTTTTTAAAGCAAGCAAACTCTCTTTCAAGCACAAAGTCCCAGGTTTGCGTGACAATTCTCCACAAAGGGCCGCAGAGGAGGAGAAGCATGAAAACACAGCGATGTGTCGTTTAGTTTTCATGCAGGGACGGCTGTGCTTCGATTTCCGTTGCTCGGTCGTGGATCCTCTTCGGGTTGTGGGGTTTTCAGATGCCCCGGGGATGGTGAGTGGATTTCCTGTGCTGGCAGGACAAAGTCACAGGAGCTGCGTCGATCAGGTGAGCGTTGTGTCTGATTTTCTACTGCACGGCAGGTACTGCGTCGATTCCTCTCTGGAAGTCGGGCTGCGTTGTTCCGGCTTGGCTATGCGTCAATCCACTGGGGCGTGCATCGAATTTCCAGTTGCTACGTTGGTGCTGCATTGATCTTCTTGTTGCGAAGTTGGGCAGCATCGCTCCCGTTCGGCGTGCTGAGAAATTTTCACTGCGGTGCAGGCTGTGCATTGTTTCTGGCAGGCTGTGCGTCAAATTTCGGCACACAAGGAGTCTTTCTTGAAGAGATGAAGTCTTTTTGGTCCTGAGACTTCAGTGAACAGGAAGACAGGTCTATCCAAGCCCTTGGAGAGCACTTCTTCACCTCAGCCAGAGAGCAGCAAGGCAGCAGGGCAACAGCAAAGTAGTAGTCCTTCAAAGAAAGCAGTCAGATGAGTCCTTTGGGCATCCAGGCAGTTCTTCTTGGCAGGATGCAGGTTCTGGTAACAGGTTTCTTCTCAAGGAAGTGTCTAAGTTGGTAGGGGCAAAGGCCCTGTTTATATTCCCAAATGTGCCTTTGAAGTGGGGAGACTTCAAAGAGTGGCTTAGAAGTGCGCCAGGTCCCCTTTCAGTTCAATCCTGTCTGCTAGGGTCCCAGTAGGGGTTGTGGCAGTCCTTTGTGCAAGGGCAGGCCCTCGACCCTCCCAGCCCAGGAAGATCCATTCAAATGCAGATGTATGCAAGTTAGGCTGAGCATCCTGTGTTTGAGGTGTGACTGAGTGAATGCACAAGGAGCTGTCAACTAAACCCAGCCAGACATGGATTGTGAGGCAGTGAAAGATTTAAGTGCAGAGAAATGCTCACTTTCTAAAAATGTAATTTCTAAAATAGTAATATTGAATCCAACTTCAGCAGCCAGCAGGATGTTATATCTTTGTTCTGGACATACTAAATATGACCTTCCTACCCCTTTCAGATCAGCAGCTACCACTCAAACAATGTATAAGGGCAGCCCCAATGTTAGCCTATGAAGGGGACAGGCCTCACAGCAGTGTAAAAACGAATTTGAAGGAATTCCCTGGCACTGATAGTGCCTACTGCCATGGATTTTGTGGTGGTACAAAACCCCAGGAAAACCATGGTGGTATGCAGGGTCGTGATACCGCTGGCGGTCTGGTGATGGCCGCCGGGCTGGAGACCGAAGTCTCCATCCCAGCGGTCGTCACCACCCTGGCGGTCGGAGTGGAGAATTCAGTTTTTTTGTCCACCGGCCTGTTGGCGGTATTACCGCCACTTCTCCACCGACCGCTAGGGTCGTAATGAGGGCCTTTATATTTTTTACAGCACTTTTTGCTTTAAACTAAAGAAATGACTATCTCCAATTTTCCTAATCCTATTTAGTCTACTAATTGGGTATTTTTTCTCACTTTATTTAATACTAAATTGCCTCAGGAATTTTATTGCATGTGTTTTTCACTTTAAAATTGTCTGCTGCTTACACTACACCTTCACAAGGTTTGCCAGAGCTTGTCTAAGAATTGTGCTTTAGCCAAACCATACTGTGTTTATGATGCTGGTAAGTTCACATCCAAGTCAACTGATAACCTAATTTCTGTCAGTTACTAACTCAAGCCCCTTGCATAAAAACATTCATGAAATCTCACTCTGTTGACTAAGTTGGTTGAGTAACCAGTGAATACTCAGTGCACTGCATCGTATTTCAATGTATCCTTTTTTATTAGCCAAAACCCTTGTCTCTAACAAATATAGGGCCTCATTACGAGGCTGGCAGTTTTGAGGCAATCAGACCACCAGGGTACCACAGTCTCCACAGGGATCGATGATCCAGAGGGGCTGATGGTGGTGGAGGTCAGAGTCAGCCAGCAGCGCCACCCTGCTGATTACAACCTGGTTCTCTACTAGCCTTTTCATGGTGATGTACAGGTGTAGAGGGCCACGGGGCCCCTGCACTGGCCATTCATTTGCATTGGGAAGTGTGGGGGTCCCCCTGCCCAGCATCCTCACAATGCTCACTGTGTTCTGTGCAGACAATGAGCATTGCAAGGGTGCTGGTGCACCCTGCAGAGGCAGCATTGCCGCTGGTTCATTTTCGAGCCATTGACAATGCTACTGCCACTTTCCCACTGGGCTGATTACCACCCTACAGCCCAGCAGGAAGTTGTAATGGGTCCAGACAGGAGGTAGCCAGTATGGCAGCAACCTCCCCATCTCATATTTGGCAGAAGGTTTTTCTCGTCCGCCGAACTCCTAATCAGGCACATAGTTATTTATCCCGGGTTATTCCCAGCTTCCTTAAGAGTTGGCAGTGCAGTCTGTCTAATGATATTGAAAGGGTTTCTTCCTTTTGTCTTCTTTTTTATAGGTTATCTTCCTGTCTGGAGCCCCAGAAAGAATAAAAGCACAAGTAAGTCATTTATTCTTAGTGATATAAAATGTATTTTTTTATTTCTTTCCTATGATTTTTCTTCCTCTTTTCTTCTTTCCCTTCTATTTGTTTCAATTCACCTATTCCCTTCCAAATGGCTAACTAAAATCTATTTCCTTCTTACTCTCCAGCACACATAGCTTGCAGTAGTTTCTTCTCCTGTAAGGAGTCCACTTATGACTTACTAGCTAGTTCTGCATCAACAAAAATAAGGAAAACTTTCTGAAACCACAAGCATGCAAAGTGGAAAAGCCAAACATAAGCACAGAGAAATACATTCACTGGACTGCTCAGAAATAAATGCCTTTTACTGACTTTCCCTCACTCATTTATTATCATCCTCTGAATTAACCCCTTTTTGTTGCCTTGTCTTCAAGCATGTTGCTTTTCCTCAGCTTGATGGCATCTACAAGACATGTATGATTCCTTTTCCCTGTATCATATTAAATCACATTTTATTTTGCACTGGCTTGTTTCCCCATTGCCACCCTCCACTCCTGCAAAGGCAGCATCCACCTGCACTAGCCACTGTCCTCCGGGAGCATGACACCACCGAGGGTGACTCCGGTAGTTGTTGCATCTAGGATACCCATTGTTACATGCAAGGTATGGTTCTCCTGTTCGTTTTCCAGCTACTCTGCGGTCCAGTGTTCTCTTTGAGTTTTCAGTGTCCTCTTCAACTTAGCTGATTCCACAACACTTTCAGCTCCTTCCCTGTTTTAGCTCTGCACCTGTCTCATTCCCTTCTTCCACCTCTTGTCCTTCCTTCTTTTCCATGGTTTTCTCTGCCTCCTGTAAAGAAAGAGAGTCTTTCTTTTGTGCCTATCTTTAACACTCCCTGTCATCTAAGTCTTTCCTCTATTTTAATGATTTCTTTTTCTTGTATTTCAGGGTTGGGGAGTGACCCAGATCACTGTGACAAATCGGGAAAGGTACCACCACCATAGAAAGGCTGGTACAGGTACACAGGGCCACAGCGGGGTTCCTGCACTGCCCATGCTTGGCCCCGCTCCCAGCACCCTTGATGCGCACTCTCTGGCGTGCTTAGAAAAATATTCAGGTGACTAATAAATCAGGCAGACAGTGAACTCACCTAATAGAAGGTATCTCTGCCAGGCTGGTACCTAATGCAGTGCCGTGATCAGAGCAATCAATAGCCCATAATAATCTTAGAAAGCAAGCCTGTTTTAGTGCGGTGACCGGGTCACAAAGTTTGTGGTTAGAATACAAAAATAGAAAGGATCTTTCACACAGTGAATGGAGAGCAATACTTACTCCAATCTAGATACAAGCACCAACTTTTGAAAGACTGTCTGCCGGGTGCATGTGTAAGCCCTCTAAAAATAGACCAATGGCTCAGTGCA
The DNA here is from genome assembly GCF_031143425.1 of Pleurodeles waltl. Lineage (NCBI taxonomy): Eukaryota > Metazoa > Chordata > Amphibia > Caudata > Salamandridae > Pleurodeles > Pleurodeles waltl. Next base: position 441,812,350 of record NC_090438.1, on the reverse strand, counting down.
TACACTATATTGATGGGGGGAGCTAACACTGGTGTGCGTAAACAAAGAAATAACAAATTACTGAACACATTTTCGAGTTACCGGTATAATAATGTTAAAAGTGATATCTTAGAAGGGATGACATCCACATGAAAAATATTTTTTTGTGCATTAAGTCGAACATTTCCATTCTTTAGCCTTGCAGACATTATGATTAGTTTAGCTACAGTAATTTTCTGAGTGTCCACATTATTCTTGTTACCTTGAAACTGGTAATATCAAATGGCCTTAGTACTGTTGCAATTAAAGTTTGACATAGTTTATCACCTATTCAGACACATTAATGGTTTGCAGCATTTTCTTAAAATCCTACTGTACGTATCTCTTCTTTTCAATCTATAGTACAGTTCATTACAGCCTAATGCCCTCATTAAGAGTTTGGCTGCTGTGTACACCCCTCCGTCAAACTCCCGACACGGTGATTGCCACCATGCTAGCTACCTCCTGGCTGGCCACTTTATACATTTCCAGCTGGCTGGATACCAAGGTTTCCGCCCGTCAGTCCATCGGAAAATGGCTACAGCATTGTTACTGGCTCATAAACAAGCCGCGGGCAATGCTGCTGCCCGCAGGGGGCAACAGCACTCTTGTAATGCGCACTGACTGAACCTGGGCAAGGGCAGTGCAGGGCCCCCTGTGGCTCCTGCACCTGTGCTGTGCCATCCTGTTCATGATGGTGAAGCTGCCATGAAAAGACTGGTGGAGAACCAGGATGTAATCAGCAATGCTGCCCTTACAGCCTGCTCCTGCTCCTGCTGTCAGCCTCTGTCGGGATCAATGATCCCGGCAGAGGCGGCAGTACCCTGGCAGTCTAACCATCAGGGTCATTATGTGGCGGTCAGACCGCAACACTATAAATCAGGCCCTTAGTCTCTTGCATACTATCCAATTATTAGTCAGTTCTAACACCAATTTTGTCCTTGAGCAATAAATCCAGGAAGAACTATGGACTATCTTCACAGTGATATCCTCTTTTAGTAGGTTGCTAGTCATATAAAACTGATTTAGTTCAACCAAATACAATATAATACACAATACAGAAGATGTTTAACCCTTGTATGCATTGCACATGAGGTTTTTTCAAGACTGGAGTAAATGACATCTAATGGAAAATAGAAATGGGTTGAACCATTTGAAGGTTCTTGCAAGTGTCAAGAGACAGACCTCTTTTTCATCAGGTAACGTGGTCTGGTGTTACGATATGCATTATCTATTTGGTGTATGTTTATGGAAGTAAACAAACTTAAAGTGAAAACTGTGGGAAGCACTTGGAAATAATCAACAGAACTGAGAATTGTTCATCTAATGTCCATTTTATGGGACTTTATCTATTCTCTTTTTTAATATAAGCTCAATTTACATAATTTTCTTTGCCATTGTCATTGAGCCACACATACAAAAATACAATGCATGCTACAGCTAGCACAAAGTAAGGCATCACAAAGCAGTAAATGCTATTTACTATCCAGGAGAAAAGATGTTTTTCAATGGAGAATTTTGTAGTTGTAATTGTATTTATATAGTGCTTACTACCCCTGATGAGGCATGAAGCACTTTTCTTTGAACGCTACTCCGGAATCCAAGAGGAATTAGTGGTAAATTAGTATTGGGAAATATGGGTGTATGTTTATGGAAGTAAACAAACTTAAAGTGAAAACTGTGAGAAGCACTTGGAAATAATCAACAGAACTGAGAATTGTTCATCTAATGTCCATTTTATGGGACTTTATCTATTCTCTTTTTTAATATAAGCTCAATTTACATAATTTTCTTTGCCATTGTCATTGAGCCACACATACAAAAATACAATGCATGCTACAGCTAGCACAAAGTAAGGCATCACAAAGCAGTAAATGCTATTTACTATCCAGGAGAAAAGATGTTTTGCAATGGAGAATTTTGTAGTTGTAATTGTATTTATATAGTGCTTACTACCCCTGATGAGGCATGAAGCACTTTTCTTTGAACGCTACTCCGGAATCCAAGAGGAATTAGTGGTAAATTAGTATTGGGAAATATGGGTACAGTATTACTATTATTATAAGTTCATTTGAGCAGAAGATATGTGAGTTTGTTAGTTGGATTGACTAGAGCAATGGAAGGATAGAGAAGGGAAGAATCCAGAAGTGTTAATTGTGAGTTTATAGTAATAGGATGAGGCTTGGGTTGAGTAAAGAAGAGATGGAGGAGGGAAGAATCTGTGGAAAGGGGTTAGTGGGATCATAGTAGCAGGAGGGACTTTTGGATGGGTCAAAGGTAAGATAAATGATGGAGAATTTAGTAGGGTTGTTTGGGAGACCATGGTAGTAAACTGAGATTTTTGGTGAGCTCGATGTGGTAGAGGAGGTAAGAGCTTAGGCAGGGTTATTATGTAGATGAAAGTAGTATAATGGGTTTGGGATGAGTCAGAGTGGGGATGTAGGATGAAGTGATAAAGACATAGGGCCAGATGTATCAAGCCTTTTAGCATTTGCAAACGGTGCAAATGCAAAAATGCCTCTCAGTATTTATGAAAGGCATTCGCAACGCAAATTTAAGGAATCGCTAAAATAGCGATTCCTTACATTTGTGAGCCTGTTTAGACAATAGCAAATTGCGATTCTGTAAATAAGAAATCGCAAATAAGGAATCATTATTTGCAATTTCTAAACCACATGTAACAAGTAATTCCTTAATGCGAATTGGGCATTAAGGAATCGCTATTACCACCAAGTTGAACTTGGTGGTAACCATGTGCAAATTTTAAAAAATGCATTAAAAATGCATTTTTAAAATTGACATGTAACGCACACTTGCCCCTTTGGCATGTGTGCGTCTACATGTCCTGAAATATTTTTTTGGGGTGCAGCAGAGGGGGCCTTTGGCCCCCAGCACCCTGGGGTTTTGCATTTCTCAAATTGCGAGTTCCAGTTAGGAATTAGCAATTTGGGAAATGCAAAAAATAGGTGCGAATGGGTTCTGTATCGCAATTTGCGATTCGGTAATAGCATTTGCGATTTTTAAGAAATCGCTATTACCGAATCGCAAATATGATACATTGCATTTTGCGAATCAGAAATAGCGATTTCTTAAAAATCGCTATTTCCAAATCGCAAATGCCTTTTTTGTTACATCTGGCCCATATGGTGATAAGGAGGCAGAGTTAGGCTTTGCAAGAGAGTGACATTTATATTATGTTTTATTTACTTATTATCTTATTTATATATATATATATACATGTGTATGTATAATTATTTATATTTTGAATTGTATTTATAGATTTTATTTTATTTTATTTTTTGTATTCATTTTTTTCTCTGGTACTGTGGGACTAGAGTAATAAATAAATAGATATGTAAATGCATAGTAAGGAAATATATGTGCAAGGGGTGAAATAATGGGTATAATAATATGAGAAGAAAAGTAGTATTGTATAAACACAGACTTTCAGGATTTGTAATATTTGATATTAATCAATATGTTTTTTTTGTAACATTCATGTATCTGTCCTCAATATTTCAATGGCAAAATGCTTTCTGTTAAATTGTTAAGAAAACATTTACTCATTGTGATATAAAAAAGAAAACAGGGATTCATAAGTATCTAATATAAAAACTTATCTTTGAGCTAAACAATGACCTATGAACATGTTAATCATAGAAATAATTTGTGATTTTGAATGCATCTACTAAGTTAACAAGAACAGGCTTTGAATCAAAAGCAACCACCTATGTGAAGTCAGCACAAACAAGGGCAAATGTGTTCATTTATCAAAAAAACAATGCATTACCTATGCGCTGCTTCATTTTTCTCCAAATAGTGAGAACCTACTGAAGTTACACACAGTTACCTCAGTACTGTGGTGGAGGTTGGCCTTTATGCAAAACAATGATGTTTGAGCACCACCACTGTACAATGCAGTGCATCAATTTTCTATCTTTTCTGAGAATCACTTGCTAAATTATACATATTTATCAAAACTATGATAGTTTACCTTTAAAACAAATGTACCATCAAACCGTTTCCTTATGTGTAAAGGTGGAATGTTAAATATGTGATGGAGAAATATTTAAAAAATATATTTTCCACATGAAGACATTAAGCTATTAGGCCATGTGCATTTTCATAGGGCTTCCAGAAATGAATGTGTATATGTAAAAAAGATTGCCAGATAGAATTGATAAGGCATGTTTTCCACTTGCAGGTTTGTGCAGAGTGACTTTCAATATCAAAATGACCAAATGGTTGACTTAAATCGAAATTTCATTAACCCTATACTTTACACTGCTGGTATCACAGCCAGCACCCCACTGCAACATATAGGGAAAATTTAAGAAGTGTATTAACTTAAAAATAAAACTTCAATTATTTTTTATGTTAAATATTATTACAAATTAATTTTATACATCTACTTTAAATGTAGAACAAAATAAAAAAAATGTTACAGGACTATAAAAATAATTCTGGAATAATGTTTTAATTAATGGATTAGTAATAATTAAAGTGAAAATATTTTTCTGAAGTTTAAATTAAAAATTACAATTCCACCTGAAGAAAAAAAGTGTGTGCAATAAGAAGTAATAACATTGATAGAATTATTTAACCTTAATGTAAATATATTTAATAAAAAGGTATTGTTAAAGTATTTTTTCAAATCAAACTTTTATTAAAATATGTTATAGTTAAATAATAAATGTATCCAATTTTCATATTGTTACCATTAATTTATATTTTACTAGTTTAAATCATTTAATGCAATTTAAGACTATTTCCTGTGGGGTTTTATTTTAAGTCCATGCCTGAATTATTTTCTATGGGAGGGTGTTGCAGTACCATTTGTTGGCCATGTGTAGTGTGGGACTTACTCATGTTTTGTTTTTTTGTTTTTTGCAGTAACTTACAGTTTGGGAGCCCAATTCAAAAACTGCACTTTGTAGTACATTTGGAGTGCTGCAAATTGTACTCCAAACTGAAATTCACAAGCGCTGTGTGGAGTTTTTCTCCTCTATGTTACCTACATTTATGTGTGAGTTCTCTTCCTAGAGTGTGGACTCTCTGCTCACTTAAATATCTGTTTTAGTAGCAAATATGGGTGGGACTGGATGGACTGTGTGGGAAAAGAGGAAGACATTACAAAAGGGAATGAGGTTAGGGAGCAGTAGCAATGATTTCGGGAGGGCAGGGATGAGGTTTAGATAGAGACAACATCCACCTTCATAGTTTACACTTGTAGTTTGTGAATACCGAAATATAGTACATTTCCTCAAAAGTGTAAACTTACCCAAAGTGTAAGTTATCTTTGTGAATCAGGCCCTTAATATCAATATCTAGTGACACAGTATCTAGTCCCCTTGCATTTGAGTATGAATCTTGATGCTAAGAAGGTTTAATATGACAAATGACTTGCATGCCCCATATCCATTTTGTAGGACACAATAATAACATCCATTTGATATTGGATGCACATCTTTAAAAAAAGATTATATTTTGCTACATAAGGGTACATCAATACAGTAACGATGTTGATATATGTTTAAGGAATACATTTTGTGTAATTCATTACTTCAAAGATGTGCACATTTGCTAACTAGGTACACTCTTGTGGCTATTTTCCACATCAGATTTGTCTTATGTCCCATGAATGCTTTTAATAATGTATGTATTTAAGAAATGTACATTCATGTATTGATCATAATTGAACATACATTAGAAAGGTACGAGGTTCTGTGAAGAACAGACGTTTGAGCTCCCTTTTGAACTTATACATGACAATCAAATGTTTATCAGAGTCATTATGTAAACACATAAGTATTTAACTATCTATAAATATGTTATTACTTACTATGTTATCAGCATAATATTATCAAACTAACACGTGGAAAGAAATTCAGGAGTTTTGTGAAGCCTTACTGTGCAAGGGTTGTTGCCATGGCTGATACTTTGTCAGCCGCAATGATATTCATTGTTAATTTGGGATGGAATAAATCCAAATGTTAGTTTTCTTCAAAGGAAGATAGGACAATTATTAAGGAGGATTTAGTACGCTACAATGATCGTCATGTCAAGGTCATGGTTTCAAAAATCATAGCCTGTCAAATGGGATCAGAGGTTACGCACACAACATCAAATTTAGTATGCTTTTCTTTTCAAAAGGCCATGGGTAAGATTGTTAATATATGTTTGAACCCCTGCAGGGAAAATGCACAGGTGAATTAGCAATGCATGGCTGTGATAGTTAAATAGGTACAGCTAAAGTGTGTGTCTCCCTAAGTGTGTCTGGGCCAACTTCAAAATAAAAAAATGCACACAATTAATGAATGGGTACTACTAGGAATTGGGTTGTTGGTTGCGAGGGATGTGACCCTTGCAAAGCAGCAACCACAATCCCTGTCAGGATAAGGTACAAGCAGGGACCAAATTAACCTCTGCTCATCATCTGGTAGCTTGGCACAGAGCGTCAGGCTTTACTTTGAGACAATGTGCAAAGTATTTATGCAATACTTCAAACAATAAAAGAATGAAAACACCACACAAAAAAAGATCCCATACAGGATAGAAAAAGAGAACTTAATTTAATAAATAAAACAAGACCAAAATGCAATAAGTAAAACTTGAGTTATGAATATTTAAAGAATAAACTATGAAATAGTGCTTGGAGACAAGAAGCGCCAACCAGGGATACATGGTTGCACCAGACCAGGGCAAAGTCATACATTAGGGCTGACTGCAATGGAGTGTGTGCCAGCTACAGGGACTCAATTAGGCCCACTGAAACCAAAGTACCTGAAAGTTGCAGAGCACTGTGTGGATCTGAGACAGTGGTGCATCACGCAGCTGAGGCAATGCGTCAATTCTGATGAGCGATGAGGCTGCGATGCAGAGCTGTAGTGTTGTCATTGAGGCTATGAGTTGATGCGGGATGCAAGGGCTTGAACCAGGGAAGTGTCTACAGCAGCGGATCTGAAGGCAATGCAACAGTCCCAAGATGCAGGGCGGTGGGGATGCAAATTTGTTGCATTGCTTCTGACCCATGCAGTAGTGGGGATGGGTATGGCTGCTCCAGGAGGACATTATGCATTGATTCCACTAGAGCACACATCTTAGGCCCACTTCCAGGGGTCCAGGACTTGAGTGGCACCTCTTCGCAAGTCCAGGTGCAGGAGCTTGGTAGGTGGAAGTCTTTAATGTCCCTGAGACTTCAGATCAGGAAGCCAGACAATTAGCCTTTGGAGTCACTCTGGATTCTGGGTTGGGGAGATTCAGGTCCAGTCCTTCTCTCTCCAAGGAAATAGGGCAGCTGGCAGCAGGTCAGCACAGCAAAGCAGGAGTCCAACAGAGTAGCAGTCCAGCAGAGTAGCAGTCCTTCAGCAGCACAGCAGTCCTTGTTCCTGGCAGAGTATTCACGGGCCCCAGAAGTGTACTGAAATTACGGTCTTAAAGGTTCAGTACTTATACCCAGTTGGGCCTTTGAAGTGGAGGAGACTTCAAAGACACGCCTTTGAAGTGCACAGAGTCTCTGCCCTTTCTGCCCTGGCTCTAGACTAGCTACAGGTGGATTATGCAGCCCTTTGTTTGTGGACAGGGCACATCCTATTCAGGTATATGTGAGGCTGGGACCAGCTATGCCCTTTCATTCTGCCTAGGATGGTCCATAAATGCCCATCAGGTCACAGCTAAGGTCCCATTGTGTGAGGCTGTCTAAGAGGAATAAACACTGCCCAGCTGTCACCCCACTCCAGACATGTGAGTAGAGACAAGCAACAGGCACCAAATGGCTAAAGAAGAAAATGCCAATTTTCTAAAAGTGGCATTAGTTGTGATTTTAAATTGTGATTCCAGAGACACCAAACATGGAAAATATATCCCTTCTCAATTGGATGTTATACTTCTAAAAGGTTATAAGGCAACTCCAATGTTATCCTATGGGAGATTTAAGCCTTGCAGTAGTGAAAAATTAACTTAAGGGTTTTCACCACCAGGACATGTAAAACTTGAAAGTACATGTTCAACTTTTTAAATTCACCACACCCTGCCCTTGGGGCTGTGGAGGGCTTACCTTAGGGGTGACTTATATGTATCAAATAGGAAGGTTTAGACCTGGAAAACGTTTTACTTTGCTAAGTCGACAGGCCTGGGACATTTTAAGAGGCTACTTAAGTAAGTGTCACAATGAGTGCTGCAGGTCTACTAGAAGCATTTAATTTACAGGCCCTGGCCACACTTAGTGCACATTCTAGGGACTTATAGGTACATTGAATATACCAATTAGGGATAAGACAGTATTACCAGGTTTTAGGGGAATTCTATTCCTCCATCTCTCTTCTTTTTGTAGAGCTTTTTCCAAGCTATCCTTACACTTTTACGCATCCATAAAGAACTACTTAATTCTCTTTGTAGATGTTTAAACCACTCTGTTTTAAAACATAAAGGAAGTGCATTAAAAATGAAAGTACATTCTAGGAGGACCATCATCTTCACTAAATTCGATCCCCCTAAAATGGAGAGGGGTAGATACGCCCATAATCGCAACAGCTACTTGGTTTCCAGCATAAGACTGCTGAAATTAACATGTGCCATTCTTTCTAGATCTTCTAACACAAGTACTCCTAAATATCTAATTTCTGATTTTTCTAATAGGCTGTCCAATGACCCATTTATGTCATGAACTCCGCTTTCTCCTTATTCACTAGATAGCCGCAAACTCTCCCAAAATCATTTAGAAGATCAATTATTATGAGAAAGGAGGAATTAAAGATTTGGGTGTAGATTATTAAATCATCTGCATAAAGAGCTTCCTTTTGAATCCAGTCAAAATATTGAAAAGGGAGAATCTTCTAATATACAGGTATATCTCACTTGGAATACCATCAGGGCCTGGTGACATATCCTTACTTAACCGTCTTAATACTCTATCTACTTCAAATGTAGTAATTTCTTGCCTGAATAAGAGTTGCTTGTCCTAACTAATCCTAGGCAGGCAGTGCTGTTTCAACCAGTCCTTGACCTATGCATTAGTTGTTCTCAAGTCATCAGTATACAAATCCTGATAGAAACTCATGAAGGCCCTCCCAATGTCATGGTCCTCTATGCAACATTCTTTAGTAATGTCAATCTCTATTTCCTTGGCCAAACATTATCTTCCTTATTTTCCAGGCCAGGAGTTTCCTGTACACTTCACCATACACATAATATGACAAGTTACTGGCTTGCCACTGACTCTGCATCCTTCTCTCCAAGTATTCTACTGAGTGTCCCTTGGCCTCCTTTAATTTGCCTTGCAACTCTGACTCCACAGAGAGGTGAACGCAGTCTGCCAACTCTCTCTGAATTGCCTCTATTTGCAGCTCATAATCTCTGAGCTTGTCCTTACTTTCTCTCTTTTTGTGTGCAGTGTAGTTTATCAGTCTGCCGCAAATATAAGCTTTAAATGCATCCCACACATCATAGACTGACGGCACACCGAATCAATCAGTACTTGGGTGGGATGACCACTCACTATCATTTCTATGACATATCTAGTGCTTCTACCCCCTGTGCATAGGACCCTCCTTTTCGTGATACCTATTTCCATGGGTTTGCGATTCAGGACCTATCAAGGACAATGCATCCCACACAATGTGCCAGGGAGCAGATCCCTTATTTAGATCAAAGATCTCTACCATATCTTTCTTCAGTGCACTTACAATTGCTTGTTCCTCTAATAGGCTTCTGTCTAAGGTCCATCTGGTAGGAGTTTGGGAGCACTTCAAAGATAGCTCTAATTTTAATGCAGCATGATCCAGAAGGTGCTCTAGTTGATGTGCTATCCTTCTAATACTGTTCTCTAACTATGCGGCAATCAAGAAGTCTATTCTATAAGTATGAGAACATTTTTGGTATGGTACGTATACTTTTTTCTTAAGCCTGCCTTTTTTCCTTCAAATATCTATCAGATTCAAATTTTTTATCAACCGGTATATACCCTCGCTCATTCTTTGCGGGTTAACCATTAGTTTGGTAATGCATTGACATCTCCACCCATAAATATGTCAAGCAGATACTTTTGCAATTCCCTGAGTTGAGAGGGAGCAATCTGTGTTAGGACCTGTAAGGGGTTAGGTAGAAAGAACACAGAATTTCTAAGTTTTTTCACAAGGTATTTTTCTTTATTTCACGTGTCTAGGTGGTGAGCAAAGTAACTTTTCATCCTGTATTCCTCTCGTTCCTCTCTTTAGGTCTGATCTGGCATCCGCAAGCCTTCAAAGGAGTGTTGCAGAGCATGACACCTTCTCCCAGGATCAGAACCACAGCAGATATCCCTCGGAAGAAAGAACAGGGACTGGCTTCAGGTAAGTGATTCTAACATGTGCAGTGGGGTTGTGGTCACTGGGGAGGTGTAAGTGGAAGTCAGTGGGGTATATATAATCAAGGTGCTTCACAACTCAAAATAGTGCTTCTCATGCAAATATGTGCACTTCTTCCACCACCAATCAGAATTTATATTTTAAGTAAGTGGCACTACAAGGGAGTCCTAATTCCCCTTTACTGTCTCTCTCTTCCTCCCTTCACCTTTCTTAATAAAGGCCCTTCCCTCCTTGAAATATCACTGTACCTTGTGCAGCCACCTCCCTTCAGGAACGTGGCATGGCTGCTCCACAGTGAGAATGTCCCCGGACCTCTCAGCTCCTGAGTCAGTCTCAGATTGTTCTCCTCGTCTCTCCTTCTCCCGTCAATGTGCTCCGAAGAAGGTCCTGCGTCTTCTCCGGATTCGGGAGTGAAGACTTCCCCTCTCGGTGTGGCTTGGTGCGTATCTCCTCCTCATCTCCTTTGCGCTTCTGCTGGCTTGGTGAAACAGTAATCATCCTGGGAGAAGGTTCTCCCTATAGTGCCCCTGCGGAACAAATCAGGTGTTTCTTTCCTCGGCATGCCACTGGGGGACTTGTCTGTGGTTTCCTGTTGTTGTGGGTCTTGGCCCATTGTAACAGCAGTTCTGTTACACAACGCCCCCATCCAAGCATGGCCGATCGGACCTTGATGGTCCTGGAGTACGTGACAGGTAGTCAGCTGGGACCATCTCCTTGCCAGGAAGATAAAGGGTCTGGAATGAGAAAGGTTAAAGGGTTAAGAACCAGCAGAGTATCCTAGGATTAGTGTGTTAATGTCGTGCTAGTCAGGTTAAGGGAGCATGATCTTTAAGAAGGTGAAAAGAACATCCCAACAAATAGTATTGAATAGCTTCTATGGCCCACTTTATGCATACTCATTCCTTTTCTATGGTTGGATACTTCTGCTCCTGTGGTAATAAGTTTAGAATAATGTACACTACTGGGTAAAGTTCCTCCAGGTTGTCAAGTTGTAGCAGTACCGCCCTTGTCCTTGGTAAGAGGCATCCACCTGTTGCAGAAAGGGTTTTGTGAAATTAGGACAAAAAAGGATCGGATGGGTGCAAAGAATATTCCATACGGTATTAAAACTGTCTTTTTGTTCTGGTGTCAAGTTCTCCTATAGGGTTGGAAAGGGCTCCTTAGTCTCGGTGGTTGTGGTTGGAATTTGTGGGCCTAAATACGACTTCACTGGAGGGGATTACTCCGTCCCAAGTGTGACAGATTTCCCGCCCGCCGTATTACGATTCCATTATATCCTATGAATCTCGTAATATGGCAGACGGGATATCCGTCACATTTGGGATGGAATAATCATCTTCGTCAAAGTCATAATCAGGCCCTATATATTCAGGGACTGGGTGTTGGTAATTAGGGATACTTGTGAGGGTATTGTGTTCATATTCTCCTCCTCTTTCCATTCTTTCAGTAGATTATGTGGTATATCTGTTCATTCTTGTTTACATGCGTACTGCTATCTTATACATGACCTGAGACACTTTTCCTAGCAGCATTTGAGGTTCCTGCCATTTTGCTAACAGTTTATTCTCAGATGAGGGCAATAGAATGAGCACCTTGTCACCGACCTTTAGTTCTCTTCACTTACTTCCCTGATCATAATATTTTTTTGGGTTCATTTGGGTGTTCTCCATCTGTCCATGTACTTCCTCCCACAAGGAGTGTAAACTATCTTTTAAGTTCTTGGCGTATGCCAACAAGTTCCTACCCTCAGATTCTTCTTCCCATCTTTCTGCTGCTATATCCAATGAACTTCTAGGAAGTCTTCCAAAAACTAATTCAAAGGGACAGTGTCTTGTGGAGGACTGAATATGGGTATGAATTTCATAGAGTACTAGTGGTAGTTTTCTATCCCAGTCCCTCTCAGTATCAGATATGTTTTTTTGAGCAGTGATTTGATGGTATGATTGCATCTCTCCACTAAACCATCTGTTTGTGGATGGTATACTGAGGTCCTTAATTGCTTTAAACCTAACAGATCACATATCTGTTTCATAACCTGAACCTTGGTCTGTTAGTAATTCTTTAGGGAAACCTACTATTGAAAAAAATCAATCATTGCCTGAGCCAGCATCTGTGTAGTGATGTTTCTCAGCAGTACGGCCTCTGGGTATATGGTGGCATAGTCAACAAGAATTAATATGTACAGGTAAACCTTTGCAGAGGTGACTAAGTGACCAATCAAGTCCATAGCCACCAGGGTAAATGGGCTTTTGATAATGGGTAATGGTTGTAAGGGTGCTTTGGGTTGTTGAGATTGGTTGGTAAACTGACATCTGGGACAAGAGGCAGAAAACTTCCTTACGTCTTAGTATACCTTTGGCAAATATAACCGTTGGAGCAGATAGGATTTCGTTTTTTCTCAACCATAATGTCCCAAGTGCACAACTTGGGGTCTAAAGGGCTTCAGAATTAGTAGATGGGTTTGGGTTTTGCCTTGGGTTATTACTTTTCTATATAACAAATCCATTCTTATGAAAAAAAAAGATTCTTACCTTATCCTGTGTCTCTGGAATGACCTGCTCCCAGACATTTCTAAGGGTAGGGTCTTCCCTCTGACTTACTTGGAAGCACTCTGGCTAAGAATCTCCAGGGTGTACTGTGGAAGAGAAGGAAAACATGTGAGATAGACCAGGGGAGGCATATGTCTTATTATTTTCTCTTTTTGCTCGTCGGAACAACTTGGTCTTTTCCTTACCTCCCTCTAACACATCACCATAAAAAGGAGCCTCTGACAACCATTGTTGTATCTTCTCTTGGCTGATAGCTTAATTCAGTAATAACAGGAAGTTGTGGTAGTCTGTACCTATTATAAGGTCCTCTTTTAACTCTAGGATTCCTCCAACCCGTACTTCTTTCATTGCTCTCCATTCAATTGCTACCTTAGCAAGGGGGTAGACTGTGGGGTAGACTGTGGTCACATGTTATTGCTGTCTTATCTCCCTTTTCCAATTGGTAAGGTTCTAGGCTCTGATCATAGACTGACGGCACACCGAATCAATCAGTACTTGGGTGGGCTGACTGTTCTAGACTGCATCTAGTGCTTGTGCCCCTTGTGCAGAGAACCCTCCCTTTCGTGAAACCTATTTACATGGGTTCGGGATTCAGGACCCGTCGAGGACAATTATGGATTATGTGGCCCCATTCGGCACAGTTATAGCACTGTGGTTGGGCACCACAACCTTTTCCCAGAGGTCAGGGAGGCCTACTAACGTCGAGGAGACCCCTCAGAGGATTTCTTTCACTAGGGAACTTCCCTGCAGGGAGAAGAGCTCTATTTCTCCTAGGGGCATACATCTTCGCATCTATAGTACGGTGGTAAGCACAGGCTAACTCAATAGCATCTGTTATGGATACTTTAGGGTATTGTCTGATCCAATGTTGAGTTGAACTGGGAAGAGCCTCTAAGTATTGTTCCAAAAAGATCCTCTGTACTAACCCTTCCTTGGTACACTCTTTGGGTTTTAGCCATCTTAATCTTAGGCCTTGTGTTTGGTAATATAAGGCCCGGGGAGTATCGTTGTGACTCCAGGGAAAGGCTGGTGGAATCCAACTCATTATCCGGCAGGCAGCGCTGCTTGCAGTGCTGGCCAGATGGATCAGAAACGCCTCCACCACCAGGCTGCCTGGTGCCAGAAGACTAGTGGTGGCAGCTTTTCAAACTTGGCGGTTCAGCCACATTCATTATATGGCGGTCTAGACCGCCATGCCATTGGCTGCAATTACCGCCACTGCCCGCATGGCGGTCCGGACTGCCGTGTACATAATGAGGGCCTATATCTGGCAGGTGCTCAATAGGATGGGACTGTGGAGCAACTATATCAACTGGATTAAATTGCTCTACGTGGGGCCAAAGGGGAGAGCTGGGTGGTATGAATTAGAAGAGGGGCACGCATCGTGTGCCCATTCTGTCATTTGCCCTTCACTATCGCAATGGAACCGTTGACGTGTCAACTCAGGCAATCCCTTCATAGGTGGGGTATACAGGGTAGTAGTACAGTGAACATGGTATCACTGTTTGCAGAAGATGCCATGATCTATCTGCACCAGCTGGACATCTCTGCCCGGATTCTGCTTGATGTTATGTGGGATTTCTGGGAGTGCTCATTGCTCTGGGTTAAAAATGGTAAGTCTGCCCTATTCCCACTGGGTCGGCTGACTGGCCTGCCAGTGGACGAGCTCCCAGACTTGAGACTACCCTGGAAGGTGGACTGTATCAAAAACCTTGGCATCCATATTGCCCACAGAAAGCAGCGGACATAAGATTTAAATCTGAGCTGTTGGTTCTGTAATCAGTGCCCTTCCATTGCATTCTGGAACACATTGAACTTATCCCTGATAGGGAATATAGCGCTAATAAAATGATGTCATTACCTAGGTGTTTGTATGTCCCGCAGGACGCTATGTATGAGATTCCTCTAGGGGTGTTCTGCAAACTGGACTAGTTATTGGTGGAGCTTCTATGGGCCGGCAAAAGATGTAGAATAGGTCTTAATACCCTTAAGGGGGAATGGGATAGAGGAGGGATGAAAGTTCCAAATTTAGAATTATACTGTCTGGCTGCACAGCTGCAGCACGCTGTCCATTGGTTAGATTTGGAGTATAATTTGCAAAAGTCATTACTGAAGGGCACGCATGATGGGCATCAACTCAGAGCCCTGTTGATGAGAGGGCGGGGTATACCTGCTGAATTCCTACATGTGATCCATCTGATGGGCAGTCTCTGGGAAAGAGCGGTGCAGCGAGTGTTACACCATATGTATTAGACATAGGCATGTGGATATTGTGATCTTTCATGCAGATAGGGCAACTGATGGCAGTAGATAAAAGGCAGCAAGGGGGGCTGCACAATGTTTTTGAACCTCTACTCAGTTTGACGCTTCATCACCATGCAGGAAGTGACTGAGATGTTTGATCTGGGTGGTTGACAATTACTCCAGTATGCCAAAATCGTGGCCATGGCACAAAGCAAGGACTGCCATTGCCTGAGGACCCCACACAGACACTGGTATCTATGCTATCCATGGCAGAAAGATGTAGACTCATAACACACTTATTCTGTGCACTATGCACAGACAGATCACTGGTACCACTGCGTATAGAGGAGACTTGGCAGTGCATAAGCGATGAGCCTATTACCCTTAACGACTGATAAAAATACACACAGGAGTCCATAGGGTGTCCATCTGTGCTGGGTTTAAGCAGTTACAATATAACATGGCCCATATGGCCTATCTGTCCCCTACTCATTATATACTCCACCAGAGATCAGCACTGTGCATGCTGTGGTGTTTTCGTGGTGGACTTCCTACATGTTGTGTTGCCCAGTTATCATATCAGATTGAATGAAAATACTTCCCCAACTTAAGCGCGCAACAGAGTAGAATGCTGTGGAAGATTAGCCAATATTTACAGTGAATCCTCCCTGACAATCCCCTCAAAATATTAAGTAGGCAATTCACAGTACTAGAACTCACAGCAATTAGCTGGCTGAATGCATGAACACCCTCATAGGAGGCCTGGGAGAAAGACCGAATACAATGGGCTGTTGCAGTGGAGGCACAAGTGAGGGGAACACACAGAGATGAGAAAGTAGCAGATGCCCTGCTCTACTGGAGTGTAGTGACACAGGCGCTGCTAGAGCCCCCTGGGAGTGACCAGCTTAAACTTGACACACTAACTGAAGCACTAGGCTAAAGCGACTATGGAGTAGTGTGAAAAAGTAGCCTCTTTCTAGCATGGTCATGCCCATTTTTTACCTGTTTGTCAGTGTGTTTGACTGTGTCAGTGGGATCCTGCTTACCAGGACCCCAGTGCTTATGGTTTTTGGCCTGTTTGTCAGTGTGTTTAACTGTGTCACTGGGTTCCTGCTAACCAGGATCCCAGTGCGTATGCTCTCTCCCCTTTTAAAGTTATTGTTGGATACTGTTAAAAAAAGTATTCCACTCACAATTGGCATACTGGTGCCCCCTTAGTAGTCCCTAGTAAATGGTACTTAGGTACCTAGGACATTGGGGTTCCAGGGGATCCCTAAGGGCTGCCACATTACCTTTTCCACCCAAAGGGAGCCCATGCAAAGGCTTCTACTGGACTGCCATTGCAGCCTGCTTGAAATGGTGCATACACCCTTTCACAGACATTTTTCACTGCACCAGGTCACTTATAAGTCACCTATATGTCAGGTCTTCCAACCCTGAATATTAGGTGCAAAGTACCTGTGTGTGAGGGCACCTCTGCACTAGCAGAGGTGCCCTCACAATGTCCAGGACCATTTTCCCAGACTTCATGAATGTGAGGACACCATTTTACACGTGCACTGGGCATAGGTCAATACCTATGTCCAGCTTCACAATGGTAACTCTGAATATGACCATGTAAGCCACTAAGATTGTGGAAATCCGGTATTGGGGGGCAAATTCCATGCACCCTGGGGGCTCTATGATGGACCCCCAGTAATCCCATACCATCCTTCTGAATTTTTCCAGGGAGCCTCAGCTACTGCCACCTCACAGACAGGTTTTCTGTCCCAAGGTCCAGCTGTCCAACCTTGGTGGAGATAAGAGTTTGCCTCTCCAAACAAGACAGTACCACTGTGAACCATGTGTTTTGCAGTTGCCAAAGCTTGTGTGCGACCTTCCAAGAAGGTCCTCATGCACGCACAGCTCATACCCCCAGCACTCCTCCGCAATGCACAGCGTCCTGAGTTGTTCTCCAGCAGCATGGGATCCTTTTGTGTTGTGTTGCATGGGCCCCCATTTTACACCAACTATGTCCCTATACTATGGGACTTCTGTGCATGCTGACTGGTCTTCTGAGGACTCTCTGAGTTGCTGAGAGTCTCTCTGTCTCCACCTCCTGGGTAGAGGCCACCAGGTCCCTCCTGGTCCCGGGCAGTGCCATTTTCCACTAACTGCATGCTTTGTGTGTGCCAAGGCTTGTTGAACGAATCCAGCAACGCAAACCAGTCTGCTATCATCCATTGGGCGCTGGACATCATCTGCACCAAACAGGAACCCCCATCCATCTTCTTGAGTGCAGTACTGACTGTTCTTCTTTACCAGTGGTTCTTCTTTTGCACCTTCATCTGGGTTAGCTGAGGCTCCTGTTCTCTCTGGACTCTTCAGTTTCTTGGACTTGGTCTCCTTCTTCCACAGTTCTTCCGGTCCCGGAATCCATCATTGGTGTCTTGTAGTCTCTTCTGGTTCGTGCATCATCTTCTATCACATGTTCTTGTGTGTTCTATGAAACTTACTGTGGGTTACTCCTGCTTTCCTAGGCTCTGGGGTGGGTTCTATTACTTACCTTTGGTGTTTTCTTAAACTCCCAGCACCCCTCTACACATTACACTTGCCTAGGTGGGAAACCGACGTTTGCATTCCACTATTGTAGTATATGGTTTGTATTCTCCCTAGGCCCATTTCTATCTATTGCGGTTTTTCACTATTTGCACTGTTTTCTAACTGTTTTACAGCTATGTCTGCATTCTAGTGTACATATTGTGTATATTACTTACCTCCTAAGGGAGTATAGTCTCTAAGGTATTTTTGGCATTTGTGTCACCAAAATAAGTACCTTTATTTTTGTGCTACTGAATATTTTCTTTCATGTGTGTAAGTACTGTGTGACAACAGTGGTATTGCCTGAGATTTGCATGTCTCTGATATAAGCCTTGGGTGCTCAGCTACAGCTACCCCTAGGCAGCCTGGCTCCTAGACACTGACTCCATTTCACTGATAAGGGATAAATGGACCTGGTGTAAGGTGTAAGTAGCTTTAGTACCCACTACAAACCAGGCCAACTGTACTTTGCCATTAAAATCTTTTGCAATGCAATGTACACTGTACTATTACTTATACTGCCAATTAAGAAACATGCACAAAAAAAATGAATGTAATCTTTGCTCAGCTCTAAATTCGTGCTACTGCAAAACTGACCCAAAGACAATCTTTACACATGTTAGCACTATCAGAGGAGACTAAATATTAATAATAATAATAATAATAATAATAATAGTAATACATTTATTTTCGCACTTCATGTCTCACTATTCAGGCTTCTAACAGCAGTAAATAGCATGTGTTAATATAATTGCCTTTTAGTACTACTTTATTTACCAACCTGGACACAATAGGAAGCTGAGTCAGCATTTTCAGCCGCACACTTAATTGCTCAAGTACTTACGTTTACATGAATGAGCCATCCTAAATGATAAGCTAAAACAGAAGTCCTAGTTTTAGTAGTAGTCGTATTTTTTCTCACAAAAACTCATGAAAATACATTTAGTGCATCTTAAATATATTGTAACACTCCAATACTGACACTTGTATGTGTAGGATGTGTCTTTGAAAACCTCCGTTTGTCATACGTTGCAAGTGCTTGCAAAAAACATTTAGGCCCAGAGATAAGAAAAGTGGCGCTTCATGTCACAAAGCATCACTTTTCTTGCAGCCCATTGAGCCCCCCCTAATGCCACCATGTGTGTGCTGTATTTAACATACAGCGCACCATGGAGCAGGTTAGGGACAATAACGTCATAATTTTTTATGCTATTGTTGTACTTTGCAGGCTTAGCACCTAAAATGTTGGCGCTATTCCTGCAAAGTACATAGAGGCCCATTAAAAATAATAGTGTGCCACCTTCTCTCTGCAGGCATTAAACTGTTTGCTAAAAGTGGGTCAGTGGAATCTCATAGATTCCACTGCGTCATTTTAGTTAGCCCCGTAAAGGGGGAATGCTCCTTCTGCATACATTATGCCTGGCACAGTCATAATGTGGCGCAACGTTTTCCAAAGTGGCGCAATACGTGCATTGCACCACTTTGTAAATATGGCGCAGCATTTTTGTCACACTATCACCACATTAGCGTAAAAAAATTATGCTAATATGGTGATAGTTGGCGCTTAATTTTGGGTCTTACTTTTTATATCAACGAAGAAGTTCCATATTGTAATATTATGTGCTACATTTTCCACTAAATACATTTAGAATCATCACAGCCATGTTTATACTGCTTATGTACAATCTGAATGAGCATCTCATTTGGGAAAAGGACTTTAATTGTACTTTTTTAATTATCTATACTTGAAAGTACACCTTTAACTATTACAGTGGAAGACAATGAGATTGTTACACCATTTAAAACCAAGCAACTGTTATACGTAAATAGGATTTCAGCTAGGTATTTTCTGTTAATGTTGTGCTTCACACATTATTGCACACTAACTGTCTTTCCAGTGTGTTCATTAGTACTTTTGGGATACCGAGAAACAATACTAATGTTAGTCTTCTGGGAACAACGTAATGTGAAATGCTGCATCTAGTTTGATTGCCGCATATCATATATGGGCATAATGTTTGTAGTAGCAGTAAATAGCAATTGTCTCGTCCCTCTAATAATATTCTAAGATGCTGGCTGGACATGTTTATAATTATCTTTAGTTTGAGTATGCCCGTAGCCTAAAGGTAGGGAAGCGCCTGTGTTGGAATAAATGTTGCGCTGCTATAAATGTTCTGAAATGATTTAATTAACTAAACCATGTTACATTGATTAATGGTATCTGTTGTGTACTCTTCATTTAGAGGTATTGCAACATTGAAACCATTGACACTTTACAAAAGGGATGAAAAAGTAGAATTTCAATGTAGCCATCTTTGTGAGAGTCTGCGATTAGACACAAGAATTGTTTGGAGTGATTTTAGTTGCCTAACGTTAACACCGGTATGCCTATTCAGTGGTTCGATGATTGCATAATCCAGGATGGCTTATTAATTATATAGAATGCGACTATATGCAAAGGTACATACGCAGATCTAAGTGTAGATTCCATTTTATTAACTCTGCACCTACGTCATATTGCATGTTCATATTGAGGTCAAACACGACATGGAATGACATAATAAATTATAGTATTTCAGAAAAAAGCTAAATACTTTAAATCCCCGTTCCAACAAAACAAACAGACAAAGTTACATTTTTCTTTTTTGTAAAATTGAGAAACCTCCTTATGAGTAAAATGTCCACTTTTTATGCTCCTGCCTAAAGTGTGCTTTGGAGAAATGGCACGTGATTTGACCGCGATTGGCAGTGGAAAAGAGGACAGGGAAATAAAAGGGCATATTTAAGAGCCACTAGCACCATGCTAATGCCACATTAGCGTAATTTTTTATGCTCGTGTGCCGTTAGAAGGCCAAAAACACTGCTCCATCTTTACAGAGTGGCACAATGCATGCTTTGCACAACTTCGTAACCCTTTGCGCTACATTATGCCTGCACAAGGCATAATGTATGCAAAGGGGGGTTCCCCCGTTAGGGAGGGGCCAAACAAATGGCACCAGGAAATCTAAGTGATTTCCTTGCACCATTTTTTTCAGCACTTTGAATGCCTGCTCAGAGTAGATGTGAAAAGGGGGCACACAATTGTTTACAACAGGACTCTGTAACATGTCTAAGATCATGGAATTGTCCCCCATTCCAAATCTGGTTTTGGGGAGCCAGTTCCATGCATCCTGCCAGTACTGCCAAACCAGCTCTCTGAGGCTTGCACTGCAACTACAGCTACTGCCACCTCACAGACAGGGCTCTGCCCTCCTGGGGTCTGAGCAGCCCAGTCCCTTTGGAAATAGGTGTTACAGGCTGGGGAGGGGTAGCCTCCCCCAGCCTCTGGAAATGCTTTGAAGGGCACAGATGGTGCTCTCCTTGCATAAACCAGTCTACACTGGTTCAGGGACCCCCTCTCCCCTGCTCTGGCGGAAAACTGGACAAAGGAAAAGGGAGTGACTACTCCCCTGTCCATCACCACTCCAGGGGTGGTGCCCAGAGCTCCTCCAGTGTGTCCCAGACTTCAGCCATCTTGCTTTGCAAGGTGTGGGGGCACTCTGGAGGGCTCTGAGTAGCCAGTGCCAGCTGGTGATGTCAGAGACCCCTCCTGATAGGTCAATACCTGATAATGTAGCCAATCCCCCTCTCATGGCTATTTAGGGTCTCTCCTGTGGGTTCTCTTCAGATTCTGCTTGCAGGTTTTCTTCAGGAATCCTCTGCAACAACTTCAGACTCTTCTGACCTTGGATCAACTGGAGCCTGCTCCAAGAAACGTTGTAACTGCAACAAAGTGTCTACAAGAGACACTTTTCTTCAGCAACCTCAGCTCCAAGTCAGCAACTGCATCAGTTTCCACACTGTGCATGCTCTGGGGACTCCCTGCCTTCATCCTGCACCAGAAGGACCAATGAAATCCCCTGTGGAGTGACACAGTCACTCCCCTGCTTCAAGCAGGCACCTTCCAAGGCAACGACCGGTAACCTGGGACTCCTCTCACGGCGACGAGTGTGCTCCTAAGGACACAGAGGGTGGACATCATTGGCATAGACTGTCCTGAGGTCTTGCTGATGCAATTTGGAGGAGTTGAGACCTTGCCTTCCCCCAGAACGACGGTACCCCTGTGTATTGTGTCTTCTTGGCCTCCTGAGGCCTCTGTGAACTTTTTACAAAATTCCTTCATGCACATCCTGGCCCAGGTCCCCAGCACTCCACCCTGCGATGCACAACTCGCTGAGACACATATGCAGTGCCCATCATTATGCTGCTATTTGCCATAATTATTTACACATGCACGAGTACAATGCTACTGTACAGCAAGAATTCTGAGCCTTACAGGTATAACAGTGACTTAACTTCTGTTCCTCTGAAGAAGGGTTTGATTTTCTTCTTTGTCCAGGAGCAGCAGCAATGGCAGGACTTGTGTGACTGGGTTCATGGTGACAGGAAATGGGAAAAGTGGAAGTAGGAGAGTTTTGTCTTTTTATCCCTCCTGGTCCACCAACTAAGGTGTGGAGGTTCAGCCACCACAGTTGCGTCAGTAGGAATTCACATTGCGATTGGCTTGGCTAGAAAAGGGGCTGAAATCCCACCTCCAGCTTCTTTAGCCAATGGCACTGTTGATGCGGCTGGAGATTCTCTGCGGTGACCGAGGACTGTCAGCTGTCTTTTGCCTATGTTCCTGCTAACATCTAAAGAGGGCGGGTGTACCATCATGATGGCAGATGGGATTTTGGACAGAAAATCGATGGTGGTACCATAATCAACAAGATCTAAATCAGCCCCTAAGTTCCCACTTACAGAAGGCCGGCCCAATTACATTGGGTTTCTTTGCTTTGTAAAGCATGATCCAAGCAAATGTGTTGTAACACCACCCCCTGGTTTATCATTTCATTATTGCTACTTAGGACAAACTATAAGCAACTAGAGTGAGCGTAGCATAAGACTTATGGTGAAAAGGTCAAATCCAACTGAAAAGTGCTGTCAAGGAATGTTCATGACATGCTATGCTGCACAGGCAGACTACTTCTGTAATTCAATTTCAAATGCTCAATCTTCATCCAAGGATATTTTTGTGATTTTAGAATCACTTTTAGATCTGGTGCAAGCACTCCCAACTACATCTATTTCAAAACAACGAATATTGCTAAGTTGTTTTTCTTGCAATAAAAATGTTGATATTTATTCTTCCTTGCTTGTTTCTGGTGGCTTGGGGCAGAGTGTTTCTTCATGTAACTTCTCTCCTTATGCCTTGATGGAATTTCATTTAGTTGATTGCATGTTGCTCAAATCTTTGCGGGTTCCATTAAATAGGGCTTTGCACATGATCGTCATCCTCCTGAGGTTATGAGAAAGATAAGGTTTGTGCTTTATCCCCCACTTACTCCACCTTTTAAGTTTTTGTTTGAGGGAAGGCAGGGTTCCAACGATATGGAAACACGCTATGGGGTCCCTTTTCTTAAAACAAACACTCTTACTGCTATTGTATGGGCAAACTTTCAGCCTATTTCTCTGTTGCCAATTTATGCCACAATTTTGGAAAAGCATTTTAATTGTCAACACTCTACCTTCCTTGAGAGCCATAATTTGGTCTGGCATCCTCTCAGGCCTTAGAACAGGAATTACTCTTCTCAGAGCGGTGGAACATCATAGGAAGCAACTAGAAAGTGGTAGTACGGATGTGCTCATTCTCTTAGATCTCAGCACTGTCTTTGATACAGTGTCCCACTCTGTAATGTGTTAAGGACTAACTGAAATTGATATTCAGGATTCTGCCCTATCCTAGTTAGCATTTCTTCAAGATCACACTTTCCAGGTCTTTTCCAAATTCCATAAATCCTCAGCAATGCATCTGATGTGTGGTATGCTTTAGGGTTTATCCCTGAGCCTACAACTTTTAAAATGTATTTTCACCCCTTAGCTGACCTTGTTGAGGGCCATGGATTGTCTCTTTTTATGAATGCAGATGACACTCAAACCAGTGTGTCACTTAGAGCAGATGATGTAAAAGGTGCGTCCATTTCCTGCCTTTGCCTTAATGAGGTGACAGGGTAGATGAGAACAAGTTACCTTAAGTTGAAAGGTGACAAGAACAAGGTACTTTTGGGCTCTCAGGCATGGCCAACAGATCTTGTACTGCTGCCTACTCCTTGGAAAGTGGTTAAGAACTTGTTCTCAAAGGACGTCCAAATATCTAAGATCATGTCCTGCTGCTTCTTGTTACTTAAATATCTCAGAAAGATTATTTGGCTGCTCCCTCTCTCTGCTCAAAGAAACATTGTACAATTATAAATCATTTCTGGGATAGACTATGGAAACTTTATCTACATTGGTGCACCAAATAAGTTGTTGAGGAGAATTTAGATTGAACAAAACTCTGCATTTTGCTTTGTCACATACCTAGACACTCTTCAGTTGCCATTCATTTATGAACCCTTCATTGGCTTTCTATATAGAAGCATATTAATTTCAAATAACTGTGCTATATGCCCAATGCCTTGAATGGATGTGGCTCCTCTTATCTCAGGGTGCTGCATTACTTTTATTTTCCGAGATGCTTTCTTCACTTGGGTCATCAGCTCCTGGCTAGCATACCTTTGCCAGGTACAGTGGCAGGTCTCCTTGGACATACTTTATTATTGAAAATCTGGCTATTGTAAGATTATTTAATGATTTTAGGATTTCTGGGGTCAATATTTGGGTCACTGGGACCCCATGCACCTTAGGGGTAGCAATGTGCTTTACAAATGCATTATTATTATTATTATTATTATTATTATTGTTGTTATTATTATTATTACACATGAGCACAAAACCAGCCTTTTCTGAGTCCCAGATAATCTTTGGAGGGAATATAAGTCATAATTGGTATTGCTCATTTGATAACCTTCTTTCCAAAACGCATCTACTACATGCCAAAAAAACACAAATTTTAATTGGCTAGACATCATCATAACTATTGGGATCATTTATATCAACGTGAAAGGACCACCGACTGGCCAGGTCTTCAGAAACTAAGACCTTCACTTCCTTTTAGAAAAAGTGTTTTAAAATTATTTTCTGGGCAAAAACAGTCTTACACCTTATAGACACTTTTTCTTCATTTACAACAACAGCCTGGAAGAATCAAGTCTGTGTCTCCATAATCGACGGGCAAGAGAGAAGGGAGGCCATAGTCACCGCTGTATCCCTAGATTGAGATCACCGTAAACAAACAGTACTAGGCTCTAACCCCCCCTAGCTCACAGAGTGAGATCTTCCAACCACCTAGTCAGAGCTGACCGGATTCTGTTCCCCAGAGCACCGCTTACTGTTACTCTTGAGCCTATGTAGGCTCACCCCCAAGCCATGTGTAGCTAACAGCCTCGCCCTCCAATTTTCCAGGGTCTGGGGCTCCACTTTCAATCATTCAAAGGCAATACAATATCGGAGTACCACCATGGCCATAAATAGGAAATACTTTTCCTTTTTTTCCTCCCTATTCTCCGCAGAGTCCATTACACCTAATAATACTAAAGAGGGTGAAAGACAAACCCACCCCTTAATAACTACGCTGAGAAACTGTTCCACCGCCAAAAAAACCATGGCTTCAGTTTAGGGCAAGCAGAAAACATGTGCAGGATTTCAGCTTCAGCCCCCCCACAACAACGGTTACATTTTCCACCAGAACAACCCCATTTAGAGACCTTGGCCGGAGTATAATATAGGTTAAATGGAGTTTTATAGTGTTGGGTCTTTAAGTTGGCCATGGGAAAAGTTTTATTTGCCATCTCTAGTGACTATTCCAGTCATAGCCCTTCCTGACCAAAATGCATACCCCATTTTTCGTTCTGGAGAGCAAGATCATCACACTTCGTGTCTATTAATAAATGATGAAGTGTTCATATCCTATCCCTAGGCACAATAGCATCTATAATCAGGGATTTTAACCATGTGGGGAGTTTCTTTTTGTGGTGATGAAAGAAACCCCATATTTGCAAAAACTTGAAGAAGTGCATCTACATGAGATCACACTGTGGCCCTCATTCTAACCCCGGCGGTCTCAGACCGCCGGGGCCAGGGTCGGCGGGAGCATTCTGACCGCGGCGGTTTGGCCGCGGTCAGAAAGGGTAAACCGGCGGTCTCCCGCCGGTTTACCGCTGCCCTTAGAATCCCCCATGGCGCGCCATGGGGGATTCTGACACCCCCTACCGCCATCCTGTTCCTGGCGGTTCGCCCGCCAGGAACAGGATGGCGGTAGGGGGTGCCGCGGGGCCAATGGCATGGGCACGGCAGGGGCCCCCGTAAGAGGGCCCCACAAAGTATTTCAGTGTCTGCCTAGCAGACACTGAAATACGCGACGGGTGCAACTGCACCCGTCGCACCTTCCCACTCCGCCGGCTCAATTCTGAGCTGGCATCTTAGTGGGAAGGTTGATTTGCCCTGGGCTGGCGGGCGGCCTTTTGGCGGCCGCCCGCCAGCCCAGGGCAAATCCCAAAATACCCTCAGCGGTCTTTCGACCGCGGAGCGGTATTTTGGTGGGGGAACTTCGGTGGGTGGCCTCCGCCACCCGCCGAAGTTAGAATCACCCCCTGTGTCTGTAATTCCATGAAGGATTTAGGCAGTGTGTTAGAATATAAATCCCAACCCTTCCCACACTGTCTCCAAATGCCGAAAATCGGGCCTTGAAAAATTGAAGAAGGAATTCCCAAATGAAATCTGCCTTTTTAGCTGCACCCATACCATATATGTTCCACGTAAAACCTTAAATTGTGTTCTTTTAAATTAACTTGGTTCTATGCATCTTACAAACCAGCCCTTAGCCATCGAGAATAACGTCATTTTGCATATAGCTACACCCTGCTGTGTCCCCTCTAATTTATAATGTCATGTGCTGCAGGAAACATGTATAATAATATAACGTAAAATGAGGGACTGCCCATCCACCCTGGGATCTTGGGAGGATCATATATTTCAGGGCTCTTCTGGGTTTAGTATACCCCCAGAGAAAGTTGCTACTGATTGCCTCTAGCTTGGCCAGCCACGTTCTAGTGAACTCTAAGGGGATTGATCGAAATAGGTAAAGTAATTTTGGGAGTATATTCATTTTCAGTACGTTACAGCGTCCCAGCAGAGAAAGATTTAAATAATGAATTCTAGCCAGGTCCCTTTTTATTTTAGCTAGCAAAGGGGCCATATTTTGTTCCTCCAGCTGGTCAACTGAAGCCAAGATTCTAAAACCTAGATATACAGCCTCAGCAACGACCTGAATATCCCTGATACTGGTATGGCCTGAACAAATAACCTGGGTCTTATCTTTATTTCATTTATAGCCCGAGTGTATACCAAATAGTTTAGCTTACCTTTCAATTTCCTTAAGAACTTTCTCTGGATCAGTTGTAATAACAGCCACATCATTAGCATAGGTGAAAACCTTGTAAGTCTCCCCCTGGTGGACAATTGTAGTACTATATCAGACTCTTCTAATTTGAAAAAAAGGGTCTCTATATAATGCAAATAGCAGGGGTGAACAAGCACAGCCCTGCCTAGTGCCTCTAGAGACCGTACCCAGGCTTTTGGAGACTTGTATATAGCTTTAATAGCTGTTCGAAAGCCTTCCCCAAGCCCCTTTTATCTCAAAGTCTCCCATAAGAATGCCCAGGAGACTTGATTGAATGCCTTTTCAGCATCAAGAGGTGTTTGATATAATTCCGCCAGATTGAACAAAGAAATAACGCTTCCTATGTGGTCGACTGTGCTTCTACCCGGAATGAACCCATGCTGTTTTCTGCATACCATTGGGGAGATAACCCTTGCCATCCTGCTAGCTAGGATCTTAGCGTATATTTTCCCAACACAATTCAGCAATAAATTTGGTCTGTAAGGTCCCGGAGAGCCGGAGGGCTTATTCTTTTTCATAAAGACTACTATAGTGGCTTCCTCCAAAGTCATTGGAGGTTGGCCCTGCTGGGCAGTTAGGCAGGTTGTGAGAAGGTAGCCTCTTTCTAGCCTTGTTACCCCCACTTTTGGCCTGTTTGTGAGTGTATGTCAGGGTGTTTTCACTGTCTCACTGGGATCCTGCTAGCCAGGGCCCAGTGCTCATAGTGAAAACCCAATGTTTTCAGTATGTTTGTTATGTGTCACTGGGACCCTGCTAGTCAGGACCCCAGTGCTCATAAGTTTGTGGCCTATATGTATGTGTTCCCTGTGTGAGGCCTAACTGTCTCACTGAGGCTCTGCTAACCAGAACCTCAGTGGTTATGCTCTCTCTTTACAAATTGTCACTAACAGGCTAGTGACTAATTTCACCAATTCACATTGGCATACTGGAACACCCTTATAATCCCCTAGTATATGGTACTGAGGTACCCAGGGTATTGGGGTTCCAGGAGATCCCTATGGGCTGCAGCATTGCTTTTGCCACCCATAGGGAGCTCTGACAATTCTTACACAGGCCTGCCATTGCAGCCTGAGTGAAATAACGTCCATGTTATTTCACAGCCATTTACCACTGCACTTAAGTAACTTATAAGTCACCTATATGTCTAACCTTTATCTGGTAAAGGTTGGGTGCTAAGTTACTTAGTGTGTGTGCACCCTGGCACTAGCCAAGATGCCCCCACATTGTTCAGGGCAAATTCCCCGGACTTTGTGAGTGCGGGGACACCATTACACGCGTGCACTATACATATGTCACTACATATGTATAGCGTCACAATGGTAACTCCGAACATGGCCATGTAACATGTCTAAGATCATGGAATTGTCACTCCAATGCCATTCTGGCATTGGGGAGACAATTCCATGATCCCCTGAGTCTCTAGCACAGACCCGGGTACTGCCAAACTACCTTTCCCGGGGTTTCACTGCAGCTGCTGCTGATGCCAACCCCTCAGACAGGTTTCTGCCCTCCTGGGGTCCAGCCAGGCTTGGCCCAGGAAGGCAGAACAAAGGACCCCCTCAGAGAGAGGGCGTTACACCCTCTCCCTTTGGAAAAAGGTGTCAGAGCAGGGGAGGAGTAGCCTCCCCCAGCCTCTGGAAATGCTTTGATGGGCACAGATGGTGCCCATCTCTGCATAAGCCAGTCTACACCAGTTCAGGGATACCCCAGCCCTGCTCTGGCTCGAAACTGGACAAGGGAAAGGGGAGTGACCACTCCCCTGACCTGCACCTCCCCTGGGAGGTGCCCAGAGCTCCTCCAGTGTGCTCCAGACCTCTGCCATCTTGGAAACAGAGGTGCTGCTGGCACACTGGACTGCTCTGAGTGGCAAGTGCCAGCAGGTGACGTCAGCGACTCCTTCTGATAGGCTCTTACCTGTGTTGCTAGCCTATCCTCCTTCCTAAGTAGCCAAACCTCCTTTTCTGGCTATTTAGGGTCTCTGCTTTGGGGAATTCTTTAGATAACGAATGCAAGAGCTCATCAGAGTTCCTATGCATCTCTCTCTTCACCTTCTGCCAAGGAATCGACCACTGACTGCTCTGGACGCCTGTAAACCCGAAACAAAGTAGCAAAGACGACTACTGCAACCTTGTATCGCTGATCCAGCTACCTTCTCGACTGTTTTCCTGGTGGTGCATGCTGTGGGGGTAGTCTGCCTCCTCTCTGCACTAGAAGCTCCGAAGAAATCTCCAGTGGGTCGACGGAATCTTCCCCCTGCAACCGCAGGCACCTAAAGACTGCATCACCGGTCCTCTGGGTCCCCTCTCAGCACGACGAGCGTGGTCCCTGGAACTCAGCAACTCTGTCCAAGTGACTCCCACAGTCTAGTGACTCTTCAGTCTAAGTTTGGTGGAGGTAAGTCCTTGCCTCCCCACGCTAGACTGCATTGCTGGGTACTGCGTGATTTGCAGCTGTTCCGGCTCCTGTGCACTCTTCCAGGATTTCCTTTGTGCACAGCCAAGCCTGGGTCCCCAACACTCTAACCTGCAGTGCACTACCTCCTGAGTTGTCCTCCGGCGTCGTGGGGCCTTCTTTTGTGACTTTGGTTGAGCTCCGGTTCACTGCTCTTCGTAGTGCCTGTTCCAGCACTTCTACATGTGCTGCTTGCTTCTGAGTGGGGTCTTTGACTTGCTGGACGCCCCCTCTGTCTCCTCACACAATTGGCAACATCCTGTTCCCTCCTGGGCCACAGCAGCATCCAAAAACCCTAACTATGACCCTTGAAGCTAGCAAGGCTTGTTTGCGGTCTTTCTGCACGGAAACACCTCTGCAAGCTTCTTCACGATGTGCGACATCCATCCTCCAAAGGGGAAAGTCCAAGTCCTCTTCGTTCTTGCAGAATCCACAGCTTCTACCATCCAGTGGCAGCTTCTTTGCACCCACAGCTGGCATTTCCTGGGCATCTGCCCACTCCCAACTTGATCGTGACTCTTGGACTTGGTCATCTTGTTCCACAGGTACTCTCATCTGGAAATCCATCATTTTTGCATTGCTGGTGTTGGTCTTCCTTGCAGAATTCCCCTATCACAACTTCTGTGCTCTCTGGGGAACTTAGGTGCACTGTGCACCCACTTTTCAGGGTCTTGGGGTGGGCTATTTTTCTAACCCTCACTGTTTTCTTACAGTCTCAGCGACCCTCTACAAGCTCACATAGGTTTGGGGTCCATTCGTGGTTCGCATTCCACTTCTAGAGTATATGGTTTGTGTTGCCCCCATACCTATGTGTTCCCATTGCAATCTATTGTGACTGTACATTGCTTACACTGTTTTCTATTGCTATTACTGCATAATTTTGGTATTGTGTACATATATCTTGTGTATATTTGCTATCCTCATACTGAGGGTACTCACTGAGATACTTTTGCCATATTGTCATAAAAATAAATTACCTTTATTTTTAGTATATCTGTGTATTGTGTTTTCTTATGATATTGTGCATATGACACCAGGGTACAGTAGGAGCTTCACACGTCTCCTAGTTCAGCCTAAGCTGCTCTGCTAAGCTACCCTTTTCTATCAGCCTAAGATGCTAGACACCTCTTCTACACTAATAAGGGATAACTGGACCTGGTGCCGAGTGTAAGTACCCCTTGGTACCACTACAAACGAGGCCAGCCTCCTACACAGGTTGATAACATATCGTTCTTCAGCTCTTGAAAAAAATTCTTGTAAAACTCGAGTGGCAGGGCATCAAGCCCCAGAGCTTTGCCTGTGGCCAAGGAACTCAAATGTTCCTGAACTTCCTCTGAGGATATTAGGGTCTCTAACAGGTTTTGTTCCCCTTGACGAAGCCTAGCTGTTTTTAGCCCCTCTAGGAATCCCACAGAGTCTCAATAATCGCCAGTTGCTTGTACTTGAGTGCCAGTGTATGAGTACTCATAAAATTCTTATAAAGATTTTAAGATCCCCTCTGGTTTTTCTTCTATGCCCCTATCTGCCACACTTTGCCTTACCCATATAGCCAGAACTTTTCCAGTGGATTTGCCATATTCATAGTGTTCAGCCTTGAACATCTGGTATTTGACTGCTGCATCATTGCTAAGATGCTGATGAGCCTTAAACTTCAACACTGATATCTCGGCCTGTATTGTAGTAGCCTCTCCCCCATTTTTAAGCAATGCATCAGTTTACCCTCTGCTTGCCTGAGCTGTTGATACAGGCTAGTGACTTCTAACTCCCTCACCTTCTGCAGGTGTAAGCTGAAGCTCAGAGTCTCTCCTCTGACTCCTGCCTTTAAAGCACCTCACACCAGTCCTGGTGAGGCTCTGCCTCCATTTACCTCTAAGAATTGTGTTAACCAAATACGCATGTAGTCTATGTAGGCAGGCTCGGCTAGTAATTTTCTATCAAATGTCCAGGTTCAACGGGGCCTAGAAAGTGAAGTTATTGGTAGAACCAAAATGAAGGGATTATGGTCAGATAAGATTCTAGGGGAGAGTTCTATTTCCGCTTCACAGGCTAGGGCTGCTGTGGTAAAAAAGTGATCAATGTGAACCAGTTTATTATGAGGAGAGTAGTAGTATGCATAACGAGGATCTGGGGCTTTAAGTTTTCCCCAGACATCAATTAGGGCATTATCCTTTACCAGCCTCTTTAATGCTTCAAACACCTTGGGTTTGCGGCCTTCATCGTTATCAGAGCTAGCTAGACCCTTATTCACCTGAAGATGAATATTAAAATCACCACAAATTACTATCAGAGAGGACCATGCAGCTAATTCCAGGTTTAAAGCCTCATCTACATTTGATCCATAAATACTAACAAGGGTGAACTCGGCCTCTCCACCTTACATTTTAGGATAACCAAGCTTTCACCTTTATCCACCAGGACACGACCTTGAGTACAGGTGGAACTCCTAGCCATGACTGCCACCCCTCCTATTGTCACCATCTGCTGTGTGTAGGCTAGAAGTGTCAGCCCTAGCATTTTCAGCATATCCTGCCTGCCCCAGGGGATGTGTGTCTCTTAAATGCAAACAATGTCTGGCTGTAATAATTTCAGACCCACTGCCACCCTCATTCCTTTTTGGGAGTTATTTAGACCGCACATATTGATAGTACGTAATCTCACCTTATACCTCACATGGTTGCTTCTGACTACCCATTGGCCACCCCTGCCTTACATTTGCTTAGCACTGCTTGAGGATTTATCGACCATTGACTTTTGCTAGATAATCTTCCTAAAAGTGTGAGTGATGTGTCTTGCCCATACACACACATTTGCTTTTTGCCTTCGCCTTTTCTTAGCCCACTCTTCCCCCCATCACTCCCTTCCTACCCCAAGTTCCCTCTGTGCCCCGCACCCTCTCCCTTCCACCGCTCCTCCCCTTCACCTCCATGCTGGCTACCCCCACTGCCTCATGGAGGGCACAGGACTAAGCAGTCCCATTCCACAATGAGTTTGCATTCCTCTCGTTCACCCAGACCACATATCATATAACTTTTAAATAACAAAACCTACAGGTCCCTTAGCCCCCAGGAGAAAAATCAAAAGGCATTGCCTTCCGTTATCTATATACCTGTGAAAGAGAAGGGTAAATCCAAAGAGTACCCCCATCTTCCATCGTAACACGGCTGCCTGCTATTAGAGGGAGTCCAAAAAGTCCATAGCCTTCACTTCAGATAGAAAATAATGAGTCCTGTCATTAACAACCACCTTCAATTTAGCAAGGTTCATCAAAAACACCTGGGAGGATTAGTTTGCAAACTCTCTGTCTTTTTTCCATGGTTTCATGACAAAAGTCAAGTCTAACAAAAAAATCGAATCCCATAGCGGTACGCTTATAGTCTTGACAGGCAAGATTATACAGAGCTTGACTTGCCTGAAAATTATGGAGGTAGATCAGTATTGCCCTGGGCTTTGCACCACCTGCATCTGATTTGGTTTTGATTTTGAAGAGGAAACGGTGAGCTCTCTGGATTTCTCTTTCCCAGTCCCACTGAGCCAGACCCGGAAAAGCTTTCTTGAACAGATTTACCATAAATCCACACAGGTCTACTCCCTCTACCCCTTCCGGAACACCCAGTACTTGAAGGTTATTTGGCCTGAGTATATCTTCTAGGTCCGCCAGTTTCCATTGGCCATCGTCTATATGGGCTTTCATCAAGTCACCAGTCTCTACTTGTACAGCAGTGTTGTCCTCCAGTTTAGAAATTTGGGACTCCACCTCCCCCATAAGCACAGCAAATTCAGAGCATGTTTTAGCAACCCGGCGAATTCATGTCTGCATTTTGCGGCAAGCTAACTGAGTTCTGTGACTTTCGGCCTCAGTCTTTTCTCGATATTCCATAATGCTCTGATGTATAGTTTCCATAGAAATTATACCTATTGGTATTTCAGAGCTAGGGAGTGTACTAGAGCCTTCATGGAGGGGGGGTAGCAGAGTAGTCCCATTGGAGATCTTTGGGTGCCATTGACATTTGTAGACGGCTTGGTGAGCCTGGATAAGGGCTTCTCCTTTTCTTCTTTTTCCTGACGTGGCAGCCCTACCACTTTCAAATTGGCCTGGCAGCTGACCCCAGTCAGAGCTATCACCTTCACCAGAAAGGTCCTGAGCAGGAGGTCTTCCAAACCTGCCTTTTGTCCGCATCCAGGTCAGAATCTTCGTCACTAGTCCAACTTGATTGATCCGACAAGGAAAAGAATTTGTCCACTAAATCCACTAAATCTTTGTCAAGAATCGCCTTGGAGACCGATTGCCTCCTTTCGACGCATTGATTGCCATTTTGTTGACCTGCCACCGTTGTTTGAGCCGTTGCTTGAACCCCATCTCGAATTCCGCCCAGGGGTTGGTTCAGGGTTCTCTTAAGGGTAATACCCTTACACATCTCCAGCACCGCACGCCCATCCTGCAAAATGTTCGGGGAGCCTGTCGCAAAAGAGTTTACAGGTGGTGGGTGAAACAGACACTCACCATTGGGGGGTCCCCATCTGCTACTCACGGTCCATGCCTTGACCCCCATTCTCTATAACACATGCACTTAGTTCTAGCAAATCAGGGTTTTCCACCACCTCCCTTGTTGCTACGTACTAGATGATTTAGCCATTTCGGACACCATATGGGGCTTTCTCTTTAAAAAAATTGCAAGCGGAGCAGACAAAGGCTTTATGTTTGCCAAGGACGTCCACCTCACCTTCTCATGTGCCATTCCTCAATGTTTTGGCTTCATTCAGACTAACCAGATCTGCCACCCTTATCCAGCCTAGACTGCTTCCACATCGACACTGGAGGCACTGCCCTTACCTCTTTTGGAGGCATCTTCCCAGTGTTCTGCCCAAGATGAGCAGTGGTACACTTTAACAGGCGCTCTGCTGTAAGCCGCCGCATAGCAGTTGCCGGTTCCGGATTCCACCTTTGCTGAGTTCAAGCTCAAGGAGCATTCCTCAGGTGAGTGGGTGACAGCCGCCTATAGTGTATTTTTGTGTTTTTATCAGGTTTTATCACAAACTTTGGGGGTCCAGGGCTGTGAGTCTGGTATCTGACAAGGGAAGCAGCGACCAGCCATCTCATGTGGCTGCCATCTTGCCCCCAAAAATAAGACCTCCACTTCCATTGCAGATGACCTTCTGTCTTATTTAGAGGTCCTTTGCATGCCAGTTAGGTATCTGTAAGCCTTCAGAGCAATTGGAATTTGTGTGAATGCTCTGCGAGCTCCAGATTTAGCCAATGTTAGACCTGACAGCCTTAGGGTGGTCACCCCTAACTTTTTGCCTGCCTCCCTCCACTTTTTGGACACAGTTTTTGCTGGCTTTTAGGCTCTGCACACTCAACCACTGCTAACCAGTGCTAAAGTGCATAGGCTCTCTCACTTTAAACATGGTAACCTTGGATCATACCTGATTGGACTATTTAATTTTCTTATGAGTCCCTAGTAATGTACACTATAGGTGCCTAGGGCCTGTAGATTAAATGCTACTAGTGGGCCTGCAGCACTGGTTGTGCCACCCACTTAAGTAGCCTCTTTCCCTTGTCTCAGGCCTGCCATTGCAAGGCCTGTGTGTGCAGTTTCACTGTCACCTCAACTTGGCATTTCAAAGTACTTGCCAAGCCTAGACCTCCCCTTTCTCCACATGTAAGTCACCTCTAATGTGTGCCCTAGGTAACCCCTAGAGCAGGGTGCTGTGTGGGTGAAAGGCAGGACATGTACCTGTGTAGTTTACATGTCCTAGTAGTGTAAAACTCCTAAAATTTGTTTTTACACTACTGTGATGCCTGCTCCCTTCATAGGCTAACATTGGGGCTGCCCTCATACAGTATTTAAGTGGTAGCTGCTGATCTGAAAGGAGTAGGAAGGTCATATTTAGTATGGCCAGAATGGTAATACCAAATCCTGCTGACTGGTGAAGTTGGATTTAATATTACTATTCTAGAAATGCCACTTTTAGAAAGTGAGCATTTCTTTGCACTTAAATCTTTCTGTGCCTTACAATCCACGTCTGGCTGGGCTTAGCTGACAGCTCCTTGTGCATTCACTCAGACACACCCCAAACACAGGGTACTCAGCCTCACTTGCATACATCTGCATTTTGAATGGGTCTTTCTGGGCTGGGAGGGTGGAGGGCCTGCTCTCACACAAAGGACTGCCACACCCCCTACTGGGACCCTGGCAGACAGGATTGAACTGAAATGGGACCTGGTGCACTTCTTAGCCACTCTTTGAAGCCTCCCCCACTTCAAAGGAACATTTGGGTATGAAACAGGGCCTCTGTCCTACCTCACCAGACACTTGCTGGAGAAGAAACCTGAACCAGAACCTGCATCCTGCCAAGAAGAACTGCCTGGCTGCCTAAAGGACTAACCTTTCTACAGAGGACTGCTGCCTTGATGTTGCCCTGCTGCTTTGCTGAACTCTTGTCTGGCTGTAAAAGTTCTCTCCAAGGGCTTGGATAGAGCTTGCCTCCTGTTCCCTAAAGTCTCAGGACCAAAAATGCTTCTCTTTTTCATTTGGACTCTTCGTGCGCCGAAAATTCCGATGCACAGCTTGCTCCGCGGCGAGAAAATCGCCGCACACCGACACTGATCAACGCGACACCTTCGGGGCAACCGGAACTTCGACGCACAGCCTCGCAAGGACAACACTGCCCGACTTCCAGAGGGGAAATTGACGCAACGCCTGCCGTGAGAACGAGAATTCCACGCGCAGCCTCCCGGAACGACACGCAGCCGGAAAACAAGCTGAAGAATCCACGCACAGACCCCGGGACATCTGGTAATCCCGCGACCCACAGAAAGAGACTGTCCGCACGCCGAAAAACGACGCACGACTTCCCGCATGAAAAATAACGATGCAAGTCCGTGTGTGTAGGGGAGAAATCGACGCACACACCATTTTTCCACGTATCTCTTCTTCTGCGGCCCTTTGCGGAGATTTGCCACTTTAAACCAGGTACTTTGTGCTTGAAAGAGACTTTGGGGGTCATTATGACCCTGGCGGATGTCGGAGAAGCGGCGGTAAGACCGCCAACAGGCTGGCGGTCTTTTTTTTCGAATTATGACCATGGTGGTTACCGCCCGCCAGGGCGGAGACGGTCGCTGGGCTGGAGACCAGGGTCTCCAGCCCGGTGGTCGTCACTATGCCGCCGGCGGTATTTGGACCCGGCTTACCGCCATGGATTTCCTGTGGTTGGAACCGCCATGAAATCCATGGCGGTAAGCACTATCAGTGCCAGGGAATTCCTTCCCTGGCACTGATAGGGGTCTCCCCCACCCCCCACCCCCCACCCCCACCCCGACTCCCTACACTACACCCCCCACCACCACTGCCACCCCCCAAAGGTGGCAGGACCCTCTTTCCCACCCCGACCCCAACATCACATCACTCATGTACACACAACACGCATGCAGGCACCACTAACACACATACACGCACACACACCGACATACATGCAAACATCCACACAAACAGTCAGACGCGCAAACCCACATTCAAACATACATGCACACAACCATGCAGACACATCTACAGACATACACGCACTCATTCCCATACTCACAACACCCACGCAAGCATACAGGCACTCAGACATCCCGACTACATACACACACGCACACCCCCATGCACGCACACAACACACAACAACCCCACACCCCCCTCCCCTCATGGACGATCGACTTACCTGTTCCGACGATCCTTCAGGAGGGGACGGGAGCCATGGGGGCTGCTCCGCCGACGGCACACCGTCAACAGAACACCGCCACGCCGAATCACAGGATGTGATTCGGTGGGCGGTGTTCTGTTGACGTGGCAGTGGAGGTGGAGCAACCTCCACTTCCACGCCGCCCGCCAGTATGGCTGTTGGCGGCTCTCCGTCCGAAAAAAAAACGGAGAGCTGCCAACAGTCATAATACGGCGAGTGGAAAACAGCCACCACTGGCGGTATTCCGCACTGCGGTCCCTCGGCGGTCTTGACAAAAGACCGCCGAGGTCAAAATGCCCCCCTTTGTTTGCTTTTTAAAGACACTTTATATCACTTTTCAGTGATATCTCCACAATTTCACATTGCATCTTTATTTGTTTTGACCTACAATTATCCTGATGAATATTATATATTTTTCTAAACACTGTGTGGTGTATTTTTGTGGTGCTATATTGTGTTATTGTATGATTTATTGCACAAATACTTTACACATTGCCTTCTAAGTTAAGCATGACTGCTCGTGCCAAGCTACCAGAGGGTGGGCACAGGATAATTTTGGATTGTGTGTGACTTACCATGACTAGAGTGAGGGTTCTTGCTTGGACAGAGGGTAACCTGACTGCCAACCAAAAACCCAATTTCTAACAGCCAAGCTATTCCTTTTTTGGTTACATCTATTCAGAAAGCTTTTTTGTTTTATCAGACTAAACTGTCACAGTGAGAGCATGTTCTCGAAAAAGCAAGAAATCAGTGGTCATGATATGCAGAGATTTTGTTTTCCATTTCTGTGGGGGACATTGCTGGATTTTTCTGCCCAGGACCACCATGCTTGTCTGGGCAGGCAATTGTCATGTTGAATGCCCTACCCTAAACAGACTTGAAGAACCATCACTGGTGGTGGCTGAAAGTTTTATGAGGTTATGGGTCACACATGAGGGAGCCATCTGGTGCTCTGAGAGGGGAATCCCACTGATTTGCCCACCTCTAAATGAGATGGAAGAACCACAAGTCTTGTGGGGCAGGGTGTTCCTTCTTGGTCAAGCTCTAAATGAGGATTTTGACTGGTGCATACTAAAGAATTTTGTATACCCAGTTTAAACATCTTATTGTGATATAGTGTAAAAGGCATGAGGTTTGATAGAGGCACAATCTGTGACTATCAGGTTTCAATGCTTTCTTGATCCAGCTGAAGGAGTCTAGTTAAGGTCCTGATAATTACCTAGATGTACCTGGCTTTGACAATCTTGTTATTCTTTGTTCAAGTTTATAAACTGTTTCTTACTGAAAGTGATGAATTCAACATTCTACTAGAAGATGTAGCACCAGAAACAGAATACTACCCATAACACATGTTTTCTAGAAACTGTGAGAGAACAGGGCTGATTGCAGAGGCCCCCTACATTTTTTGCCCCCATTTTCTACTTTTTGCTGGTATTTTCCTGACTCTGATGGTGCCCCGGGTACTGCTAACCAGTCCCAGGGCCTGTGCTCTGTGTAAAATCAGTATGCAAATTAGGCTAATTATAATTGGCTAAGTCAACCTACCTATAAGTCCCTAGTATATAGTAGGGCATGTAGGTATGGGGACCCCAGCATAGGTAGTGCACCCATAGGTGCACTGCTGAGGTGCCCAGTGTCATTTTAAAGGCAGGCCTGTCTTGCTGGCTGCTTTTAAATTAAAGTTAAATGCAAATTAGACTTTGGAATTAAAAGTAGTTCCAAAGTCTTAAACTACCTTATTTTTACTTATACGTCACCCCTAAGGTGTGCCCTATGTGCCCCTAGGGCTGGGTGCTATGTAACTATAAGCAGGGACCTTATAAAATAGTTTTATAAGCCCTGGTGAGGTAAAACAGCCAAATTTATTTTTCCCTCATCGTAGTGAATGGCCTCCATAGGCTAGAATTGGGAGATTTTATTTTAATTTTAAAAGTCCCCTTAAGTAACAGATACCAGAAGTTTGGTATCAAATTAATTGTTATAATAAATCCCACAACTTCCAGTTGTTGGATTTAATATAACTTGTTCAGGTAAAGAGTTTTCAACTTTACCTGAAAAGTTGCCAACTTCAGCCCTGCAGTGCTTTTGCTGCTGTACTCTGATTGGCCAGCGTCTGGCAGCCTGGCCAGGCTGCCTTGATGAGGTGTGAAGTGGCCTGGCTTCAGGTGTGATGTGGCCTGGCATCACACAAAGAGATGTGCCTGGGGGAGGAGATCTCCCCTCAGCAGATGGTGAAGCAGGAAGGGGGAGGGCTGCCAAACTGGTCTTCAAAGGCAGAGAAGGACATTTGGAGCAACCCAGCAACACCCTCACATCCTGCAAACCCAGAAAATTAGGTGCCCCCTTGATTAGATTAGGAGAGGGAAGGAGAGGGGTGTGTTTAGGATTTTTAGCCACACCAGTGAGTGGGCTCAGACAGATGTAACCTCCAAAAATCACTTTCATCCATGATGGATTTTTGAGGAATGTTGCTCCCTGGGATTGATTTTTGCCACACTTCCCAGGAAGCGGTCATCACAGGGGGAAGAACCCTTCCCCTGATTGGAGAACCAGGACCCCCCCTGCTTTTCACCCAGGAGCAGGGATAAAAGTAGCAGACATGCACCCACACCTCAGTACCCTGCTAGATCCCTATCAGATTTCAACAAGGAAGAACTACAGGAGAAGAAGGACTGCCCTTCTGGACCCCTGACCTGCACCTGGACACTGCACTCTGGAGGACTGCACCAGCTACACACTTGGGCTTCACCACTAAAAGGACTTTACCTGTCTTCTACTGCTTCAAGAAGGGACTCCATGTTTGCTACAGATACAAAGTAGCTGCCCAGAGTCCCCTGCATCAAGTCCTGCAAGCAGAGCCCAGGTGACCAGCGTCCAGTGGCCATTTGAGGATTCTGACCAGGTGCATTCTGGGAATTGTAGTCGCAAATCCCAAGGATCAAATCAGAGCTTCTGGAACCTTGGATCAAGTTGTGGACACTTCAAGGACACAAGAAGGAACTCTGGGAGAAGATCCAGAAGTTTGGAGACGTTTGGAACAACTCCATAAGTTGAAGAGGTGCATTGTGGGAGTTGTAGTCCCAAACCCCAAAAGGCACACCAGAACCTTTGAACCCTCGGCTGGTGCTGTGGACCACTTTCTTGAATCAAACACTTCTGAAAGTAAGTGTGACAGTGTTACCTCGTGGGTGGCCTGAACTCTGGACTTTGTTCCTTTCCAGTGTGACCTTTTTTAACCCTTTGAGCGCTAGTTGCTTCCATACGCTAGAAAGCATTAATTCTTTAAAAAATCATATCTCCAGTTCCCCTTATCCGATTTTATTTGTTTTGGTGTCATTTTAAAGATAAAAATATAATCTATTTTTATAAATTGATTTAGGATTTTTAGACTGTTTCCTTTGTATTATCTAATTACTGTTTGTGATATTTGAATGCTTTACACTTTGTCTCCTAAGTTAAGCCTTGTCGCTCATTGCCAAGCTACCAAGGATTGAGCTGGGTTTAATTTACTGAGACCTGACTGGACCTAAGTGGAGGTTAGTGGCCTATTGCTAAATGTAGGTACTCACCTGCCCTTACCAATAACCCATTTTCCAACAGAAACCAACTAGATTTTCGCTTATATTGAAAAGTGTGAATGCCTTGTGTAACATCAAGAAAATATCACTGATGCCACTAATGGACCTTAAAGGCCACTGCTGCTCAGCAGCTGTTTACTTATGAATTCACTGATGCAACTGACTCATCACCTTTCTTGCTACATCGGTTCACTCAAGGGGTTAATAGCTGGTGTAACTATATAGATTCAGCCTGGAATTGAATACCAGGAGACTAACATCTGTTTAGTTCAGTTCAAAATATTTAAATCAATCAACCCATTTATTACTATCTACACATCCTAATGAATAATGGGCTTTCGAGGCATAATCATATTTCACTGGTGTTTATGATACCTTTGCTGACTTCCATTTAGCAAAAGGGTTGCCTTCATAGTGATTACTATGGACTCTAATTCCAGCAAGGTATAAAAAAAAGCAAGCATCTCAGAGGTAATGTGTGTGGCTGTATGACCACATGCAATGCACAGATTGATTACTCATAGTTTGTCTGCAAAGTCCATTGACATGTTCAGTTGGATTTCAATGTATACTAACTGGCTTTGTTGCTCTATGCAAGTACAACAGTACATAGTACAATCCAGAAGAATGATAGAGCAGTACAAAAGGTCACTGTGAAACTTAGACGCTTTTATCTTCACTAACTTATAATGATATTAATTGCAAGCAAATAGCTTATAGTTGAACAGACATATTGGAATCTTCTTGAACTGTAGAATAAGAGAAACTTTACAAATCATGAGTCTTAAGTAGTACAGTGCAATAATTCTGAAGCTGCTCAATTTTGGTGTTTTTGGTGCTTGGTTGCGGAAGGTTAAATGCCAATTTTATTCTGCCATTTAAATAATACATACCTCCTTTATATCATGTAACTCTGAAGAGCGTCTCAGAATTTCTGTTATAAATCATTTGCAGGCAAAGCTGACATCTTGTTTGAAATACCGTGTCATAGTTTCAAGTTCAAGTTTATTTATCCGATGCATAGTTAATAAAAACCAAATACATCACATCATTCTATCTAATAAAGAAAAATCTAAATAAAAAAATACATAGTCCAGAATATCAAACTGTAACCTCTAATAAGCATTAAGATAATATTATTTAAGATTTTTCTAATAAGTACCTCCTATTCCGAGGTCAGAATAACTACCCATATATGTTTAATACTTTACTTAAGTAGGCCTAAAAATAATTTCATGAATACTATACAGTGATTTATTGTTTTTAAAGAGTATTTAAAAAAAAATTGAATTCTATATAAAACTTAATAAATATGAACTAATTAAGATCTTATTTTTAAGAAAAATGTGTGTTGTTAAACATGAACACTTGGTAAATTTAGCATTCAAAACAACGTCAGAGGGTTTAAAACAGGCAATTACCATTTGCCTGCAAGTCCGTATCCTCCTTTGATTGAATGCTACCTTCAATAGAGATTTGGGTTCATTCCGTAGGCCATTACAAATACAGATCAAATGAATTATATCTTCCTTACGCCGACCACACAGCCTGCA
Organism: Pleurodeles waltl; assembly: GCF_031143425.1. NCBI lineage: Eukaryota > Metazoa > Chordata > Amphibia > Caudata > Salamandridae > Pleurodeles > Pleurodeles waltl. The sequence goes on along the minus strand of NC_090438.1, from coordinate 441,769,951 downwards.
CTGAGGGATTGTTGCAGGCATTCCCACAGGGCTAGAGGGGCACCACCAGGAATGATGCCAAATCGGTATTTGATTAAATGATCCTTGTCTGACTTTGTCCACCCAGCTTTCAGGTAAGACTAACATTTCAAAAGTTTACACTCGTTTATTACCGTCCAGGAATGCAATCTGTAGGCCAATAAACTCTTATCCATGTTCACTGATCTTTTCCTTGTTATTCGTTTTAGGATTTTTTAAAAGCAAAGTAGGAAAGGTTTGAGTTCCATAATTCCACTACTTCCAAGTCTGTTAATGCCTGATCTAAGTGCTCTCGAGATTTAGCCTTAGAGTTTGAACTAATCTCCTTCCTAAGTGCTTGGCAGAGCTGATTTTTCTTTGTTAGCTGTAAATGTTTCCAAACTTTGATATAACTAGCTTTCCTATCTATACAATGGTTTAGATAACCAAACTCCAGCCTAATTTGTGCTTGGGAGGTATATCCCGGTAGCTGGAATAAGGACCTAAAAATGTTTCCAGTAATTTTATTTAGGATGATATCATCTTGTCCACACAGAGCTTTGCTTCCATATCCTAAAGTTGGAATTAGTTTGGCTGCAACGACTCGAAGCAACGGTCGATAGCTAGGGCCGGAAAGCAGTTTCTTTAAAGTGCGGAAAGCGAACAGTAGAACATTTCCTTTTCTGTATAGCTCCTGTTTCTGGGAAGAATGGAGCCCCGTTCATCCAAAAGTACACCCAGGTATCTATACTGGTTTACTTGTTCCAAAACACCCCTTCGTGTATTCCATTTTTTAACTCTCAAAGTTGTTTGCTAATTTCCATTACTTTGTTTTTTTTCTGATTTATTTCCAGTCCATTTTGCTCTGCATATTCGGATATCTTTATGATGAGCCGCTGTAGCCCTACTTGAGTTTGACTCAGGAATACCACGTCGTCAGCATATAGCAAGTTTGAAATAGTCATATCGCCAAGCTTTGAGGGGTGCGCATTTACCTTATTTAGTTCCGCAGTCAAGTCCGATAAAAAGAGATTAAAAAGATATGGTGCCAGCAAACAGCCCTGTTTCAGTCCTTGTTTTGTTTTAATTTCCCTTGAAAGGAGAGATCCATCCCCTATCTTAACTCTTACCCATGTATCTGTGTATAACTGTTCCATAGCCTTTAACAGATTCTCCGGTATCCCCCAGGAGACTAATTTCTCCCATAGTAGAGGTCGCTGTACCAGGTCAAAGGCTGATTTAAAATCTACAAAACACAGGTACAAGGGTTTCTTTTTTTGTTTGTACTTATCAATAATCAGGGAAAGGGTTGATATGTTTGCGCAGTACCCAGGCCCTTTACAAAACATGTCTGATTGGAGGGAATAATGCTATTTTCGATTGCCCACCTACGAATATGCTCCAGTAAAATCCCTGCATAATATTTAGCTTCTACATCCGTTAAGGTAATTAGTCAATAACTCTCAGTTTGTGACTTATTACCTCCTTTGAATATTGGATGGATTATCGCCCCCTCCAAGATTTTGGAATACTTCCTAGAGACAAACAATGGTTGAAAGTCAAAGCCAATTTTTCACCCCAAAAGGCAGGATTCAGTTTAAACAAGGCATTTGGGAACCCATTTGGACCAGGAACACCCCCAGTTCTGCTGTTTTTTATTGAGCTCATAATTTCGGCCATTGTAAATATTATTTTTTTGGTTTCCTTTTAGGGTCTGAGGTGTTTTAATTTTACTTTTTCTAGGCTTAAGTTATTTGCTTCCTCTTCTAAATTTTTGCTGGCTCTCCTTTGTTCACCGAAGTGGTGATTTAGGTAATCAAACCAGATGGCTTCCGAGATATTAGAGCTGGTCAGAGTCAAAGGGGCTTTATTCAGGGCATTAAAGGATTCTTCAAAAAGGGATGTAACACTAACAACTTAATAAAGGCACTTTGGGATAGCATTCTCTGCTCACCCACTAACAGTGATGACACAAGTATTGGCATATCCATAAGAAATTCATGTAGCTCTCAAGCAGTGGCAGACTATTTTAAAATCTGGTAAAAAAATACCCAAAATGAGTTTGAGAAATCAAGAAAAGGTAATAAGCAAGAAGAAACAAAACAATCGATTTTGGCCAAAGGGAACTGATTGATTAGGGTATGAGATCTGGTCAAGAAGCAATCAAAATCCTAGTCTGGGTGAGGCACAAGCAAACCCCAAATTAACCCGTGCTCACTGCCTCACAGCTTGGCACAGTGCAACCAGACTTAACTTGGAGGCAATATGCAAAGAATTTGTGCAATACTTCATACAGTAAAATCGTGACAAAACCACACACAATGAGGTTTGAAATATAGAACTTAATTTGATAAATAAAACAAGACCAAAACGATAAAAATACATTTGGTAGAACCTGAGTAATTAGATTTTCAAGAATTATAGAACGAAAAGTTTAAAACATGATCTGTGGTTAACTGGTCACACTGGATTGGAACAAAGTCACAAGTTCAGGCTGACCACAATGGAGCACAAGCCAGCTATTGGAACCCAGTTAGGCCCACTGAACAAAAGTACATTTGAACTTTTAATCCTGGTTTGCAGAACAATGCGTGGATCTGAGTTGAGGATGTGTCTTGCAGCTGAGGTGATGTCTCTTTTATGAGATGCAGCATGGCTGCAGTGTGAGGTCTTGATGCATCTTTGGAGAGGATCCCAGAGAGGGGGCTTGCGATACCCAGTTGGGGCAATGCATCAGTTCAGAAGAGTTGCAGGGCTGCAATGCAGAGTCTGGAGTCACCTTTATGGCAGCTGTCGATGAGGAATGCAAGGACCTGTGCCAGGGATTTGTCACACAGTGGTGGTTCTGAAGGAGAAGTGGCTACTGCCAGTGATGCAAGTCTTCGTAGTTATCTAGTTGACACAGCAGTGGAGATGCATTGGTTGTGCTCGGATTTGTCCTGAGCAGCAGAGAAGATACCCATCCAGGTACCCCTAAGAAACCATTGCGTGTGGATGTCTAGGAGGAATACACAGAGGCCAACTGTCAACTACACACCGTCATGTGACCAGAGACAGGCTGCATACACCAAATGGCTAGGACAAGAAAATGCCAACTTCGTAAAGTGGCATTTTCAGAAGTGTAATTTAAAATTTTACTTCACCGTAAATTAGTGTTGTAAATTAGGATTACAGAGACACCAAAAATGAACCAGTCTTCTGCTCCGATTTGGAAATTACACTTATAAAATGTAATAACGCTTCCCCACTGCAATCCTTTGGGAGAGATAGGTCTCACAGTAGTAAAAAGTTAATTTAAGACTTTTTCACGAAGGGTACATGTCCACCTCTTTACATACACTGCACCCTGCCCTGTCAAGCAAAGATTTTATAGCCACCAAGGTCTATGCGCAGCAGATGCAGGTTAACTGCTTTCCCCTAGTTCAAGACATATATGAACTTGGTGACTTTTTTGCTTCTTGAAAGCCAATAAAGACCATGGATGAAGCTCTAACTGGGCAGGGCTCCATGCAGCCAAATATATTTGCTGCAATTCTCACAGAAGACATTTTCTTCACAGTTAAAATGCTCTGAGTGGAGGAATTACCTAATGTTTTGACGGACAAGTGTGTGTCCTTCATAGTGAATCCTCAGCACAGTCACAGCAGCATTGGTGTACCCGCTCCACAAGATCAGGGGCATATTTACCAAAGTTTTGTATCATCAATGCACCACAAAAGGTACCACAAGGACAACACAAAACCTAGATGAGATTTACCAGGTCACGTAAGGCCACTTTCCGTGGCCCAGCAGTGCTTTGTAAATCTCAAGTAATGCAAGGCAGCCAAAGTTGCTGCCTTACAATACTCTGTCCCAGGCATCAGTTTAATGGATGGAGTGTGGGTGTTCTCATGCATTCACCCATGGATTTTGGAGCATTCCCAGAAAAACCTGGAATGCATAGAAATGCTACTTCTTCCCAGGAGTGGCACAAACAGGGGAAACACATGTATATCTCCTTGTTTCTTCCCTTTTCTACATGTGCTTCATTCTGTAGAACACATAGAAAGAGTGAAAAGCCTCAAAAGATTGCATTTGTGCAAGAAAATTCCTCTTTCTGTATGATAACAATCCTGCCTGACATGCTGGCACTCTTGTACCATGGTGCAAGGATGCCTGCATGGGGGCTAGGCAGCCAAAAGTTTGCCAGAATAAGGAGAGAGCAGGATTGTATCATATCTTCACAGATACGGCACATTTCTGCTGTCTCCCTTTCCTGCAGTGCAGCACAGCAAGGTGTCTTACTTCTTTTTACTGCATGGTAAAATGATAAAGATGATCCTCATTGTCCACCTGTTGGACCTGGCCCTTTTACAGGGTCATTCCACAAACTTTTTGCCTTTATCCTCCTTACTTTTCTGACACTTGTTGGCTGACGTTATGCCTCTGAGCACTTTTTCACTGCTAATCAGTACTAAAGTGCATCTGCTCTACCCTGTAAACTTGGTATGATTGGCTTATACCTAATTGGCATGTTTAATTTACCTATAAGTACCTTGTAAAGTGGTATCCCTATACTCAGGGCCTGTAAATTAAATGCTACTAGTGGGCCTGCTGCGCTGCTTGCGCCATCCACTGAGGTAGCCTTTCAAACCTGTCTCAGGCCTGCTAGCGCAGGGCCTGTGTGTGCAGTTTTCTGCCACAGGGACCTGGCATCTAAATATACTTTCCAGGCCCAGAACTCCCCTTTTACTACATGTAAGTCAATCAAAAGATTGCATTTGTGCAAGAAAATTCTGTGCTTATGACTCTGGTGTTTTGCAGCTTGACTCCAATCCACGTCTGGGCAGAGTGACAGTTGGGCTTTGTACATACTTTTCAGACAGACTGTACACAGGGAGGGTGAAGGTGTCACAGAGGTGCATCTACATACCGAATAGTCTTCCTGGACTGAGAGAAGGGAGAGGCGGGGCACACCTGCATTTGTAAATTCTGTGCCCTGGCGTCACACAATAGGGTCATTTACCTCCAGCTGATGTTTGGAGCCTGTGCGGCAGGAGAGAGGGGCACTCCCAGGACCAAGTTGTAATTGGCTGGAACCTCCTCTCTCCTCCTGTTGAAAAACACATTGTAAACTGAGTATAAGTACAGGGGATTTTTTCCCACAATTTAGGCATTCTTGGGACTCCAGAGACTTACTTGAAACTGGACACAGGACGCTGGTAAAATGGACTCACCAGGACCCACCTTGGACTGCTGCTGCTGTGCTGACCTGTGACCTGCCTGGTCACTTGGGGGAACTGCCACCATCTGCATCCCTTGTGTTGGCTTGTGGCTGGGCCTGCTAACCCTGTGCTTCCCATCTTTCTTGTCTCCAGGGGGAAGGGTGCTGTAGACCCTGACCCCTGTACTCATCCACAGCACGAGGAGTGCTATATCTCTTCATAAAGCGTCTGGAACAGTGATTTTTCTTTAGTGCCCCTGTGCTTCTAAGTTCTTTGCCGAGTGACCACTTCACTGCTGCGACCTGGGCTCTAAAAAAACTGCCCGTGCTGAGAAGCGCTCATGGGGGCTCGTAAATCACTGCCGCAACCCGGGTAATTGTGAGCATTAAGCGTGTCACACAGTGTTGCATGCCCCTGGGACACAAGGAAGTGAAGGTAGGAGTGGCCATACTCCAGACAGTGACCTTGGGGCCACAGCTACGGAACTCACACACCAGGATTGGGTGCTAGTGTGCTGGTATAGGGAGGCGCCGGGCCCAGGAGAGCTCGCGGTGCACCTCTTCCCCTTCTCCCCTTCATCGGAGATCTGGCCACAGGAGGCCTTCCTCATTTTTCAAGGAGCGTCCCCTGACTTCCGCCTCCCTCCCGGACCTCAATAGAGGTATGCGCGGCCGTGGCGGGAGGGTAGACTCACTGCCCCAGGAGTCAAGAGGTTCCTGTGGAAACTCTGGTTCCCCTCATTGCGGGAGGAGGGAGGATAATTACCGCTGCCCCGCGAGGATGCAGACAGCGGCCATTGGTGGCTATAAGTCCTGCTTCCCCAGGTCACCTCTCCTACTCCTGTGAGGGCCAGGTGGGGCCACAGGGACCATTGACGCCCGTAACGGGCCCTAGCCCTCGGGGTGGCACCTATGTGGCTCGGAGGAGTTCTAGGGCCCTCCTCCCCTATTCTACCTCGTGGCACTAGACGTGTCTTTGCCTACCAAGGACAGGTACTTTGCCTTCTAAAGTTCCTATTACGGGCTTGAGGGGTCCATTACCATGAACCTGTCCTTGGAGATGATGGGACCTATAGATGCTGATGTTCCTTTTTATGGGCATTGTATGCTAATATTTGTTTCCTGACTTGCCATATGTTTCTGATGTTCCTGATATGGGCATTTATGATATGTTTATTACAAGGGCATTTATTTCTTTACTGTGCTTCCTGACTACTGCTTATGTTGCAGAATCCTGAGTACTTACGTGTTCTAATGTGACTACTGCTTATTCTTGCAGAGTATTAATAACTTGTGTAACGTTCTAACAACTGCTAAGGTGGCAGGGTATTTCTGACATGTAATGTTTGGTCTAATTATGTTTTGTGAAATACAGTTTATTTTATTGCATAGCTCAGTGTTGTGTTTACTTTGTGGTGTACATATTGCATCACATGTGTTGCGTGTGTTGTGCAAATGCTTTACACATTGCCTCCGGGTTAGGCCTGGCTGCATGTGCCAAGCTACCAAGAGGGTGAGCAGGGGTTATCTTGGGCATGTAACTCCCTTGCCCTGACTAGAGTGGGTGGTTCTGCCTGGCTTAGGTGCATTCTCTAGCCAACCAGAAAGCCCATTTCTAACACCACCCACCTGACTTAACCCCTTTGCTGCCAGACCTTTTCCCCCCTAAGGTGTCAGGCCTTTTTTTGACTATTTGGGGCAGTTCGCGCTTAGGTCCTCATAACGTTTTGTCCACATAAGCTACCCACGACAAATGTATGTTCTTTTTTCCAACATACTAGGGATTCTTTTGTGGGTTCCCCTGGAGGAGACCAAGACATTTCAGGAACAGGCAGACTTTAATCAGACAACCACATTATTCAACAAAAGTTTGGCATTGTACTGACACATACCCCATTTTTACTATATTGGTGTTTTTAGCCTCCTTCCAGTTAGGGGCAAAAATGGGTGTGAAACCAATGCTAGATTCCAGAAAACTAAACATTTCTGAAAAGTAGAAAAAATTGTGAATTCACAAATGGGTCATTTGTGTACATCCTACAAGGTTTCTCTACAGAAAATAACAGCTGAAAAAAAAAAAATAGGAAATTGAGGTGACAAAAACAGCCATTTTATTTCACGTTTTACTCTGTAGCGCCGTGCTCAAAATACATACACACCTACAAAACAAGGCCACATCAGACAATTCCAAATACACACACCTGATACACATACACACACCACTCCCACACACCCATTACAATATAAAACACACACCCACATCACTATTACAGACAGAAGGCCAGAGAGAGACACCACCATTTACAAACTAGCATCCACAGGCACACAACACCATCACCCCCACAACTTGCACGCACAAAACACCACACACCACTACATATCACCCCACTTATCACCACACACACCACCCCACACATTACCTACACCACCCCATGGCACGGCAAAGACACCCCAGGTTTTCGGAGGAGGAGCTCAGGGTCATGGTGAAGGAAATTGTCCGGGTAGAGCCACAGCTATTTGGAGCACAGGTGCAGCACACCTCAATTGCAAGGAAGATCGAGCTATGGTGAAGAATAGTCGACAGGGTCAACGCAGTAGGACAACAACCAAGAAATTGGGAGGACATCAGGAAGAGGTGGAACGACCTACGGGGGAAGGTGCGTTCCGTGGTCTCAAGACACCACCAGGCGGTTCAGCGGACTGGCGGCGGACCCCCACCTCCTCGCCCACAACTAACAACATGGGAGGAGCAGGTCTTGCCGATTCTGCATCCTGAGGGCCTCGCAGGAGTCGATGGAGGAATGGACTCCGGTAAGTCAAATCTTTAACTACCATATCCCCCACCCTACCTGCATGCTATCACATACCCCCACCCTCGCCCCCACCCCTATCACTCCAACTCCTCACAAATGTACCAATATCACAAACCACACATCCTAAAACCAAGCCCCGCATGCAACACCAACGCATGGACACCCATCACTAAAGCATGACCAGTGCACATACCCATACACCCCCCTAAACCATCATCACACAAGCCCCCACACAGGAATGCCAGCACTGGGGTACACGGTCACCCACCCATTGCACACCATGACACACACAGATGCAATAATCAAGTTTTTCCACCCCTGCAGGACCACTACCCAACGTCACGAGACAGGAGGGTCCAGACATCTCCACTCCACCCACAGAAGAGGCCCACAGTGATGACAGTACCTCTGTCCACCTGGATCTAGATGACCAGCCCGGACCATTGTGGGCCTCGGGACAGTCGGTTCCCCTCACACAGGCACAGGCCACCACAGACCTTCCCCCCTCCGGTAACACCAGAACAGCACCCACCCAGCGGGCCCATACCTCTGTCCCCAGGACACATCAATCAGCTGTGTGTCCACCACTACAGGGAACCCAGGATAACCCACCACCCCAACAACAACAGGGACCTGGGGGCAGTGGCAGTGGGCACACCGTCCAGGGGACGGAGGCCCAGGAACACAGGGGAACTGAGAGGGCTGCTGTGCGACAGGGGGCGGACAGACCAAGGGAACCCACTCTCCACGAGGCCCCCTCCTCCATCATGGGAGCATACCACCACTCCCAGGAGACGATGGCAACGGTCCTGGCCAAGTTTCAGGAGACCCAGCGCATGCAGGAGGAACAGTATTTGAGGTTCAGGGAGGAACTCAGAACCATCAGCTCCGCCCTGGGCACCATCTTAGGGGTGCTGAAGGAAATGCTCAACACCAGGAGGGACACTGTGGCACTACAAGAGGCCCCTGACACTAGCATGAACGATGAACTGCCCACTATCTCCGCCGGTGCTAGTGGACAGGAGGCACCGCCACAGGACCACCACACCAGCACCCCACCCCCTGCAGAGGGAGAACCACCCCGCAAACGGTCCCTGAGATCCAGGAACAAGACAGAGCATGATGCCAAGACCCCCGCCAAGAAATGAGACCACCCTGATTGTCATCCCACTGTCCCACTTTGTCACCCTGTACATATTGAAACTGCCCCAGCTCCACTTCCTATGCCCATATGGGCAATGCACCTGTAAGACTAATAAACTGGACTCTGCCATGGACACTCCTCCGCCATCACCCCTCACCATTTAACTTCCCCCTCCAATATTTTGTTTTTAAATAAACACACCTAAAGTACCAAAAGATCTGGAGTCTGCCTGTGATTTCGAAATAGTGTATTTGCAATTACAGTGACAAAATTTACAGGAAATAGTAATGTCAACATACCTATAGTCCATGAGGAATCTAAGCAGATGACACCCGTTGGGACCCACACCTGTGAAACCGTAAGGGAAAGTGACAACTTAGTGAGCATACACTGGGTGAAGTCGACAGGCAGGATAGAGGTAGAAGTGTAAAAGTACATGTAGTAGGCAGGAATGTAATCTCACCTGTGTTTCACTGGAAATATTGCTGGATGACTGAGTCCCTGTTGTCCATGTCTTCTTCCTCTGCTTCCTCCTCATCACTGTCCACAGGCTCCACAGCTGCTACAACACGGCCATATGGACCATCCTCCTGCAGAAGAGGCACCTGTCGTCGCAAAGCCAAGTTATGAAGCAAACAGCAGGCCACCATGATCTGGCACACCTTCTTTGGTGAGTAGAATAGGGATCCACCTGTCATATGGAGGCACCGGAACCTGGCCTTCAGGAGGCCGAAGGTCCGCTCGATCACCCTCCTAGTTCGCCCATGGGCATTATTGTAGCGTTCCTCTGCCCTTGTCCTGGGATTCCTCACTGGGGTCAGTAGTCAGGACAGGTTGGGGTAACCAGAGTCACCAAATAGCCACACACGGTGCCTCTGGAGTTGACCCATCACATAAGGGATGCTGCTATTCCGCATGATGTAGGCGTCATGCACTGAGCCACGGAACATGGCATTCACATGGGAGATGTACTGATCGGCCAAACATACCATTTGTTCATTCATGGAATGATAACTCTTCCGGTTCCTGTACACCTGTTCACTCCTGCGGGGGTACCAATGCCACATGTGTCCCATCAATGGCATGACGGTGGGTGCATGTGCCACATGGCAAGGGTAGGGATGGGGGCCACTCACTTTGACGGCGCAGTGGGTAATGACTTCTCTTCTTCCCCTGTACATTTCATGTAGGTCAGCGCAAACCAGAAGAAGGATATTTGGCGCGCCATCGCCAAGGACATCCAGACCCTGGGGGTCCACCACAGATGGAGCACCACTGCCGGAAAAGATGGGAGGACATTCGCCGCTGGAGCTAAAAGACGGCAGAGGCTCATGGGGATGGCCTCCTAATGTGGGAGGGGTGCCCGTCGAACCATGACCCCCCCTGATGTTCCGGATCCTGGCAGTGGCCTACCCGGAGTTGGATGGGCGCTTGAGGGCATCACAGCAGACACAAGAGGGGTGAGTACACTCTCATTCTGCTGACTTTGTGCGCAGTGGAGGGGTCTGGGTGGGGGAGGAGGGCTGTGGGTTTCCCTAGGCCAGGGCGAGTTCCGTAGGCTAGGCCACTTGGTAAGGCATGACCCTGTGGCCCCCCACCCCACCTCTGTAGAGTGCCAAGTACAGCTATTCATGCACCTGTGTCATCTATGTGTGCAGATGTGGTCCATAGCCTTGTAGGCCATTTCCCAGGAATTGCACTGTAGAGCCCAACAGCGCGACTTAGTACAGGGGGCTGCTGTGTCTGTCCTGTCCGCCAATGGTAGTGGTAAGCCATGCACTCAACATGTCTTTCTTCTGTTCCCCCCCCCCTTTTTTTGCGGTCTCCCTGTTCTTGTGTGCATTAGCATCCTCAGGCGGAGGAGCAGTGGCACCGGAGCACGAGGGAGCTGCATCCCACATGGCCATGGAGGGCCACACTACGGACTCGGAATACACCAGTGGGACGGAGGGCGAGGGGAGCACCACGGCGGTGACAGGAGCTGAAACCAGCGACACGGACTCGTCCTCCGATGGGAGCTCCCTTGTGGTGGCGGCAACATCTGTGCCCCCACTACTACAGGTACAGCTACCACCCCCCATAGCAGCACCGCCCTCCCAGCAGCCCCTCAGCCTTTGCCCCGTGCCCGCTCACCCAGGAGGGTGGGCATCACCTTCGCCCCAGGCACCTCAGCCCCTGCCCCTGTCACCTTTGCTGCCCTCAGTGAGGAGGCCATTGACTTCCTCAGGTCCCTCACTGTTGGGCAGTCTACCATTCTGAATGCCATCCAGGGTGTAGAAAAGGAGTTGCAACAAACCAATGCATTCCTGGAGGGCATTCATTCTGGTCAGGCTGCCCTTCATCAAACCTTTCAAACTCTGGCATCAGCACTGATGGCAGCCATTGTCCCTGTGTCTAGCCTCCCCCCTCCAACTTCCTCCACACAGACCCAATGCCCTGTACCTCTGCCTATCCCAAGCACACCATCAGACCAGCCTGCACACACCTCACCACACAAGGGAAGCTCTGGCAAACATAAGCACCACACATCCCACAGGCACTCACGCAAGCATCACACACATACAGACACACCAACATCCACTGCCTCCACTGTGTCACCCTCCTCCTCGTCTCCCTCCTCCCCCCAGTCTTGTCTACACTCACACCTGCATGCACTACCACTACAGCCACTACATCCCACACCAGCACACCCACCACCACATCCCGCTCACGTGCAGTCACCACCCCCACTACCATTCAAGCGTCCCCTGTGTCCTCTCCCAGTGTGTCTGTGACACCCCCTCCCAAGATACACAAACGCAGGCACACACCCACCCAACATACATCTACCTCACAACAGCCTCCAGCGCATGCACCTGCACCCAAAGCCACAAAACCTACACCTCCTACAACCACCACCTCTTCCTCCACTCCCAAACCCCCTCCAGCTACCCATCTCAGTGTCTCCAAACAACTTTTGCTGTCCACTCTTAACCTATTTCCCACCAACCCCCAGTCCAACTCATGGGTCCCGAACTAGCACCTCAGCCACAAAATCAACGGGACCAGTGGGGCCTGTTGTCACAGTTATGTGGAGTGCACTGGCCACCAGGACAGCCAGTGTGGCACGGAGCCATAGCACATCCAGTCCCCCCCCTGCGAAGCACCAGAAGTTGGCCAGTGCCTGGCGGGAGAGGGGGAGGACTCCAGCCTCCCAAGCCGCTCACAGGGGTCCCGGGGGGAGTGTGGACTCAGCTGTGACTCCTCCCAAGATGGGGAAGGGGCAGAAGAAACCCGGCAAGTCTGGGAGGAGCAGCACGGCGGAGAAGACCGCCATCATCCCGCTGGCCAGGAGGCCACCGCCAGCCCCATTGTCGCTGCCCAGGAGGACCCCACCAGCAACAGCCCAGCTGCCCAGGAGGACCCCGCCAGCCACAGCCCAGCTGCCCAGGAGGGCCCCGCCAGCCACAGCCCAGCTGCCCAGGAGGGCCTGGCCTGCCACAGCCCAGCTGCCCAGGAGGACCCCGCCAGCCACAGCCCAGCTGACCAATGAAGGACCGCTAGCCCCAGCACCGCTGAACAGGGCAAGGACCGCCAAGTCAAGCACCACTGAACAGGGCAAGGACCGCCAAGTCAAGCACCACTGAACAGGGCAAGCACCGCTGAACAGGGCAAGGACCGCCAAGTCAAGCAACGCTGAACAGGGCAAGGACCGCCAAGTCAAGCACCGCTGAACAGGGCAAGGACCGCTAAACAGGGCAAGGACCGCCAAGTCAAGCACCGCTGAACAGGGCAAGCACCGCTGAACAGGGCAAGGACCGCCAAGTCAAGCAACGCTGAACAGGGCAAGGACCGCCAAGTCAAGCACCACTGAACAGGGCAAGGACCGCTGAACAGGGCAAGGACCGCCAAGTCAAGCACCGCTAGCCCATGAGCGGCAGGGGCACTGACGCAACAGGGACCGTCACGGGGTAAGTGATGCACTCTGGACACCAGTCCCCCTCCAGAACCAGTGGAGACATGCATCCACTACCTCTGTCCTGCACAGGATGAAGCACTCTGGGCACCAGTCCCCCTCCAGAACCAGTGGAGACATGCATCCACTACCTCAATCCTTCACAGGATGAAGCACTCTGGGCACCAGTCCCCCTCCAGAACCAGTGGAGACATGCATCCACTACCTCTGTCCTGCACAGGATGAAGCACTCTGGGCACCAGTCCCCCTCCAGAACCAGTGGAGACATGCATTCACTACCTCAGTCCTTCACAGGATGAAGCACTCTGGGCACCAGTCCCCCTCCAGAACCAGTGGAGACATGCATCCACTACCTCTGTCCTGCACAGGATGAAGCACTCTGGGCACCAGTCCCCCTCCAGAACCAGTGGAGACATGCATCCACTACCTCAGTCCTTCACAGGATGAAGCACTCTGGGCACCAGTCCCCGTCCAGAACCAGTGGAGACATGCATCCACTACCTCTGTCCTGCACAGGATGAAGCACTCTGGGCACCAGTCCCCCTCCAGAACCAGTGGAGACATGCATCCACTACCTCTGTCCTGCACAGGATGAAGCACTCTGGGAACCAGTCCCCCACACAACCAGTGGACACTGTTATCCACTTGAGAGACTGTGGCTTTGCACTCCCCAGAATGCAGCAGTAGGCAAACCACCCACTGTAGAGACTTGAGAGACTGTGGCTTTGCACTCCCCAGGATTTAACAGTGTGCAAACCACCCACTGTAGAGGCTTGAGAGACTGTGGCTTTGCACTCCCCAGGATACATCAATGGGCATGGAGGCCCCTCGTGGATCTGGTGTCGTGCACTCATCCGGCTGAGGTGCCCCCCCCTTCCCTTCCCCTGAGGTGCCTGTTGTATTTCTATCTGATGCCCTAGCAGTGTTCTCTCTGTTTTGATCTGGTATCGTGTGTGGGCCTCGCTCATGCATTTTGGACCCAGTGTTCCACGGACTATGAATGGTGCAATACCTGGACTACTAATCGTGGTGTATATTTTGTTAATATATATATATATATATATATATATATATATATATGTATACATATATATGTATATTTTGCATACTGAATTTTGATATATTACAATGGTTACACTAATTTCCTTTTGTCTTTGCATTCTTATGGAGGGGTTGGGGGGTGTAACTGTGATGTATAGATTGGTGTGTGTGTTGTAGTGGGTGTGGGTGGGGAGGGGTGGGGGTGTTGCGTGTGTGTGTCCCTGTTTTTTGCCTCCCCTGTGTCGTAGGTGCAGTACCCACCGTTGTCTTCAGCGTCGGCGTTGGTGCTCCTGGTACAGAAGCAGGAAGACTATCGCGGGAAAAATATGGAGTTCCGGCTCCATGGTGTCCTCCTTCCTCGTGGAGTGGGTAGAGGTGAGCGTTTTTAATTCGAAATGCCTGTTTCCAGCGTGTTTTTATCTGCTGTGAATCCGCCCTGGAAAAGGTGGCGGATTGGCCTGTCATAATAGTGTGGGCGGTACATTGTCCTCCGCCTGTCTGATGGCGGTGACCGCCGAGCTGTTTGTTTGTACCACCGTGGCGGTCTGAGTGTTAAAGTGGCTGTCTTTGTTGGCGGTTTCCGCCACGGTCGTAATTCCAAATTTTTTACCGCCGGCCTGTTGGCGGTCTTACCGCCGCTTTAACACCGTCCGCCAGGGTTGTAATGACCCCCATAATCTTGATCTTTTTCCCCATTTGTTGCAATTTTCAAGTTTGCTAAACTATGGTTAGAATAATAAATCATATCACCCCAATTTAGGTATTTGTCCTACATTTATCTGTTGCAGATTTACTATTGAAATAGCAAAATTAATATACTTATCTGCTATAAATTAATTTTTAAGAGTAGAGTTTGACCACACCCACAGTGGCCACTCTATGAAAGAGAAATATGGTGGTTCTAGTACCTGCTACGTTGCACACAATCACAACATCAACCCCCACCAGATGTGACCACAGCTGCAACTGAAACCATAGTGAGTCTCCAGTCTAGGGTTTACTGAAGAGGGTGGCAGTAGATAGACATGCTTACATGCTGGGGTGATGATGCCTACCATGGGACACTATTTACAAATGTGGGACGTGAAGGGCAAAATAAGATAAAGCAGAGTAACGCACAATATTTTTACCATCAAGATGGAACACATGAGCGCTGAATCCGAATCCATTGATTACGGTTCTGTTTGAAAATCCAAAACAGTTCCGGTATCTAAACTTTTGCATAAACTCCAGACTGATTCAGCAAAAGTAGCTCTACTACTATCCCCCGGAATACATTAAAACATCAGATAAATCTAAACAATCCACAGAAGCTTGAAGATGAGCAGTATTTGTTGCGCAAAATAGGTACTATCCACTCCCTCCTGTGCAAAATAAATCCCTGATATTCAGCTTATGAGTGACAGACTAAATAACCCTGCTGTAACAGCACACTTGGACTGACTTTTGCAAATGCCAATATGAACTCTTGCTGGAATTAGGGCCTGTAAAATTCATCCCTATGGAAAAAGGAGTGTCTCACCGAATGTTGTCGTGCTGTGCCTAATCCCCTGTCATCTTCCCTGTCATCTAGCTTGCCACGTCTCCCAGTGACTACATAAATGTAGGTACTGCATGGTATGCACAAACGTGATTAATATTGTCTAAAAATTGTCAGTCTCTCACCTTAGTTGTTAGGGAGCAAGGACTTTATTTGTTGCGTTCACATGCACACCTACCTCTCTATGAGATGTCTCTCACATAATATCTTGACTAAGCACACGTGAAATTTCCTCCATGCCAGTATAAACCTTTGTTCTAAATCTCTGCTGCATCATCAAAGGAAAATCGAGTACGTTCAATGCAATACTGTTCAAAATGTTTGGTGTTTGGGGCGACGGGGGTTCTGGCACCACTATTTTTACTTTTTTTTAAAGACGTATTAATTTGATTTATTTGTTACAGGGTGACCTGAAACTTGGACTATATGGTGCAGTGCAGTCGTATGTGTGCTTACGGTATAAGAGTGCAAGGGTAATGTACTTCTTGAGATGGTGGAGGCATAAAGTTTATGTATATTGTCCAGATATGTGATTATACAGTGGTGTTGTTCTGTTAGGGGCCCAGTCTGCAGTAGGTGATTGAAGTTGTTTTAAAATTATTTTTCACATTATTACTGCTGCTGTGCTTGAGATAGTTTAGGGGCATGCTGGTGCCCTTGACGTTCATGCTAAATTTAGGGTATTTGGTGCCTAGGATAAAAATATCTTCAGGAGCTAAACATTTGCTTTGTTCTCAGCCACCCTTTTTATCATTTTGTGTGTGTGTTTAAGTGAGATGGTTGATAAATGTACATTTTTGCTAATTCTTAATATTTTTGACAGGGTAACTTTTGCCTGGGAGTTCTTGTTTCTGAAGCATTATAAAATATATGTGATTATTTAATTATTTATGTCAATTTCTATGTTGCTTTGGCGCTATTCTGTATATCTTGTTGATTCTTTCTTTCAAATTGCTGCTTTACTGGTAACGAACAGACCCGTTGATGAGCCAGGTGCAATTTTTGATATGTATTTGTGGAATTCTGTCTGTGAAATTCTGTAAATCATTGTTGGTGCATAAGGATGCTCCACAGCAAAAAGCCATGTTATTTTTGTCCTCTGTTTCTACTCTTTCCTTGCTAGTTACTTGTCCACCATTTTGTGAAACTGAAAGTAGGGTGCCTCCAAGTGACCCTGTTCTCTTTGACCCCCATGCCTCCTCCTTCCTTGTCATCTCCTTGACTTCCATTTTGTCAAAGTTGTGTGCATTTGACCATCCTGTCTGTTTTCCATGCCTTGTCCTTCTATTCTATATGCTCCCCCCCCACATTTTCTGAAAGCAGTGCAAGCCTCCTAGCTTGTCTTTTTCATCCAGGTCATCTCTGCTTTCTTCTACCAAAAGTATACTGCTTCGTATATTTTCCACCATACACTTGTTGGTTTGTATAACTGGGGTGTTGATATTGGAATGAAAATATTAATGAGACCAGTGTGTGGGAACTAATTGTTAGCTAATTAGGGGAAATTGTACCATTGTCTGACAATGACTATCACATTGATAAGACCTAGCAGCCTTATCAGCTTTCCTGGAATGCAATAGCCACTGAGAACAGGGGGCAATACATGTGCAGAACATTATTTTTGGCATTCTATTACAGTATGTGAATGAGAAGTGAGGCCACCTAATAATTCTTACCGGCTTGTTTTGATCCTAAAGCAGTTTAGCTAGAGAATGGAAGGAGGGTCAGATGTAAAATAGAGTGACATGCTGAATTATTGTTATGATGTTGTAATGCTTCCTTTTATTTAGCTTGATAGCAACTGTTATCAACACTATTGTGCTACTTTCTATTGTTACTGATATACATATTTTATAGGCTACACTAGGACTTGGCTATTGCTGTTTTAAATTAAACAATATATAAATATATATCCTCAACGCATATTCTTGAGTGTTTCAATCAATGGTAAAAGAGTGTTTGGTACCTATTATGGAAACATAGTCATGTGAGTCTCACAGGACAGATTGTTGACAACAATGTGGCTTTACTCCTCTTTGGGTAACTACAGCTTAGAGAAAAGACACCCTGGCCTATTCTGGAGGCACTTTGTCATTGGTGGGGTTCTGCTGAACACAATCAGCCACATACAGCTTTCTGATATGGTCAATCAACACTTTTTCTATTTTTCATGCCACCGGGAAGTTGCAGCAGAATCACATTGGTACTAGGCACCACAAGTCTTTTATAACTGCACAAACAGGTAGTCTTTTTTAGGCCAAACCCCAAGAAATCCGGGGCATGACTATACCACAACTAACATATATTAATATTGATTGACATTCTGTAGTAGACCAACATAGTTGAGGAAAACTACATTAAAAAGTTTGTTGAATATCATAAAGGGAGTATGTACTAGTCTTACAACAGTTTAATGGTTTATTTGCTGTTATATGTTACATTTTGGTACATATTGTTTGCATTCTTAGGTAAAAAGGGCCACCAATACAATTCCTTTAGCATTAATGGTGTAGCATGTTTGCCAGCACGAACTAAAACTATTCCCTCACGAGCTACCCAAAATAATGATACCTATCTCTCTCATTAAGTACATGCCTATCCCCAATCCGAGGAACAAAAACAATAGAAACACTGTCTTTGGTGAGATGATGGGAATAATAGAAACTAAACCATCAGGAGATTTTTGCCTTTCAACGGTGCCTGTATTATCATCGTAATGTCTGATCTTTGTTTGAGTTTGAGTTACACAGAGAATGCACTGCTATTTTTGCAGTTTAAGCTGCTGCACAGTTCCCTTCAGAAAGAATTTCAATAGAGTGCTGCACACAGGCCAAAGCCCTTTCGCTAAGTTGTTTAGTTTTTATCAGTTTACCATTTGAATTTCTGAATTCATCTATTCTCCAAGGCGGTAAGTCCACATTGTTATCCTGTATACAGAATGCTTTATCAGATGCATTGTACGTGGGAACTGTAGACTGAGCTTTCTGAAGGATTGTCTTTCCACTATCTGTGTTGGATTCACCTTATACATCATTATGTTTGCATACGGCTGTGGAGTAGCACCTACAACAACTCCATGCACAGCAGTGCAAGATGCAGAATATTTTTGCTTAGTTCCTACAGCAGGTTTTACTTAGCTGTCATTGTAGAGCACCCTCTTTAACTCATATATTTGTAAGATAACTAGACTTTGTGGAATAGTCTGTGTAAAACTTTAACACTTCTTGAGTGCTAAGTGTAGGATAATATTCAAATTACAGACTGGTAACATTTAAAGACATGGTCCAATCCACCCAACAAAGGTGTAGGTGCATGCACATTGAGGACACTAGATTTTGTAGTTGCTTCCACTGTCTGCGTAGGGAAAACAATCATTATTTGTATTACCTGTGACAGAGGATGTTTCTTCAATATGGCTTCAGTATGGCTGTTTCCGCTGCTGTAGGTAATTTATCATTAGCAGTCAATCTCTCCTCTGCATTGGACTATAAACAGACCCTATTACTTACTCTATGCAGCGTTGCTTCATATTGTAGAATGTTGATTCATTACAGTACATATCTGCATTGCAGCAGTCAACAAAGTGTTTCAGAGCCAGTAAGTAGTTGAAAAGTAATATTGACTGTTATTGTCTATAACTTTCAATAAGAGTAACATTGTTAATTGTTGCCCTCAAAAATATTCAAAGGAAGAGACCCATATTATCCAAAACAATTCAGAAAGCTATATAAACCTGATTCAAACAAAAGATAGCGAGGAGCTTCTGGGGCCTGAGATATCAAGGTTTGGTGCAGAAGATGCAAATATTTTTCTATTTGAAGACACGAAGATTGGCTGTCACCCTGAAAAATGCCCTTTCTGCTTTGCTGAACTGTCATATCTTCTGAGAGGAGGAGAGAAAGAAGCTCTCTTTCGTTGAAACTGGATCTTCATTGTTATTATTTTGCCTTTTTTTAATATATATTTCTTGATAATATTTTGTACTTGTGGGGTCCTTGTAGTAGGGTGTAGATTATGTATCTTTAGTATTGTTTTTAATGAATTTACTAGATTTTTGTCAGTCGTTCTGTAGCTCCAATAGGAGACCCCTTGACCCTTGAGGAACACCAGGTCCAGATGTATTGATACTTTGGACCAGGTTTGCATCACTAAAGTGACACAAACTGGTTCAAAATGTTGAATTGTGATTTACTTTTTAGTGCAAAAACTTACTTTGTGCTAGAAAGTGGCCGTAAAGTTACACAAATCACTATTACTTTGAACTACTCTGCATCAAGAGGGTCTAGCATGGATGACACACATGCATTCCTATGCCATCAGCCATAGTTTTTGACGCAAAGCCATAGCCATATAAAAGCTAAACAAGACACAATGGCAAAAATATATGCCTCCTCAAGAAAACTGGAAAAGGTATAACAGCAGAGAAAAGTTTATATTTTTCTAAACTTTATCAAATTTACATGTGTTCCATACTTTACACTACACATACAAAAAGGAAAACATAAACATAGTATTTTGTACAGGAAGGGACCTCTTTCACTTCAAAAACACATATCCAGACATTATACACACACACACTTGCACTGTTGTGTGGCCAAAAATACACCAGCACTGTTCTGCTGTCTGTCCGTAATGCAACACAGTGCAGCAATTTTGATTGTTATGCTAAATTGTGTCAGACCTTGGTAAATTAAATGCAGGGATTTATTATGTGTTTTCTTTTACTGATTTTGATCTAAAAAGCTCCTAATCTAGTAATCCTACCCTTTAGAAGATGGTGTAATGGAGTGGAACCCTGCGACCCATAATGGGAGCTAAGGAAAAAGGATAGTTCTAGAGAGCCTAGATGCCTGTGTGGAAGATGAACCAATGATTGCTCATGTCAGCAATGACACAAATAATGCACAGTTCCTTTCTACTGAACCTGCTCCTGTGCCAATATAACCTCTTCCACCTTCTTCAAAACAGTCACCAACAACTCCTGACACTGCTTCCATCAAGCAAAAGCAAACTGAGTTCCACCACAATCTCTTGCTTTGGATTTATAAAGACAATCCCCTCCTCAGTTTGGGCCGTCTTTATTCTTAGGTTGAATGAGTGCCACATTGCTTACTGCACAAATTGCCTCAAGCCAGTGTATCATGTGAAACCAAATAGATATTATGTTACGGTCGGTCAACTGACCCATTAACAACAACATTCAATCTTATAAGAACAGCACATAAAAATGTTGGTATTGCTGAGAAAGAAGATCTTAAACAGGGAGGAGGTGCTGCTGCTGATGTTGTTGTGAGAAATCAGAGCTCTGTTGCTCATAGTATGTATGCATATCTAGCAGCAACCTCCACAAGATCACAGGGATACCACAGTCATTCCAAAGAGCGCAGACAGTCTACCTCCTCTGAGTTCCTGAAGGTGGGATCATAACAGAAAAAAACAAGAAGAGCACCCACTATTAGGGCCATGCTCAACAAGGTGTCCCCATACTGGTGAATCCATAGTTTGTTCCATTAATACACTGAGGAACTGACAAAATGTTAGCACTTTACCTCCTCCTTTTTTTTCTTTAGTTGAACAAGAGGGTTTTCTGGAATTTATGGAGTACCTTTTTCAAAATGGAGTGTTCCAAACTGAATCTTTGTTTCAACTACCACTAGGCCATCTCTCCACTGTAAAGTGCTGGAAATGGTTGCTGATTCAATGAAGCGGAGGGTTGTGCAAACCTTCAATTTCACTGTGTTGGAAAGTGGATTATTGGTAAGGGTAGGTAAGTACCTACCCTTAGCAATAGGCCACAAACCCTCATTGGGTCCAGTCAGGGTCCCAATAAATTAATCCAAACTCAACACTTGTAGCTAGCCAATGAGCAGATAGGCTTAACTTAGGAGGCAGGTGCGTAAAGCATTTAAAGATCACAAAAGATAAAATAAGTAAAACACAAAAATTATTACAAGTCTAAAACCAATCTATAAAAATATATTATAATTTTATCTTTAAAATGACAAAAATCCAATTCAGGAAACCAGAGATATGAACATTTTAAGAATAAGGGCCTGAGTACAACTTTGGCGGAGGGGCTAATCGGTCCCAAATTTGATGGATATCCCACCCGCCGTATTACGAGTACATTATATCCTATGAAACTCGTAATACGGTGGGTGGGATATCCGTCCCATTTGGGACAGATTAACCCCCTCCGCCAAAGTTGTAATCAGGCCCTAAATGTTTTTTAGCACATAGAAACTAAACACTCGAGTAGGGAAAGTAAAAATTTGAGGCTGACCGCAAAGGAGCCCTGCTCAGCTACAATGAGCAGGAGGCCTCACTCAACATTTTACCTTCGACTTTTTCGCAGAGTAATTTTTTGCACGGGAACATCTACCTTGCATCTCATGAAGGTAAGGTAGGTTTCCACTTCCAAAAAATGACCTTAACTCCATAGATTTGGCTCTAGACGGGTCTAGCACCAAAGTATAAATATGGATTTAGTTTTGCACAGAATTAGAGTAAAAAGAAATGACGCTAATTCAGTGCAAACAGAGTGTAAATATTATTTATTTTGACTCTAACCTGCCTACCGTCATTTTTTTACGCCAGCCTATACTTTGCATCAGATTGCACCATTCCATAAATATGGTGCTCAGCTGGTGCTAAAAAATGGTGCAAGCCGGTGTAAAACTTTTTGGTGCAAAACTGCAGTAGTGCAGTTTTGCACAAAAAAGTATAAATGAGGCCCCAAGTGTGCAGCTGGTGCAGTCCTTCAGAGTGCAATGTCCTGGTGCAGGTCAGAGGTCCAGAAGGGCAGGCCTTCTTCTTGTCATGTTCCTTTTAGAGACCTGAGGTGGGGTACAGCTCTGCCAGTTTATCCTTGCTCCTGGCGGTGGAAAGCAAGAGTCATCTGTCCAATCACGTGCAGGCCAATACCCTCTTGAATGAACACTTCCTGGGAAGTGTGGCAAAAATCAATCCCAGGGAACAACATTCTCCAAAAATCAAAGATGGCAGATATTCAATCTCAGAGGTCAGGTCTGGCTGAGCCTACCCACTGGCGTGGCTATGTTTCCCTTTTCACACCTCTATCCAGCCCTCTCTCCAGAAAACTGCGCTAACACTTGTCTGCAGTCTCTTTGCTGCTGCGTTGTCAGTTTGGGGGTGAGTACTACTCCCTCCACTGACCCATCTTGTGCATTGGAAGAGAGGAAGTCTGGCAGAGGTTCACTCTCCTCCTCTTATCCCTCATCTGTGACCATAAGCATGGTCATGTCTGCCCTGTCTTGGTGTGGTTTCAGACTGTTTATACGCAGGATACTTTGGGGTTTCCTAGGGGTGCCAACGTCCACCAGGTAGGTGACTTCACCCTTTTTCTCCAAAATGTTGAAGGGTCCTGTCCACTTGCCCTGGAGGGCCCTAGGAGCCCAAGGCCTCACAACCCATACCAACTGGCCTAGGTGATACTCAGGCATGGTAGCCTTCTGGTCATGCCAGAGCTTCATGAGCTCTTGTCTGGCCACCAGGTTTCTGCTTACCTTCTTCATGTACTCTGTCATATATGATTTTAGGCCTAGCACATAATCACACATATTCTGTTTGGACTCTTTGAGAGGCTTTTCCCAAGACTCTCCCACAACAATGGGCATCTTACAGGGTGTCCAAACAGTAACTCAAAGGGGCTGAATCCAACTCCTTTTTGGGGTACCTCACTGTAAGCAAGCAGCAGGCATGGGAGGAGAACATCCCATCTCCTCAGTTTGTCAGACAAACCCATTATCATGTCCTTCAGGGTATTGTTAAATCTCTCCACCAGACCTTTGGTCTGGGGATGATATGGGGTGGTAAACGTGTAAGTAACACCACCTTCAGATAGGTAGACCTAAAGTTTGTGCCTCTATCTGAGACCACCTCCTTGGGAAAACCTACTCTGGTGAACACACAGAGTAGGGCCCTAGCCACTGTGGGAGCAGTGACTGTCCTGATGGGTATTGCTTCTGGATACCTGGTGGCATGGTCCACTACCACCAAAATGTATCTGTTACCTGAAGCAGTTGTGGTCTAGTGGACCAACAAGGTCAATCCCCACCCTCAAAAAGGGAGTTCCAACCACTGGTAGTGGTAATAACTGAGCTTTTGTCTTGCCCCCTGTGTTGTCACTGGCCTGACAGGTGACACGGAGGCTGCTAAGCTCCTTCACTTTCTCTGACATATGGGGCCAATGTAAGTAGTTGACCAGCATGTTCCAGGTCTTGTTCTGCCCCAAATATCCTGTTAAAGGAATATCATGGCTTAAGGTGAGGAGGAATTCCCTGTACTTCTGGGTGATCACCGCTCTTTTGGCTGCCCCTGATTGGGGTCCCTTGAATGAGTATAGAGAACTCCTTCGTCCCAATAAATCTTGTGAGTTCCATTGATATCCCCTCGCCTGGAGGCAGAATGCCTTAGGCTCTCAAGAGTAGAACACTCTCTTTGCCCCTGGTACACCTCTTCTCTGGTGGGTCCACCTGCCCATGCAGAGGTGTAGGGGAGAGTTCCCTCCCTCAGAGGTCAGATCCTCCCCCTCAGGATTGGATTCCTCCTGCACCTCTGTACTTCTTGGGGCTGGCAGGCCAGACCCTGTGCTATTTATCTTGTTCTTGGAGGCTTGGCCCATTGTTCCAAGGTCCAAGTGTCCAGCACTTTCCTCTTGTGCTGCCTGTGACCTGATCACAGCAAACACCCATTTAGGGAGATCCAGCATCTGTGCATGGACCCTTCTTTCCACCTCTGGCCAATCAGATGCTTCCAGATCATATCCCAGCAGTCACTCTACTGAGAGTGAAGGAGCTATAACTACCTTTTTAGGGCCGGTCACACCTCCCCATTCTAATCTCCCCATTGCCATAGGATGGAGTGTGGTTCTACTGTCTGTATAAGTTACCTGGTAGAATACACCAGGTAAGACCAACCATGGAGAAACCAGTTTTTCTGTCACAATAGTCACACTGGATCCTGCATCTCTCACAGGCTCCACCTCAGTCCCAATTACTTTAGGCCTCTGCCTATACCTTTCATTGCAGGGAGGTAAGGGGGCTATGGCTGCAATGTCCACCCCACCCACAGACACTAAGGTGACTTCTGCGTACCCTGACCCCCAACCCTGGGCCAATTTCCACCCCCACACCTACACTAGCAGTCCCATGGGACTACCCACCTATGTGTGGGGTCTCTTTGAGCAGACAGCATCTCCTCTTTTCTGTCCAGGTTGGTGACACTCAAAACATTTTCCTGTCTTGGCAAGTTCCTAGAACTTTCCAGCCTTAGCAGGATCATAATTCTTCCCCTGACATGCCTATCCCTTAGAAGTGCCATGCCTCGGGACGCCCCCTCCCTATGAAGGTTTTGGGGACTCGTGTGAGGACCCCTTGGACTTTTTATCTTTCTTCCCTTCGGCCTACCCCTGGAAATAGCTCTGTCCTCCCTTTTTCTGATCACTCCTGGTGGTTTTTGGTTTACTCTGGTTCCTAATCACTTACTCGCTGCCTCCCCCAGGTCCTTGGGTTTGGCCAACTTAGAGTCAACTAGATGCTGGCATAACTTTCTTGTACACATTTAGTTAGAAGGTGCACCTACGTAGTCAAATTGTATAGCCCATTATAGGTACTTACCTGTTTACCCTGAATCCAGCCCTCTAGTGCATTCTGTAAGATGTTCACAAAGTTAACCCAGGACTGGGTACTGACCTTCTGGGTGTCCCTAAATTTCATTCTATATTACTCTGGGGTCAGACCAAACTTCTGGGTGAGACACTTTTTCATGTTCAGATAGGAGTCTGCTTCATCCTTCCCTAGGGTTAGGAGCCTATCCCTCCCAGATACTGGAATCAACTCCCATTTGAGTGAACACCAGTACTGAGGCTTAACTCTTCTCATTCTGAGAGCCCTTTAAAAGGCTGCCAGCCATTTAGCTATGCCGCTCCCCTCTTGGTATACAGGAACTGCCCCATTCGGTAACCTGGGACAAAACCCACACCCCTGGTCAGCTCAACTTCTCCTTTGCTGCCACCATATCTTTGTTCTGCTCTTGCCCACTTTTTCTTTTCTAGGGCCAACTTTTCTGCCTCTAAGGCTATACTGGCCTGCTGGGCTTCCAGCTCTTTCTCTCTGAGGGACAGGTTCTCTCCATCTGAAGGGATACCCCTCCCCACCAGCTTTCGGCATGGGCCTGGTGACTGTGTGGAGTGATGACCTTTCTCTCTCCTCATCACTGAGGTGTGTCTGTTTTCCCTCCTCTGAGAAGTTAGACCTAGTGTCCTTCATCCTCATATCCCACTTGTAGCTTCCTGTGTGCCTATTTCAATATTGAGTGATCACTTTCTGGGAAATGTGGAAAAAATCAATCCGAGGGACAAACATTCTCCAAAATTCCAAGATGGCAAAAATTCAATCTCAGAGGTTAGGTCCAGCTGATCCCACCCAATGGTGTGGCTAAGTTTCCGTTTTCACACCCCCTTTCAGCCCTCTCTTAATCTAATCAGGGAGCACGTAGCTGTCAAGGTTTACAGGAAATGGTGGAGGTACAGTTTCTGTCGCAAATGTTGCAAGTATGGCTGCTCTCCCCCTATTCTGTTTCACCATCTGCTGGGGCAGATTTCCTCCCACCATATGTGTCCTTTGTGTCAGCACAGGCCACTTTACACCTCATTAAGGAAGTCTGGCCAGGCTACCTGAGGCTAGCCACTCAGAGAAGGGCACTACAGAGCAGAAACTGGTAACTTTCAGGAAGAGTTCAATAACTCTTTCTAGGTGCAAGTTATATGACATTCAACAGTGGCATGTTAGTGGATGTATTATAACTTTTGATTTGATGCTAACCATGCCATATTTTGCTCCTTTCTAGAGAAAATAATACTTTATTATTTTAAAATAAAGTCTCCCCATGTTAGCCGATGGAGCCCATTCACTACTATTGGGTGAAACAAATGTAGCTATTTTTCCCTCACCAGAGCTTATAAAAAACATCTTTTATAAAGTCCCTGCCTATAGTTACACTGCACCAAAACCTGGGGATACCTAGGGCAAACCTCAGGGTTGACCTATATCTACAAATTATAGCTTAGGACTTTGAAAGTACTTTTAATGCCAAAGTCAAATTTGGGGTTAACTTTAACTTAAAAGCAGGCAGCTAGGCAAGCCTGCCTTTTAAAATCACATTGGGCACGACAGCAGTGCACCTATGGTTGCACTACCTAAGCCGGGGTCCCTAGACCTACATCCCCTATCCGTGTTCCTTACTAGGGACTTATAAGTTGGTTGATACAGCCAATTATTATTAGCCTAATTTGCATAGTCTATTTTACACAGAACACTTACCCTGGGACTGGTTAGCAGTAGCCAGATAACAGTCAAGAGTCAGTAACCACTAGTATCTGTCCAAACAGTTTGGGGCTGAACAGGGCAAAACAGGGGACTTTCCTACACTGCCCCCCAGATGAAAGGTGGTGGGTACAAACCTACACCCTGGTAATCCTCATCAGCTAAATTAAACCTGGAAAGGCCATCTGCATTAGCATGTGCAGTCCCAGGTCCATGATGTACTGTAAAGTCCATGCCCTATAGGGAATGGACCATTACACTGCACCCAACCTTGGGGGCACCTAAGGCACAAATTAGGGGTGACATAATAAAAAGGTATTTTAGGATTTTGGAAGTACTTTTAATTACAAAGCTGAATTTGGGATTAACATTAAATTAAAAGCAACCAGCAAGGGAACCCTGCCTTTAAAATGACACTGGGTACCACAGCAGTACACCTAGGTGTGCTCTACCTATGCTGGGTCCCTAAACCTACGTGCCCTACCATATACTAGGGACGTACAAGTAGGTTGATACACCCAATTATAATTCGCCTAATTTGCATAATCCATTTTACACAGAGCACTGGCCCTGGGACTGGTTAGCAGCACCCAGGTCACTGTCAAGAGTCAGTAACCACCAGTATATGTCCAAAATGTCTGGGGGTGACCAGGGCAAAAAGGAGGTCTTTCCTACACAGAAATGCTGACTAGTTGCAAAGCTACATACAACATCTGCATCAATGCACACTGGGCCTCCTTCACAGGGATGTCAGTGCTTTTAACTAATGAATTAAAAGAGTTGAGACACAGGATCAGGGCCCATGTAAGTCTCAATAGAATGTGGCTATTTGCTATTAAAGACAACATTCACAGAATCAAATTCAGAGACAGAAACACAACAGGTTATTTGCATTGAAGAATCATTACACAAGGCAAAAAACTAATTAGTTAATCAAATATATTCAATCAGCTTGGATAATTCTTCAATTAATACCAGTCATTTAGAAAAACAACAATATACGGGTAATCTCCAAAGCAAGGAAATAGGAGGAACCAAACTATAATTCAGCAATATGATATGACTAGTATAAATCTGCTTGTTTCAAAGTCAAGGAAACCACAAGAATAAATCAGGCAGAATGGCATAGAGACAGCTCAGTTTCAGAGTCAAGACAATTCTATGTTTAATTCAAGTAGACAGACTGACATGGAGTGTACACTGTTCAAAAACAATTGAGAGAACAAGAAGACGAGTCTGGTACATCATTAGATAGGAGAACTTTTTATAGATTTCGGAAATTGAAAGCCACATCTGAACATGACAACATCTTATAACCAAGAACTGCACTAATAAAGTAACTTATTCACAAGCCAAAAGTGAAATAAGCAAACATAATACATCAAATAAGAAACTTGTAGGAGCACCTACTTTTCTGCACAATTAATGTAAGGTGTCTTTTGGAAATTAGAAAATAATGTGATATTTAGGCAACATGTGAAAATAAACACATTGCAACTGCTTGGAGATGACTAGTACAAAGAGCCTTGAATATGTTGGAAATATAGGAAAACTCTGCACAGGGCTTTATTCCCAAATAAGTACATTTCAGCTCAGCAAAATAGACAACATCACCAAATTAATTCAAATTCACTTAATTTCTAAAAAAGGAAAAACCCCACATAAATGCACATGTTCATGTAATTTTAAAAGCTATATTTTCCTGTCACTACAAAATGAATGGGCTGACAGTGGTTAAGTTAAGGCTACCGGTTGGTTCAACAATTGCTGATATTTTTTTAATCTTTTTTTGCCATGCAACTGTTCCAAAGTTCAACAAAGAGAAAACAGACAGTTTCCAATATCCTTGGAAAACAAATATGGGCTGACATCTAGCGGTATCAGCACATATTTGTTGCATTCAACAATGGCAGTAATATTTCCAAAGCCATGGAAGATGGATTATGCGTCAAAGTGTGATTTTATTATCTTTTACAGCAATATAACTGTGGAGGATTTCCTCAAAAAATAAATAGTCCACAACATCCTAGCTAGATGTCACAGAATTTGAACATAGTTCTGTGATTTATCCAAAGCCCAGAATCAATTGAGGATCATTCTGCATGCTAGTAGAGCTCCTATAATAGCATTTATACAGGAGGCCTCGACTTTTGGACACCCATTTTTACCATGTTGCATTGCCTGTTTGAGCAGAACAAATCTGTGATTTAATGTATGCTACATGAGTGAGAATGTAACTGTCAAAGCCAGGAAAAATGTGACAATGGCAACTAGGGGACTATATGATGAAGTACTTTTGGGCCCACACTAAGGCCCATATTTATACTATTTTTACACTGCATTTGCGTCACTTTTTGATGCGAAAGTGGCGCAAACTTACAAAATACAATTATATTTTGTGAGTTTGCGCCGCTTTTGCGTCACAAAATGACGCAAATGTGGCACAAAAAAAGTATAAATATGGGCCCAAGTCTCCATTTTAGATTACACATTTTAACTTGACATCTTCTACTGATGGTGACTTTTTGCATATTTTTACATTCATGCAATAATGTACTAAGAAGATACTGCTCATGCAGCTTATTCCTAGTAAGTGAGTGCTGCCATGTAGTCTGTACACTTTGTCCAAGGATAGGCACACAGAACACAATGCAATCAACTCATGATTGTCCTATGGAGACAGCTCTGAGGCGCCAGACAAACCATTACATCAGTTCTGTAACATGGACAAATACATTCCAATTGTTGCATTTCTTGTTGGCCCATTTGTGTAAGTTGAAAGACTCAAATACTGATGTCAAGGAAGAAGTAGTTGCTTTGGTCAACAGCTTAATCCTTTACCTTAATACAAAACCTTAGATTGCAAAAAGATATCATGTGCTCCAAGAATACATCAGTACCATTATTCTGCATCTGAGGAATAAACAGTGAACATCAGGATTGGATTGCTAGATGTGTCCATTTATGAGATTTGGATCATCAAGAAACTGATTAAACTACAAGATGAACGTTTGCAACTTTGAGGGCAAAGAAGAACTGATGTGATGTCTTGACTATGTGATAGAGAGTATGGTGGTGTCTCAGAGTCCAGAAGCATGCTCCATCTGCAGCAGTAACATCGACAAGTGGTAAAACAATTGCCATTTAAGACACAAATCAACAACACTAACAATATCACATCAATCAACCTTTGTGAAATGTTGGTAGGTGGCCATTCTAGTAACTAAAGCAAGCACTAACAAATAGTAAATTCCAAAAACTATGACAGTAGGGAAAATATTATAAGACTACTTAGATGACCAAATAGAATTCTATATGGACAAAGAGCCATTGATCTCCTAGCATGGAAAAATAAAATGTGGGCATAAATCAGCAAGAAAATATCAATCATGTTTCAGTGGTCTGTGTATTATCTTATTATAATTTAATTGCCGAAGTTGTAAGGTTCACTTTCAGAAGGACCAGTTTCTCACCCTGAAGAGACTGAAAAGTTTTGTCATGAACTTCTCAATTCAAGGGGTACACTGGGAGAAATTGCCTTCGCCACAAGAGGATCTTGCTTGTAGCGCACCGTTCCAAGAAAAGGAAAATGGACAGATGTTTCTCATTACTCTCAATGACCACTGGAGCTGACCTATATCCAATATACTTATATTCACAAACGTCTGCCAGAGAAGCTGTTAAGTACAGGTATTATATGCATATGCGTTAACCCTCATTCTGTCCCCACTGATATGACCTCACCTATTACATCACTCATGGCAAGTATTATGACATAATTGAAAACATCAATGGACATGTGAAATGACACAGTTGATGACAACACTGTACATGGAAGATGTAGGACTTATAGTTACTTCAGTAAACTGTAACTGCTGATTTTTTTTAGTTTAAATATTATGTTTTAGTGGACATTTTCGCATAACTATAATGTCACTTTAACCGTTGTTTTGTTACTGAAATTCTTTTTTATGTAAAGTGACATGTTACCAAACCTAACTATAAATTCAGCTATATAACTACAGCGTGTTGTCCAAAGTTACTTTCCAGCATGATATATATCTTTTCCTGATAAGTATAACTATAGGTATAACTATATCTGTTGAATTTGCTGTTTTGTTATGGGTAAACTATAACATACCTGTAACCTTTGTTTTTTCAGTGAATTTCTATGGTTTTTGTAAAGCACACGTTAATATTTCTGTCAGGCTGCAGCCAGCCAATCAGGGCCTTATTTTTCCCCTATATTCAAGGAGGATCAGTGAAGGATTTAAGGAAGATTTGTGAATCCATGGATCACCTGAAAAAAAAAGAACTATTTTTTGCCCAAGAGGGGCCTCTAAGGGACCCCTCAATGCGTCCTATGGGCTCAGGATACCTGTATCCTGACCCTTTATATGTTTTTCACAAATTTTCCCATCCCTTGGCCAAAGCAAGAAACAAAATGGTGCTAGCAACTTTTCTGTCAGGATGCGGCCAGCCAATCTGGGCCTTACTTTTCCTCTGAATCCACAGAAGATCCAAGGAGGATCCACTTGCCTATATACACAAATTTGGTTTTCATTTAATAACTAGAAAACTACTGAACCAATGTATGCCAATTCAGAAAAAGGGCACTTTCTGGACCAAGAGCTAGATTTCTGCTACATTTTGTGCAAATCCATCCAGCGGTTCGGGCAGTTGTCATGTTAAAAATCTCTATGGAAATTAACATGGGGAAAACACGTTTTGGGACCTCCTCTTTTTCTCAGCCCCAGTTTGGTAGATGACCCTAAACATTTCTAGACAACAGCTGAAGTAAGCATCAACTTTTTTGGGGAAACTTTCCTGAAGATTTATCAACTGGCGCCAAAGATATAGGCACCAAAGATATAGGCTTTTTCAATGGAAACTAGATCCTAACTATAACTACCTATTGGCAACTGGCAGTAGATGATATATATGTGTATATCCACACAAAGTTGCGGTTTTCACAGGTGGTGCAGGAAAAGGCACTACCGCTAGTGCTTTGATATCAACACTGCAATTCTTTAAATAGAAAGAGAACCTGCACTAGGGATTGGAGTAAAATCAGCTCATTTATTGTACCAGGCAACCTCAAACAGTACAGAGACATGTGTTGGTTGTCCCACAGCCTTTCTCTGTATAAAATGTGCTGTTTTCAATGCTTAATATATATATATATATATATATATATATATATATATGTATATATATATAAATATATATGTATATATATATATATATATATGTATATATATATATATATATATATAAACAAATACTCTCTTCGGCGTGGTCACTCCACGCCAGATCGCCGGTGGTGCTGCTGTATAAACGTGCGCCACCGCGTTTCCAAATCCACACTTTTCCTCCAGCAAATACAAGAAGGGCATCACTCCAGAGCGGGTATTTAGCAATTTAATTTACGATCTCAACAGGAACGCGTTTCGGCAAAAATGCCTTCATAGGCCTGTTGGCCGCCATCTTGCTTTGCTATTTATACATGATATATATTGTCTTTCTTCACTTTTGATCAGCGTCATGAAAAACTTCCCTTTAAACGTTAGAATGCTTTCATCTATGACTATTAAATTCCTTAATACACATTAATATCACCACATAATTTAAACAGGCAAAATTATGCTACAATAGCACTCCTTACATCTAATGCCGTATATCCACCCGAAATAAACAACATAACGATGTTGATAGTTCTACAATAATCTTCAATATTTAACATGGCTGAATTACTTGCTGAATTTCTTATTGTAATTTAACTCGCTTTACTAATACATAATTTTCACTGCTAGATAATATATGTTGTTAAATACTTTCACACTCTATACAATCTGGAAATTAAAACCATCCTCATTAGTACTAAGTAAATATTAATTAATGCATAATATCCGGGTTATAAGGCATATGTACACAAATACATATAAATATATGAACCTTATAAAATTCTGTGTTTAAAGTCATAGTATTCCACACATTAATAGATCTTGATCATGACCTTATCTAATTCCCTGAGAGCAGAAAAGTTTTTTATATACAACCTTGCCACATTGACCACACCATTATTACACAATCTACTTAATTTACGTCTTCAAATGCATATGTAACTCTTCACTTTTATTCAATCCATTCGGTTCTTTACTATCAAATAGCAAAATATATCTGGACTCCAGTGTCGTTAACTTTTTATCTCTGTCACCCCCTCTGGGATCCTTGGGTATCCCATCTATCACACTGTATTTTAAATTGGTGATATCTCCTCCATGAACTTCCCGAATATGTCTAGCTACCGGGTATGAATCATCCATATGTGTATATATGTGTGTATATATATATGCATACATACATGTAGCAATATATATATATATATATATATATATATATACACACACACACAAAAAAAACAATCAGGATATGTTATATTTAGGTGAAAATTTCAGTTTAAAAATGTGTTTTTACACAAAAAACGGAAATTCACCATTTATCCATTTATAGTTATGACAAGTAGTTAAAACACATGCCCTGAAGCCCTAAAGTACCTCCAGCTCACACTCCCGCCAATTACATGTTATTGCTTTCAGAATGTAAAAGCCCCACTGTACATATTGAAAAACACATCTCAACATGACAAGATCTTATATCTTAGGGATGTATGATTAAAGTAACTTGTATACAAGTTGATAGTAAAATAAGCAAACATGGTACATCAAATACGAAACATTTAGGAACACCTACTTTCCGGAATAATTATTATAGGGCGTACTTAGGAAACGAGAAAAAAAATGTGGTATTTATACAACATAACTGGAGTAATGCTACCAATGATGTCATAGAACAGGTTAGCAAATATGTGATAAGGGACTTAGGCCCTCATTCTGACCTTGGCGGGCGGCGGAGGCCGCCCGCCAAAGTCCCGGCGTCAGGTTACCGTTCCGCGGTCGAAAGACCGCGGCGGTAATTCTGACTTTCCCGCTGGGCTGGCGGGCGGTCTCGTTCAGACCGCCAGCCAGCCCAGCGGGAAAGAGGCTTCCACGATGAAGCCGGCTCGGAATCGAGCCGGCGGAGTGGAAGCTGTGCGACGGGTGCAGTTGCACCCGTCGCGTATTTCACTGTCTGCGCAGCAGACAGTGAAATACATGTAGGGGCCCTCTTACGGGGGCCCCTGCAATGCCCATGCCAGTGGCATGGGCACTGCAGGGGCCCCCAGGGGCCCCGCGACCCCCCCTACCGCCATCCGGATCTCGGCGGTCCGACCGCCGGGATCTGGATGGCGGTAGGGGTGGTCAGAATCCCCGCGGCGGTGCAGCAAGCTGCGCCGCCGCGGAGGATTCAATGGGGCCGCGGTACACTGGCGGGACCCCGCCAGTGGTGCCGGTCCGACCGCGGCTTTACCGCCGCGGTCGGAATCCCCATTGAAGCACCGCCGGCTTGTCGGCGGTGCTCCCGCGGTCCTCCGCCCTGGCGGTCAAAGACCGCCAGGGTCAGAATGAGGGCCTTAGGGTGTGATTATGACCTTGGCGGACGGCGGAGGCCGTCCGCCAAGGTACCGCCGCCAAATGACCGCACCGCGGTCAAAAGACCGCGGCGGCCATTCAGACATTTCCTCTGGGCTGGCGGGCGCTCTCCAAAAGAGCGCCCGCCGGCCCAGAGGAAATGCCCCTGCAACGAGGACGCCGGCTCAGAATTGAGCCGGCGTAGTTGCAGGGGTGCGACGGGTGCAGTTTGCACCCGTCGCGTATTTCAGTGTCTGCATTGCAGACACTGAAATACACAGTGGGGCCCTCTTACGGGGGCCCCTGCGGCACCCCCTACCGCCATCCTGTTCCCGGCGGGAGACCCGCCAGGAACAGGATGGCGGTAGGGGGTGTCAGAATCCCCATGGCGGCGGAGCGCGCTCCGCCGCCATGGAGGATTCCCCCGAGCAGCGGGAAGTCGGCGGGAGACCGCCGACTTTCCGCTTCTGACCGCGGCTGAACCGCCGCAGTCAGAATGCTCGTGGGAGCACCGACAGCCTGTTGGCGGTGCTCCCGTGGTCGGTGGCCCTGGCGGCCACCGGCCGCCAGGGTCAGAATGACCCCCTTAATCAGCAGTGCAGGGTGAAAGCTCAAATTATATTGACTTCAGCACATAAGATACAGTTGAGATAAAAATAGTATGTCAACTGACATTTCCATTTAAATATACTCTTCTCTTACATCTTTGTAGTTTTAGGGAATTTATAAGAAATGTTTAATGCAAAGTAACTTACTATTACCATACGTAACTATAACACCACTTTAACATTTGGCTTTTCATTGAATTTCCTATGTTTATTGTAAACATAATGTAAGATGTCCATCACTGTGTGCAGTATGGGATTCGTTGCAAGGCCTGTAATACGTTGTTATACTATGAAAGGGGTTATTTTAAGTCAGGCTGATTTAGTGACTTTGTCAAAAGGGTCACAACATAAAAATATAAAAAGTGGGGTTATTAGCTTTATTAGGGGATGAACATTTGAACATATAAATCAGATCTACCATCTTTTCCAAAAATAACTAATATCTATAATCAAATGTATGTTTCTCCAATGCACACATTGCTGTGTTTAATAAAGATTATTAACAAAGAAAAATGAATCAACCTATCTCTGAATCTCTGTGTTAACATTGCTCAGTCCACAAAATGCAGTCATGAAAACATCCACAAGAGAGGCCTCAATGTCAGGTGAGGAGCATAGAGCTCCAGCTAGGGGTATTTTAGAAAAAGGTGGTCAGTTCTTCATGGATCATGGTTTTAATAACCCAAGAGACTTACATTTTTTTTGTATGTTGCTGGGGAGCTGCTGCATTCCCTGCAGCCTCCCCACAACATTAAAAGAGTATATATTTTTGCAAAATGCCCTAAGACAATCTGGGTCACTCTTTACTAGGAGCAGTGAATAATAAAAGAACGTCACTGGATGCTCATTTATAATCCACTTTGTCCTTTTATTTGTAAAATGTTGCGGGTGTCCCAGGCCCACCCAGGACACCTATTGATTCATTTTTTATTGGGGGCCATGAGGGAAGTTCCAGGGCTTCATTGCGGCCCCAGCCAGCTCACCAACCATTGACTCCTCAGCGTAGCTGGCTTTTTATTGCTAAGTGGGTGTCCAGGTGCCCACTTCCAGATTAATTTTGTAAGTGGCTGCGGTATGGAGACCCAAGGCACCTGCAGTCCCAGCCGTGCCTGTCCTAGGAGGAACTGGATTCCCTCCCAAATAAAACAAAAGAAAAATAAGTCATCCCATTGCTGCTCTTTGTGGCCTAAAAAAATGTTTAAAAAATAGGAACAAGGACATGCTTAACTGTTTTGTTGAAAATATTTGAAAATGTTTTGTCTTATTTTGGCCTGCGTATTGTTCCTGTTGTGTTGCATGTTCCTGCTTTTTGTGATAATTTCATGAACCAGGGCTGGGGAGAGGACTTGTTTCAATTGTGTGTGCTCCATTGCCTTATTAATTATCTCCTTTTGAGTTTGTGTATTGTTGTGTATTGTTAGACCAGATTTTTGTTCAGTTCTCTCCTGATTCCCTGCTGTGCTTGGATTGAGTGTTGAGACTGCTGTTTTTGATGGCACTGTGGGTAGATGATTCCTCCTACAAAGGCTATGGGGCTAGGCATGGGCAATCACCTGCGGGAAATCTCAAGCATGCTTATTGGGGTTCCTCTCTCCTTTGAGTAGAAATGGAAGCCCTTTACTTAATGCAGGCAATTTCAGGTTGAATTTTAGGTTTGCTTGAGGTTGGTATGGTGCTAGTCTTTGGATTGCTTTTGTGTACTTTATCTCCATGTCAAACGTAACATTTGTGTGCTTACTGTGCGGCCCTGTTTCTATATTGGCCCTGGGGCTCAGTAGAAGTGATTATGGGGGTCAACAAAGGCTCCTGCTGACTCCCTGACAAATTCAAACATTGTGCTAAGGTTGAATCTGGGCTATTTGGTAGCATTGGTGGCCTTTGCAATTGCCAGCTGAGGATAAGTTTTGCCACCTTTTTGATTTCTTGCTGTACGTTGCAGACTATACATGATCATCCCCAATTCTTCTTAGACTGATCTCTTTATCTAGCCTTCTCCTTGCCCATCATCAATGGGTTTTGTTGCTAGGGTGTGCCTGTGTCCTGCAGGGCTTGGTCTTAGCTGTTGTGAAATTATGTTTCTGTGTGCTGGGTATGTGCCTTTCATGTGCCACTCTTGTACATCTATCTTGCTTTCAATAACCACAGCACCATTCTGCCATTAGGTTTTGTTTGGTGTGGATGTATAATGCTCTGTGCTTCTTCCTGTATCTGGACGTATTTGAGACTGCTCTGTTTTTATAACATAAGGCTTACATATTCTTCGCCCATCTTTCATCCTGGTTATTGGGAGCTGGAGGAGGAACATTTTACTAAAAATATGCAAATTTACGCAACAAGAGTGAAATTTATTTTACTGGCACCATACATAAACTTTTGATGTGAAGGCATCCTTCAAGTAAAAACTTCACATATGAAACCAGTGGGAGACATCTTACAGCTAAACATCTTTTTCAGCACGACATATTCTTCTCAAACTACATTCATCATGCAAAAGGTGCAAGAAGTAAAGCGTGCAAAATGTTTTTAACAAATCACACATTTATAAACTTTCTAGATTGTAATTACAATTTTGCCTAGAACTAATTGCTTCTTTGCTTCTCTCCATAGGGTCTTTCCTTTGGATTTTGATTTCCAATTTTTTGTGTCATTTTTTATGTATTATTCTTTTTAGGCCTTTTCTCCACTTTATGTCGTGTTCTACATTGGTGCAACATCAAATTAATTGGGTCCCTTGTAGCTTTGTCCTGTTTGACTTAACTGATACCTTGTTGCTTTCCCTTTGATGTGCTCTTTGTTCTTCCTGTTATATGCATGATTTGTGGTTTATTGTTCTTGTCCTCCAACCCTCTTTGCTCTGATTTTGAATTAGATTCTCATCACTGTGTACATCAACGTTTGACCCATCCTTGGTCTGTTGATTTGTCTCTTTTGGTCAACTGGAGTATTGCTTGTTTGTTGTTACACCAGTTCTTGATGGACTGCCATCTTTCCTTCAGGTTGAGTTTGGTCTTTTTCCACATATAGGCCCTCATCATGACATTGGCAGTAAATGCCACATACTGCCATGCTGACTGATGCCAACATACCGCGGCGGCGGCGGATATCCGTTCACCATATTATGACACACACACACCAATCCGTTACTATTCAGCCACACACACAAGTCTGACACACCAAAGATCAGTGATAAACTGACGATACCAAAACCCTCACCCAGAACAACGCCCACCACATTATGTCCCACGAATGACCACGGTGGACATTCAACTGGGGTAAACCATTGGCGGTGCACACTGCTGCGCTCAAACTACACACACACACACATACAAAACAACATTACATTGGTCAATTCGAACTACACACACCTGATATCCATACACACACCACACTCACACAACCACACCACTATAAAACACACATCCACATGACCCACAACCCCTTACAAATACAAACCATTGCCAACAGACTGACATCACGACTACAGACAAGACCAGACCCACACACTACTATCATCTATACACCACTTACGCACCTTACATTACACTCCCCAACACATCACCCTACACACCCTTACCCACACGTCTCACACAACACCCATGGCACCACAAAGACAGCCCCCATTCTCAGAGGAGGAGCTAAGGGTCATGGTGGAGGAAATCATCAGGGTAGAACCACAGCTATTTGGAGTACAGGTCGAGCAGTTATCCATTGCTAGGAAGATGGAGCTATGGCGGAGGATTGTGGACAGGTTCAACGCCGTGGGACAGCACCTCAGAACCAGGGATGACATCAAGAAGAGGTGGAATGAACTATGGGGGAAGGTACGTTCCATTGCAACAAGGCACCAACTCACTGTACAGAGGACTAGTGGAAGACCCTCACCTCCTCCACCACAACTAACAACATGGGTGGAGCAAGTCTGGGCAGTCATGCATCCTGAGGGCCTGGTAGGAGTAGCAGAAGGACTGGACTCTGGTAAGTCAACTCTATACTACTATCACCCCCTACCTGCATGCCATAACATACCCCCACCCTCACCCTCACTCCATCACTCCACCACTTCCCAAAACCCTCACCATCACATCTCATGCATCCCAATGCCAAGCCCTGCATGCCATACCATTGCATGGACACCACTCACAGACCTGCATGGACACCTATCACCAAAGCATGCACACTAGAGAGAATCCGCTAGCCCACCACATACCAACTTACACAAGTAAAAGCTGCCAGGGCAAATACAACCAAACAGGGCAACCCACCGATGCAAAATATGTCCCACACAGAAACAATACCACTGCAATCACATCCCCACAGGTACCCCAGCCAATGTCACTGGAGAAGAGGTGCCAGCAGTATCCAGTCCTCCCACAGAAGAGGCCCACAGTGATGACAGCGACTCTGGATGCTGGGATCTGGATGACCAGCCTGGCCCATCAGGGACCTCTGGACAGTTGGTAACCCAGACACAGTCACACACGACCACAGAGCCTCCCCCATCAGGAAACACCACCAGAGCACCCACCCAGCGCACCCACACCTCTTTCCCCAGGACACGGCAATCAGCAGTGTGCCCACCTC
This sequence comes from Pleurodeles waltl, assembly GCF_031143425.1. Lineage (NCBI taxonomy): Eukaryota > Metazoa > Chordata > Amphibia > Caudata > Salamandridae > Pleurodeles > Pleurodeles waltl. The sequence goes on along the minus strand of NC_090438.1, from coordinate 441,730,213 downwards.
AACAGGGACCCCAGGGCACAACTCGCTCCCAAGACAATCAGGGACCCGGGGTCAGTGGCAGTGGGCACACAGTTCAGGGGACAGAGGCAAAGGACATCAGGGAAACTGGGAGAAATGCTGTGCGCCAGGGGGAGGACAGGCCCAGGGAACCGGCTCTCCAAGAGGCACTCACCGAGTTCCCGGGAGCATACCAACATTCCCAGGATACACTGGGCCAGATCCTGGCCAACGTGCAAGAGAACAGCGGCAGTAGGAGGGACTGTACCAGGGGATCAGTGAGAACTTGCAGGCCATTAAAACCACCCTGGTCTCCATTGCAGGGGTGCTGTCAGACATGGCTAACATTATGAGAGAGGCAGCCTCACAACAGCAGGCCCCTGCCCCTAGCCAGACATCTGAACTGCCTTCCACCTCCGCTGCCGCTAGTGGGCAGGAGGCCCGCCACAGGACCAATAGGCCACCAGCAGCCCCCCTGCAGAAGGAGAACCACCCGCAAACATTCCTTGTGATCAAGAAAGAAGCCAGAGACTATTGCCAAGATGCCCACCAGGAAATGAGACCCCCCTGAATGTCACCCTTGTGTCCCACTCTGTCACCCTGTCCACCTTGAACTGCCATTTCTCCCCTTCCTATGTCCCCTTGGGCAATGCACCTGTGCTACAAATAGACTGGAACTATACCCTGGGCTTTTCTTCATCATCACCCCAGCCCAATGCACTTGCCCCCCTACTCCTTAGCCCTTAAATAAACACCCTTTAGAAAAATACAAGTTTGGAGTATGCCAAATGATTTCAGTATGTATTTATGTAACCAGATTCAAACATTGCATTACAAATGGACAGTATTGTTCACATTGTAAAGACCTGTAGTTGGCTGCAGTGATCACACCAGGAGCGATAGTGGGGCACCAACATCTGCAAAATGAGTTACCTAAGGGTACAGTGAGTGGGCATTGAAGTGGGAAATAACAGCATGCAAGTGACAAAGATAATCAAAATAATGACAATGAAATGTGAAGTAACACTGTCATACCTGTGTGTCATTGGAAGTATTGTCTCATCACTGCAGTTCTGTTGTCCTCATCTTCATCCTCTGCCTCCTCATCCTCACTGTCCACAGGGTCCACTGCTGCCACACGGCCATCTCCAGCCTACGCCTCCTGCAGAAAAGGCACATGGAGTCTCAAGGCAAGGTTGTGCAACATGCAGCATGCCACGATGATCTGGGGGATTTCCTTGGGTGAGTAGCACAGGGATCCACCTGTTAGATGGAGGCACCGAAACCTAGCCTCCAGGAGGCCAAAGGTACGTTCTATAATACTTCTTGTACGCCCATGTGCCTCAGTGTAACGTTCTTCTGCCCTTTGTCCTGGCATTCCGCACTGGGGTCAGTAGCCATGATAGGCTGGGGTATCCTGAGTCACTGGCTAATATGGAGGGACAACATTTAGCCACACCCCATCCCATTTGGCCTATACCATACCCATACACCAACATCCACTGGGTTGGAACAAGGGCTCACTTATTAGCCACACCCTGTGCCTCTGTAGTTGCGCCATCACATTAGGGATGCTACTATTCCTCAGGATAAAGGCATCATCCATCGACCCAGGATACTTAGCATTGACATGGGAGATGTACTGGTCCATCAGGCTCACCATCTGGACATTCATAGAATGATAGCTTTTTCGATTTCAGAATACCTGTTGATTTTGCCGGGAGGGACAAATACAATGTGTTCCATCCATTGCCCTAATTATGTTGGGGATATGTCCCATTGCATAGAAGTCAGCCTTCACTGTGGCCAAATCCTCCACTTGTGGGAAAACAATGTAGCTGCACATATGTTTAATCAGGGCAGACAACACTCTGGTCAGCACTATTGAGAACACTGGCTGTGACATTCCTGCTGCCAAGCCCACTGTCACTTGAAAAGAACCAGTTGCCAAGAAATGAAGCACAGATAGACCTTGCACAAGAGGGGGAATCCCTGTGGGGTGACGGATGGCAGATATCAGGTCAGGCTCCAGTTGGGCACACAGATCCATTAAAGTTGCCCTGTCAAGTCTGTAGGTGAGGATAATGTGCCTGTCCTCCACTGTTGCCAAGTCCACCAGGGGTCTGTACACAGTGGTATGTCTCCATATCCTATTCATCTGCAGCAGTTGCAGTATAAGGGACAAAGGAGTGAGGAGTCGGTCACAAACTGAACATTGGAGCCACAACAGTACAATGCATGATGTCAAGGACCCAGGAAGGACCAGGAGGTCGCCACTTGGAAGAGGAGACAAAGGGGTCCTCAGCAACACAGAGAGCCCATGCAGAAGAAGGCAGCACCCGCAGAAGTACTTGAACATGGGTTCAAGAAAACTGAGCACAGAGGTCATCTCAACACTACAAAGGAGGGTCCCACAAAGCTGGTGGTCAACTCAGCAAGTTGAGCAATGCAGGACAGAGTGCTGGGGACGTGGGCTGTGCTGTGCATGAAGGATTCCTTGCAAAAGTGCACAGAAGCCCTAGCAGGTGCAGTTCACACAGTACACAGGATTACTGTCTGGCAAGAGGAGGCAAGGACTTACCTGCACCAAATTTGGTCCGATGGACCACTGGACTGTCGGGGTCACTTGGATTCAGCACCTGTGTTCCAGGGACCATGCTCGTCACGATGAGGGGGGACCTAGAGGACCGGTGAAGCAGAAATCTGGTGCCTGCGTTAGGAGGGGGAAGATTCCGTCGACCCACAGGAGATTTCTTCTTGGCTTCCAGTGCAGGGTGAAGGCAGACAGCCCCCAGAGCATACACCACCAGGAAAAAGTCGAGAAAGCTGGCAGGGTTAGGCGCTACAATGTCACTGGTAGTCTTCTTTCTACTTTCTTGCAGTTTTGCAGGTTTCCTGGAGCAGTCAGCAGGTGATCCTTGGCAGAAGTCAAAGAGGGAGATGTAGAGGAACTCTGGTGAGCTCTTGCATTCGTTATCTGAGGAAAAGCCCACAGGAGAGACCCTAAATAGGCCTCAGAGGAGGATTGGCCTCCTAGTCAGGTAAGCACCTATCAGGAGGGGTCTCTGACGTCACCTGCTGGCACTGGCCACTCAGAGGCCTCCATTGTGCCCTCATACCCCTGGATTCAAGATGGCAGAGGTCTGGGACACACAGGAGGAGATCTGGGCACCACCCCTGGGGTGGTGATGGACAGGGGAGTGGTCACTCCCCTTTGCTTTGTCCAGTTTCACGCCAGAGCAGGGATGGAGGTTCCCTGAACTGGTATAGACTGGTTTATGCAAGGAGGGCACCATCTGTGCCCTTCAAAGCATTTCCAGGGGCCTGGAGAGGCTACTCCTCTCAGGCCCTTGGCACCTATTTCCAAAGAGAGAGGGTGTCACACCCTCTCTCAGAGGAAATCCGATGTTCTGCTTTTCCTGGGACTGGGCTGCCCAGACCCCAGGAGGGCAGAAGCCTGTCATTGAGTTGGCAGCAGTGGTAGCTGCAGTGAAAACCCCAGAGAGCTGGTTTGGCAGTACCCGGGGTCCATGCTGGAGCCCTGGGGATGCATGGGATTGGCACCCAAATACCATATTTGGCATGGGGGGACAATTCCATGATCTTAGACATGTTACATGGCCATATTCGGAGTTACCACTGTGAAGCAACATATAGGAATTGACCTAAATGTAGTGCACACGTCTAATTGTGTCCCCTCTCTCACAAAGTTTGGGGAAATTGCCCTGAACTATGTGGGGGCACCTTGGCTAGTGCTTTGCACCTAACCTTCACCAAGTGAGGGTTAGACATATAGGTGACTTGTAAGTTACTCAAGTGCAGTATAAAATGGCTGTGAAATAATGTGGACGTTATTTCACTCAGGCTGCAGTGGCAGTCCTGTGTAAAAATTGTCTGAGCTCCCTATGGGTGGCAAAAGAAATGCTGCAGCCGACTGGGATCTCCTGGAAACCCAATACCCTCGGTACCTAGGTACCATAAACTAGGGAATTATAAGGGTGTTCCAGTGTGCCAATTAGAATTGGTAAAAATGGTCACTAGCCTATAGTGACAATTTTAAAGGCAGAGAGAGCAGGAGCACCGAGGTTCTGGTTAGCAGATCCTCAGTGTCACAGTAAGTCACTACACAGGGACACACATTCAGGCCACAAACTATGAGCACTGGGATCCTGGCTAGCAGGATCCCAGTGAGACAGGCAAAACAAACTGACATATAAGTAAAAATGGGGGTAACATGCCAGGCAAGATGGTATTTTCCTACACAACTCCCCCCCCAAACGAGGAACAATAAGGCTAACCTGATGAGTCTTCATTGTCTAAGTGGAAATATCTGGAGAGTCCATCTGCATTGGAGTGGGTACTCACCATTCCCTGTAGGAAGATGGACCACCTCAACAATTTAGGGTTTTCACCTTTCATTTGTTTAACCCATAATAGAGGTTAGTGGTCTGTCTGATCAATAAAGTGAGTACCAAACAGGTATGGTCTCAACCTTTTCGGTGCCCAGACGACAGCAAAGTCCTCCCTCTCTATGGCAGACCAACGCTTTTCTCTAGGGGTCAACCTCCTGCTGATAAAAGCAACAGGTTGTTCCTGGCCCTCAGTGTTAAGCTGTGATAGAACTTCCCCTACCCCTAATTCAGAAGCATCAGTTTGGACTATGAATTTCTTGGATTAGCAAGGGCTTTTTAGGACAGGTGCAGAGCACATGGCCTGTTTTAGCTCATCAAAAGCCTTCTGACAGCTAGCTATCCACAGTATCTTTTTAGGCATCTTTTTGCTGGTGAGGTAATTAAGAGGGGCTGCAATGGAGCCACAATTCTTGATGAACCTCCTATAGTACCCTGTGAGGCGTAGGAGGGCTCTCACCTGGGTTTGAGTTGTAGGGGGAGCCCATTCCATAATGGTCTGGATCTTCCCCTGCAGTGGTGCAATCTGTTCCCCACCTACCAGGTGGCCCAGATAAACCATGTTTCCCTGCCCTATCTGGCACTTTGAGGCCTTGATAGTGAGGCCTGCCTTTTGCAGGGCTCCAGAACTTTCCATAGGTGGACCAGGTGCTCATCCCAGATGGGGTTAAAGACAGCTATATCATCTAGATATGCTGCACTAAAAGCTTCCATACCTTGTAGGACTGTGCTCACCAACCTCTGAAAAGTGGCAGGTGCATTTCTCAAACCAAAGGGCATAACAGTGAACTGATAGTGCCCTCCAATGGTGAAAAATGCAGTTTTGGGATTAGCATCTTCTGACAACTTAATCTGCCAATACACTGCAGTTACGTCAAAAGTGCTTAGATACTTGGCAGAAGCCAGTGTATCTATTAGCTCATCTGTCCTTCGTATAGGGTGAGCATTAGTTTTGGTTACTTGATTGAGACCTCTGTAGTCAACACAAAACCTCATTTCTCTTTTACCATCTTTACTGTGAGGTTTTGGGACAAGCACCACTGGGCTAGCCCACGAGATCTCTGAAGGCTTAATCACTTCTAGGTCCAGAATTGTCTGTACCTCTTGTTTTATGCAATCTCTGACATGCTCAGGCTGCCTATAAGTCTTACCTTTGACAGGTAAACTGTCTCCAGTGTTGATTGTGTGCTCACACCAGGTAGTTGTACCTTGGATGAGTGAAAAGAGGTCAGAGAATTGGCCTAGGAGATTTATACAGTTGTCTTTCTGCTCAGCAGTAAGGCAATCTGAAAGCACCACGCCCTCACTAAGCCATCAGCTTCAGTGGTGGAGAAGAGGTCAGGGAGAGGGTCACTCTCTTTTTCTTGCCCCTCATCAGTTGCCATGAGCAGGGTTAAGTCAACCCTGTCATAGTACGGTTTCAGGTGATTGACATTGAGGACTCCAAGGGGACTCCTGGCAGTGCCCATGTCTACCAAGAAGGAAACCTCACCCTTCTTTTTAACAATGAGATGGGGTCCACTCCATTTGTCCTGGAGTGCTCTTGGGCCACAGGCTCCAATACCCACACTTTCTGTCCTGGGTGGTACTGGGTCAGGACAGCCTTCTGGTCATACCATTGCTTTTGGAGCTCTTGGCTGGCCTGAAGGTTTTTACTGGCCTTTTTCATGTACTCAGCCATTCTGGATCTTAAGCCAAGTACATAATCCACAATGTCTAGCTTTGGAGCTTTTAAAGGTTGTTCCCAACCCTCCTTCACAAGAGCAAGGGGACCTCATACAGGGTGCCCAAAGAGAAGTTCAAAGGGGCTAAAGCCCACTACTTTTTGGGGTACCTCCCTATAAGCAAAAAGGAGGCATGGCAACAGGACATCCCATCTCCTTCTGAGTTTTTCAGAGAGTCCTATAATCATACCTTTAAGAGTTTTATTAAACCTCTCAACCAGACCATTTGTCTGTGGATGATAAGGAGTAGTGAACTTATAAGTTACACCACACTCCTTCCACATAGCTTTGAGGTCCGCAGACATGAAGTTACTCCCTCTGTCTGACACCACTTCCTTAGGAAAACCCACTCTGGAAAACATTCCCAGGAGGGCTTTTGCCACTGCAGGAGCTGTAGTGGTCCTTAAGGGAATCGCTTCAGGATACCTAGTGGCATGGTCCACTACCACAAGGATAAACCTATTGCCTGAAGCTGTTGGAGGGTCAAGGGGGCCAACTATGTCAACCGCTACCCTTTCAAAGGGCACCCCAAACACTGGGAGTAGAATTAAGGGGGCCTTATGTGTGCAACTAGTCTTGCCACTGGCTTGGCAGGTCACACAAGAACGACAAAACTGCTTAGTGTCCTCTGACATGTGAGGCCAGTGAAACAATGGAACAAGTCTGTCACAAGCTTTACTCTGGCCCAAATGCCCAGCCAAAGGAATATCATGTGCGAAGGTCAGAAGAAACTCCCAATACTGCAAAGGGATGACCAGTCTCCTGGCAGCTCCAGGTTTAGGGTCCCTTGACTCAGTATAAAGGAGGTTATCTTCCCAATAGACCTTTTGTCTATCAGTGATATCCCCATTCTGCTGTTTGACAGCTTGCAGTTTCAAACTCTCTAGTGTGGGACAGGTCTGCTGTGCAACATTCAGCCCTTCCCTAGCAGGCCCCCCTGCACCCAAAAGCTCAGCAGTGTCTGCTGCCAGCTCATCTGGTATAGGTTCTGCACAGGGAGAAGAATCCTTTTCCTCAAAAGGGGAATCTTCTGATGAGGGAGGGATAGTGGGCAAGGATTTACCCTTTCTACCCTAGTTTTTGGAGCACTTGATCCATTGTTCCAGGATCCAAGCTTCCCTGTCCTCTTTGCTTCTGGGTCTGAGCCCTAGTGAGAGCAAAGATATACCCTGGAATCCCCAGCATTGCTGCATGAGCCTCCAACTTCACTTCAGCCCAAGCTGATGTCTCCAAATCATTGCCTAGTAAGCAGTCTACAGGTAAATCAGTGGTTACCACAACTTTCTTTGGACCAGTAACCTCCCCCTAGTTGAGATTCACAACAGCCATGGGGTGGCTAAGAGTGTTGTTATGAGCATCGGTCAGTTGGTACTGCTGACCAAGAAGGTGTTGATCAGGGTGAACCAGTTTCTCAATCACCATAGTGATACTGGCTCCTGTATCCCTGTAGGCCTCAACCTCAACACCGTTTATTAGGGGAAGTTGTTTGTACTTACCCATATTAAGGGGATAAGCAACCAAGGTGGCAAAGTCAATACCACCATCAAAGACTAAAAGAGCCTCTGTGGTCTCCCTAACAAGACCAACCACAACTACACTACCAATGGTGAGCCCATCTACACCCTTTGTTTGGCTATTTGTAGTAGACTTTCCACCACCACTGCTATTACTAGGGGCACTAGAGGACGCAGTTGGGGTTGTGGTAGTGGGAGCCTTGGTGTTTTTCTTTGGGCAGGTGGAATAACTTGCCCAATGGCCTCTACTTTTTCATAAATAACACCATGGCTTATTTTGATTGTTAGAAGAGAATGTGGACCCACCTCCCCCAGAGGATTTGTGTGGGCCTGATGATGACTCAGAGGGGGTCATTCTAACTTCGGCGGGCGGCGGAGGCCGCCCGCCAAAGTTCCCCCACCAGAATACCGCAGCGCGGTCAAATGACCGCCGCGGTAATTCTGACTTTCCCGCTGGGCGGGCGGGCGACCGCCAAAAGGCCGCCCGCCCGCCCAGCGGGAAAGTACCAGCAACGAGGATGCCGGCTCCGAATGGAGCCGGCGGAGTTGCTGGTGTGCGACGGGTGCAGTTGCACCCATCGCGATTTTCAGTGTCTGCCAAGCAGACACTGAAAATCAATGTGGGGCCCTTTTAGGGGGCCCCTGCAGTGCCCATGCAGTGGCATGGGCACTGCAGGGGCCCCCAGGGGCCCCACGACACCCGTTCCTGCCAGCCAGGTTCTGGCGGTGAAAACCGCCAGAACCAGGCTGGCGGGAAGGGGGTCGGAATCCCCATGGCGGCGCTGCTTGCAGCGCCGCCGTGGAGGATTCCCTGGGGCAGCGGGAAGCCGTCGGGAAACCGCCGGCTTCCTTTTTCTGACCGCGGCTTTACCGCCGCGGTCAGAATAGCCCCTGAAGCACCGCCAGCCTGTTACACTGTTTCCCCAGAAATACACTAAAGTCATGATAGGAGATTCTGCAAAGACCACAACTGACTGCAAAGCCCTGAAGATGGATTCCTGGACCTGAGGACCTGTAAAGGAAGAGGACCAAGTCCAAGAGTCACGAAAGTGTCCGGGGGGGCAGGACCCCACTAAACCCTGGATGAAGGTACAAAATGGCTGCCTCTGGGTGGAAGGAGCTGAAGATTCTGCAACAACGGAAGATGCCAGGAACTTCTCCTTTGCAGAGATGATGTCACACGGAATGCTGGAGGATATAGAGTTGTTTCTTTGCAGAAAGACCACAAACAAGCTTTGCTGGCTGCAAAGATTGTGGTTAAAGAGAATGGTTTCTGTCCAGGCCCAGGAAGGACCAGGAGGTCGCCACTTGGAAAATGAGACTGAGGGGACACTTCAGCAACACAGAGAGCCCATTCAGAAGAAGGCAGCAGCCAAAAAAGTACTTGAACATGGGTTCAAGAAAACTGAGCACAGCGGTCGTCCCACAAAGCCAGTGGTCAACCCAGCGAGATGAGCAATGCAGGACGGAGTGCTGGGGACGTGGGCTGTGCTGTGCACAAAGGATTCCTTGCAAAAGTGCACAGAAGCCCTAGCAGCTGAAGTTCATGCAGTACAAAGGATTACAGTCTGTCAAGGGGAGGCAAGGACTTACCTCTGCCAAATTTGGACAGATGGATGACTGGACTGTCGGGGTCACTTGGATCCAGCACCTGTGTTCCAGGGACCACGCTCGTCATGATGAGAGGGGACCAAGAGAACCTGTGAAGCCGAAATTTGGTGCCTGCATTAGCAGGGGGGAAATTCCATTGACCCACAGGAGATTTCTTCTTGGCTTCCAGTGCAGGGTGAAGGCAGATATCCCCCTGAGCATGCACCACCAGGAAATAGTGAGAAAGCCGGCAGGATTAGGCGCTACAATGTCACTAGTAGTCTTCTTGCTACTTTGTTGCAGTTTTGCAGGCATCCTGGAGCAGTCAGCGGTCGATCCTTGGCAGAAGTCAAAGAGGGAGATGCAGAGGAACTCTGGTGAGCTCCTGCATTCGTTATAAGAGGAAAATACCACAGGAGAGACCCTAAATATCCCTCAGAGGAGGATTGGCCACCTAGTCAGGTAAGCACCTATCAGGAGAGGTCTCTGAGGTCACCTGCTGGCACTGGCCACTCAGAGGCCTCCATTGTGCCCTCACACCTCTTGATTCAAGATGGCAGAGGTCTGGGACACACTGGGGTGGTGATGGACAGGGGAGTGGTCACTCCCCTTTCCTTTGTCCAGTTTCGTGCCAGAGCAGGGCTGGGGGTTCCATTAACCGGTGTTGACTGGTTTATGCAAGGAGGGCACCATCTGTGCCCTTCAAAGCATTTCCAAGGGCCTGGAGAGGCTACTCCTCTCAGGCCCTTGACACCTATTTCCAAAGGAAGAGGGTGCCATACCCTCTCTCAGAGGAAATCCTTTGTTCTGCCTTCCGGGGACTGGGCTGCCCAGACCCCAGGAGGGCAGAAGCCTGTCTGTGGGTTGGCAGTAGTGGTAGCTGCTGTGAAATCCCCAGAGAGCTGGTTTGGCAGTACCCGGGGATGCATGGGATTGGCACCCCAATACCAGATTTGGCATGGGGGGACAATTCCATTATCTTAGACATGTTACATGGCCATATTCGGAGTTACCATTGTGAAGCTACATATGGGTATTGACCTATATGTAGTGCACACGTGTAATGGTGTCCCCCCACTCACAAAGTCCGGGGAAATTGCGCTGAACTCTGTAGTGGCACCGTAACTAGTGCCAGGGTGCCCTCACACGTAGTAACTTTGCACCTAACCTTCACCAAGTGAGGGTTAGACATATAGGTGACTTATAAGTTACTTAAGTGCAGTGTAAAATGGCTGTGGAATAATATGGGTGTTATTTTACTCAGGCTGCAGTGGCAGTCCTGTGTAAAAATTGTCTGAGCTCCCTATGGGTGGCAAAAGAAATGCTGCAGCCCATAGGGATCTCCTGGAACCCCAATACCCTCGGTACCTAGGTACCATATACTAGGGAATTATAAGGGTGTTCCAGTGTGCCAATTAGAATTGGTAAAAATGGTCACTAGCCTATAGTGACAATTTTAAAGGCAGAGAGTGCATAAGCACTAAGGTTCTGGTTAGCTGAGCCTCAGTGACACAGTTAGTCACTACACAGGGACACACATTGAGGCCACATACTATGAGCACTGGGGTCCTGGCTAGCAGGATCCCAGTGAGACAGGCAAAACAAACTGACATAATAGTAAACATGGGGGTAACATGCCAGGCAAGATGGTACTTTCCTACAGAAGATCAGGCCTACATTAGAATGATTACTTTCCATGCAATATGATGTTACTTAATACGACCCTACACAAGTGCCTGCACCCAGCTGAATTCTGCTGAGTAGCTATGCTCATACTCTTTCCTTGTGCAATTGGCTGGTGAATTATTATTTTGTCTTTAAATTCCAGCTTCTGGCCTGTGATAGTGCATAGTAGAGAGGGTGACTACTGGGTAACCCTGCTGTGAGTTGTGTGCTTCTATTCCTGATACCACACACCCATTGTTCATTACTATAGTTTGTGCTCTCCCCATGGGTTTACTACACTTTCAATATGGGTAGACACAGAGGAGCACACAATTCCAATACCAGTTCAACAATCCTGAAAAATATGCATCCTTAGAAGTTAAGTCAACAAGAACATGGATGAAACTCCTCCATGGACTCTAAAGTCTATCCTGGAGGCATCATACGAGAGCTTGATTCTAAGACTGTTACATGGAAAATTGATCAAATCAGTTCTGAAATCTATGGGATTGTCAGCCTTATTTCAACCCCCAATGTATTGCCATATATAAATGTCCTTCATTGAAGAACTAGGAGGCTGTAATTGGAGCAAAATGAATATGACGTCTCCCTAAAGAGTTTAGTGTACATGTGAAATGACACCGCTGATGACAACACTGTGCACAGCAGAGGTTTATAGTTACTTCAGTAAACTGTAACTGGTGATTTTGTTTTTAGTTTAAATATTATGTTTCAGTGGACATTTTCGCATAACTATAATGTCACTTTAACCGTTGATTTGTTACTGAAATTATTTTTTATGTAAAGTGATATGTTACCATACCTACTATAAATTCAGTTATATAACTATAACTTGTTGCCCAAAGTTACTTTCCAGAACGATATATAGTTTTTTGTTCAGATAAGTATAACTAGAGGTATAACTATAACAGTTGAAATTCTATGTTTTTTGGGGGTAAAACATTAACCTAACTATGATATCCCTGTAAACTTTGTTTTTTTCTGTGAATTTCTTTGTTTTTTGTAAAGCACATATTAATATTTCTGTTAGGCTGCAGCCAGCCATTCAGGGCCTTACTTTACCCTTGTATTCGAGGAGGATAAGTGGAGGATTTCAGGAAGATTTGTGAATCCGTGGATCATCTGAAAAAATATTGGCTATTTTTTGCCTAGGAGGGGACTCTAAGGGACCTTTCCATGCGTCCTATGGGGTCAGGATACTTGTATCCTGACCCTTCATATGTTTTTCACTATGTTTCCCATCCCTCAGACAATGCAAGAAACACAATGGTGGCTAGCAACTTTTCTGTCAGCTTGCGGCCAGCCAATCTGGGCCTTGTTTTTCCTCTGAATCTACAGAACATCCGAGGAGGATACGCATCCCTATATACACAAATTTGGTTTTCATTTAATAACTAGAAAACTACTGAACCAATGTATGCCAATTCAGAAAAAGGGCACTTCTGGACCAAGAGCTAGCTTTCTGCTAAATTTGGTGCAAGTCCATCCAGCGGTTCGGGCTGTTGTCATGTTAAATAACCCTATGGAAATTAACATAGGGAAAACACGTTTTGGGACCTCTTCTTTTTCTCAGCCCCAGTTTGACAGATCACTCTAACAATTTCCAGACAGCAGCAGAAGTAAGCATCAACTTTTTGGGGGGAAATTTCTTGAAAATTCATCAACTGCGCCAAAGATATAGGCAAGTCAATAAATGCTTTTCTTATGGAAACTAGATCTTAACTATAACTAATTATTGGCAAATGCCAGTAGATGATATATATGTATATACATCCACACAAAGTTGCGGTTTGCCAGTGTGCACCTGACCACTGGCAGTGGAAGAAAGGGCACTACTGCTAGTGCATTGAAATCAACACTGCATCTCTTTAAATAGAAAGAGAACATGCACTAGGGATTTGGGTAAAATCAGCTAATTTATTGTACCAGGCAACCTCAAATAGGACAGAGACACTGTCCAGGCTTGTTTAATTATGTGAATGGTAAATAAACACATAGAGAGCCACACAGAGAAGATAAGGAGCATGGTTGACTAGCAGCAATATCGATGCCTTGATAGAAGAGACATATCACATTAGCCATACATTTCATGCACACATTACGTTCATCAGCCACCATCCTGTCTAAACTGTCTGATGAGTGATCTGAAGTAGTCACATATCCAGAGTGAGCACTGCTGAAGCTGTGAAGAGCCAGAATATGTCAGCCATTGAAGGATCAAGATGCCCTCTACAGTGAAGCTGTGTGGTGAATGATGTATACCCTGTTGAGGTTAATGGTGAACTGCTGAAGACCATTCTACTGATTCACTCATAATTCAGGTGCTGACCAGTGGGGTCTTATAGGCTGTGAGAGAGGTTATCTTAAGAAGGGAGATGGGAAATTTCTGTCATTCCCTCAATGGGATTTGTGAGGTCAGACTGGGAGATGGACATCATTCTTGTACCCTTTCCTTGGAGGTCGTGAGAAGACAAGTGCCTGCCCTTACAGTTATTCTCGGGCCCCAGGTCCTCTTCTCACAGATATTGTCACCCCAGTGTTAGATGATCAGGCCTACAATAGAATGATTACTTTCCATGCAATATGATGTTACTGAATGCGACCCCCACAAAATTTCTAGCACCCAGCTGAACTCTGCTGAGTACCTATGCTCATACTCTTTCCATGTGCAATTGGCTGGTGAATGATTCTTTTGTCTTTAAATTCCCACTTCTGGCCTGTGATAGTGCATAATAGAGAGGGTGACTGCTGGGTAACCCTGCTGGGAGTTGTGTGCTTCTATTCTTCGTTCCACACACGGATTGTTCATCACTATAGTTTGTGCTCTCCCTAAGGTGGTTTCACACTTTCAGTATGGGTGGAGACAGAGGAGCACACAATTCCAATGCCAGTTCAACAAACCTGGAAAATATGTATCCTTAGAAGTTAAGTCGACAAGAACATGGATGAAACTCCTCCATGGACTTCAAATTCTACTAAGAAGGCATCATACGAGAGCTTGATTCTAGGACTGTTACATGGAAAATGGATCAAATCAGTTCTGTAATCTATGGGATTGTCAGCCTTATTTTCTATTGAAAGGGCAAAGAGAGCTTCAAATCCAACCCCCATGTATTGCCCTATAGAAAGGTCACTCATTGAAGAACTAGGAGGCTTTCATTGGAGCAAAAGGAATATGATGTTTCGCTAGAGAGTTTAGTGTAAAGTTATTGGAAAGTAGGAAAATCTACCAGGACAGGCCTATCACTGGAGGGTAGTAGGAGCAGTCACTGGGTTGTACAATGGTCATGCAATAGACAAAATTTATATGTACTAATTGCATAGAATAGTAAATAAAGAATGACATCTGGCCTTTAGAGCTAGCCTAGATGATGGGTCTGGATGAGTTATAAAGAACTTGAAGAAGAAGAATAACAGGGGGGAGAAGTTTGCAAAGGAAAATTAAAAACAGGGAGAGGAAATTAAACAAACATACCTTTCAAACAACTATTTCAGCAACCTAAATATCCCACTTGGAAGGGAGAAGAGATTGTATATTCAACTTATTTTCTTTACTAAATCTTAGCATACATCTACACCAAACCAATGACAATTTTACAGCATGACAAGGGTGGTGGCATAAACGTGCTAAAAAAACATCATTGGTGTCAGGTAGAAGGCCCTAAAAGTATCAATTTACATTCCTATCAATAACTTGGATAAACCACAGCAAAAGGCTTTTGATGAGTTGGGAGCCCTTGAAGATAAAAAATCAAGGGCCAGATTCGCAAGGTCCCAGTGCCTCCTCGCATCACATTAGCTAATTATTTTTTTTTACAGTAACGTGGATCAACAATGCAAAAATCTCTATGCCATATTTACAAAGTGGTACAATGCATGCTTTGCACCACTCTGCAATCCATTGCACCACATTACGCACAAGGCATATTGTATGCAAGGGGGCGTTCTGGCATTATAGATTTTATTGGGCCATTTTTGGCGTCATTTTTCATGTCTGCTCAAAGTAGGCATTAAAAGGAAGCAGCGATTGAAATCAATGGGCCTCCTTGCACTTTGCTCCACTAGTGTCATATCTTTTGAGCAGTAGTTTTTAATGTCTGCTCAAAGTAGGCGTTAAAAGGACACACCCATTGAAATCAATGGGCCTTTTTGCACTTTACTCCACTAGTGTCAAAAGTTTAATACTATGGTGGTGCAAAGTCTCATATGAGGGGTCAACTCATCACCAAGATCATCAACAACTTATGTATAGTCCTGAAGAGGGGCATAAAATGTGTTGCTAGACTTGGTGATTGGAATAATCCTACAGAATACCATAGCTGGTTCCTGAAGCACCACCCCCGGCCACAAGTAGTTAAATAGTGTATGTGTGTGTTTGAGTTACTTAGGGTGCACATTAATTTCTTTATGCAGTTCTTGTCCAAGTTTCAAGGACTTAGAAATGATCAACTCACTTTCAGGTGATATAGTGTATTCTCCTCTGTGGGCTTTCACCATGTCCACTGCTTTTCGTTTGTTCCTTCCTGTAGCCTTCAAAATTCCTTGGTGTTCATTGGTGAACCGGTGCTATATGTATCTGTACCACCTTTTGATATGCTGCTCCCTCCTATGGACGCTGCCCCTGTTACATGAGCCCGAACTCTTTTGTTCACTTATGCCATTTTTGGCACACTCTTTTTTATTTCTTTAGGCCAGCTCATTCTACTCAGTTGTGTCCTGGGGTTGCCATCTTTGAGCTTTTGCCACCTGTGCCCCCTCAAACCTGTCAAGCACCTCTGTTTGCAGCCCTGCAAATAAGAAGGGACTGGAACCTGCCAGATTATGCAGTTAGAGATGAGGCAGGGATGTTGGCGGCAGATATTTTTGTTATCCCTTCACTCCCTGGCATGTAGGTGTTTTTTTTACAGTTTTTGCATTCTCGAATGTTTCAAAAGAATGCATGGGTCAAGTGCAGTGTTGTCTTCTGTTCAACTCATGGCATGCTTTGCGTGCATGTGTTGCAGACAGTCGACCTGTGAAAATCAAATGAAGGCAGAAAGAAAGAGCAATGAATAGAGCTGGCTGTTCTTCTCGAGTGGAAAACATAAAAACCATTGTTGGTCATGTAAGTAAAGAAACTGCCTTACTTTCAGTGCTCATTAACCAGGGTTCCTAGATGACGCTGGCCAAAACTTTCCTCAAATTTGCCTAATTTTGTTTAAACATCTTCTTAAACTTACCACGGTTCTCTCAGTCCCTTGTTCTACTGACCTCATGACTTATTTCACACAAATAAAGGAAACTGATGGACAAAGGAATACCTTTTCACCTTTCACGTCACTGACTTCAGCATTATTGCACTGGCTGCTCCTGTCCTTTGCTTTTCTGTTTTTGTGGAACTAAGGGCCTCATTATGACATTGGAGGCAAATGCCGTCTACCACCACAGAGATGGCTGCCAACATATTGTCGCCGTGGCTACCGACTGTCCATCGAATTATGACCGTAGCTGGAATTCCGGCAGAAGGCTGGCGGAATTCCGGCTATGGTCATGGCAGCAGACGGCAGTAAGGTGTCGCTGCTACCAGCAGCAGCGCCACACCAGCAAAACACTGCCTACCGTATCATGTTCCATGATACAGCCTGGCGATGTTTTGCTGGAGGACGCTGCTGCTGTCAGCAGCACTGCGTTCCGTCTCCTGCTGGAGGACCCCCTGCAAGCAGGTAAGTTGGGTTCTCTGACAGGAGAGGGGACTGGGGGGCATTGTGTGCATGTGTGGGGGTGGGGGTGACTGTGTTTGAATGCGTGCATGCGTTTGTAATGCGTGTGTGCATGAGTGGGTGTGTGTGTACTTGCATGTTGTGTTGTGTGATTGCGTGTATGTTCGAGAGTGTATGAATGTATGCATGTATGGGTGAAACTGTATGCGTGTGTGTATAGGTGTGTATGTATGTGCATGTATGTGTGTGTATATGTGGGGGGGTGGGCATGGGTAGGGTGAGGGAGGACTATGGGAAGAGGGAGGAGGGAGGGGAAGACCCCTAACAGTGCCAGTGAAGGAATTCCCTGGCACTGATAGTGCCTACCACCATGGTTTCCGTGGCGGGTACAGAAACCACGGAAACCATGGCAGTGGGCGGGGTCTCCAGCCCGGCGGTTGCTACCGCTGTGGTGGACGGTGTGTTAACTTGGTGGTTTGGCCAATGTCATAATAGTGGAGGTATGTACCGCCAGCCTGTTGCCTCCACTATTGCACCAACCGCCGGGGTCATAATGACCCCCTAAATGTGTCTGTACAAGCTTGTGTGCGCCTGTGTGTCTACTCTGTCTATTTGAATATTTGGTTGTATTCATGTGCATAAGTGCATGTCTCTTTATGTTCTGTGACCGTGTACGTACCTTTGTGTTTAAGTATGGCATGGGTTACTGCCTAAGTGTGTGTCTGCATATGTGCTATGATATGTGCCTGTAAGTATCTGTATATGTGTGTGTGACTTCATATGTGTGTACTTCTTTGTGTGAATGAGTCTGTCTGCATGTGTTTGCGAGCAAGTTTGTATGTGCATGTGTCTTTTCTATTTGTATGCATTTGTGAATGAATAGTTGGCTTGTGAAAAGGTCTGTCTGTATGTGAGCATGCTTGTGTGCATATCTGAGTGCAACTGTGTGTACTTGAAAATGTTGTCTGTGTGGCTTGCTTCTTCTACATGTATCCATGAACCTGTGTGTATGTATGCAGAAGTGTGTGGACAGTTGTGTTTTAACATGTACCTTTATTTATGCGTACTGTACCTCCATGATGGTGTGCATGTGCGTGCCTGAGAGTGATGTTGTGTGACTTTGAATAAGTGTTTGTATATCTCTGAGTTGTCTCTAAGCCTGGTCGTGTCTCTGAGCATACCTCCCCCTGTGTGCTTATGCATGTGTGTGTGACTGAATACGTAGCAGTGTATCTATGTGTACAAACAAGTGTTTCATTGCCTGTATGTGACTGTATTGGGAAACGCTTCTTAAGGTGAGACCTCTTCTGCAAGAGACTTAAAACCTGTGTTTCATCTAAGCTGCTTGCACGGGTGCCAACCCAGCTTCTCTCTTCTTGTCCCACATGAAAGAGCAAGAGAACGTGCACAAAAGGTAACAGGTAACTTTAATTATGGGGAACAGGGCTGGCCATTAACTAAAACTGGGGTTCCGAATGCGTGAAGTCCTTAATGGTTGGTCACCTGGTGGTTTATGACAGCCTTGATGCAGGCGACTACATTCCCTATTTCCAGTTATTGGCATTGCTACACAGATTCAATGTGCTGATAAAGTGTTTAGCCCAGAGGTCTCCAATCTTTCCTGAAAAAAGACCTACTTATGTTCAATGAAAAGCATTGTGAGCTACTAATTTGTTTAGTGTTGTAATCAAGGTTACATTAGTAGCCATCCAATGTAAAATTGTCAGTAGTGATTAACTCAGTGCATCAGGCAAAGTTGCTAGCAGTAAAGTAAAAAAATAAAAATAAACCTTGATGGATTTGGTATGCCCGAACCTGGGTAATACATAACAGCCATAATTGCAAAGCCCCTGTCACCAAGGTGATAACATGACTACTACATGTTCCAGACACGAGGTAACTTATCACTCAAATATCAGCTTTAAATATATTTTCCAAATTCAAAAACTTTTACTTCTGAAAATACAAACATTCTCATCTCAAATCCACACTTTTTAAATATTGGTGTACATATATTAATTCAATCATGCAGCAAATTCTTCTAATTTAGATGCCTGCACTACACAGAGGTCACTATTTGCAGGTAGCTGGAGAGTTATCAGTAGCTAACGAGCTTCTCATTAGAGAAGCCTGGTTTGGCATATCAGAAAACCTTTGACTCTCCTGCTCTTGTCCCCCATTCTCCTATTTAAATGAAGTGTCTTCCATCCTACACTTAAGGGAACTCCAATTCTAGTTATTTTATTCGCTCAAAACATAAGAAAAAATAACTTAAAACATAATTTGCTACATTATGATCAATCCAAGCTTTCTCTGAAAAAAATGATATTCTCTCTCCAAAAAGAACCTTAATCACCAGTTATTTTGACATGTTTACATTATATGCACTTTGTGATGTTTTTTGCATCAGGCACATTAACCCTCTGCGTTACTTTAGGATTACTCCAAGCTTCCAATAGACAAAAGTACGTACTCTTCACGGAAAGAACATTAATCACCAGAGTTGTTTTGACATTTTTACATTAGAGGCACTCCAAATAGAAAAACATCACAAATGAAAAGGAAAACAGCTGTAATAGTGAGCTGAAGGGGCCAGGAGTGACTAGACATGGAATATATAGTCCCAATATAGCTTTAAAATTATGTTGCCTCCATATTTAGTGCTTGAACATGGATATACAGCAGCTGTCACTGCATAGTCTTTAAAGCTATTTTCTGCTTGGAAGATGTATGTTTTTTGGGCCTTCAGGAATAATTAGTTGTTTGAGCGCAATATTACAACTTTACTGAACTCCTTAAAACATACTTCTGAAATGCGTGCACTGCGGGCACTTCCGAACCCTGTTCAGGCAGCCAACCCTAGCTCATGAGCTGTAGCTGCATTCAGTGATAAAAACAGCCAGGTAAGGTGCTGCAATCCTGGCTTTGCCTTGTTTTGACTGTAATGAACGACACAAGTTTGAGTCTGTGAAACCTGAGTTGTGTGTGCATGTATTTATAAAACTAACCTCAAAGAGAACTCACAGTTGATTATGCTGTACAATAGTTAATATTTTATAACTAATATTTCAGTTCAAGACTGACTGAGGATCATGAATATCATGTGATACGGCTCTACTCAAGCGTGTGAAAAATCTTGCACCTTTTGTTTGGATCCCCAGACTGCAGTTAAGGGACAGTGGTACAGTAAGCACGCATTATTGGAGTACCATTGCCTGTACCAACTGCCAGGTAAATATGTTTTGCGCCTGGGAGTAGTTTGTGTTTCAAGGGCATTCTTTAAAAAAATATTCCATTAGGTCTATTAGCCCTTTAGTTATAGGCAGGGCTGCTGGAATTATGTGCCAAAAAGGACCAACATTTGCAGCAGGTTTGACCAATTCATGTGCAAAAATGTCCAGTTATGCATTTACAATGCCAATAGCTCCAACTCAAGTAAATGCAAGACCTATTGCATTGCAAATGCTTGTTCTATAGGCCAATGGATTACAAACATTGAGCCTCAGAGGTTCCCAATCACTGTGTGTCATTCCAGCAGCACATTATTTTTATCCCGTCTAGACATTCTAGTTATAATTTGTATGTGTCACAAGTGCAAACTAAAGAGAAAACAACATTTATACCAAAGCACTCCACACATCTATGCCTTCATTTAACATCTAACAAACCTGAAATGAAACAATTAGATAACAATTAAAACAGAAGCTACGCTAGAATTCAAGTCTCTCATCATCAATGTAAAATATAATCACTAAGTATGGCAGACAGTCTCTGAACCCTGCCAAATGTTCTATTTCCAAATACAAAACTAACTCCAGCACCCACTACTCTACAAGCTGTGATATCAGATGATAGTATCATTTTGTTAAATGTTTTTTCACATGAAATTTCAGGAAGATCCAGAAAATATTATCATTGCTTTCATCAAAGGTATCATACAGACTAGTCTTCCCTTCATACAGACATGTGTGTAAAATTCCTGACCAAACCGCCTTTCACAACAGTAACATTTTTTAATTCTATCCATTCACTAACCTTAACTGTTTAATTATTATACACACCTCTCTGACTGTCCATGACAACCTTCATTTTTTGTATTTCCCCCGTAATGTTGTTGTGGTATCGAAATCAGTTTCACAACTACCTTTTTTTATTTTTCAACCACCATGGAATCAGTTTAGTACTAGGCACTGAACAATTCAAAAGGCCTTACCAAAGTCGCTGAATGGAAGTAGTCCTATAAGTAAAGAACATGACCTGTAATGTTTTTTTCAAATTAATTCCACCTTTTATCACTGACTAAATAATTTCCTTAACTACCCTATTGAATCTCTCAACTTGACCACTGGGCTCAGGATGGAAAAGAGACATAACAGAAATACTTCTGCGTTTGATACTACACTTTCCGAGGTAAGACTGCATGTCTGAATTGTCAGATTGTGGGCCATTGCCAGAAACTATCTCTTCATGAATCCCTTCTCTAGAGAATAATTATCCATTCAGTCCATAACCACCTCTGATGTAGCTATCTCAACCATTGTTATGTTTCTGGTCTCAACTATGGCAAAGATTTCCTGTCTGGGAAGAACAGAAAAGGGGCCAATTATGTATATTTCTAATTTTCTCCATGGCCCTTCAGGAAGCTTAACCTGACAGGTTAAAGGTTTGGCTGTTTTATCACTTGCAGGAAAGGTGGTACACAATCTGACTTGCCTATCTACTATAGAGTCCATACCAGGCCACCTGTACATCAAATTCAAATATGTCCCTCACCGGAATAATTCATATTGTTTCCTTGAATCCAAAAGGAGGAATAGCCTTGTCACCACACATCATTATACAGTTGCTCACTGCAGGTTTTTCATGTATTTTAGTGACTCACTATCTCACTAGATACTCTGCATTCATCAGGACATTCAATCTTCATAAATGTGAGTACTTCACTCAAGCTCCCATTTCATCTTGATGAGGCTATCCCAACAATGAGTGTCCATTCCTTGAAAAACATATTTTATTCCGTCTATGCCCTCCTTGAAACACATATTTTCTTCCGCCTATACTCTTTCTTCCATCTATGCCCTCCTACTGTAAATGTAAGTGCCAGATGTCCGAAGCAAGTTTGTGGTCACAAACAGCCCGATTTGCAAAACTGGGCTATTTGTGGCCACAAAAATGCCTCTTTAGATGTACAAACCTCAAATTTCAAGTTACTGAATTGCAACTTTGGTTTGCAACCCTATACCGAATCAATATTTGTAAGGGGCTGGTTCAAGTCATCAATTCCAAATACCAGATCCCAGTGATATGTATTAATGTTTTTGAGACTGACATCCAGTCACAAAACATTAGGCTTTTACCACCTCCGCAAAGGGGCTGGTAGGCCATTTGCAAACAGAAAGGAGTCCCAAAGGGAACCTTTCCCCTTTTTGAATGTTGACCAAAATGTTTTTAAGAGTAGGTCGTGCTTATTTAAAAAATGAAACTTAACCTTTTCATTTTTTCTATCTTAAACACATCATGTTTTCCTTTAAATAGAAGACATGGTGTGCATTAAAAAATATATTTCGTGTTTTTTAAAGCTGTCATCGACAGGGTGGTCCACTGACTTCAGTGGGCCACCATCCCAGTGATGGTTGTCATTCCAAATGGGTTGCAAAGTGTGACCTAGCTCATTATTATTTAATGTTAGGTCAATTTACAGCCCACAGGAATCACTAATTTAAAAATAGAAGTTCTATACATTATGAATAGTGACTCTCTAATAGCATGGCAGGAAAAAATGGCAATTTAGAAATCTTTATTTATACATCCGGTGCCATATCCGCCCGGGAATATGCAATACAGTCAATTTTCAACAGAAGATATGTCAGGAAAATGCAATTCTTCAGTCTTCCATAACTGATCTAAAACCTAATTTCTGATGAAAGTGTACCAAGCACATAGATCACTAGCAGAGTAATAGGTTTTCCACCAATCTTGATTATACACGGAGGGAATTCCTTCTTTTCCCTAGTAACATTCAAAATGGTATTGTGATCCTATTCTAATTCTATTTCCTTAATTGATCTAGCTTCAGCTGTTACAATAATCCTTCAAAAACCAGATATACATACTTTACTAAAATATCATTTTTTACCACTTAGAACAAACTGTGTTGAATGCAGAACAATTGCTAAAATTACCCAAATAGGATAAACTATCACAGCTATAACACAGAGGTATCTTGTTTGTGGTACACATTTTTCTTAAATTCCTTGTCCAAAGTACTTTAGTTTACTACACTAATTTCATTACAGTGATTTCCTCTAATTTCTGGAACAAACTACTCAAAATGTCCTATTCCTTTGGCAGTTTCTATGCAATCAGTAAGTGACAAGTCAACACCGGTCCATTATATCTCATTTTGGCAGTTTTCAGATGAATGTGCTCACAAAAAACTTTTTCATAATTAATGTGTTCAAAGTCAATATTTTGAGATAATGACCTCAGTTCCTAAACATAATCCACTATAGATACCTCTGTGCCCTGTTTGTTAGAGTCAAATTTGAATCTTTATGTAACTACATTCATTTTCCTACCATAATTAATGCCAATTTGCTTAGACGCATGTTGGTAAACATTAATATTCCCAGGATTCACAAAAAAGGTAGATTGTTATACTATTTCAAACCAGTTATTTAGCAATAATAGCTTCCTTTAAGCTCCACATTATCTTCTAATGCTTTCACAAAGGTTAAAAAGCAGTTTCCCACATGCTCCAATACAAGACATCTCCCTTTGTGTGTAAAATAGCAAAATAAATGGAGAAATGTGGTAAACAATGTCAAGATATGGATGGAAAAAGTAAAATAAAAAAACATACTCAGTGTTATTTATTTTGTAATATCAGTCATAACATTGAATTCAGTTATAGGTATTTTGAAGTTGTCAGTATTGCAAAATAAATGAGATGAATATCAGGCTTTAAGGTATATGGCAAGTTCTTTATTCTTACTAAATAGTGTGTGAAAATGTGGTGTACATACATGTCTTCTCGTAGTAAACCCAATCCAAAATGTCCGTCAAAACCTCATGTGTCGCAGCTTCATAATGAACGCCTATGAATCCAATTAAAAGTGTCTGCCATGCAAATTGGGTCATGTAACCAATGGTATGCTGCAGATAAGCAGACGTGTGCTTCTCAGAATACCCTACACTTGAATCAAAAGATGCATGTAATTATATGTAAATATTCTCAGTCAGTTCCGTCTGATTCCAGTTGTTGCTGGTACCATAGAAATCCATCCTTTCCCCAGTGAGCATGTTGATTGAAGTAAAAAAACAAAAAGCAGTTTTAAAGCAGAACACATCAATTATCCCACTGATTGTCAATGCTAAGTAGTAACCACAACAGGTTAACAAATTGTACTGCAGAGGTTGTCAGAAACTGTGTTGCATTCCAGCTGCAAAATATTTTCATCACCTCCCCACATTCTACTTCTAACTTGTATGTGGCACAAGTACAAACTTGTAAGAAAACAACATTTAAACCATAACACCCCACAAGTAACAGCATAAAAAAAATTGATTGGCTTGGCCATTGGTTGTTTACAGCTGCAGTACAACTTTTTTTTTAATTTACAAAATGTTGTTTTGAATTGGCAAAAAATATTTACACAATTTATTTTAGTAAATCTATTCCAAGAGAAGGATACGTGACATACTTTCTGAAGTAAGGCTTTCAAGTGTTGGGTTAAAAACTTTCAAGGGAAGAAATATGAAAGATAGTCACCTATCACCTATTGTTAGTGCAGGTGAGTTGGAAGGGATTTCTCTTAAAGTAAAAAGTATTTTCCTTGTAAAATGGTAGTCTAGGGCAGAGTTTTTGCATGAGCAAATATGAATGTGTTTGTTTTATGCAAACATTAAATTTACATACGGATTTGAGAATTTCTTTTGGAAACTGTCATCTGTCACAGGTTTCCAAATGTACTTGAGTATTTCCAGTAATACACACTGTGTATTCCTAAAACTCAGTTATCGGCACCCATGTGTGGGTCAGATCTCTGTATTGGGCACACAATGGCTCAGAGTTTAAGCAATCTCAGTCACTCGGCACCACATAAAAATCCATCCAAAATTATTTTTACAGATTTTGAAAACCTGGTATACTGGGATAAACTTATGTATACATGTGAATGACGGTTTAATTTTTTCTTGATACTGCATGACATTGCAGTTCATGTTTTAGTTTTGCCAGCTGTCCATTAATAATTTAATACTGCCTTTGTAATTTATTATCTGGAGAATTCCTATCACTCACTCCCAACTTAGATCTAACCTTCTCCTGAATCTTTGTGAGTAAGTCACACTTTCTCACAGATGAACAGGTTTCCGAATTGGGCCTGTATTGATTAAATCAATGAAACAGTTTGGCATAGGAGCACAAGCAGAGGTAGGTGGTGGATATGAGTGGAGGAAACAATTCTAACATTTTAAGAGAGGTTTAAATGTTCCTCTTGAAATCAAGCCTGAGTATCGATTTCAAGTTTTTGTGTGATTTAAGATGTGGCACCACGTGTGCCCATGCTGAGTCATTATGTGACATTACATACAATTCAGGGCCTACCGACAAAGGCACTGTGATGTGTGTGAAGAAATACTTTATAGTACTTTTTTGTACTCTTAGTTTTCATGGTCTTATGTGCCTTTCTGAACTGTCCTAAAATGGGAACTTGGGGGGCAGCTGACCATGGATAAGTCTGCCGTCTGGGCTAGTTTGGGGAATGGAGCAGTACACTGACTGTTCCATGGGCTATTGGGCTCCAGTTGGGCTATATTGATCTGTATGCTTATTTCTACAGCCATTTTATTCCACCAGCCACCATTTGGTAGCAGTTAGCATAGCGGATGGCTGTAGTGTCAGGATCTTTTTTTTGCTTCAGTGATAAGATCAGTCTGTAGGCAGTTAGTGCGTGTGTGAACAATAATTAACATTGAGCAACAGAATCTCAGGATAAAAAGGGGCTTAGCTGATAACGATATCGAGCAGCAACCGTGTGGTGCAGGCCCTCAAGCTCCTTAGGGAGGTTGGATCGCTAGATTTGCTAGTGGATGGCAGGGTATCCATTGGCTGTGAGATGCACAGAGCATCTGCAGGTGTGGTGGCAGCAGTTTAGGCCTGCGCACCACCTCGCCGACCAACTGCAGAAAGTGAGGTATGTGGATGCTGCCTGAGCATGTCGGGCAGCCCCAACAATGCAATCAGGGAGGTGGGGAGTAGGGTGTAAAATGAGCGGTGGCTGCAGTGGGCCCGCAGGCGGCATGAAGATTGCATGTGGAGCAGTGGTGGAGAGGTGGGAGGCCTTGGGGACAGGCCAAGTGTGCAGGACATGGCCAGGATGGCACCTGCAGGAAAAAGCACCAAGACTGAGTGAGCAGTACCAACAGACGCTTGTGAGCTGAGTTCAATTTGCTAGTAAAGCGAGTGAGGCTTGAGAGAATGTCAGAGCCATGGCAGTAAAAGGAAGGGGGACGCAGGGACAACCAAGAGGGTGGTGAGTGTGGGGCAGAGAAATAGAGCAGTGAGTTGCAGAGGCATAATGGAGTACACCCCAGTCAGCTCTGGTGGGGAGCTATATGTGGAGTCAACCACACCCACAGTGGGGGAGATGTAGGAGGGGGAAGGTGACAGAGAGTGGGGCGGGGCCTCAGAACACGATTTCGGTGACTTTGAGTCACAGCAAGGGGAGAGCCTACTACAGAGGTAGGAATGCCTAACTAGAGTTCTGTGGGGGCAAGAGAGCAGTTGGCAAAAAATATATTGTCAGTGCACTGTAGCGGGCATGCAGGCAGTTTAGTGAGTAGGCATGTGGGAAGCCTGGAGTGAGTGATGAGGACAATGAACTGGAGTGTAGGAATCAATTGGGTGCAGTCACACTCAGGGCGGCGGTAGAGGAGAAATAGGGACTAAGGGTTAAGCCTCAGAAAGGATATGCCAGGATGGCTTGAGGCATTAGTTGGAATGTCAGGGTTGAGACGGCGGGCAGACAGTTAGCAGCAATAAAGTAAGGGGGAAGGCACACCCAGTATGGCATAGTTTGACAGCCAGCCCACCAGACATGACTCCTATTTTTCAGACATCGGAGTACAGTGACGCCAGTGACTCAAGTGACTCAAGGGCGCCCAGTACATCCATGCGACTATGAGAGGAAGGGAAGGCTTGGCCTCACACAGCCAGATGGACACCATCGAGGGATGCCACAATCAATGCCCCATGGAGGCCTAATACTACCTCAGCAGTGCACCAGGCCAGGGACCCACAGTACAGCTCCTGGCCAGAAACACCATGGTGGAACCAGGCAGGCATCAGTACATGGTGTGGGAGGGCAAGATACAGCGCACACCACAATAGGTCAAGCAGTTAGGGAGGTGCTTTTGGTTTCAATGCTACTGTGGCAGACAGCGCAAACTGCCAGAGTGAAAGAGGACAGGTATTCAGGGGAAGTGACCATGCTAAATTATGAGGAAGACAGTCTGGAGGATGGAGAATTGCTCAGCGATATGGAACCAGGGGAGGAGAAGGAAAGCTGGTGTGTGCAGGGTCTGACAGGTCAAGGGGGCTACTCTCATGGCTATTAAATTCCTATGTTGCAGGATCGACTATTAGCTGGAGCATCCATGGAGGGCTGCATCTGGAGTGCTAGAAGGAACCAGCTGGCAAGAAGAGGGATTCAGTATGGGCACCGACCCTGGTGCCAGGTAAGGCCAGTGCACAGTCACACAAAATGGCAGTGATTGTCTTAAATGGACGAGATGTTGCAGAGATGCAAGACGGTAAGATGAGACTACAGGGTGGAAAGTGTGTGACAGACACAGGGGAAGGCACACAGGCAGCAGACGCCCGAGCAGTGGAAGACAAGATGCATGGAGGGTTGGCGACAGTAGATAAGAGGGTGACAGACAAGGATGTAAAGCATGCGCTACAAAGCAAATCCCAAGGGAAATCAGGAGATAGGGAGAAAGTGGGGGAAGGGGAAGAGGAGCAGGCATTTCCCCGGGAAAGTAAGGACCTGAAGATTAAAATGTTGCCATACCTGGGGGCCTCAAAGCCCTTGGGGCACATCTCATGCAGGCAACCAAAGTAAAAATATAGAATGGTGAGTATGTGGAGATGTTGAAGCTACTCCAAAGGGAACTGAGAGCAAAGGAAGGCTCAAAGGAGGAAGAGTACGAGCTAGCCAAGTGTCCGAAAGTACCCCTGATGATCGAAAATTGGACCGCTGCTTTCCTGATTTACGCTAGTGTGTATTGTGTTGTTTAAATACATGGATACCATCTGGAAAGCTCAGATAATTTAGGGGGGATGTGCATGGGTGCAATACAATGGGTTATGCATATGCATGGAGGTGGGCCCAGAGACACAATGGGGAGTTGTGGACGCTGAACTGTGGCACCACATGATATGCCTTTGTCAAGTTCGGAAAAAGTATATTCACAGCCAGCGAGCTGCCCTTTCAAGGGCACCCCACTCGGGAAATGGTGGGGAGCACAGCCAAAGAACAGACCTGGCAAGTGGGGACTTGCTGGGACTTTAATGAAGGACTCTGCAGGAGGGAGTATTGCATGTTTAGGCACAAATGGTCTAAGTGTGCAGGTAGATATGCCTTGGTCCAGTGTTATGGGGCAGGAGGACAGACATTTACAGTGCCAGGTCAGTAGGGGCAGTCACATGGGCAAACAATGCATCAGCAACCTAAACAATCCTCGGGCTTCAGGGGATGTCTCGGTGGACATGGGACTGTGGGAAAACACTCTTACGCCCATTAAATTACACAGGTTAAGGGCTTGGTTGTCTCATTATGATAGGACAGAGGACAGCAAAATTCTGGGGGACGGTTTTACCTGGTGTTATCATTTGGGACGTGAAGGGCCCAGAAGAAGATGGTGGGCAAACAATTTGAAGTTTGTAGCACCCTTGAAGGACGTTGTGCTGGAAAAAATGATGAAGGAAGTTAGGGAGGGTAGGATGGTGGGACTCTTCAATGATTTTCCCATGGAGGACTTAATAGTCTCACCGATTGGGATGGTGCCCAAAAAAGAGAAGGGGAAATTTTGCCTTATTCAACATCTTTCTCGGCCTGAGGGGTAATCTGTCAATGATTATATCACAGAGGAGCTATCTTCTGTGACGTATTGGTTGTTAGATGACGCACTGGCTATTGTGGAGAGATTAGGAAAGGAAGTCTGGATGGCAAATAGCAACATTAAGTCAGCCTTCTGCCTCCCCTGGTGCACCCGGAAGACTTTCAATTGTTAGGTATACAATTTGACTGTCAATTGTACATTGATAAGGTGCTTCCAATGGGATGTTCTATATCATGCACCTTTTTGAGCACGTTAGCGCATTCCTGCAGTTGGCTTTCCCATGAGCAACAGGTCATACACAGGTGAAACACTACTTGGATTACTTTTTCTTTGTAGGATGGAAAGGGACGGTCAAATGCAAACACATGTTGACTAGCTTCAAGAGATTATGGAGGACGTCAGTGTCCCATTAGCACCAGAGAAGACAGCCAGACCCAGCATGGTGCTGTCTTTCCTGGGCATGGAGATAGATTCTGGGGCAATGGAAGCCCATTTATCGTTGGATATAAATCCAACTGACATGTTCAGGAAGGACAAAGTGACTTGAATAGAAGTCCAGGTGTTGCTGGGACATTTTAATTTTGCATGTAGAGTGGTCAGGGTGGGTAGAACCTTTTGTAGGAGATTTGGCTTGGCATTGTCAGGCAGGGCTTTACCACACCATCAAATGCAACTCTTGACAGGGACTAGAATATGGGGAGTCTTTTTTGAGTCTTTTAATGGAGCAGCCCTTCTTGCGTTGGCAAATCTAGAATGGGGCACACAAATGTACTCAGAAACTGCTGGAGGGACTGGTTTTGAGCTTTACTGGCAGGGGCAATGGTGTGCAGAGGAATGGCCAAGGGCATGGAAGGCAGGAGGGAGGAGTATTGCCTTCTGGTAGAGGCAGTGATCCTGTGGGGGAACCAGTTATCACGTAAAAGAGTGCTTTTCCATATCAATAATTTGGCAGTGGTCCAAGTAGTCAACTGTCAATCTCCCAGGAATGCACAGATATTGAAGCTACTGCAGATATTTGTCTGGTAATGCTAAAAACATGAAATCACATTTAGGGCACATCACATAGCAGGTGTGGACAATGACATTGCGGATGCTTTGTCTTGTTTATAGTGGGAGACATTCCATGGGTTGGATAAGGACACAGAGAAGGTCAGGAACAGGCTACAACCGAGCCAAAGACAGAGGATGCTACAACTGGTCCTAGACTCCCTGGCTGGGTTGACAAGACAAGTCTACAGACAAGCTTAGCTGGAGTTGTTGGAGAGCAGGGCCCTTTGGAGAGGGAAGGAGCAGGACTTTACAGAGGATGTGGTGCATTTTTATTATATCATTGATTGAGAAGGGGCAGTCTAGAGTTACTAACACTGGTAAATTAGCAGGGATTTCCTTTATTGGGAAATTACTTTGGGGCTTCACGCCCACAGCCGGCGAACGCCCCCACCCCAGGGAACTAGAATGAAACCACTGTCCTAGGAACTATTCTGTGCAGCCACAAAAAGTTTGCCGTTGATGTGCCAAGAAGAGGATGAGGTGACTTTTTTTTCCACTTTAATGGTGTATATGTTTTTCAGGGCATTTAGGGTGTCTGAATTGGTAGGCAAAAGGAAGAGCAGGGGGTTGGTTTGTGAGGAAGTGTCTCAGTGTAATGGAGGTCTGGCTCCACAAGTCCAAGTCGGATCAGAGAGGGCAGGGTAAGGAGGTTTCTAGAGCACATACCCAGTAAAGGCATTCTGACTAGTAAGATGGGCCAACCTGTTGAAATCAAGAAGAGTAGCAGGGAAAGATGAGGACTTTATACATCAAACTGGCCACCAGATAACAGCATATTAGTTGTTAGCCTTTTTGAGAAAAGCGCTGATATGCATAGGGGTGGAAGCGGCAAGCTATATCATGAATTCATTTAGGATTGGGGTGGCTAAAGAGGCAGCTAGGAGAGGGATGGAGAAAGATAGCATCATGAAGCTAGGTAGGTGGGCATAAGACGGCTTTCAGTTTTACGTACGGGGAGGAGGAGAGTCAATAGGGAGGGAAAGCTGACACTTGTTATTGTATTTTCCAGCTGGGGTCTCAGGCCCGGATGTGCCGGCCCCATTAGTGTGTATCATGGAACACTCGTTCATTAAATGGGCAGAGAGATAGGCGAAGGGTAGTTATAATTGCGCCAATTTGGGATTCAATCCAGCATTGCTGAATGTGTGGTAGCAAGGGAAATCGGGGTATGAGATGGAAAGAATTTCTGCAATGTCTGAATATTGATGACCCAAGGGCAAGGTACTGATTTGTTTCTCATCGATTTAGGGGAAAATGGCTTAGGCATTGAAAAAGGAGTGGAGCTCATGCGGGGGATGAAAGATGACCTCCTAGAGATACAGAGGCAGTGGTCAGGGACCCATGTGATATGAACGGAATTTATTCCACAAAGGGAGTGGAGGGGGGCTGTTAAGCTGACAGACAGTGAAAATAAGGTGGAAGATAAACAAGGAGATGAGGAACTTCTGCAGGTGGCATGGAGTAGGCAGAATAGATCAAAGAGATTTAACATTTGAAGCAGTAGAATTCTTCTGGGGGGATGGGGTGCTCCTATTGTTTTTTAGTATGGATCTTTGCCTCTTCCAGGATGTGGTGGCTCAAGCATTAAATATACATTAGAAGGCAGTAGGGCAATTGCTTGAGAACATCATGATTCTTTAGGAGCATAAAAAGCTGCAGCCCTGGTTGGGGGAGAGGGGTGCAGAAAAAGGTGAAATAATGCTTCACTTTTTTCTGGTTAGCGGTTTGGCAGAGAAGTTGGCATGGGTTCGCGAAGTTTATTGTTGTTGGCAGCGAAGATTCAAACAGAAAGAGAATGAGTAGGCAAGAGCATGCCTGGGGGAGGCAGGCAGTTTAAGGTTCAGTAACAAGTTTAATTAGTTAAAGGTTTAATAGTTGCAGTTAAATGGGATGGGAAGATGAAAGACCCAAGGGAGGAAGTTTAACCCAAAACAGGGGGTGCCACTTTGCAGTTTAAGTTGTAGGGTGAGGGACATTTTCTAGGGGGGTGGAGAGACGTTAATTAAGATAATCCAGTGTATAGTGAGTTGAGTCTTTTTGTATAGTAAGGCTAGGTTAAATGATGTGATGTGCACCTGTTCAATAAAGTTGCCTTTTTCACACAACAAGGTGCCAGTGGTCTTGCCTGATCCCCTATACCCCAAATGGGACTTGGGGGTGCAGCTAACCATAGGGAAGTCTGCACCCCAGGCTGGTTTGGGGAATGGAGCACACTAGTAAATGCTACCTGGGCTATTGGGCTCCAGTTGGGCTTTATTGGGTTGTATGCTTATTTTTTCAGCCATTTTATTCCACCAGCCACCATTTTGTAGTAGTTAGTATGGTGGCTGGCTGTAGTGTCAGGATCTGTTTTTTTTTTCAAACCGCCCTTTCCAAGAATTGGTAATAGGATAGAGGGGGAAGATTGCCCCCTGATAAGAATGGTTTGTCAGGTTAGTTTTCTTGAATCAGGCATGTTTCAATACTGTATTGCTTACTGTATTGCTGTTGCTCGAAGCAGGTGCATAGGTGGTTTGGCAACAAAGTTGGCATGGGTTAGCCAAGTTTATTGTTGTTGGCAGCAGTGATCGAAGCAGAAAAGGAACAGGTAGGCAAGAGCACACCTGGGTGAGGCAGGTAGTTTAACACCTTTGGTGCCTTGGACGAAGTGGCCTCGTCCTCGCACACGGTTCCCTTGTGCCTGGGACGAGACCACCTCGTCCTGCACCGGGCCTATGGGGGAAGCGCTAGCACTCCCCCGTGGGCCCCCCACCCACACCCCCCATCAGGGATGAAAGGGGAATCAATTCCCCTTTCACCCCCGACCCCCCACCCCACCCAGTGACATCTGATGACATCAGCATGCAAATCGCACTCTGACCTCATCAGAAGTCACCTGGGATCGCGCTGGAAGCATGCTTCCAGCGCGATCTCGGAAGAGAAAGGCTTTTGCATTTCTCTTCCAACCGGGAGGTGGGGCGGGAAAAACAAGAAAGGAAAGGAAAGACCACTAGACACCAGGGAATTTTTTTAGGGATTTATAATACAGGGAGCGGCCGTTGGGTAAGGGTCAATCCCTATGGGGCCATATTGTTTTTAGGCCATTTCTGCCACACCCCCGCCCCAAATAAATGAGGCCAAAGTTGTTCTGCCCACTAGTGGGCAGATGGGACAATTACACCCAATCCACACCGGGGGGCAGAAAGTCTACTAAATGCCATGGAATAAAAAAATAAAAAAAAGTGGGGTGGTGGCTACCAACCAGAATGGGCCGGTTATGCCCCCACTCCAACTCTTCCCCTGCACACTAAAACATCTTATCCCACAGCAAGCAAGAGGACATTTCAAAATTCTGCTGCACTTGTCAGCCTAAAAATGTGTTTTTGCAAACTGTCCTTTTGGACCTGCTTTGGATCCCCCTCAATTTCGACATGTTTTTGGCTCGTCCCTGTCACAGGCACTTGGCCCACCTACACAAGTGAGGTATCATTTTTCCCAGGAGACTGAGAGGAATGTTGGTGTAGGAGGCTGGCCTGGCTTATAGTGGGTGCCTTGTGGTACTTACACCTTGTGCCAGGTCCAGTTATCCCTTATTAGTAGATTAGTAGTGTTCTAGCAGCTTAGGCTGGTAGAGGTAGCTATAGCAGAGCAGCTTAGGCTGAACTAGGAGACATGCAAAGATCCTACTATACCATTTATATCACATAGCACTATATCATAAGAAACACAATACTCAGGGTTAATAAAAATAAAGGTACTTTATTTTAGTGACAAAATGCCAAAAGTATCTCAGAGGATATACTCCCTTCGGTGGTAAGTAAAATACATAAAATAAACACACAAACCAAAATCAGGTAAGTAAAACACTTAGAAAAGTAGTGCAAACACTGTAGAACACAATAGAATGCAATAATAGACAATAGGCCTAGGGGCAACAAAAACCATGGGCCAGATGTAGGAAACAGTTTGCGAGTCGCAAACCGGAGTTTCCTATGCAGAAATGCATTTTGCGAGTCAGAACCGACTCGCAAATAGGAAGGGGTGTTCCCTTCCTATTTGCGACTCGCAGTGGGATGCAATTCCATTTGCGACCGCGTACGCGGTCGCAAATGGAGTCGCAGTTACCACCCACTCGCAAATTGGAAGGGGTCCCCATGGGACCCCTTCCCCTTTGTGAATGGACCCCAAAATATTTTTTCAGGGCAGGTAGTGGTCCAAGAAAAAATTCCGAAACAAAAGGTTTCGGATTTTTTTTAAAGCGCAGCTCGTTTTCCTTTAAGGAAAACGGGCTACACTTAAAAAAAAAAAAATGCTTTATTGACAAGCAGTCACGGACATGGAGGTCTGCTGACTACAGCAGGCCTCCATGTTAGTGAGTGCCCATAGTCGCTATGGGGCCGCAATTTGTGACCCACCTCATTAATATTAATGAGGTGGGTCTTTGCGACCCCATAGCGACTCGCAGACGGTGTCTGAGACACCGTTCTGTATATGGTTTTGCAACTCAGAAATTGCGAGTCGCTCGGAGTCGCAATTTCCGAGTCGCAAAACCAAGTTTTGCTACATCTGGCCCCATATACTCCAAAAGTGGAATGCGAACCACGCATGGACCCCAGGCCTAGTGTAGTGTGTAGAGGGTCGCTAGGAGTGTAAGAAAACACTAAGGGTATCCAAAATACCCCAGCCCAAGACCCTGAAAAGTAGGAGGAAAGTTACCCTACTACCCCAGAAAGACAGTAAAGTCGAGCAAGGACAACAACTGACTGCTAAGCACTGAAGATGGGTTCCTGGACCTGAGGACCTGCAAAGGAAAGGGACCAAGTCCAAGAGTCACGCAAGTGTCCACGGAGGCAGGAGCCCAGTAAACGCCGGATGAAGGTGCAAAAGGGCTGCCTTTGGGTGGAAGAAGCCAAAGATTCTGCAACAAGGGAAGGTGCCATGAAGTTCTCCTTTGGTCAGAATATGTCCCACGGTGTGCTGGAGGATGCAGAGTTGTTTCCATGCAGAAAGACTGCAAACAAGCCTTGCTAGCTGCAAGAATCATGGTTGAAGATTTTGGGTGCTGCCAGGGCCCAGGAAGGACCAGGAGGTCGCCCCTTGGAGGAGGAGACAGAGGGGGCGCTCAGCCATACAGAGAGTACAAGCAGAATCAGGCAGCACCCTCAGAAGCACCTAAACAGGCATTCAAGAATTCTGAGCATGGCGGTTGTCTCAACACAACAAAAGAGGGTCCCACGAAGCCGGAGGTCAACTCAGTGAGTTGGGGAATGGAGGACGGAGTGCTGGGGACTGGGCTATGCTGTGCATGAAGGAAGTCTTGCAAAAGTGCACAGAAGCCCTAGCAGCTGCAGATCGGCCAGTATGCAGGATTACTGTCTGGGGGGGGCAAGGACTTACCTCCACCAAATTTGGACAGAAGTACCACTGGACTGTCGGGGTCACTTGGATCCAGCTCCTGTGTTCCAGGGACCACGCTCGTCAAGATGAGAGGGGAACAGAGGACCGGTGATGCAGAAGTTTGGTGCCTGCGTTAGCAGGGGAAAGATTCCGTCGACCCACAGTAGATTTCTTCTTGGCATCCAGAGCAGGGTAAAGGCAGACAGCCCCCAGATTATGCACCACCAGGAAACAGTTGAGACAGCTGGCAGGATTAGGCGATACAATGTTGCTGGTAGTCTTCTTGCTACCTTGTTGTTGTTTTGAAGGCGTCCTGGAGCAGTCAGCGGTCGATCCTTAGCAGAAGTTGAAGAGAGAAGTGCAGAGGAATTCTGGTGAGCTCTTGCATTCGTTAACTGACGAGAAATCCACAGGAGAGACCCTAAATAGCCCTCAGAGGAGGATTGGCTACCTAACCAGGTAAGAGCTTATCTTGAGGGGTCTCTGACATCACCTGCTGGCACTGGCCACTCAGAGGTCACCATTGTGCCCTCACACCTCAGCATTCAAGATGGCATAGGTCTGGGACACACTGGAGGAGCTCTGGGCACCACCCCTGGGGTGGTGATGGACAGGGGAGTGGTCACTCCCTTTCCTTTGTCCAGTTTCACACCAGAGCAGGGGCTGGGGGATCCCTGAACCGGTGTAGACTGGTTTATGCAAGGAGGGCACCACCATTCCTCTCAAGCCCTTGCCACCTATTTCCAAATGGAGAGGGTGTAACACCCTCTCTCAGAGGAAATCCTTTGTTCTGCCTTCCGGGACTGGGCTGCCCAGGCCCCAGGGGGGCAGAAACCTGTCTGAGAGTTGGCAGCAGCGGTAGCTGCAGAGAATACCCCAGAGAGCTAGTTTGGCAGTAGCCGGGGTCCATGCTGGAGCCCCGGGGATTCATGGAATTGTCCCCCCAATACCAGAAAAGTATTGGGGTGACAATTCCATGATCCTAGACATGTTACATGGCCATGTTCGGAGTTACCATTGTGAAGCTACACATAGGTATTGACCTCTATGTAGTTCACACATGTAATGGTGTCCCCACACTCACAAAGTCCGGGAAAATTTCCTTGAACAATGTGGGGGTACCTTGGCTAGTGCCAGGGTGCCCTCACACTTAGTAACTTTGCACCTAATTTTCACTAAGTGAGGGATAGACATATAGGTTACTTATAAGTTACTTAAGTACAGTGTAAAATGGCTGTGAAATAATGTGGACGCTATTTCACTCAGGCTGCAGTGGCAGTCCTGTGTAAGATTTGTCTGAGCTCCCTATGGGTGGCAAAAGAAATGCTGCAGCCCATAGGGATCTCCTGGAACCCCAATACCCTGGGTACCTAGGTACCATATACTAGGTAATTATAAGTGTGTTCCAGTGTGCCAATCAGAATTGGTGGAAATAGTCACTAGCCTGCAGTGACAATTTTAAAAGCAGAGAGAGCATAAACACTGAGGTTCTGGTTAGCAGAGCCTCAGTGATACAGTTAGGCACCACACAGGGAACACATACAGGGCACAAGTTATGAGCACTGGGGACCTGGCTAGCAGGATCCTAGTGACCCATTCATAACAAACATACACACAAGTAAAAATGGGGGTAACATGCCTGGCAAGATGGTACTTTTCTACAGTTGGGTGGTAGGAAATTTGTCCCAGTGCGGTGATCCCACACAGAAATGTGGGAAAAAGTGATTTTTAAGCTAAATTTGAGGTTTGCTGAGGATTCTGGGTAAGAAAACATTGGGGAATCCATGCAAGTCCCACCTCCGTGGACTCCCTCAGGTGTGTAGTTTTCAGAAATGTCTGGGCTTGGTAGGTTTCCTAGATGGCAGCTGAGCCCAAGACCAAAACTGCAGGTGCCCCCTCAAAAACAGGTAGTTTTGAATTTGATAATTTTTATTTGTCCAGATAGTGTTTTGGGGCATTTCCTTTCGCGAGCACTATGCCTAACCACACAAGTGAGGTACCATTTTTATCGGGAGACTTGGGGGAACGCTGTGTGGAAGGAAATTTGTGGCTCCTCTCAGATTCCAGAACTTTCTGTCACCAAAATGAGAGGAAAAAGTGATTTTTGGGACAAATTTGGCAAAGGATTCTGGGTAAGAGAACCTGGTGAGAACCCCACAAGTCACCCCATCCTGGATTCTCCTAGGTGTCTAGTTTTAAAAAATGTGCAGGTTTGGTAGATTTCCCTATGTGCCGGCTGAGCTAGAGGCCAAAATCCACAGCTAGGCACTTTGCAAAAACAGCTCTGTTTTCTTTGGGAAAATGTGATGTATCCATGTTATGTTTTGGGGTATTTCCTGTCACGGGCGCAAGGCCTACCCACACAAGTGAAGTACCATTTTTAGCGGGAGACATTTCTAGGGGAGAAGGGAAAGGGTCATTTAGGTAATCCAGTGTATAGTGAGTCTTTCAGTTTTTCAAGGCTAAGGCCAGGTTAAATGATGTGATGTGCACCTGTTTTAATAAAGCAGCCTTTTTCACATAACAAGGTGTCAGTGGTCTGTGCTGATCACCTATTTCTCATGATCCCCTATTCCCCAAGCGTCTAAAATGTGAATTGAATGGGAATATCCAGAGAACATTCATATACAATTAGTACAAATAAAACTGTCTGTGCTTCATTGCACTTTTATTGATAGGCATTTGGTAATTTTGAGTCCAATTCACAAAGGCATGCTAGCGTATGTACAGGGTATTCTTATAGTGCTCGCATATGCTTTGCATGAATCGCTACTTTCAATGTGAATTAATATGGTCTTCTTAGCCCGCTGCCTTTAACCCAACGTTCTCAGAAAATGACAGATTACTCTGGAGTTAAACGCAGACTAGCGCACAATTCTCCATCTGGAAGTTAGGTAAGTATGAGTCAAGAAGAAAACATTTATATCCTATATTTCCTTATTCATGTCTACCTGAATGGAAATAAATACAGTCAGGTCAATGTACAGGCGATTAAAGTTTCTTGGACTGGAAAATAGACTCTTCTCTTGCTATGAAGACTAGCTGCATGAACGTGCTATAATAAAATGGTTTCTGTGACGCCACTTCTTGCGATATAATTGTTCATTGCCAATGTTAATTAAATTACCTGCTGGTGTTCACGCTCTTAGAGCATCACAAACTTACAGAAGGAGTATACAGCCCACCGGATACATATAATAAAACACGATTTCATGAACACTGTTTACCTAATAACATTAAAAAAAGTTAAGAACGTTTTCACGTAAAAATCCAATA
Organism: Pleurodeles waltl; assembly: GCF_031143425.1. Lineage (NCBI taxonomy): Eukaryota > Metazoa > Chordata > Amphibia > Caudata > Salamandridae > Pleurodeles > Pleurodeles waltl. Next base: position 441,691,766 of record NC_090438.1, on the reverse strand, counting down.
TGTACAAAACCTATATCGTAGTGCTGATACTGTTCTACCAATCGTGAACAGGACGATCCCTAGCACTGATAAGGATAAAACACTCTTTGTTCAATTTAATAACATTTTCTACTTGTGCAGACTCTTGTGGGAGGCGAAGCTGGCATCCTCATTGCTCTAATGGAATTTAACCACGACTTGACATTAGCCCTTGGTCTTGGCGGCTCGCTTTTTTCTGTGCTGTCTGCCAGTTTAAACGAATGTGTCTGCTGGCATTCACATTTTTATGAAGCCCATCTAATACTTTATTAGCAAAAGTAGCTGTTGGGATACTCATGGATCTCTTTTAAGTCTTTTACATAATTCACAAAAGTCTGAATAATTCAAAGACGCCGGTGGCTTTAAAAACACAAAACTAACAATTATACTTTACATGCGCTGTATTTATTTCAGGAAACCGTTTACACTGAAGGTATAGAGGATTGTAATATTTCTGGCATTAGATTTATACAGATTTATATACAGAACAGAAGACTCTCTTGTGATTTTTCTTCCTCTTCTTTCTAAACAGCAGTGTAGAATAACTCTTACAAATTAGGGTGCATTTCCCAGCAGGACGTAGGAGAAAAGAGCAAATGACAATAAGATTAGCGTGCCTGTCCTTTTCTGAACCTGGTGTAAAAACGCCCACTGCTGCTTTCAGGCTCCATTCTTTTTACACTGCTGCAGATAATCAAGTATACCACTTTGCACAGTTTCATTTGGCAAAATAGACCAAAAACAGCATCTTCTTGATATTGTTTTCGAATTTATTCATCAGGGTGTTTTATTTTATACCTTAATGTACTTATTATGTTTTGGTCGTTTCCAGATCCATTCATCTGATGACATTGAGTTTGTGAGTTTGTAGTAATGTGTTTCTCCTCCGAATGTTGCAAAGTTTGGAATTCAGATCATGTAAAGAATATGTGCCTATCTTTGATGCCAGAATGGCTATTGCATTTATTAACATAAGAGTCGTTTGTTAAAGTGCACAAAAAACTTTGTATCCCAAATGTACATTGAATCATCTACTAAGTTAGCTCAACTGTATGCCTGAAATGATGTAATTATGTGCTTAACCTTCAACATGGAGATTTGCTCAAATTACTTCATTCTTTATTTGCAGGTGCGTCTGCACAAGTCTACAGTTAATGAAAGGCATGTTGTGTATTTAAGTGTTTGAGACAGTGGGGGACAGGAGCATATATTGGCAAGGATAGGGAGAGCTAATGTACTGAAGAAGAAAAAGAATCCCCTGTGTGCACTAGGATCTGGGAGATATCCAAGGTCGACCTGGCATTTGTTGTGTGGGATGAAAGTCTGATGGTAGTTGCAAATTACTGGTGTTAATGACATGGACTCTTGAAGGTTTTACAAGGTCTAGATAGGTATTCATTCAGTTAGACAGCAGCAGAACCTTTTACTCTTTGACTAGAGTGGATTTTGCTGAAAGCAGAGTGGTGTAGTCTTCACTAGTCTTAATCTGGTTGAGTTTCTTCATGCTAGCCCCACCCATGTATCAGAACTTGTACTGAGGCTTCTGTTATGCATGACAATTTATATTTTACTATATTTCCTGAGAGATAATTAGGATTTTCCAATACATTAGCCCCTAGCTCAACCCCTGGTAGATGGCAATGAGAAGGCAGGCTTAATTTAGGAGACAGGAATGTAAACCATTTAAATACACCAATACAGTAATTAAGTAAGATGCAGCACACAATAAAAATCCTACACAAGTTTATAAAAATAGAAAATATTTTTACTGTTGAAATCACACCAAAATGATAGAAATCTAATACAGGAAACCGGAGATATGAGTTTAAAATATTTTTTTTTTTTTAAATGCGCTTTCTTATGCCTAAAAACCATTAGCACTAACTGGGGATATCTGGTCGCAGTAGACCAAGACCAAGTCACAATAGTACCATATACTTCATTTAATCAGAGCACTGGCCCAGGACCTGGTTAGCAGAGCCTAGAGCACAGTCAGAGTCAGTTACCACCAGTATCAGTCAGGAAATAAATGGGGTGACCAGGCTAAAAGGATAACTTTCTCACCCTCATCTTTTACATTGCTGCAACCAGGATTCGTGTATGCCATATACTTGTGTGATTTAATTTGATTTGAAGTTTTACTTCACGTTTGGAGGTTTTGTTTTTATATAGCATGTTCTTAAGACTCATCTTAATAGATTTGACCTCACATTTGTAATAAGTCTTTGAAATTGAATCTCTTACTCTGATATTTAATGTGTAACCAAATGAGTTGCATTGTCAATTGGTTGTAAATGTTGGATTTGACTCCCTTTACCACTCAGAGCACCTAAAAAGGTCTATGGAATAAAGAGAAATCAGAGAATGGGCCTGAAGAATTCTCAGATGGTAGCCCAGTGCTGGATCCCAAAATGAGTGGAGCTAGAACCCTTTATTCTAGATTAGTTATTCCCCAGGGTCCAGTCCCAAGTGTCCATGTCCAGACTTTGGAGGATCAACAGAATTCCGGAGATTCAGGGGAGAGTTGTATCAGCAGTGGAGGAGTGAGTTTCAATGGGGTTGTAAATTGCAGTGGTTCATGTTTAGTTTGAAGTGTTTGCGAAGTTTGGATTGTTTTTGCAGAGATGTTTTGTATGTTGTGAGAGTGTGATGGTTTGTAAAAGAAGTTGAAGTTGTTACCAGGTCCAACATTGACCTAAGATCCCAAGATAGTATTAGAAGGTGTGGAAGACACCCTATTGTGATTGTCTGTTAAGTTTGGTGGTGCTTTCCGTGAGATGTCGTCAACAGCCCAATTGAAATAGGGACTTTGGTCCTAATTACTCGCTGTGGCTGTCGGGCTGATGCAATGCTGACGGTCCAACCACAGGGTTATGGTCCTAGTGGTCGGGCTGCTGCATCCACCAGCATCTGGGATCCCAACAGGTTGGCAGTGGTCGAAGTCATGGTCAGCCACGATGGTGCCAAGCTCGGCACAGCTGTGCTGATCACCACTTTCCTTTCTGCCACTCTTTTCAGAGTGGGGTCCCCTCCATGGAAAGGTAGTGCTTGGGGCCACAGGGGGGTCCTGCACTACCCACCACCATGTTGTGGGCAGTGAAGGACCCCCACCCCTGCCAGCATCCTTGGAATGCACACTGTCTACTATGGCAGACAGTGCGCATTCCAAGGGTGCTGTGTGGGACTGCACTAGCCTCGGATCCCTAAGGAGGCCGAGGCCAATGCTGCTGGACTATTCCTGCCGGGCTGGTTGGCAGAAATGTCATAATATGACAGTTTCCACCAGTCAGTCTGATAGAAACATCACATTAGGACAGGGGTGAGGAGTCGGTCTTGACGTCTGCCTTACCATTGCCATATTAGAGTTGTGGCCATTCAACCACCCAGCTCTTAATCATGCCCTTTTTGTGTGAATGTGAGGCAATTAGTATACTGTATCTTAATGCGTGGGGTGAACCTATGTAAATCTGAATGATACCTCACAGGTCAAGATTTCATTTGAGGTGTTTGATTCTCTTGTGTGACTGGATACTGGCAATTCTTTAGTGGAGCAGACAAACGTTATTGTATTGTATTTTGTTATATATGTGTGATGTTGAGGGGGGGTGTGCATGCAGATTGCAAAGAGATCAGCCACTGCAAGGAGCAAGATTGATGTCACAGTGGGCTGTGCTGGTTTTGGTTGTAGACATCTTAAAGTAATGTGCGGTGATTGGTTGTCGCTGTTGAATAAAAAACTGTGGCTAAAGAGTTACTTTCTAGTCGGGAACACATTTTCTGTTTGTGATTATTAATATTTGGTTGAAAAATGAATTGCTTTAAGGCCATCCAAAGTGCGTTTAGATGAGATGTTCCTATACCTAGTAGAGAGGAGAAGCGTCACCTCCTAAAGATACCACAGGTCTTTATATGCAACAAATATAGGGCTTCGTGTAGGAAGGTAGCCACTTTCTAGCCTTGTTACCCCCACGTTTGGCCTGTTTGTGAGTATATGTCAGGGTGTTTTGACTGTCTCACTGGGATCCTGCTAGCCAGGACCCCAGTGCTCATTGTGAAAACCCTATTTGTCAGTGTGTTGGATATGTGTCACGGGGATCCTGCTAGCCAGGACCCCAGTGCTCATAGTTTGTGGCCTATATGTGTTCCCTGTGTGGTGCCTAGCTGTATCACTGAGGCTCTGCTAACCAGAACCTCAGTGTTTATGCTCGCTCTGCTTTTAAAATTGTCACTGCAGTCTAGTGACTAATTGTACTAATTCTGATTGGCACACTGGGACACCCTTATAATTCCTTAGTATATTGTACCTAGGTACCCAGGGTATTGGGGTTCCAGGAGATCCCTATGGGCGGCAGCATTTCTTGCCACCCATAGGGAGCTCAGACAATTCTTACACAGGACTGCCACTGCAGCCTGAGTGAAATAACGTCCACGTTATTTCACAGCCATTTTACACTACCTATGTGTAGCTTCACAATGGTAACTCCGAACATGGCCATGTAACTTGCCTAGGATCATGGAATTGTTACCCCAATACTATTCTGGTATTGGGGGAACAATTCCATGAAACCCCGGGGCTCCAGCATGGACCACGGGTACTGCCAAACTAGCTCTCTGGGGTATTCTCTGCAGCTACCGCTGCTGCCAACCCTCAGACAGGTTTCTGCCCCCCTGGGGCCTGGGCAGGCCAGTCCCAGGAAGGCAGAACAAAGGATTTCCTCTGAGAGAGGGTGTTACACCCTCTCCCTTTGGAAATATGTGTTAAGGGCCTGAGAGGAGTAGCCTCTCCTGGCCTCTGGAAATGCTTTGAAGGGCACAGATGGTGCCCTCCTTGCATAAACTAGTATACACCGGTTCATGGAGCCCCCAGCCCCTGCTCTGGTGTGAAACTGGACAAAGGAAAGGGGAGTGACCACTCCCCTGTCCATCACCACCGCAGGGGTGGTTCCCAGAGCTCCTCCTGTGTGTTCCAGACCTAAGGAAATAGATGCGTGGGTGAAGGTTTTTAATGCTGATACTCCTTCAACAGAAAGTTTGAGTACTGAGGTGAGTCAGGGAGCAATTCATTCACCGGAGAGAGAGAACCTGGTGAATGTGGTGAAATTGACATTATAACTTGACGAGATGATTAGCGAGAACCTTGCAATAACTCCTTTAGATACTTATCATGAAAATGAACCTGTGGTCATGTGTAAGGATGTTACTATATGTTGAAGACAAGTTTATGTCAACTTATCAGAGTTAGCTCAAAGGTACAAGGTAGACTTCAATAAGCCAAAGCTTTGCAGAAAAGCTATAGTGTATGTTTCAATGAGGAAAACATAACTTGTATGAGAACTTCAGGGATATAAATACCAACTAAAGAATTGATTTAAAACATTCAGAATTGGAATGAGTTCAATAAATAGGAAACTTGATGGGCGAGACGTAAATAGCCAAAGAAATCAATAGGAGAACCACCTCCTGTAGAATGCAAGTTGGTAGCAACAAATTTCCCATTGAGGGAAGTGCCTGGTGTAGGTGATGTGCATGTGTCTTGGAGTAGAAGTGATCTTACATCATTCACTAATGACTTTTGAAAGCTGACGGCAAAACTAGTGGAGTGGTACAAGCAAGTGGAGAGGTTTGTGAAGGTTTTACAAGTCTTGAGAGATTGATTCAAATACTCTGTTTGACATTGCACTTCAGACTGATTTGTGAGCAGAATGTATAATAGCTTATCAATGGCCTGAGTCAGAACCACCAAGAAGCCTTGTGATGAAAGGCTCTTCACTGTTGGTGATGAGAAAACATCTGCAGGTAATGACATTTTTTCAGTCAAATGTGCCACTCTGAGATATAGGTTGGATCAAATTAACAAAATAACCTAGAAACCCAAAGAGTTGAATCATGCTTACTGTGAGAGATTGTTGCAGTCAAACAAGAAGTATAATGGAATAGAGGTGCTTGAACCTAAAGATATGGGACATTTTGTGTCAAGGTTTGTGACAGGATTGAGTCTGATATAAGCACCATGATTCTAGAGGACTTGATCTGTTGGAAGAATAAATCAGTTGACAAAATCTCAAGGTATGCGAAGTATTGCAACAATGAAATTGAGATGAAACTAAAGGCTTTGAAGGAGAAGAAGATGGATGCCCAGATGAAGGCTGCTCAGAGAAGTAGTTAGGTCCAGTCACTTGTAGAGGATGTTGGTGCTATGCAAGGAATGTATCAGCAGGGAGCAAATATAATGCAAGGTAGAGATTGAGGTGTTCCCATTGACCCAAGTTCAGTGTTGGATATAAGTGGTTTGAAGAAGACAACTCTATGTCATTTTTGTAACAAGTTGGGTCATTGGAAGAGGGAATGTCTTCTTAACCTAGCCAATGAGCTCCAGAATTCAGGTTTTGCACAACCCCAGAGTAAAAATCCCATACTTTACACCACAAGCTGCAGTGATCCAGGTGAACATGAATACAAATATGTTTCAAGTTAATAATCCCTTTCAATGGTTTCCTATGTTTGAGGCAGTGAAAATTGTTTAGGTCTGATCAGTCAGCCTGATGGTGCCTGAGGGGGTAGGAAGATTGCGTACTTGGTGCAGTCTTGGGACTCAACCAGAGCAGCCAATTTGTAGATGGTGAAGTGAACGGCCACCCTGTGTCATTTTTGTTTGACATTTGTGCTATCCGTTCTACTTTGAGAACAATAGAAGTTCCAAACCTACCCCTCGTAGGAAAAAATATCCAAGTTATAGGAGTAGCGAATAAACAAATGACAACCCAAGAAACAACAGAAGTGCCTCTGAAAATAGAGTTCTTTTACAGAGAATCACCGATTTGTGGTGTGTGATTCTGGCCCAGTGAGTCTTTCACAGAGGGATCTCCTTTGCAAGTTGAACTGCGTCATCTATTGTACGCTGACAGGCATAGAGATGCATACCCAGGAAGAGGATGACACCTTTAAAGTGGTGAGCGATGGATCCTACACCACATTGTTTACTTATTAATAAATGAGGGTTTGTCACCAGACCTTAAAGAGAGAGTCAATTCTGAGGTGTCGGATTATTCAGAAAAGGATATCAAGTTGATTAAAGGTGTTGAACCTTTTTGAATCAGAGTAAAATCAAACGCTGAATACCAGAGAACATCTCAGCACAATTTGACACTTGAACGATAGCTGGGAAAACTGCAGTAATTGAGCCCATGATTCGACAGGGAATTTTGAACGGCATTATGGGGAACCCTTGCAATTCACCTATTATGGGCTTAGAGAATGGGAACTATGCAGGACCTGCAAAAGGTGAACACAATTGTTGTTCCTTGTTGTCCTTCGGAACTGAATCCAGCTGTGACATTGTTTCAGATTCCATGTGAATCCAAGTGGTTAACAGTCAATGCTTGTGTGCCAGGCTTTCTTTTTGATACAGTTGCATGAGGAAAGCAAGTTCCTCTTTGCATTTTGGTTTAGAAATCGGGTTTTGGCTCTGAATCGAGTCCCACAGGGGTAGCCTGAAAGCCCCTCTAATTTCAACCAGATACTTAAGATAAATATGGAGTTCCTGGCCATGCTGTGTAATTCAGTTCTAATCCAGTATATCAAAGACCTATTGGTGGTGTTGAACACTAAAAGAGAATGCAAGCAAGATACAATTGTGCTGTTGAACAGAATGGACATAAAGCAACCCCAGGAAAGTTGAAAACTGTCAGAAAGAGGTTCAGTATTTTGTACATCAAATTGAGAAAGGAGCAAGAAAAATGTCAAAAGAGAGCATTTCGGCGACTGTGAAAATGAATCCGCCAACTACTCACAGTGAACTCAGGATGTTTTTGGGAATGGTGGCGTACTGTAGTTAGTAGATACCCAACTTCCCCTATTGGCCAAGTCTATGCAGAGGCTGACATACAAGGATGTGTATGATCCATTAACATGGGATAACAATTGCTTGATCGCCTTCCTACAGCTCAGGAAAAGTCTCTGTTGTGCCCCAGCACTGGGAATGCCTGATCACAATAATTAATTTGTACTTTTATGCGGTGAGATGGAGGCCTGCACTCTCTTAGTGCTTTCACAATTACCTGGAAATGACAGAAAGCTTGTGGCCTATTTCTACGTTCTCTTGAGCCCGTAGCTTCTGTGCCTCCAGGTTTTCTTAAAGACATGGCAGCCATTAGTGACAGCATCAAGAGATGTAAAAACATAGTCATGGGTCACCCATTAATGCTGCATGTTCTCCTTCTTTAGAGTTATGACTGACAACCACTACAAATCAGCATTTGTTAAGTAGCAGCCTTATGAAGTTATGAACAAGTCATTCTTGTGGCAGAAAATGTGACTGTAAAGCACTGTGGTGTTCTAAGTCCTGCCACCTTGCTACCTTTACCTGATCATGAAAATGATGTATGTGAAGTGGATCATGATTGTCTTGATGTCACTGAACTGTGCACTAAACTGAGACAGGATATACAAGATGAGCCATTACCTGAATGTGTTTTGTGCTATATGTTGATAAAGGATGTTTGAGAGCTGCCTAAGCAGTCTGAAAAGGAGTTGTTGAAGGTTCCTGACTTCAAGGAATATTTTCTGCACAAGTGGCAGAATTGATTGCTCTTACTAGGGCAAGCTGTGTTTTAGACCAGTTGAAAGTGACAATTTTTACTGATCATCAGTACAGCTTTGGTGTCATTCATGACTTCTGACAATTAGGGTCCCAAAGGGGGTTCATGACATCTTCCCGGAATGGAGAGCAAGTAGGCAACCTTCTTGAAGTTTTACAATTGCCTGAACAGTTTGCAGTGGTCAAGTGTCCTGCACACTGTAGTAGAAATGATCATGTAACATTGGGTAATTAGTATCTTTATGAGGATATGCTCACAATGTCTGTACTTGTAATGGAGAGTATATACATAGGAAGAGGTAAAGAGGCTTCAGGAAGAAGTGTCAGAAGAAGAACAGCAGAGTTGGGACAGAGCAGACTGTGTCAAAAGAGATGATGATATTTGGGTTTCAATGGGTGGAAGACCGGTGTTGCCAAATAGTCTTTTACCTTTATTGGCTAGGCATTTCCATGGTCCACCTCATGTTGGTAGAGATGCTATGGTAAGGTTGTTTAGGGAAACATGGTTTACTTCCTAGTTCAGAATGTTGGCTGAAGCGTTTGTCACTGATGTGTTGTATGCCAGCAGACCAATGTTGGAAAGAGAACTGCAGTAACACTAAAGGCATTACTTTTTTGGCAGTCTGAGCACTGCCATGGCAGTGGTGGCAGTTTGACTGTCATCGGCTTGAATGTTGGATCACTGTAATACGATTCTGGCAGGCCTTTGGACCAAACACCACCATGGTTCTGCCAACACCGTCAGGCAGACCATCCAGACCAATGGAGCCTGTGTTTTTGTCGTACAGGTCATGATGTTACACACCGCCAATGTGACCATGGCGGTCCAACCACCACATCACAGCAGGCAGAAACAGAGAGTATAAAGAAAGCAACTCACCTGCAGGAAGAGTTGCACATCCTGTGCTGCCACGGATCCCGTCACACACATCCTGCCACTGCAGCTGCTCTTGATGAAGCAATGCAGCAACTTCACATCTATCAATACAACTGACACCCTCAAATTGCACACATGCCATGGACTGTCATCAGATTCAACACACATATGTGTGGATATGTCAAGAAACACCAACACCCCTCCCATGAAGCAGCCCTGAAAATGACACATCACCCATATTGCAAAACAATGGAAGTGCAATGGGATGCACAATAGTCAGAGAGACAAATAATGAAAGCTCACAATGCAAAGAATACCTGCATAATAGGGATGGGGGCATCAGGAGCACTCATGGAAAGGTAGAAAAGGATTTTCAGAACAAACGTGTACCAGAGAAAACAACAATTTGGGTTTATTAACTGAGAATGGATAATAGAAAAGGTCATTGGCCAGTTCAATTTAAAAGTCTTCGCACAGAACTGTAACCACACTTGACTCCTATTACTGCCAGGAAACCTTCACAGGACCCCGCCAAGAGATCTTACTTGGGGGGTAGGTTTTGGGATGGGTGGGTTTGGGAGAGGTGAACTGTTTCTTTGGAGGGATGGGCTTCTTTGTGGGGAGAGGGGTATGAGTGCTTGCAGGGGGCCAGGTGTGACAGGGGAGGACTTAGATGTGAAAGAGATGCATTGGCATGTGGCTGGGGGTCTCTTGGGTTTAGGAGGGCATTTGGAGGTAACAGAGAAAAGGACAAGGTCATTAAGAAAGCTCTCCTTGGGTACATGAGGATGGCAATCAGAAGGGGTTAGGTATTTGGAGATTAAGGGAGTGGTTGTCTGGTGTGTGGGTGCAGATGTCTTGGGTGTGTGCATGTGTGAGGTATGTTTCTGTTTGGGCGGTGACTGTTGCATGTGTGGTGTGTGAACATTTGAGTGTCTTGGGAGGCTTGGAGGTGGAGGTGCTGGGTGATGAGTGGTGGACCTGTGTGAGTCTGTTGGGGAAGTGTGTCTGTGTGTCTGTGGGTATTGTGAATGTGGTGGATGTTTATGTGTCTGACAGGGTGGAGTCTGTGGGTTTGATGGATGTGGTGAATGTCTGTGTGTCTGTTGTGGTGGTGTCAGCAGGTATGCTGGATTTGGTAGATGTGTTTGTGTGGTGTGCTGGTGTCTGCTGGTATGGTATGTATGGTGGGTGTGTCTGTGTGCTGCCATGGTGTCTGTGGGTATGGTGGATGTTGTTTGTGGATATGTCAGTGGTTGTTGTGGTACCTGTGGGTATGCTGGATGTGGTGTATGGGTCAGTGGGAGTGGTTGGGGTGTCTGGTGAAGTGATGGCTAATGTTGTTTGTGTGGGTATATGTTGAGTGCCTGTGGGCCGGTATGTCTTGTGGTGTTTGTGTTGATGTTTGCTGCTTGTGTGTTGAGGTAGGTGTGCGAATGTGTCTGTGTGCTTGGGATAGGTAGGGCAATGGGGAGTTTGGATTGAGAAGAGTGAAAGGGGGAATGCAGGGGTGACTGGCTGCCATCATTGAGGAGGCAAGAGCCTGAAAAGATCTATGTAGACCAGACATGGCACTGTGAATGCCTTTCAGTAAAGCTTGGTCTGCTGATGTTGGCTGGCCAACCCCCGGATGGCAGTCACAATGGAAGTTTGACCCTCAATGATGCTCCTCTGGAGGTCAATAACCTCCTCACTCAGGGCAGCAAGGGTGACAGGGGCTGGGGTGGAGATGCTTGTGCAAAGGAGACTCCCTCCCTCTTGAGTTAGTGGGCACTGCCAACTGGGAGGGGAGCAACAGGGAGTGTGGCGATAGATCTGCGGATGGTGGACAAAGATGGTACAGGGTAGGTTCCGATAGGTCCACCACCACTAGTGAGTGGCCACTGGAGGTAGAATCTTATGATGAAAACATTGATCCTGTTTCCTCCATGGCACTCCCCTTACCCTCCAGGCCACTGGGTCCCTCCGTGTCAGTGGTGTCTTGACCAGACTTACCGTGACTAGATGCTTCTGCACTTGGTTTGTGCCCTGTCTCCTTTGCTTGCCTGGAATGATGCTGCAAATGCAAAGAGGAGAGGGTCACCACATGTTTCTGAAAACACTTGAACAACAGCTGTGATTAGCAAACAGTACCAGGATACCAAGTAGGCCCCAGCAACAAACTACATCAAAGTAGTTCCTACGTGTACCACACCATGTGCATGCATGCCATCTGAACTGTGAGCAGTTGCTCACAGGAGAACCTGGATCTTAGACAACTGCAATTGCATGGCTGAAGTTGTGCCATCACAGTAACCATTAAATAAGTAGTACCACATCACCTACAATGCTCAGCCTCATGGAACATACCTCAGTTACCTATTGTCATACAATAGTAGCCCAATGTCAACTTCATTCCCACAGATCCCACACAAGGTCATACAGACATCTATTTGTCATATGCACAATAATAAGGAATGATGCTCCAAAATCCTGACATGTTGCTTACAGCAGTACAGTAGCCTGGAGAAGGTGACATAGAAATACTCAGGTCACACTGGAAACATATCAACAATGAACACTTCACCATGTGAAATTTGTCCTAATGGAGTCATGGAGGTAGTCCTAATGTTACTCAGTTATGCTACACATTTGGCATGAAAATGGACACTGTAGACAAAATGTGCTAAATGTCAGGGAGATATGTCCCTAAAATCCACAACAGAATGAATCAGCAAGCCCCAGCGACACCCCTTACAATGACATACTCTAATTGCATCAGTAGATGTCATTATTCCTTTGTATGTTGGAGAGGCACAGAGATTTGCAAGTACTAATAGAAGGACTTCAACATGTTGCCCAATGGAAAGCTACATTACTGTATCCAATGTAGTCCTACAAACCCAGATGTCAGTTGTTAGATCTGGCATCTTTTGGCATGTTTCCCCTGTCTTTTTGCCTTCTGACCTCCTGTTTTTTATGGTATGCTGGACTATGTTTTTGATCCATTATTGTCTCCATGTGCTTTACCACTGCGTATCAGTGCTAAAGTGCAAGTGCTCTCTGTGTAAATTGTACTGGTGATTGGTTTATTTATGATTGGCATATTTGATTTACTAGTAAGTCCCTAGTAAAGTGCACTATGTGTACCCAGGGCCTGTAACTCAAATGCTACTAGTGGGCCTGTAGCACTGATTGTGCCACCCACATGACTAGCCCTGTAAACATGTTGCATACCTGCCACTGCAGTGTCTGTGTGTGCAGTCTGGCACTGCCAATTCAACCTAGCAAATGTACCCACTTGCCATGCCCAAACCTTTTCTTTTACTACATGTAAGGTATTCATAAGGTGGGCCCTAGGTAGCAACATTGACACGGTGCAGTCTATTTAAAAGGTGGGACGTTTTATGTGTCATGGTAGTGAAATACTGCCAAATTAGTTTTTCACTATTGTAAGTATTGTATTGTAGGTTAACATGGGCATTACCTTTAAATATCATTTAAGTGTATTTTCCCATTGGGAGCAGATAGAGATCTGGAGTTTGGGGTCTCCGAACTCACACTTTAAAAATACATCTTTTGGTAGAGTCGCTTTTAGATTGTCAGTTTGGAAATGCCACTTTTAGAAGGTAAGAATTTTCTTGCTTAACCATTCTGTGCATCTCCCTGCCTGTAGAATCCACATCTCAGTCAGACTGACAATTGGGCTGTTTGTGAATTCCCTCGAGACAGTGACACAAAGTGAGCTTGGGTGCAGCCTGCACATCCTGATGAGTCTCCTGGGCTAGGGTGGGAAATTAGGAGCTGACACCTGCACCTGAAATGACTGTGCCTGGCCTCGCACAATGCAGTCCCTGGCCCCCTAGGGTGTGTCTGGGGCCAGGCTTGGGCAAGGCAGGATCTTGTGCGCAACAGGGACTTTCCTTTGAAGTTTGCCTACTTCAAAGGCCAAAACTGGCATAAGTATTGGGCCCATAACCCCAGACCTTTAGAACACTTCTGGATCAAGAGGAACCTCTGCCAAGGAGAAGAGGTGAAGAGCTGGAGGAGGAGTACTGCCCCTTTGCTGTGTGTGCTTTGCTGGGTTGGCCTGCACTTGCTGCTTCAGCCTTAAAGAGGGCAAAGACTGGACTTTGCTGTTAATACTGCTTGTGAAGTTTCTCCAAGAGCTTGGAGTAGAGCTTGCCTCCTGTTAGAAATCTCAGTGATATCAAATACATCAGCTTCATCTGTCTACAAGGCTGGGAACTGTGTTTTTTGTGCTGCAACAGAAGAAAAAACACTGCAATGCCATCAATGACGCCGGTGACTGCACTGTGACCTGAAGATGATGCATGGAGCTGTGCCCTGCTTCAGACCGCAACACTGGTCTCACTTCCACTGCCACCTGATGCCGTCATCTAGCTGCTGCTTGCACCATGACCTGTAGGCTCTGCACTCCGCATCACCTTGCTCACACTGTAGCCTTCACAGCCCTGATGCTGCTGCTTAGTGCTGACACTGATGCTGCAGCCTGCACCGTGGCCTGGGGACACCAGTCGTGAGGTACACCAAGCACCATCTCGCACTGCATCCCCGGTCCACCAGCGCCAGTACTATTGTCTCCAGCATCATAAACATATGCCCCTGTCTACACCACATCGCCATCTTGGGCTTACCGATGAAAGTACTACAACAATGACAACACTGTTGTCTGCACCATGATCTAGAGACACCACACGTCAACACGTCCCGCTTCATACCACAGCCCTGGTGTCACTGACGCAGCAGGACATTGTCACTGAGCCGGTGCCTGCACCGTGACCTGTGGGCAGCACACGTTGCATCATCCTGATTCACAACACAGCCCCATCTCCATCAACGCTAGTGGACCCAAACATATGTGATTCCAGCATAACTGCAAGTCTCTCCATGATGCATGCAAATGTCAGGTCATAAACCTTCTCCATTATACATCTGAGGTGCACTTTCTCACGTGATGCCACTTCAATGGCACGGAAATGCACATAGTGACTAAAAAATATAGTCATACGCATCATGTCCCTCATTGCTACTGCAGTTGTACATGCCAAATTACATGCAATGATGGGTGAGGGTATGTGTCAGCTAGCAATCAATGGTGACACACTCCTATCTGTGGCACACATGAAATGTACCCCCATGGCAAATGTCCTATTTCAAACACAGGCTGGCATGTACATATATGTGAGAGAATATAGAATTCATCCCATGCATGTAGGTAGACCATGCATGAAGCAGTGGTGTACACATTTTGTCAAAAGCGAAAGGGACACATGCTAACATGTAGGCACAAGGAATGTTAGCAACAGCCCTGGGACACAAATCATGTCAAAGGGTATTCCCCACTAACCAAGGGAAAGTATTGATCTCTTGCTGACCCAAAGAACAATGTCGGCTCTTTCACATGTATGATGAGCATCTTCACTTTACAGACAGTAGTGAGCAGAACTCTTTCACTGGAGCCAAAGTGTGAGATGATGGAGATCCTGAGTATTAGAATAGACTAGTCATGCCATAAGTAGAATGACAGCAATTCTGGGTGTTGAAAAGCAGAGCGTTGGCATGTGGGGTCACAGAAAACTCTTGCTTTGGACTTATCAACTCAGATAAAGGTTCCCCCCCCTCCCAGATACCCCCAATGCTGGTGATCATTGACAGCTGCCCTACAAATCAACCCAAGAACAGTGCTGCTCAGTCAGGGTCAATTACATAAATACACAACAGCAAGCCCCAAGAGCATCACTTTTTGTATTACTATTATAATTATTTTGCCAATTCAAACAGCAGTTACTCAATAACCTTCATGCAGCACAAGGGAAAATAAAATAAAACAAAATAAAATAAAATAAAAATAATGGTAATGAAATAATGGTGCTGAAAAATAATAGACAAAATTATCAATTCACATTTATTTTTATTTCTAAATTCTGTCAATGAGAACAGTGTACCAACCAGCAGAGCCTCTACTCACCACATATACAGCTACACAATGCTCATGCGCATCTCAATGAAGCACAGTTGGACCAAACCACACCATTGCATTATGGGCATCATGTACTGTCTTAATATCTGCCAGTTGTACCTCATTGGCCCCTCAAGAATTGTTGTACTATATGTGAAACGAGTATAAATACTAAGTTTAGAGAATCATTAATGACTGGTGAGGATTTGCTGTCTACGAATTTTAAAGCAATCACCATAGGTTCGGATGAAAGTCCTCTGTTCAAGAGCATGCAGTGTTTAGCTGACATCCATGAAACTGATTCCAGGTAGCTGACACTAGTCACTGACAAGTTTACTGTCAACATCAAATCAAAGGGGGTAAGAATAACCTAAAGGATAGTGAGAATCCTGGGAGGAATTACATTGAGAGTTTCCACGATTGCAAAGCAAAATATAAATCTAACAACAATCGTTCCTGGAGCAGGGTCACAATGGACGTAGGACAAAACACTTCTCCTACTTTGAAGGATTATGTTTTTCAGACTATGTTTAGAGGGGTTGAAAAATTCAGTCTGTACCAATCTTCAAGATAATCTGCTCTTAGCCTATAGTCCGGGGAGTACTGCTTAAAATATTAAATATTAACAAATTAATCAAGTGGATGTAAATAGGGAAGCAAAATGTAAAACTGAACATTTTAAAATGTTTTGTAAGTATGAAGGAAGTTGAAATTGGAAGCTAAAAATTAAGTAGCATCATCAGATTGACTCAAAGGACCAATATACATGCATCAAAACAGAATTATGAATGAATGATGAGTGCCTTCAATTAGAAAGCTTAAATCTTCCATTTAAATACAATCATGTAACAAATGATATGTTGTATTTTATTCTCTGCCTCCAAGGCCAGTAACACTTATTATAAAAATCTCTAACAGTGTCTCTGCTTATGGCAATCTGCAAAATTTGTTTTTTATTTTCTTGTCCAAAACTTTAGTAAGGTAAGGAAATTATCTTTCTTGTCCCTAGTGTTAAATTGAATAATTAACAGATTTGTTATTCAGTAGATAGTCCTGATCTAGCAATAGGTTGATCATACTTGCTGATTTGCTAAACAAAGCTTTGATGATCCCCATTTTTGTTGCTGGCCAAGATTAAAAATATTTAATTTGAGCTCAAAATCAGAAGCAAACTTCACAATTTGTCATGAAACTCAGTCCAAAGAGACTGAGCATTACTCACAACTAAAACAGAAAGTTTAAAGTTGTCCCAATTTTTTCTCAAGGAAAATGAGATCCCCAGGGCACATGGTGTAACTAATAAGTCTCATAAGGTTAAGCCTAGTTTGAGGCATAACAATTGAATTATTACATTCTGTGGACTAGAAAGAGGTATAGTATGACAAATCCATTACATAGAATCCCAGAAAATTTGGTTATCAAGTCATAGCAACTTCTTCCTATATAGACCTTGCAGGACTAATTTGCCCTGGATCACTTTTTTAAAGGACCAACCGATAATCCACCATATAGGGCATTAAATCACATTAGAACATTTGTCATACAATTTAAAGTTAGCCTAAGGATGTTTAGGTGCGTGCTCCATCTCGAATTTCCATAAAAGTGAAGTCTTAGGTACATATGCACCTTCACCTTCTCCAAGTCGACATTGTAAGAAACATGCAAACATGTAAAGATTACGATTTTAGTGTTGTCTATATGGATTTTTAGTTTATTATTCTCACATGTTCATGAATGACACTTGTGGTAAATCCTGCTTACTGCCACGCTGACGACCGCCACTTACTGCGGTGGTGGCAGATATCCATTCACCATATTGTGAGACACACACACCAATCCAACAGAATTCAGCCTTATACACAAATCCGCCAGGCCAAAGGTCAGTGCTAAAGTGGTGGTATCAAAACCCACACTGTCACGCCAACAGAACAACGCCCATCACATTATGACCCACAAATCACCACGGCAGACATTCAATGGCAGTAAACCATTGGCAGTACATACAGCTACACTCACAATGGACACCCACAGACCAAACAACTCCACATTGGCCAATTCAAACAACACACACCTGACACCCATACACACACCACACCCACACACCCACACACCCACACCACTATAGAACCCACACCCATATTACCCACATCCCTTTACAATTACAAATCATTACCACTAGACAGACACTGAGGCCACTGAGACAACTAGGGCCACACACTACTCACACCCATATACCACTTAGGAAATCCACATCACAAACCCCAACACATTACCCAACACACCCTCACCAATACACCTCACATAACACACATGGCACCACAAAGACCCCCTCATTTCACATAGGAGGATGTAAGGGACATGGGGCCAGATGTAGCAAGTTCCGATTTTCCGAGTCGCAAAATCGGACGCAGAATGGTGTCTCAGACACTGTCTGTGAATCGCTATGGGGTCGCAAAGACCCACCTCATTAATATTAATAAGGTGGGTCGCATTTTGCGACCCCATAGCGATTCCCTCCACTCACAGGGATGGTGGCCTGCTGGAGACAGCAGACCTCCATGTCTGTGACTGCTTTTTAAATAAAGGAAAACGAGTTGCAATACAAAAAAATAACGAAACTATTTCGTTTCGTTTTTTCAGAGTGGGCAGTGGTCCACTGGACCACTGCCTACTCTGAAAAAACATTGACGGCAACATTCACAAAGGGGAAGGGGTCCCATGGGGACCCCTTCCCTTTTGCGAACGGGTTACCACCTGTGTGACACTGGTGGTAACTGCGTTCACGGTCACAAAGCAATTTAGCATTGCGGTGCGAGTCGCAAATAGGAAGGGGACACCCCTTCCTATTTGCAAGTCGCATTCACATTTTGCGAGTCGGTACCGACTCGCAAAATATGAATCAGCATCGCGATGCTCGTTTTGCATGGCGTAAAGTATAAGTATAAGGTGGTGTAGGCCTATGGTGTTGGCCATATAGGATAGTGTGTGTCTAAATGTTGTCACCCAAACCTATCATGTCTGCTGACCCCTGTCAGTAATCCCAGGACAAGGGCAGAAGAACATTATAATGAGGCACATGGGTGAACCAGAAGGATCATTGAGTGCCTCCATCTGACAGGTGTATCCCTGTGCTACTCACCCAAGAAGGTCTGCCAGATAGTAGTGGCATGCTGCATGTTGCACAACCTGGCCCTCAGAAGCCATGTACCGTTTCTGCAGGAGGAGGAGACTGGAGATGCCCCTGCGGCAGCAGTAGACCTTGCGGACAGTGAGGATGAGGAGGCAGAGGATGAGGTTGAGGACAACAGAAAATCTGTGAGCCGTCAATACTTCCAATGACACACAGGTAAGACAGTGTAACTTTACATTTCCATTACTTTGCTTGTAATATGTGTGGCAATGGCATGCTGATATGTTCCACTGCTATGCTCACTTACTGTTCCCTCTGACAATTCATTTTGCAGATGTTGGTGATTTGACAAATACTCCTGGTGTGATCACTACAGCCAGCTACAGGTCATTAATCTATGTTCATTCTATGCATAGTTCATTTGCAATGTTTGTATCTGTTTCGAAAAATACATATTTGATATACATGACATACTCCAAATAGATTGTTTTCAAAGGGTGTTTATTGAAGTGCTAACATATAGGGAGAAAGTGCAATGGGATGAGGTGATGATGGAAGAAAGTCCAGGGTATTGTTCCAGTCTGTTTGTAGCATAGGTACATTGTCCAAGGGGACATAGGAAGGGGAGCAATGGCAGTTCAAGGTGGACAGGGTGACTGAGTAGGACACAAGGGGGACAATCAGGAGAGTCTAATTTCCTGGTAGGGGTCTTGGCATGTGTCTCTGGCTTCTGTATGGATTGCAGGGAATGTTTGCTGGGTGGTTTCCCTTCTGCAGGGGAAGGGGTGCTGGTGGCCTGTGAGTCCTGTGGCAGGCCCTCCTGGGCACTAGCTGCAGCAGAAGTGGAAGGCATTTCAGATGACTGGCTAGTGGCAGGGGCCCGCTGGTGTGAGACTGCCTCCCTCTTTATGCTGGCAATGTCTGCCAGCACCCCTGCTATGGAGATCAGGGTGTTGGTGATGGCCTGCAAGTCATCCCTGATCCCCTGGTACTGTCCCTCCTGCAGCTGCCTATTCTCCTGCAGGTTGCCCAGGATCTGGCCCATCGTTTTCTGGGAATGTTGTTAGGGTCCCAGAATCTTGGAGAGTGCCTCCTGCAGAGTCAATTCCCTGGGCCTGTCCTCCCCCTGGCGCACAGCACTCCTCCCAGTTTCCCTGTTAGCCTGTGCCTCTGTCCCCTGAACTGTGTGCCCACTGCCACTAACCCCAGGTCCCTGATTGTCTTGTGTGTGAGGTGTGGCCTGGAGTCCCTGTAGAGATGGACACACTGCTGATTGAAGTGTCTTGGGGACAGAGTTGTGGGTACCCTGGGTGGGTGTTGTGGTGTTGTTTCCTGATGGGGAGGCTCTGTGGTGGTCTGTAGGTGGGCTTGGGTGACCGGCTGTCCAGTGGTCCCTGATGAGCCAGGTGATCGTCCAGATCCTGAAGACCAGAGTTACTGTCATCACTGTGGGCCTTTTCTGTTGGGGGACTGAATAGTGGTGGCCCCTCCTCTCCGGTGGCATTGGCTGAGGTACCTGCGGGGATGTAAATAATGTGTTATGGTTTGTGTGTATGACATATTGTACATCCCTGGCTTCCTCTCTATGATTGGTTTTGCCCTGCCAGCTTTCACTTTTGTATGTTAGTGTATGGTGGGAACCAGGGCTCACCTATTAGCCACACCCTGTGCCTCTGTAGTTGACCCATCACATTTGGGATGCTGCTATTCCTTCAGGAGAAACGCATCATGCACCGACCCAGGATACTTAGCACTGACGTGGGAGATGTACTGGTCTGCCAAGCACACCATCTAAACATTCATGGAGTGGAAACTCTTACGAACCCTAAACACCTGTTCATTCTGGCAGGGGGGACAAATGCAATATGTGTATCATCAATTGCCCCAATTATATTGGGGATATGTCCCATCACATAAAATTCGGCCTTCACTGTGGCCAAATCCTCAACCTGGGTGAAAGCAATGTAGCTGCACATGTGTTTTATCAGGGCAGACAGAACTCTTGTCAGTACTATTGAGAACATTGCCTGTGACATTCCTGCTGCCAAGCCCACTGTCACTTGGAAAGAACCAGTTGCCAGGAAATGGAGTACAGATAGCACTTGCACAAGAGGGAGGGTCTCGGTGGGGTGACGGATAGCAGATACCAGGTCAGGCTCCAATTGAGCACACAACTCTGTGATTGTGGCACTGTCAAGTATATAGGTGAGGATAATGTGTCTGTCCTCCAATGTAGCCAAGTCCACCAGGGGTCTGTACACGGGGGTATGTCTCCATCTCCTATTTATCTGCAGCGGTAGGTATTTAAGGGACAAGGAGTGAGGAGACTGTCATGAGCTGAACAATGGAGCCACAACAGTAGTTTGCATTCTGGAAAAATGTAATGGGTCAGTGTGATTTGTCCAATATTTGCCTATTTCTTCTGTGACCCCCCCGAAATGGCGTCCGACTGTGCTGTGTGGAGGGACAGGTGGAAGTGTGGTAATTCCATTAACGTTGTGCGCCGTGGTGGGAGGCAGTTGAGAACCGCCATGCAATTCCTCATTGGTTAAAATTTGGCCCTATGGGCTACAGTGGTCAATGGTAATCTACGCTGGCAGTGACGGCATGCACCGCCGTAGACGTGACCGCAATTTTCTATCTGATTCTTCACTTGATACCTGACCTTCCATAGGAGAGGACCTACACTGCCTGTGCTGCTGTGACCTGTGTCTGGAACCTATCATGGCCCGTGTGACTTGGGAAAGGGCAACAGCCTTTACTTCTGAGGAGCTGGAGACACTGGTGGATGGGGTCCTACCCCAGTACGGACTGCTGTATGGGCCTCCAGACCTACAGGTGAGTACACTGTGGGCACGATGCATGTGGCATGCATGTATGGAGATGTGTGTGACAGCTCCGTGTAAGGGGGGAGGGATGTCCTCCTGGCTGGGTACACATTGGGTGCTGGGCTATGTGTGTTCCAATAGTTCTATAAACAAGTATGGTGGGCCATATGTGTAACTGGCTGGACTGTTTGTCTAATTTTTTTTCCTGTGTATATTGCATCTGCAGGTCAGCGCCCATCAAAAGAAGGGTATATGGTGTTCCATCGCCAAGGATGTGCAGATCCTGGAGGTCTATGGCAGTCGGAGCACCCACTGTCGCAAACAGTGGGAGGACCTGAGACACTGGGCATGGAAGACGGCAGAGACCCAGCTCGGGAGGGCCTCCCTTCGAAGGAAGGGATGCCCGTCGAACCCTGACAAACCAGATGGCCCGCATACTGGCAGTGGCCTATCCAGAGCTGGATGGGCACTTGAGGGCATCACAGCAGCCACAAGGGGGTGAGTACAGTGGCTCATTACAACTTCTGGCTGGTGGGGTGGTATCCGGGTGGTGGTTGTGTGTTAGTGGGTGCCCCTAGGCCAGGCTTGACATAGCAATGTAGGTTGTCTGGTGGCTTGGGGTCTGAAGGGATAATCCTGCCTACCTAGCTTGTTAGAATGAACAACTGCCCATGTCTGCGTAGGTCCCAGGTGTGCTGCAGTTGGTGGTGTGTGCCCCTCCTCATGCCTTGGTGGCTAGCAATATCAGTGGTGGTGCAATGCATAGTACGTAGGCCTGTTCCCTGTGTGTGAGGGTGCTGTGTACGCCAACAGTGGTGTTGGTGCCGCCATTGAACCAGTGTATCCTCTGTCTCTCTCCCCTTTTCTTGTTTTTTCATCCTGTTGTTATGTGCATTAGCATCATCTGGTGGAGGAGCATGGGCCCCGGTGATGGAGGGAGCTGCATCCCACAAGACCCAGGAGGCAGAGTCCACCGACATTGAGGGCACCAGTGGGACGTAGGGCAAGGGGAGGACCATGGCGGAGACTGGAGGGGACAAGACAGACTCAGATACCTCCTCCGATGGAAGCTCCTTGGTGGTGGCAGACACTTCTGTGACCTCCTCAGCTACAGGTACAGCTGCCACCCCCATATCAGCACCGCCCTCCCAGCAGCCCGTCATTGAGTTGCCTGTGCCCGCTCACCCAGGATGGTGGACATCTCCTTTGCCCCAGGTACCTCAGGCCCTGCCCCAGTGATCTCTGCTGCCCTGAGTGAGTAGGCTTTTGACCTCCTGAGATCCATCTCTGTAGGGCAGTCAACCATTGTGAACGCCATCCAGGGGCTGGCAGCTCAGATGCAACAATCTAATGCATTCCTGGAGGGCATACACACTGGATTGGGGGCACAACAGAGATCGATCCAGGCTCTTGAATCCTCTCTGATGGCAGCCATTGTCCCTGTTTCTACCACCCCCCCTCCAACTACCACTTCCCAGTCACATTCCCCTCAACCCCAACCTATCCCAAGCACACAGACAGGTGAGCATGCACACAGGACAACACCCAAGAGTGTCACATGCAAACACAAGCAGCACACTTCATCCCACAGGCACTCACACAAACACCATTGATTTGCAGACACAACAACATCCACTGTTTCCACTGTCTCCCCCTCTTCCTCCTCCTCCACCTCCCACCTAGTTATGTCCACATTCACATCTGCATGCAATACATCATGATCCACTAGCTGCATCATCACCACACCAAGCAGAACACACACCTCACTGGCAGACACCTCCACAACATCCATGCTCATGTCCCCTGTGTTCTCTCCCACTGTGTCTGTGCCCCCTCCTAAAGTACACAAACACAAGCACTCAGACACCCAACAGCCATCCACCTCACAACAGCATATAGCCCATGCACCTGCACCCAAATCCAGCAGACAGACACCTCTAACAACCACTCCCTCATC
This sequence comes from Pleurodeles waltl, assembly GCF_031143425.1. Classification (NCBI taxonomy): domain Eukaryota; kingdom Metazoa; phylum Chordata; class Amphibia; order Caudata; family Salamandridae; genus Pleurodeles; species Pleurodeles waltl. Next base: position 441,668,398 of record NC_090438.1, on the reverse strand, counting down.
CTCCACTCCCATTCCTTCTCCCTCTTCCCACCCCAATGTCCCTAAAAAGCTTTTCCTTCCCATCCTTGACCTCTTCCTTATCCCTCCCCCCGTCCTGCACGTATATCCAGGGTAGCAAGAACCCAGCCAAGCACCTCAGCCACACAGTCCACAGGCCCAGTTCCATTCACACCTACTCACGGTGGAAAAGATTCCAGGCCAAATATAATGAAGGGAAAGGAGCCTGCACCAGCCAGCCGAAAGGGCAAGGAGCCTGCACTAGCAGGCAAGAATGGGAATGAGCCTGCACCTGCCATTCAAAAGGGGAAGGAGCCTGCACCTGCAGGAAAGAAGGGAAAGGCGACTGCACCTGCCATCCGAAAGGTGAAGGAGCCTGCACCAGCAGGCAAGAAGGGGAAGGAGCCTGTATCTGCCATCCGAAAGGGGAAGGAGCCTACACCAGCAGGCAAGAAGGGAAAGGAGCCTGCACCAACAGCTGTCACAAAGCCCCCACCACCAACCGTGGTTCTGCAGAATTCGCAGGGTTCAGGGGCTGTGCAGGAGCCTCCCACCACCACCACCAGTACCACCACAGTGCAGCCATCACCTCCGGCGGATACAATGTGATTCTGCCTCCATGGGCCACTGTATGTCCTGTCCACTCCAGAACCAGTGGGGAAGACACCCACACAAGATACTGTGACCTTACACTTCCCAGGACCAAGCACAGTGCATGTTTCCCCTCCAAAACCAGTGGGGAAGACACCCACTTGAGAGACTGTGACCTTGCACTCCCGAGGACCAAGCACAGGGCATGTTGCCCCCTCCAGAACCAGTGGGGAAGACACCCACTCGAGATACTGGGGCATTGCACTCTCTAAGACCAAGCACAGGCCATGTTGCCCCCTCCAGAAACAGTGGTCTTGTCTCCCCTTCCATCTGAGGTGCACCCCCTCCCCCTCATGTGCCTGCCTATTTGCCAACTGATGCCCCTGCAGTGTTTTCTCTGTATTGATGCAGGTGACAAGCGAGGCCTTGGACTTTGCCCTGTGGCCATGTGGCTCACGCAAACTGAGGACTGGGCAGATTTGTACACATCTGTTGCATTGGCTAAATTATTATTTATACTGTGTTGATTTTATTACAATCACTTTAGTATATTCCTGTTGTCCTTGCATTATTCAGCTGATTTACGGGGATTTACTTGTTTTCTTGGGCAGCTGGTTGTGTGTATGGTGTGTGTGTCTGGGGTGCGTATGGTGCGTGTGTTTCACTGTCGTTTCCCTCCCCCCTCCCTTGTGTGCTAGGCGGCTGTACTCACAGTCGTTGTCTTCACTGGCGTTGGTGTTCGTGGTGGAGCATAACATAGAATATCATCGGAAAGACTTGCAGTTCGGGTTCCATGGTGGCGTGGTTCTTCCCTGTGTCTCCAATGGTGAGTCCTTTCATTTCTGTGCAGTCTTTCTGCCAGGCTTTTGCCCCGGAAAGGATGGCGGATTGTGTAGTCATGATATGGTGGGCGGAACTTTGAATCCTGCCTGGCTGTAGCCGGCTACCGGCGTGGTGCCTGTTGGTCGGTGTGGTACATTGGCTGTCCAAGTGCTTCTGTGGTTGCTGCCTGCTTCTGCGTGGGCTCTCTCTGTTGCTAAGTGCCCCTTCTGTCTACTCCTCAAAGGGGCAACCTCCTGGTCCTTCCTAGTCCCGGTCAGCACCCATTATTTTCAACTTTGACTCTTGCAGCTAGCAAGGCTTGTTTACCGTCTTTCTGTGTGGAAACAACTCTGTGTCCTCCAGAACGCCGTGGGACATCTTCTGACCAAAGGAGAAGTTCTTGGCTCCTTCTGTTGTTGCAGAATCTTTGGCTTCCTCCACCCGGAGGCAGCCCTTTTGCACCTTCATCCGGGGTTTAGTGGGCTCCTGCCCCCACTGGACACTTGCGTGACTCTTGGACTTGGTCCCCTTCCTTTACAGGTCCTTAGGTCCAGGAATCCGTCTTCAGTGCTTTGCAGTCAGTTGTTGCCTTTGCAGAATCCCCTATCTCGACTTTACTGTCTTTCTGGGGTAGTGGGTAACTTTACTCCTACTTTTCAGGGTCTTGCGGTGGGGTATCTTGTACACCCTTAGTGTTTTCTTACACTCCCAGCGACCCTCTACACACTACACTAGGCCTGGGGTTCATTCGTGGTTCGCATTCCACTTTTGGAGTATATGGTTTGTGTTGCCCCTAGGCCTATTGTGTCCTATTGCATCCTATTGTATTCTACAGTGTTTGCACTACTTTCCTAACTGTTTACTTACCTGATTTTGGTTTGTGTGTATATTTTGTGTATTTTACCTACCTCCTAAGGGAGTATATCCTCTGAGATACTTTTGGCATATTGGGCCAGATGTAGGTAGATATGGTTTTGCGAATCGCAAATTGCGAGTTGGAGCGACTCGCAAAACTATATGCAGAATGGTGTCCATTACACCATCTGCGAATAGCAAAGACCCACCTCATTAATATTAATGAGGTGGGTCGCAATTTGCGACCCCCTTGCAATTCCCTGCACTCACAGGGATGGTGGCCTGCTGGAGACAGCAGACCACCATGTCTGTGACTGCTTTTTAAATAAAGCAGTTTTTATTTTTTTGTATTGCAGCCCGTTTTCCTTAAAGGAAAACGAGTTGCAATACAAATAAAAAAATGAAACCATTTGGTTTCATTTTTTCAGAGTAGGCAGTGGTCCATTGGACCACTGATTGCTCTGAAAAAATATTTTTTGCGACATTCACAAAGGGGAAGGGGTCCCATAGGGACCCCTTCTCTCTTGCGAATGAGTTAGCACCCACTTCACATGGGTGCCAACTGCAAATTGCTTTGCGACCGCGTTCGCGGTCACAAAGCAATTCTGCATCGCGGTGTGACTCGCAAATAAGAAGGGGAACACCCCTTCCTATTTGCGAGTCGCATTCCCATTTTGCGAGACGGTACCGATTCGCAAAATGGGAATGTGCATCGCGATGCCCGTTTTGCATGGCGCAAACTGCGAATTTCGCAGTTTGCGCCATGCAAAACGTTTCCTACACCTGGCCCATTGTCACTAAAATAAAGTACCTTTATTTTTAGTAACTCTGAGTATTGTGTTTCTTATGATGTAGTGCTATATGATATAAGTGGTATAGTAGGAGCTTTGCATATCTCCTAGTTCAGCCTAAGCTGCTCTGCTATAGCTACCTCTATCAGCATAAGCTGCTAGAACACTACTAATATACTAATAAGGGATAACTGGACCTGGCACAAGGTGTAAGTACCATAAGGTACCCACTATAAGCCAGGCCAGCCTCCTACAGGCTTGAAAATCCAACTCCAGTAATTAAGCACAAAAGGTAGACAAAGTTCTGCTGCAGGTTCGGTGTCAGGGTTGGGTTTTATCAAGTAGCAGAAGTACATCCCAGCTTTGCTTTTGCTTCTCAATTCGAGACCTTAGCAATATGATAAGCATTCTTGGCAAAAATATTAATTTCAACAGCTCTGAAAGACCAATTATAAGTAAAACTGATTCAGGAAAATCATAGATTATTACCAAAAACTGAAGATCTTTGAAATTGTTAACAACTAGGTTACACTTTAGGGCCACAAGCAGCACTAAGCTAGTTGTTCCATTGAGTGAGCAAATAAATTCCCAGATGTTTCAGAGTTGCCCTTAAGTTATTTAGAAATCACTGGTAGGTTTCTTCATGAGAAGTTTTGAGCCACTCAGTAGGGAGCTCACTGAGGACTCATTGGTGCTGCCCAGACCACATAAGCTCAACCCTGGCTGAGGGGTTGCATTCCTCAACTCACCCTTCAGCTCTTCCCCAGAAGACCACTCCTTGTCACTTGACTCTTCAAGGTTTGGGGTTTAAAATCTTTGAATTTCCTTAGGCTGGGGTTACTAGATTCCAATAATGACTCAGAAGGTCCCCAGATAGCAATTATGATTTAACTGGGGTGGTCCCTGGATTTCAGTAATGATTAAGTGTAGGTCCACAGAAGTTCTAAGTTTAAGAACCTCTATCCTAGATAGATAACATCATCTTGTAATTTCAGCTCCACATTGGTGGCCTTGTGCAGATGGCTCTGCTCACCTTACAGGTTTGGTGGCTGTCCCTAAAATAATTGGACAGGTTAATCTCAACACTCAAGGTGCCCTGAAAAATTCCTAGGTCGGTGGTGAAAAGATGTCTGTTTTCGGCGACACAATGCTACCAGATCAGTGGTGTTGTGTTGGCTCTCACTATAACAATGAGACTGCTGGATTTGGGCAGCAGTACCACCGGATTGTTGGAAACTGAGTCCAATTCCATACTGTGAGAAAACTGTTGGCCTAACCCTTCCGGCCAGCTTCAGTACCTCACCAGTACCCAAGAGTAGAGCTGAGACACAACAATGATGCATTTCCCCTGAGCCAGAGGTGTCTCCTTAATGCAGTCAGGATATTTTCTGTGGGACAAAGTGTTGTTCCACTCTGGAATACAAAGTTGATTTGTATGCTATACGGACAGTATCACCTTCATTAAATGTTACATAGGTGAACTCAATGGTGCCAGCAATTACTCTGATTACCAAATGTGTTTTGGTGTCCCTTGTGTGTAAGTGTTTTGCTGAAAGCATGTTTTGTTGCAATGCTCTATAAATGTGTGGGTGTTCGACTGTCCAATATTTGCTTGAAAATTCAGGGTGTATTAAATCATATAATGGTTTAATGCATTGTACATAACCTGGGATGTAAGTTCTGCCACAGTTAAAAAGAAAACAACAATGACTGGAGCTTTTTTATGGTATTTATTTGTTGCATTTTTGCACATTTTTCTAGAAAGTGGGGAGTTAGGCTCTTTCCTTCATCTGATAACTCATATCCCAAAAATAGGACACTGAGAAATGCATTTTTTTGTTTTCTTAAAATTGAGTTTGTAGCTGAATTCGGCAAATCCCACTGCAATGTGGGCCACCCGTTTTATATGTTGCACAAGATCATCATCCATAAGGTAGATGTTGCCTACATAGGACAATGCGTCAGGATCAATGTTGTGTAAAATTAATTTTGCACGTGCTGAAAACAGCCCAGGACTGTTCTTATACCCCTGAGGGAGCCTACAATTGTTTTTCTCTGACCCTAAGGTACTAAATGCTGTTAGATTCCCTTCTTTCAGGCACTATATTTTGGCAGAAGAATAGCCAACATTGTTTTGTATTGTTTAAGCACTTTATTGTTAATGAGTGCTGTGCTATGTGAATTGTGTATAGCAGATGTACATACATGGATGTTTATTTGTCTGTAATCTAAGGCTATTTTATATTAATGGTCTGGCTTATCAACAGGACATAGGGGATTGCTCATAGATGAGTCACAGGGCTCAATTTTACCCTGGTATTCTAATTGAGAGAGAATCTCGCTCACAGGTGTGTTAGTCTCATGTTTAATAGGATATTGAGGTTGAGGCTGTGGTTGGGGTCTAGTTGGTAATATGTGGTAGGGAGAATCTTTATCCCACTCCACATGGTTGCGATACAGCATGGAGCTTGTTCTAATGCCCAATCAAATGTGTAAGATTCTCTTACAGGAACTTAGGAACCAGGGGTGAGAAAGAAGACATAATGATCTTTTCCTCTCATGGAAGAATACTGACAAATATTGGTGGACAATCATTTTCGGGCAATAAAATGTCATAAATATTTGTTAATCGTTTCCAGAATATAATATCAATTGTGCGCTCAATCTCTACCTCTAATTGTATTTTCATTTTATACACCTTATCAGAAAAGGAGACGTGCATAACCGCAGTTTTGACTTCTAAAAAGTTGTCAGTTGCTTTCACCTTCAGAAGCTCTTGAACATTCCAGCGAACTATTGTGGCCTCTGCTGCACGGTCTAGCAGAGCCAGTGCCCAGTTTCTGTTCTTCAGAAAAACTCTCATCTTGTGAGGCATCTCTTGCAGAAATAGCTGCCCCATTCTTCTTTCTGAATTTGGGGTTTGTTGTAAAAGTGACTCTTCTTTTTTAAATGAAACTTCTGAAGAAAGTTGTGAATCTTTTCTTGATTTCACGTACTCTGTTCGATGTTCTGGCCACTTACCTCTCTCACTATGTTTATCCTGTGAGTTCTGAAAGGAACAAGATTGGCGTGTATAAATATATTGATATCTATCAGGAGTTTTTATATTATCCCTATTCCTTAAGTTACAGGGTTTTTCAGAGTTCTCCGAATGTGGAAAATCTCCCCTGTCATTTTTCGGTGTTTGCTTTAGTTTATCCCAGCATTTTTAGAACCCTCAGCTGCTTGCTTGGTAGAATCCTTGTTGGATTTATCTTTTAATTGTGATTTACTAGATCTGGCTCACAAACTATCCTGACCTACACTTGAATACGTTTTAGCAATTATTGTAGGCAGCTCACTTTCTTGATCCTGTGGAGGAACATCCCAAAGCCATTGGTATACTACCAAAGCTACTGCTTCCCTTTCAATATTACTTAATATTACTGAGGACACACTAGGAAAATTGCTCATTAATTGCATCCCCAAATCCAGGGCCAGGGCAGCCCGGTATTCATCATGAATTTGTTTTGACACTGTCGGAACATTGGCAAGTGTATGTGCACTGTGCGTTGTAGTGTAGAGCGCAGCAAACATTGTGTCCCAGATGGTGCAGTTATCCAACGAGGGAACCATCCCAAATGGCAAGCACATAATGAAAATTCTGTGTTTATATTGGGGTTCCTTATGATTAAACATTGCTTCCAGCGTGTTTATTTTTTTCACTAACCAAAATGGAATTATTTCACCTTTTGCAGGTACTTTACACATAATTGAATGCACAGTCGCAGGGTTCACGTCGGGTGTGACTGCTTGTGGTTTTGATGGAGTAGCCAGTGCTGGGTTAGTATTTAATGTTGGCATTACAAATTGTACTAAGATTCTATACATTGCTACAAGCTCAATATTTGAGCCGCGAAACTCAGTTACCATCAAAGTGCCTGCATCTGGATGTGGTGTGTATGTGGCCAATTGTGGCTAGGTAGGGCCTTCATTGCTCAAAGGACCTACCATAGCATGAAGTCTTGTATGTGGTGGGGTGCCAATAAGCCAGTTTTGGTGGTCTTGAAATGCTAAAGGTATTTCTATGTATGCTGATGCCCTGAATTGTGCAGGTGCATTAACTTGTGTATAATAATGAGATGTATTACTGTTCCAGTCAACTGCTGGAAAATTTCAGTTCTATAAGCTGGATATGCCTCAACCACAAATTTAACAGTATCCCTAGGGCTGTGAGACCATTATTTAATAAAGCCTTTGTGAGTAGCGGGGGCTCGTGTTTACTGCAATTACCACCCATTGTGGGTTTGTCATGTTGAATGAACTTGTTCAGAGATAAGGACACCAAATGGGGATAAGTCCTTTTAAGGTTCAACCTGCAGCCCAAAATAGGTGCTACCTTTCAAGCTGAGGAGGAAATCCTAAGTACCACTGACATCTCCGTATATAGTACTGGGGTGGCTTTAGCACGTAGTGAGACAGAGATACTCAGGGAGATCCGTAATCCAATACCTGACCAAACGTTGGCGGCACCATGTTGTGTTGGTTCTCATTATAACAACAAGACTGCTGGATTTGGGTGGCAGCACCACCGGATTATGGGGAACTGAGTCCAATTCCCCACCATGTGACAACTGTCCGCCTAACCCTTCCAGTCAGCTAGCAGTAGTTCACCAGTACCCAAGAAGTAAGGTGATTTGTTGCAGCCGTGCACATGACATTCTGATTTCCCATGGAAACTGTGATAGAAAAGATCTTGCCCTTTTCTCTCAGTTACATTTGTCTCACACATGCAAAGACAAAGAAAAACAAAAATTAGTTCAATTTATTTTAATTGAATCAACTGCATTCTAGATAAAAAGGCATGTACTACAATAATAAGGAAAATGAAACATGATAATAGCAGAGGTGACAGAAAAAAGTGAAACATAAGAAAAGTCCCACCATAGTGTCACAAATATAGCTTTTAGAATTCCTACCTACACCACTAAAAGATCTATACTAGAGCACATCAGTGTTAGCTCTAATCCGCCCTTTAGGATCCATGGGAAGACACCATCCCCCATACCTGAATATGGTAGTAGTAAAGAGGTCTGTTGGTCTACCGGGAGTCTCCCATGTAGGCGGAAAAGATGTCTAGTCTCAGCAGACAGCTACAATGAAGCAAACAGCATACAGTGGCGATGACTGACTGGAATGTTCTTCTATATGTTGGGGCAGAGAGGTGTTTTATAATAAAACATCTGGTGTTCTAATGAAACTGCCCTAACATCAAAACACATATGTTTCCATGAAATGACAGGGAATTTGATGTTCTAATTTGTACCAACAACATTATCGTGTACATCCTTGAGGAAAGCACAGAGTGAAAATGTCTTGCTAAAAAATGAAAACAATTTCAAAGCAGAACGAACAAAAGATGAAAGAATAAAAAACATCATCCACAAAATGCAGCTTCTGCGAAAATAATAAAATTAATTATTTTCTAGGCTATGGGGCACAAGCGCAGGCTTATGGCTAAAATACTGTGCCCACAAAGTGCTGCTAAAATACCTCACAACAATGGTGGACCATCATTTTTAAGTACCAAAAAACTATTTCGGGCAAAAAATCAATAGGCAAGCTAATGAATTCTGCACTGCTTTTTTAAGACAGTGTAAATGCATCACCAGGTAAAATGTAAGGTATATAGATTTTTGAACACTTACCTCTGAGATCTAGACATAGTGATAGCAGTCCCAAATTATTCACAGACTGCCTACATTATGTTCGACTAATAACAAAATCAGTGACTCATTGAGAGCAGTCAGTTCCAGAAAGGCAAGACAAAGTATTAACTGTGTCAGGACTCTAATTCTATAGAGTGACCATCATAAAGGTGACCAGGAGCTGCTATATGGATTCCTGACAGAGCTACATACATCTTGATCTGACGTTCCTGGGGCCCTTTCCGGATACACTGACCTGGAGGTCCCGGTCAACTTTCTACATTTGGACTTAATCACTATTTTAGAGATTTTCTTCAGCGGGAAGTACCTGCAAGCCAGGCCTGGTCGCAGTTGAGGCAAGCCGGCTAGACTCACCAGTGCGGGTCGGTCCCTTTATGGAGCTTTTTCCAAAAAGTTCGCCAATCTTCTCCAAACTTCTGGATCTTCTTCCAGAAGGTCTATAAAGGTCCTTTAGGAGCTCACAACTTACCCCAAGGTTCCAGAAGCTCTGAGTTACCCTTGAGGGTGAGGACTCCAACTCTCAGAATGCACCTGGCTCAAACTCCAAAATGGCCACTGGAAAGTGGTCAGCTGGTCAGTTTCTTCAGGATTTGATGCAGAGGACTCTGGTTAGCTATTTTACACCTGTAGCACACAGGGAATCCCTCCTTGAACCAGTTGAAGCCAGGTAAAGTCCTTCTTGCAGTGAAGCCTAAGTGTGAAGCTGGTGCAGTCCTTCAGAGTGCAGTGTCCAAGTAGGTCAGGGGTCGAGCAGGGTAGTCCTTCTTCTTCTGTTGTTCTTCCTAGTAGGGATCTGAGGTGTGGGTGCAGCTCTGCCATATTTATCCTTCTTCCTGGGGTGGAAAGCAGGGGGGACTGTCCAATCACAGGCGGGTTCCTTCCACTTTTGATGACCACTTTCTGGAAAGTGTGGCAAAAATAAATTCCAGGGAGCAAAATTCTTTAAAAATCCAACATGGCTGAAACTTATTTTTGGAGGTTAGATCTGGCTGAGGCCACCCACTGGTCTGGCTAAAAATCCTAAACACACCCCTTTCCTGCCATCTCCTAATCTAATCAAGAAGGCACCTAATTGTCAGGGGTTGCAGGATATGAGGGAGGTCCTGAGATACTCCAAATGTCCTTCCCTGTCTTTGAGGACCAGTTTGGCCGCCCTCCCCGTCCTGCTTCCCCATCTGCTGAGGCAGATCTCCTCCCCAGGCACTTCCTTTGTGTTCAGCCCAGGCCACTTCACTCCTCATCAAAGCAGCCTGGCAAGGCTGCCAGAGGCTGGCCAATCAGAGAAGGGCAGAGCTGAAGTTGGCAACTTTAAAGTAGAGTTTTAAAACTCTTTACTTGAACTAGTTATGTTAAATCTAACGATTGTAAGTTGTGAGATTTAATATAACAATTAATTTGATATCAAACTCAAGGTATCTGACACTTAAGGATACTTTATTAATTAAAATAAAGTCTCCCCATTTTAGCCTATGGAGGCCATCACTACAGTGAGGGAAAATGAATTTGGCTATTTTACCTCACCAGGACTTATAAAACTATATTTATAAGGTTCCTGCTCATAGTTTCATGGCAGCCAATCCTAGGGGCACATAGAGGTGGACTTATATGTAAAAATAAGGTAGCTTAGATTTGAAAATCTCCAACCGTTTCCCCAGTTCCCACTGCCTATCCATAGTCACCCTGGATAGGTCAGATCTAATCTCAAACACAATATCCTTCACTCTTAAGGACTTCTGTTTCAATGCTCTAGATAAAATCTTTTCCTTCATCTGGTACGACAAAAAGTTTATCAAAAGTTTCTGAGGTCTACTACTGTTTGTTCGTAGCTTAAAGGGGTCTCAATGGATTCTCTAAATATCCTTCCCGATTTCATCCTCGGTCTCCTCCAGATCCACCGCTGATTTGATTAGTGATACTACATAGGCTTTAAGATCGCTCCCTTCCGCACCTTCCGGCACTTTCAGCAATTTTAGATTATTTCTTCTTGAATAGTTTTCCATCTGCTCCACCCTGTTTTTTAGAGCCTGTTCGCTCCTCTTCAATGTGTCGATCTCGCCCTTATGCTGTACCAGCTCCTCCTTCATACCCCCCATCGCTTCTTCCAGGGCCTGCGTTCTTTCCATTACGCCATCAATTTTTTTTTCTAAATTAGCACAAACCTCTCTTATCTCCCCCTGATTTACTTCTGAGATCTCAAAGCCCTTTTTTACATCCTCAGAAATGGACAAGATTAACGCCTCCAACGAGGAACTCAGTAAAGGGGAGATCACCGAGGCAGCTTGAGGGGGCTCCAGCACTGCCAACTTAGGTGCGAAGTCTTGAACCTCTGAAGGGTTATCGTTTAGAGTCTGAACTAGTACTGGGGCTGTCTGTTCTTCTCCTGGCCGTGGCGGCGGGACCTCGTCCACTCCCTGCCCTCACCCATACCATTTTCGACCTGCCTGGTGGTAACCTCCATTGCCGCTCTAACCTGCCCACGGGTGAGTGTAACTACCTCAGGTCTCACTTTAAAAAAAGACCTTAGAGAGGGCGTCAACTTATCTCTACCCTTAAACTTGCTCTCTCCCGCTTTCCTCCCCGCACTCCTGCCTCCTTCCCCAGTTTTAGGTCTCAGTATTTTTTTTGCTGATCCTCCCTTGTCCCCCTTCTCCTCTGTAATCGCAACCAAATTGTCCTGGGGCGACTGGGCCGTCCCCTCCACTCTTGTTAAGTGAAGCGGGGGAGCAGGGAAGACGCCCCCCCCCCCACGCTGCCTCACCGTTTTGCTGGCTCCCTTCTCTGGAATCACTTTGGGTTGCTCTCCCAGCCACAACTTCACTGTTGCTGCTCCTCCCGTTCTGCAGCTACCTCTGCCGCTATTCCCCCGAAGGGGAATTCGCGCCACACTTTTACTGGTCCGGCGCAGCTCCAGCGCGGCCCGGTGCCACCAGACAGCCCCCACTGTCCTCCAGACTGCCTCAGGTCTCACTGATTGCGGCGCGCACATCCGTGTGCTTGCAGCCGCAGCCCGCTCGGCCACCACGACCTGCCACGCCCCCAGGAACCGGAACAGGAAGCGCCCTAGCGTGCTACGTGACCTCCGTAGCCCGCCATGTTCTCCCCGACTTTTCAAATCTTTGGGGGTCTCGGTCCAGCTGAAATTTCCAGCCTTCCTTAGGGTCATGTATAACAACAAAATGTATAACATCAGAGACATTAGTGAAGCGGATGAATTATTGGTTGTGGTCAAAAATGCGCAATCTACTGAATAAGGCTGCGTGTAATGTGCAATGATGAAATTCTCCCAGGAACCGGGGGGGCACTCTAAAATTTGGATCACTATGGTCCTTAGTTGGGGGGGGTTCTCCACGGGTGGGGGTTGGGGGGAAGGGGGCGGAGAGGGGGGGGAGGGTTAGGGTTGGTGAGGGGGAGCTGGGAGAAAGTAAAAAGTAGTGCCTCGTTCAGCCCAGCTATCTGCTACCTAAGATTGATAGATGGTTAGCAGGGAGGGAAGCCAGAGGGTGCAGAATATACCATTACAAATTCTTTCATGGAATGTCAATGGCCTAAGGGTGCGAGGAAGAAGGGAACGAATATTACAGTATCTGCAGGACTCTACGGCACATATTTGAGTTTTGCAGGAAACGCACCTCACAAAGGTGGAGTGTACTAACATAATACAAAAACTAAGATGGGTTCGAACATTTGCATGTACAGAACACAACTATCATACTAAAGGGGTGGCAATTTTAGTTAAACATGCACAGCAGGGGGGGGTGGCAATCTTGGAGTCTAGATCAGATTTAGCAGGGCGATGGGTGATAGTTAAATACAATTTGGGGGTCGGAATCTGGTCTTAGCAGGTTACTATGGGCCCAACTGCGATGATATCGAACCCTTAAAGCAGCTTTTTTCTCAGCTTCTGGAATTTTCGGACCCGGTGATTTTGATGGGTGACTTCAATGTGGTATTAGACAATGAGCTGGATAGGCATAACTGTAAATCACGAGGTACACCTAAGTCGCAACAGTATTTAAGGAGAATGATGAAGGAATTTGGTTGGTGCGATATCTGGAGGCAAAGGGCAGGGAATAGTAGGGACTTTTCTTTTTTTAATAAGAAATATAGACACGCGTCGCGAATTGATTATTTTCTATTAGATATGCGTTTGAGAGAGGAGGTGAAGAATATTGCGTATCTGCCCTCGCATTTATCAGATCACTCTGCGGTGGTGTTAAATATGTGCTTTCGTCAGACAAGTTGTAGTGACCGGTGGACGATTGATCGGACACTGTTATTAGATCAGGAGGTATTGCTAAAGCTGCGTAAGGAAGCCGATTTCTTTTTTAGTGTAAACTTGGGCTCTGCTCCCTTATCTGTAGTATGGGACACGTTTAAAGCGGTCATCCGTGGGGAGTTAAGGAGTTGTTCCATCCAGAAACATAAACGGCAGAAAGAAGAGATTTATGCCCTGGAGCAGGAAATGCGAAAATATAAAGCTAAAATAATTAAAGCAGGGGAGACGGAGGCTTTGAGGGCCAGCTGGGATGGGATGAGAAGCCAGTTGGAAAAGATACTACAGTGAAGAATTCAAAGCAAATGGGAAGCAGGCAACCTGGCCCATTTCGAATACGGGGAAAATGCGGGGAAGTTGTTAGCCTGGAAAGGCAAAGCTGATCGTGTTAGGAACTACATTAAGGAGGTTGAAGTGGAGCATGCAGGTGAAAAAAGAACAGATGAGGCGGCAATAGAATCGGCCTTTCAAATTTCTTTTTCACAACTGTATTCGGAAAGGCTAGAAGTGGATGAAGGTATGATAACGGATTGGATGGGGGCTGATAGATCTTTAGGTTTATCGTTGCAGGAGAAGGAAGCATTGAACGCCCCAATAACGGCTGAGGAAATTAGGAGAATCCTGACCAGTAGTAAGTCGGGAACGGCGCCAGGCCCGGATGGTATTCCAGTGGAAGTTTATAAGGTATTAGGGGATTCAGTTATTCCAGTATTGACAGAATTGTTTGGAGGGATCCTGGAATTTGGCAATGATATTCCTCTTTCATGGAATGAAGCGGTGATCTCCTTAATTCTGAAACCGGATAAAAATCCAGCGAAGTGTGCCTCATACAGGCCTATATCATTGCTGAACAGCGATTATAAACTGCTAGCTAAGCTTCTAGCGGATAGGTTGAGTAAGATAGCGAACAATCTAGTGCACCCCGATCAAAAAGGCTTTTCTAAAGGCAGATATTTGCATGAATTAACTTTCGAACTGATCGGGGCAATAGATATGGCCACAACGTTTGGGTCGCCTTTGGCAGTTATTATTTTAGACGCAATGAAGGCTTTCGACCAAGTTAATTGGAATTTTTTTTAATCGGTTTTGAAGCGGGCCAATTTAGGCTCCAAGTTTTGTGGGGTAATTGACCGGATTTATACATCCCCTTGTGCTAAGATTTTGGTGAACGGTAAACTTACGGGCCCTATTACTATTTCAAGAGGTAAGAGGCAGGGCTGCCCTCTGTCGCCGGTTCTGTTCAATCTGTACATTGAGCCATTTGCTAGAAAAATCAGACAAAACCCTCTTATCTCGCCCTTCTGCTGCAATGGCTGGGAAAAGAAAATTTCTTTATATGCAGACGATCTACTAATATATACTAACAACCTGCCCCTCGCCTTTAACACAATCAAAGATCTGGCTGAACAATTTGGAAGGATATCAGGGTACCGGATTAATGTGGGGAAAACAGAAACTATGCAGTGGAATATGGAAGTAGGGTCAATAATAAATAATCAGGAAATACGGTACCTGGGTATCTTAGTGACCCAAAATTTGAAGGACTTAGCGGAAAGGAATGCGCGAAAGTTATTAGCAGAATGTAAAATTATGCTTCAAAAATGGGCATGTCTCCCTTTGACGATTCTTGGGAGGATAAATCTAATTAAGATGTTTATTCTGCCCAAATGGAACTTTGTGTTTTCAGCTATACCCTTGGCAATGCACAAGGGGCACCCAGATAAAATGCAACAAGCGATGAGTAGTTTTATCTGGAACTCAAAGGGGCCGAGGATATCATGGAAAAAGCTACGCAGAAGGAGGGAAAAAGGAGGACTGGCTCTTCCTGATTTGACATATTATGTGTGGGCTTTCTTGTTTAAAAACTCAAGGATGCTGTTTATATCCCCAGACGGTTCAGCAGTGGGCAGAATGTACAAGGCTATGGTGTTGTCTGAAAAAGGGGGCTTACAGTCTTTTTTATTTAAATTTGGTGACCCTAAATTCTTCAATAAAGTTAAACTAAAAGTGCTGCAAGGAATGGCAAGGAGTTGGTACCAGTTGAGGCGGTGGTTAGGTGTACATTATTATAGCTATCAGGCCCCTATCTGGGATTCCCCGGGCACCCCAGAATGCTGTCAGGATATCCTCGCATTACCACTTAAAAGGGCAGGTGTGGAAAGGTGGGGGGAGATTGCGCGAGATGGTACTTTGTGCCTTTGGGATGAATTGGTAAGAATAACGGACGGTTCTCTGTCTAGGTTAAAATATTTACAGATAAGACAGTGGGAAAAAGAAACTAAGGGGGGATTGGGAGTGGTAAATGCCCTGGAGGACTCTTTTTTAGACCTGGCACTCTCGGCTTTGGGGAAGAGGGTGGAAGTTTGGTATTGGGAAATATTAGAAACTTTGGATGAGAACTTTGACCTACCAAGCAAGCTATGGGGCAAGGTGATGCCAGGCGACAAGATTGGGTTATGGTGGAAGAAGTCGTATACGACATTGTATGAAGTAGTGAAGCCGGCCCCATTAAGGAAAAACCATCTTTATACTCTACATAGAGCATACATATCTCCGGCAAAACTGTCCAAATTTAAGAAGGGGGAGGTGATCAAGTGTCCGAAATGTGGCGGGTTAGGAGCAACGGATATACACATGTTCTGGGACTGCCCCGCTATCCGGTTGTTTTGGGAGGAGGTTTTTAGGGCATTATCATCTATGTTAGGCTGGAAAATTAATGTATCTCTCCCATTAATTATATTTGGGCAGCTCCAGGATGACGGGATATGGAAAAGGGTGAACAAAACCAATCGTTCATTTGTGTTCTATGTAATTGTGCTGGGTCGGAATGAAATCTGTAAAAAATGGTTGAAGGAGCACTCTCCGAGCTATACAGACTGGTTGAATGCTGCTCTTTGTGTGGCAAATATGGACCTAAATGTGCAGGGCTCAAAGAAAAGCGTAGAAATTTGGTCACCATTATTAAATTGGCAGGGAATAGCCTAAATCTGCTCCCCTGCTAAGTTTGCTGCTGGGTATCTATGTGAAACTGTCCCGATGATCTTTTCCTTGCCTCAGTCCAATGATTAAGCACCGTTTGATGCCTCGGCAGGTCTGTTTAGGCGGACCGGGAGTTACAAAGGTGCACCCCCTGACTTGAGTCTCTCTTCTTAGTCAAGAGGGCGAAAAAGGTTTCAGGAACGAAGAGGTGTCTCAGTAGGCGAGGCTGAATGAGGACAAAAATAAAATAAAAATAAGGTAGCTTAAGACTTTGGAAGTACTTTTAATTCCAAAGTCGAATTTGCATATAACTTTATTTTAAAAGCAGCCACCAAGGCAGGCCTGTCATAAAAATGACCCTGGGCAACTCAGAAGTGCACCTGTGGGGGCACTACCTATACTGGGGACCCTAAACCTACATGCCCTACAATATACTAGGGACTTATAAGTAGGTTGACACCAATTATAATTAGCCTAATTTGCATACTCATTTTATACAGAGCACAGGCCCTGGGACTGGTCAGCAGTACCTAGGACACCATCAGAGTCAGGAAAACAACAGCAAAAAGTAAAAAATGGGGGCAAAATGTTAGGGGGCCTCGGCAATCAGCCTTGTTTTCTCACACAATCAAAATCTTCCAAAGATATATAATGCTGTCCCGATAAAAGAGAGAAGGATGGCAAAGGCAGCTATATTTAAATACCAATTAGTGAGAAATGTGAAGCTGGTGTGTACAGGCACATCTAGCGAAACAAAAGAAAAACAGCCAACTGTTTGCACAACAATGACAACCGTACTTGTAGCTTCTATTGGGAAATGTCAGACAGTGAAAAAGGACCTCCCGTCCGAGCACTCTGGAAAAGTGGCCTAGATTTCCTAATGAAAACTAGCCACGTGTTGTCAAAATAGTGTTGAGTGTTCCACGTGTCTGCTCTTATACAAGGCTGGTTCTTTAGCCTCAAGAACATATTCAACATCTATATTTTCCTAAGCTTCAACAAATGTGTTCACCATTAATATTTTTTATTGTAAGTGCTGATGCTTTAACATTCTTGAGACTAAGGCCCTCATTATGACATTGGCGGTAATTCCTGCTTACTGTCACGTTGACGGCCACCAACATTCCGCCACCGTGGCGGATATCCATTCACCACATTATGACACACACAAATCAATCTGACAGAATACTGCCACATACACATATCCGCCAGACCAAAGGTCAGTGATAAAGTGGGGATACCAACACCCACATCGTTACGCCAACAGAACAACACCCATCACATTATGACCAACGAAACACCACAGTGGACATTCAGCAACGGTAAACCATTGGCGGTACATACTGCCGTGCTCAAAATGGACACCCATATACAAAACAAAAGCACATTGGCCAATACTAAAAACACAAACCTGACACTCATACACACACCCAAATTACCCATAACCCCTCACGAACACCAATTGCTACCAGGGGACCGAGTAGAAGAGCACAAAGACAACTAGACACACATACCACTCACACCCATATACCCCTCACGCACTCCACAACACACACTCCACCACATTACCCAACACACTCTCACCAACAGACATCACCCATGGCACCACAAAGGCCCCGTCGTTTCATTGAGGAGGAGTTAAGGGTCATGGTGGAAGAAATGTTCATGGTAGAGCCACAGCTCTTTGGAGCACAGGTATAGCAGATATCCATTGCAAGAAAGATGGAGCTATGGCGGAGAGTCGTGGACAGGGGTAACACCGTGGGAAAGCACCCAAGAACAAGGGACCACATCAGGAAGAGGTAGAACCACCTAAAGGGGAAGGTATGTTCCATAGTGGCAAGGTACCAGCTCGCCTCACAGAGGACTGGCGGTGGACCCCTCCTCCCCCCAACAGCTCACAGCATGGGAGGAGCAAGTACTGGCATTACTGCATCCTGAGGGACTCACTGGAGTTGGCGGAGGACTGTACACTGGTGGGTCAACATTTATTACCTATCACCACCCCCAATACCTGCATGCCATCTCACACCCACACTCTCCCTCTTCCATCACTCCACTCCAACCCACACACTGCACCTACACATCTCACTGACCCCAATGCCAAGCCCTGCATGCCAAACCAATGAATGGACACCCCTCCCAGCCCTGCATGGACACCCAGCACGAAATCATGCACAGCCACAGCATAGGGAAACTAACATACCCACAATACATCACCATACACAAGCAAAAGGTGGCGGGGCAACACCAATGATAGAGGGGAAGCCAGGGATGTACAAATGTCATACACGTGAAGCATAATACATCACTTACATCCCCACAGGTACCACAGCCAATGTCAGTGGATAGGAGGTGCCACCACTATCCAGTCCCCGAACTGAAGGTGCCCCCAGTGATGACAGTAACTCTAGACTTATGGATCTGGAGGACCTACCTGGCCCATCAGGGACCACTGGACAGCCGGTCACCCAAACACTATAACAGACCACCACAGAGCCTCCCCCATCAGGATCCAACACCACAGCACCCACCCAGTGTACCTACACCTCTGTCCCCAGGACACGTCAATCAGCAGTGTGCCCACCTGTACAGGGACCCCAGACCACACCTCTTACCCAAGACAATCAGGGACCTGGGATCAGTGTCAGTGTGCACACCGTTCAGGGGACAGGGGCAAAGACAAACAGGGAAACTGGGAGGACTGCTGTGCACTAGGGGGAGGACAGGACCAAGGAACCCACTCTCCAGGAGGCACTCTCTGGGATCCTGGGAGCCTACCAACATTCCCAGGATACGATGGGCCAGTTCCTTGACAATGTGCAGGAGAACAGGCGGCTGCAGGATGAACAGTATCAGGGAATCAGGGAGGACTTGCAGGCCATTAACAACTCCCTGATTTCCATAGCAGGGGTGTTGGCAGACATGGCCAACACTGTGAGGGAGGCAACAGAACACAAGCGGGACCCTACCGCTAGCCAGTCAACTGAACAGACCTCCACCTCCTCTGCTACTAGTGGCCAGGAGGCCCCGCCACAGGACCCACAGGCCACTAGAACCACACCCCCTGCAGAAGGTGAACCACCCCTCACACATTTCCTGAGACCCAGACAGAAGCCAGAGACACTTGCCAAGACCACGGCCAGGAAATGTGAGTGTGCCCCTTGTGTCCCACTCAGTCACCTTGTCCACCTTGAACTGCCATAACTCCCCTTCCTATGCCCCTTGGACACTGTACCTGTGTTGCAAACAGACAAGAACAATATCCTGGACTTTCCTCCATCAAAACCCCATTCCACTGCACTTTCCCCTCAATTTCTTAGCACTACAATAAACACCCTTGGTCAAACCTCTACTACTAGTATTTCATGTATTGAAAATGTGTATTGATAGAAACAGCTACATCCATTGGAAATGAACTATACATTGTGAGAGCATAGAAATGATAACCTGTAGCTGGCTTTAGTGATCACATCAGGACATTGTTGTAAAATCACCAACATCTGTAAATTGATAATCCATAGGTGACAGTAAGTAGAGGTAAAAAGTGGGTAATGCCACAATGCCACAGCCAAACGGAATACACCAATATTCATAGAAATATGAAATGTGAAATGTGATGTCTCCCCTGTGTGTCATATGAAGTACTGATGGTTAACTGATGTTCTGTTGTCCACATCCTCATCCTCTGCCTCCTCATCCTCACTGTCCTTAGGGTCCACGGCAGCCACAGAGGAATTTCCAGTCTCCTCCTCCTGCAGAAAAGGTACATGGCGTCTGATGGCCAGGTTGTGCAACATGCAGCATGCCACTACTATCTGGCAGAACTTCTTGGATAAGTAGCACAGGGATCCACCTGTCAGATGGAGGCACCTGAACCTGGCCTTCAGGAGGCCGAAGGTCCTCTCAATGATCCTTCTGGTTCATCCATGTGTCTCATTATAACATTTCTCAGCCCTTGTCCTGGCATTCTTCACAGGGGTCAACAGCCATGATACATTTGGGTAGCCAGGGTCACCTACAAATAGTGAGGGACAACATTTAGCCACACACTCTCCTATAAGGTTAACATCAGAGGCATCCACTACATACACCATGTGGGAACCATGGCTCACCTATAAGACACACCCTGTGCCTCTGTAGTTGGGCCATCACATTTGGGATGCTGCTATTCCTCAGGACAAAGGAATCATGCACCGACACAGGATATTTAGCATTGACGTGGGAGATGTACTGGTCCGCCAGGCACACCATCTGCACATTCATGGAGTGAAAACTCTTACAATTCCTGTACACCTGTTCATTCTGGCGGGGGTACAAACGCAATATGTGTCCCATCAATGGCCCCAATAATATCGAATCTGGCCTTCACTGTGGCCAAATCTTCCACCTAGGGAAAAGCAATGTAGCTGCACATGTATTTTACCAGAGCAGACAGCACTCTTGCCAGCACAATTGAGAACATTGGCTGTGATATTCCTGCTGCCAAGCCCACTGTCACTTGGGAAGAACCAATTGCCAGGAAATGGAAAACTGATAGCACTTGCACAAGAGGGGGGATCCCAGTCGGATGACGGATAGATGAGATTAGGTCTGGCTTCAACTGGGCACATAACTCTGTGATTGTGGCCCTGTCCAGTCTACAGGTGAGGATAATGTGTCTGTCCTCCAGTGTAGCTAAGTCCATTAGTGGTCTGTACACGGGGTGTGTCTCCATCACATATTCATCCGCAGCCGTAGGTATCTAAGGGACACAAGAGTGAGTAGGCTATCACAATTTGAAGAACTAAACCACAACAGCAGTCCACATCCTGCACTTATGTATTGGGACAGTGTAAATTTCAAAGTATGTGCCTGTTTATGCTGTGACGCAGCAATTCTCATTAGGCCTGTTTACCCCCCCCCTGAAATGGCGACCATCTGTCCTGTGTGGAGGGACAGGTGGAAGTGGGGTAATTCCGCTGACTTTGGGCATCATGGCGGTAGGCGGTTGTGCACTGCAGTGCAATTCCTCATTGGATAATAGTGGGCCCTATGGAGTACCGTGACCAATGGGGATGTATGCCAGCGGTGGCGGTGTACACGGCCGCGGACGTGACTGGCATTTTCTATCTGATTCCTCACCTGATTCCTGACCTTCAACAAGAGAAGACCTACACTGCATGTGCTGCTGTGACCTGTGTCTGGAACCTACCATGGCAGTGGAAAGGGCCCCAGCAACTGGTGGATGGGGTCCTACCCCAGAATGGACTGCTGTATGGGCCTCCAGACCAACAGGGGAGTACACTGTGGGCATGGTGCATGTGGCATGGATGCATGAGATGTGTGTGAAGGCATTGTGTAAGGGGGGATTATCTGTTGGCGGTGTACATGTTGTGAGCTGGGCTATGTATGTGCCAATGGTGATGGAAAGGGGTATGGTGGGCCATGTGTGTGGCAGGCTGTACTGTTACTGTAATGGTGTTCTCCAATCTTTATTGCCTCTGCAGATCAGCGCCCATCAAAAGAAGGGATTATGGCATGCCATCGCCAAGGACGTGCGGACCCTGGGGGTCTGTGGGAGCGGAGCACCCACTGTCAGAAACAGTGGGAGAAACTGAGACGCTGGGCACGAAGACTGAGCTGTCGATGGCATCCCAACAAGGAAGGGGTGCCCGTCGGACCCTGACCCCCCTGATGGCCTGCATATTGGCAGTGGCCTAACCTGAGTTGGATGGGTGCTTGAGGGCATCACAGCAGCCAAAAGGGGATGAGTACAGTGAGTATCATTATATATTTGGGCTGGTGGGGTGGTATTTGTGTGGTGGTTGTGTATTAGTGGGTGTCCCTAAGGCCAGGCCAGACATTGCAGCGTGGGTCATCTCTAGGATAATGGTTGCATATCAAATACAGGTAACCTAGCTTGTTAGTAGTCACTTACAGGCAGGGAATTGTGGGTCCCAAGTGTGCTGCAGTTGGCGGTGTGTGCTCCTCATCATGCCTTGGTGACTAGCCATATCACTGATAGTGCAATGCATATTGCTTAGGCCTGCTCCCTGTGTGTGAGGGTGCTGTGTACGCCAACGGTGGTATTGGTGCAGTAATTTACCTAATGTTTCCTTTGTCTCCCCCCCCTTTTTTGTTCTGTCATCCTGTCCTTGTGTGCATTATCATAATCTGGCGGAGGAGCAGGGGCACTGGCAACAGAGGGAGCTGCATCCCATAGGACCCTGGAGGCAGAGTCCACTGATGCCGAGGGAACCACTGGGATGGAGGGCCAGGGGAGCACCACGACAGAGACATAAGGAGACAACACAGAATCAGATACCTCCTCCAATGGGAGCTCCCTGGTGGTGGCTGATGCCTCTGTGACCACCGCAGCTGCAGGTACAGCCACCACCCCCGTACCAGAACCCCAGTGGCCCCTCAGCGAGTTTTGCGTGCCCGCTCACCTAGGAGTGTGGGCATCCCCTTCGCCCCAGGCACCTCAGGCCCTGCCCCAGTGAGCCCTGCTGCCCTGAGTGAGGAGGCTATTGACCTCCTGAGATCCATCACTGTAGGGCAGTCAACCATTGTGAATGCTATCCAGAGGCTGGCATCCCAGATGCAGCAATAATGCATTCCTGGAGGGCATTCACAGTGGATTGGCGGCCCAACTGAGATTGATACAGGCTCTGACATCCTCTCTGATGGCAGCCATTGTCCCTGTTTCCACTGTCCCCCCTCCAACTACGAATTCTCAGTCCCACTCCCGTCAACCCCAACCCATCCCAGGCACACATCCAGATGAGCATGCATACAAGGCAACAGACAAGAGTGGCACAGGCAAACACAAGCACCACACTTCATTCCACAGGCACTCACACAAACATCATACATTTGCAGACATGACAACATCCACTGCCTCCACTGTCTCCCCCTCATCCCCTTCCACCACCTCCCTCACAGTCACGTCCACACTCACACCTGCATGAACTACATCAGCATCCACTACCAGCATCACCACACCAAACAGAACACACACCTCACTAGCAGACACCTCCACAACATCCATGCATGCGTCTCCTGTGTCCTCTCCCACTGTGTCTGTCCCCCCTCCTAAAGGACACAAACACAAACATTCACACACCCAATAGCCACCAACCTCACATCAGCATACTGTCCATGCCCCTGCACCCAAGTCCAGCAGACATACACCTCCAACAACCACTCCCTTATCCTCCACTCCCATTACTCCTCCCTCCTCCCACCCCAACGTCCCTACGAAGCTTTTCCTTTCCCAAATTGACCTCTTCCCTACCCCCGTCCTGCACGTATGGGCAAGGTAGCAAGGACACAGCCCAGCACCTCAGCCAAACAGTCCACGGGGACAGTGGTAGCACAACCTACTTGTGGTGGTAAGGATACCAGACCTCCATCAGAGAAGGGGAAGGAGCCAGCACCACCAGGGAAGAGTGTGAATGTGCCTGCAGCACCAGGGAAGAGTGTGAAGGGGCCTGCAGCACTAGGAAAAGTGTGAAGGGCCCTGCACCACCAGGGAAGAGAGTGAAGGGGCCTACACCACCAGTGAAGAAGGGGAAGGGACCGGCAACACCTGTGAAGAAGGGGAAGGAGGCTGCACCACCAGGCAGAGAGGGGAAGAACCCATCCACCCCTGCCAGGAAGGGTAAGGGATCCACAACACATGTACAGGAGAAGACGTGGCACTCTACGCTAGTGGAAGCTGTCAGGCTGCCACTGCCACCACCACCAGCTGTCATGGGGCCCCCATCGCCAGCTGTAGAAGTGCAGCCATCGGTGAGTGCAGAGGCTGCCCAGGAGGCTCCTCCAACCACCACCACAGTGTAGCCACCAGACAGTGCAGAGGCTGCCCAGGAGGTTCCTCTAACCACCACCACAATGCAACCATCGGACAGTGCAGAGGCTGCCCAGGAGAATCCTCCAAACACCACGACAGTGCAACTGTCACTGCCAGCGGATGCAATGTAGGCCACCCTCCAGGGGCTGCTGTGTGGGCTGCCCCCTCCAGAACCAGTGGGCAACTCACCCACTTCAGAGACTGTGGCCTTGCACTCCCCAGGACAGACAAATAGGCATGGAGCCCCCTCCAGAACAAGTGGGAAAGTCACCCACCTGAGAGACTGTGGCCTTGCACCCCCCAGGACAGAGAAATGGGCATGGAGCCCCCTCCAGAACCAGTGGGAAAGTCACCCACCTGAGAGACTGTGGCCTTGCACTTCCCAGGACAAAGCAATGGGCATGGAGCCCCCTCCAGAACCAGTGGGAATGTTCCCGTATTCGGCTGACGTGCCCCCCCATCCCCCTGAGGTGCCTTCCCACTTGCACAATGATGCCCCTGCAGTGTTCTCTCCGGCTTTGTCAGGACACAGGTTCGGCCTTGGACTGTGGCCTTGTTTGCCCTCATGACTTTGGACTGGGCATTGGCCCTTTATGGACATTTGTATATATTTGGTTTGTATGGTGGATTTTGCTATGCTAATACATTGTCATTACTCCAGCATTGTGGTCCGTGTTTTATTATTTAGTGTGTTGTGTGCCATTTGTTTACGTGTGCAGCCGGTTGTGTGTATGGTGTGTGTGTTTGAAGGTGTGTATTGTGCATGTGTGTCACTCTCGTATTCCTGCCTCCCTCCCTTGTGTGCTAGGCATCTGTAGTCACCATTGTTGTCTCCGTCGGCGTTGGTGTTCCAGGTGGAGCATGATGGTGAAGATCATGAGGAAAAAATTGCAGTTCGGGTTCCATGACGGCGTGGTTCTTCCCTGTATCTCAAAGTGGTGAGTCCTTTCACTTCTGAGCTCTTTCCGCCAGGCTTTTGTTGCCGTTGGCACCGTCCCGGAAAAGGGGGCGGTTTTGTGTGTCATTATATGGTGGGCGGTACTTTCTCTCCCGCCTGGCTGTTGTTGACTACCAATGTGGTGACTTTGGTTTCCACTGTGGTGGTTGGTGTGGTACATTGGGTGCCTATGGGAGTTATCACTGCCATGGTCATAATTTGGCAGAACGGACCGCCTAGCAGTTGGCGGTATTACCACCATTTTATCACTCACCGCCAGTGTCATAATGAGGGCCTAAATCTTATTTTAAGGTCATTGTATCAAACATTTGTGATGTACCAGACTGAGGAAGTACTCCCTTCTCAGAAAACAAAATGTTGTGTTCTTGGGCTGGTCACTGATAAAAGACTCGGTCCAGGTGGTCACTGCAAGACTGTTGCTGAAATAGTTGAACTAATAAAAACATCCCTATAAGGGAGGCTCACAGTATTCCTATGTGGTCGTAGGGAGCCTTATTGTCACCTGGTCCGTCCCGGCTTTGTGTATCATTGGCCAAATGAAACCCACAGGATGTTGCCATTGAGAACTCTGTCAAAGGTCCTCAATCGGTATACCCACCACTGTTCTTTCTGAAAGAGAACTTGAACTACATTGTCTTCTTTTCCATCGAGCTTTTCAAGTGCAATTCACTCCATCTCATTGTCCATGTGTTTTGCTGCCGTAAAATGGCTGCTAATTTTTGTCGTACATTTCTGACATCTAATATTACTGCAATGCTCCTCTATGAACACTTTTATTTTTCCACTTATCTTACCAATGAATCTTATATGGCCTGGGCATGTTATCATGTCTATTACATGTGTGGAATTGCAATTGGTGTGTTTCCTCAATTTCCATTTCAGATTCTCAGCCAACCTGATAGTTTTGGTGACTTTCGTTATGTGGCAGACACTGCATGAGCAACATGGATAGTGGCCAATGATGAGTTGCAGGCCCCAATTAGACAGAACTGGGGTTGGTTCCTTATGGGAACTCTTCGGGCGTGTGTGTACCAAATGATCCCATAGGTTCTTACTTCTTTTGAAAGCAAATCTTGGTTTTGGCTATTTCAAATTTCCTGATGTTATAATGTTCTAGTGTACTTATTATCTTTTTGACATAGTTTGAGGCTGCACAATATGTGGTGACACATGTGAATATGTTGTCATCTGTGTTCCTCAATAATGTTTCCAAGAGACATTCTTGAAGCTGGTTTCTTCCACATTTTTGGCACTTGTCCACAATCTTTGTTGGGTAATTGCTCTCTTCCAGTTTGGTGGTAAAGTCCTTTGCCTGGCTCTTAAAATCTTCTATGTTTCTGCAATTCCAATGAATCCTTAAGAATTGACTATAAGGCAAATTGTCTCTCAGAGAACATGGATGGAAACTGTCAAATAGCAACAATCTGTTCTTTGATGTAAACTTGTAAAAAGTTTAATTTTCATTTAAATTTCTTCTGCAAAAATAGTGACGTCTAGTAGGTCCAATGTCAAATTATGTATAGTGCACCTGAATTACAAAAATTGTTCTCCAGTATTCGGCCAACCTAAAAATTCTGTTGTCTGTGGAGCCTCTCAAGATAATTGAGATGTCGTCTATGAACTTGTCTGAGAGCTTTATTGTGCTTTTTCTGTGTATCTCCGTAAACTAATATGTCAGCACTAGAGTTGAAAGCATTCATGACAGGCTGTATGGTACGTCTAATGACACATTGAAAAATATCTGCAGCTGATGACACAACAAAACATAGGACCTGATTTAGAACTTGGCAGACAGGTTACTCCATCACAGCAGTTTCAGATGTTCTGTCCACTTAAATCTGAATCCCATTGAATATAATAACATTTAGACTTGGCAGATGGGACATCGATCATCATTGTGAGTAACCTAGACGCCCAGTTCTAAATCAGGCCCTTAGTCTTTTGTATCAAAACAGACCAATATAAGTTGAAAAGGTTGTAATGTTGCTGCAATTTTCCTCAAATCTCAACTGATGATATCCTTTATTTAAATCAAGGAGAGATAAAACCTTTGCATTATTCAGCTGTGTTATCATGTCAGCAATGTGCGGACCTGGTTTTTGTTCCCTTCCAATTGGCTTCTTCACTTGACAAATATCCATACAGATGCGTACAGCTCCTTTACTGTCCTTTATGGGCACTACCACTATGGGGGAAACCTATGGCATCGGACCAGTAAAACTCTGAGGCCCTCATTATATGTTTGGCGATCTTAGGACAAGACCGCCAAGGGAAATTCCACAACCATCCTGCGAGTTTTGCCGGTACTGTGAGTGCCGTATTACGAGTCACGAAGAACAAACCGACTAAATACAGCCGGAAATGTAACCCCTACAGTCCGACTGATGGCAAAAGAGTGACTGTCCAGTGCTGGCCTGCCACGCCGACACCATTTCGACCTCTCTATTACAAGTCAGATTTAGGAACAGTGGCACATGCAGGATGGTAAACCGCTGGCGGTGTGCACAGTGGCAGTACAAAAAGGTACCACCAATAGTAGCCAACACCACATTGGACAGTTCAAATACTTCACACCTGAAACACATACACGCACCACACACAACTACTTATGGTACTACATTAAACCCCCCACACACACACCTACAATCCCATGCTACTCCTATGACCATCCACAGAGACACAAGCCACAAAGCACATCCCAAACACAACAAACACCGTCACATTGAACACTTTGCACACACCACCACCACAAACCACCAGCATCCACATCCAAACACCCCCATAACAACAGTCCCCCCGCACAGCAACTTACCCGCACAGCATCCCCTCCCCCGACAACATGTCATGCCAGAAGCACCCACGGTTCACAGACAATGAGTTGCCAGTCATGGTGGACGAGATAGTCAGAGTAGAACCACAACTGATTGGAGCCCTGGTCCAGCAAACACCGTTGGCCAGGAAAATTGAGTTTTGGCAGAGGATCGTCGACAGGGTCAACTCAGTCGGCACCTATCCACGCACAAGGGAGGATATCAGGAAGAGGTGGAACGACCTCAGGGGGAAGGTCTGTTCTATGGCGTCCAGGCAGCAGATCGCCCTGACTAAGACTGGCAGTGGGCTCCCACCCTCTCCCTTTGAGTTAACATCCTTGGAGGAAAAGGTCTTGGACACCTCACATCCGGAGGGCCTAACTGGTATAATAGGATGCCTTAACTCTGGTAAGCAAGCAATACCTCCCCAGGCACCAACCACTCCTGTCCAGCATGCCTCCCCATCACCCACCACTCCCCAATAAACCCCACCCCACACTACTGCACCCCCCAATCACCCCACACCCCACACATTTCCCCTGCATGCCCAACACACGGAAAACAATCACAATGTGAAAAACCACAACTCCCACAATTCACCATCCCCCACAAAGGAACATATTTGCAATCCCACTACATAGTGGAACACCTGCATCCACAGCCCACACCTACTGGTTGCCATGACAGCTACTCAACACATGCAATGACAGCAATGCCAACCACCAACCACAACCCACCATGGCACATGGAAACCATGGTACAAACACCGTACCCAAATCAATGTCTTCAGTGCTGCAGCTGTTATTGCCACCATAGGGAAGCACGTTAAGCCACTGCATGCACCACACTATGAATATTACTACTACACATCCACATTCTAATTAATCATCCACAGGTATCCCTGCCACTGCCACCTTGCATAGGATGGCAGGGTAAGACATTCCTCCCCAGGATGAAGGCCCCATTGGATGCCTCGATGGGGACGAATTGCCAGGGTAATCTGTGGTGACTGGTCAGTCCTCTCCCGTCAGCCCCACCCTGGACACCCTTAGACTCCCCCTCCCTTGTGGCTACAACACCTCAGCCAGCCCCTCCTCCCCAAACCTGTGCCCCAGGGACTTCTCAATTAGAAGTGTGCCCCAAAGTGCAGTGGCCAGAGTCAAGGGCCTACACCCCAGACAATGAAGGACCTAGTGCTACTGGGAGTGGGCACACTGTGCCAGGGGCACAGGCACAGGGGGCTAGGGATAATGGGAGGGGATCTGTGGTCCAAGGGAGGGGGTAGGCACAAGACGAGACTGGCCAGGAGGCCCTCACCCAAGTCCTGGGTGCATGCCATCAAACCCAGGACACCATAGCCCAGATCCTCGCAACCATGCAGGAAACCCAAAGGCTGTGGAAGGGATACCATCAGGAGGCCATCCAGCAGTGGCAGTGGCAGACCCACAATACCACCATGGTCTCCATAGCAGGGGTGCTGAAGGAACTCACCACCATCTTGCATCAGTCCACCTCCCGCCTGCAGGCCCTTTCCATAATACACATTTCATCTGAGCCCTCCACCTCAGCGGAATCTAGTGGAATGGAGGCCCTGCCACAGGACACGCAGGAGACAGCACCCCTCCCCCTGTAGCTGAGGAGCCCCCACGCAAGTGAGAACATCCAACCAGACATCATGCTGGAACTGATGCCATGACCAAGATCACTGCCAGGAAGTGACCCTCACCTTAGCATTCTCCCTTGTGTGTCTTGAGGCACCATGTTGACTGTCCACTGTCATCTCTTCTTATCCCATGGCCACTATACTGTACTACGACTACCCACAGCTGGCCTAAGTATTCTGATTATCCCACCCGCCATGACCCCACTCATCACCACTTGCACTTGTGCCTCCCAAATAAATAATATTGAGCACAGTTACTGCCTACGTCTTCATTTGTCATGATTACGAAATATACTGCCATGACGTGTCACAGGGAAACCATTGTCCTGCCAATGTATGTGAGAGTGACAGAAGGGGGAGCAATGTGCTGCAAGGATTACAGTGGAGCAGGCAGTGGCTGGAAACATGTGACATAGGAGGCAACAGGTGAGGCAGGGACCAGAGTGCACCACAGCAATGTCTTGAAAATAGAACAAGATAGGGACATCAATCACTATAGGGGTCACATTTGCCAACTCAACACATAAGCACTATAAGTACAGGAAGCCAAGATTGAGATGGCAAATCAGGCCCCAAACCATATGGCCATATCAAACCCACATTCCCAATATATACCTCCTAATGTAAACAGCAAACAGAGCCAAACGTGAAACATTTTCCTCTGGCACGAACAGTAATGTTGAACAGCCTTCCAATGTCTACTCCCAGGATAGGATGCAATACAGAGGAAACCACCTAGTGTAGTTCACATATTGTACCGCATGTGGCAGTTCAGGGAACTATGGCCATGCACATAGATCTCACAAGTGCATCAACAAAATAGCAGGCTGAGAATAGTACAGATGGTGGTGGACACTAATAACCCAAATTATGTTGCCATGTAAACCAAACCCCAAACCATTCAGTGTTAGACCTGCACCCTATACCTACAATGATAACAGACGCCAGGTGGTAGCATGGCACACAGCAGAGAGTTGTACAGGTCACATACAATACATTTTACACATACCTATATCTTAGTGGAAGTATTGTCAAATCAGCTCTGCTCTGGGATCAGCTGCATCCACATCATCCTCGTCATCACTCCCCATGTCCCCTTCATCAGCCACGGGTATAGCTGCCACCTCTTCAGCATCCAGAAATGGGATGTGACATCTTAAAGTCAGATTGTGTAGCATGCAGCAGGCAATGATGATCTGGCACACTTTCTGTGGTTTGTAGAGTAGGGCACTTCTGGTAATGTGAAAGCACCGGAATCTGGCTTTCAGTAGGTCAAAGTTCCTCTCATTCACCTGTCTTGTTCTACTGTGGGCCTCATTGAAATGGGTTTCTGCAGCTGTTGTCGGATGCCTCACAGGTGTCAGTAGCCAGGAAAGGTTTTGGTACCCAGAGTCACCTGTGTACACAGAGTTAATAGCAAGGTCAAGACCGTGAGGGAGACAGGGAAGGTTGTGAAGAGTGTTGAGAGCAGAGGCACACACATATAAAAGGATACATACCTATGAGCCAGGCCCGGTGCCTCTGCAGTAGTGCCATCTTGTGTGGCACGGTGCTGTTACACAGAATGTAGAAGTCATGCACTAAACCTGGGAAGTTGGCCATCATTTCTGTTATATATTGGTCAGGGAGACATACCACCTGCACATTGGTGGAATAGAAATGTTTATGTTTCCTGTACACTTATTCACTCCCCCTGGTTGGCACCAGGGCAATGTGGATGCCATCTATGGCCCCTATCACATAAGGCACATGTGCCAAATCATAGAAAGCAGCTTTAACAGTGGCCAAATCAGCAAGTTGTGGGAATTTGATGTTGCTAGCAGATGTTTTAGCAGGGCACATAGTATGTCCTTCAGGACATTGCTGAGCATGGGCTGTGACATCCCCACTGCCAAACCTACTGCAATCTGTAATGACCCTGAGACAAGGAAGTGGAGGACTGACAACACCTGTACTGTGGAAGGGATGGCATTAGGATGACGAATGGCAGGTAACAGATCCAGCTCCAACTGGCTCACCAGCTCCATGATGGTCTGATGGTTCAGACGACAGGTCTGAATGACGTGCTGCACTTCCAGGGTTTCAAGGTCAACTAGGGGACTGTAGACTGGAGTATTCCTCATCCTCAGTCTTCCACCATACCTGGGTATATCAGGGAGTAGGAATCATTATGTGCATCATTGACTTTGTGGACGCAGTGGAGCCATGCACAGGTCACCAAACGTCAACAATGACGCACCTTAACTGCCCCCTCAATACTCATTGCACATGTAAAATGGCAGCCGCCTGTCCTGCGGGCACAGGACTGATGGAAATGAGCAAATCCTGCTGCCGTAACACGTCATGGCGGTAGGTGCTCGCAAACATTGTGCAACTCCTCATGGGTTAGCGTGGTTGCCTATGGGAGAAATGAGCCAATGGTGATCACGGTCTGTGGTGACGGTGATGTCCGCAGTGGCCGTGATAGCCATTTCATGTGCTCATGTTCACTTGACTCCTGGCACTCGTGCACAGAAGACCTCCTCTGCGTGTGTTGCTGTGTTCTGACTCTGGTAGCCAAGATGCCAAGTCCTGTAGGAGATAGGGCCCAAGTCCTTCCACACCCCCGCCACATCCCTCTGCTCCACCCAGATGGCCCTGGCCACCATCCCTCACATCCGCAAAACCACTGCCGGAGGAAGATCCTTCACCTACACTGCAGCAAAGAGCTGGAACAACCTCCCCTTGTACCTCAGACAAAGCCCGCCGCTCACCATCTTCAGGGAGAACCTCAGGACGTGGCTCTTCGGATGAGGCCCCCCAGCACCTTGAGACACTCATGGGTGAGTAGCCGCGCTTTACAAAAAACTATTGATTAATTGATTGATAGCATTCACCGAGGAGGAATTGGAGAAGACCATGGACAGGGTCCTAGCCCTGTATGGACAGTTGTATGGGGCACCAGAGCAGCAGGTGCGACCAATGTCACTGTCCTGTCTGTGAGTGGTGCGAATAGAGATGGGGGCCTTGGGATGAGGCAATGTGACTGGAGAATGGACAGGGGTGAGGAGTCAGAGGATATGTGAATTGATGAAATGTGTGTGTGTAAATGAGATGTGTGGTGTCTAATGCTGTCCCTGTGTTGCCACGCTACATGATTTTGTTCTGTCTGTGTCACCCATGCAGGTCAGCACCCATCAAAAGAAGGGGATATGGAATGCCATCACCAAGCAAGTGCAGACCCTGGGGGTCCATGCCCGACAGAGCACCGACTGCAGAAAGCCGTGGAAGGACCTGAGATGCTGGGCCCGGAAGACCCCTGAGGCCCAGCTGGGGACGTCCTCCCAATGAGGGAGGGGTGCCTGTCGGAACCTGACCACCCTTAAGTCCTGCATTTTGGCAGTGGCATACCCCGAGATGGATGGGTGCTTGAGGACAACACAGCAGCCACATGGGGGTGAGTAAACACTCTCACTTACAATATGTGTTGCCTTAGTGGCTCAGGACGTGCACTATTGGAAGGCTGTAGCGTGGGTGCTAGGTAGATCAATGTCCACTATGGGTATCAGCCAACCGGGCGGGATTTTTCACATAGATGCGTGCCCATGCCATGTAGTCAGTGAGTTGAGGGGCACTTATCTTCAATGTGGTATCTGTGTTGTCAACTAATACCGAGATGAGCTAGGTAGCTCATGGCAACAGGGTCTTTGCATCTGGGGTTTCAGGGCATTGTAATCAATACTTTGCAACCACTGTGCCAAGGGAGAATGTAGAGTCCTCTATCTGCTGGCAGGTAATGTATGTGTAGTGTGGTAAGGTGGGACAAGATGTCACACTGCTATATGAGAATAGCCTATTTGGCATGGCAACTACCCATCCAGGATTCAGTTTGTTCTGTAGTCCAGGAATTGTGTGTGTCTACGGGCATGGGAA
This sequence comes from Pleurodeles waltl, assembly GCF_031143425.1. Classification (NCBI taxonomy): domain Eukaryota; kingdom Metazoa; phylum Chordata; class Amphibia; order Caudata; family Salamandridae; genus Pleurodeles; species Pleurodeles waltl. Next base: position 441,635,202 of record NC_090438.1, on the reverse strand, counting down.
GTGGGCAGGTACTGGCAAGTGTAGCGGATATGCCTCTCTTCATGTATAGGATTGAATCTGTGTCATCATCAGCAGTACACATATGCATTGCAATGGCCTACCATTGTTGTATCATACGTAAATGAGGGCATGGCATGTCATGGTATGGCATTAGAGGATGTTGTAGTGACTTGTTTGTGACTGTTGTGCTGGCATTGACCAATTGCACCCTGTCTCGCTCTCGCTCTACCCTGTCTCTCTCTCTCTCCCACCCTCCCTCCCTCTCCTCCTTTGTCTTTGTATGCATCAGCATCATCTGGTGGAGGAGATGGGGCAGTGGCGAGTGGGGAAGCTGCAGCCCACGGGACCCAGTAGGCTGATACAAGTGGAGCCGAGGGGACCAGTGGGACGGAGGGGGAGGGGAGTGTCAAAGGGAAATGGGATCTACAACAACATCTTCGGATTCCTCCTCTGATGACAGCTCACTGGTGGTGGCAGACCAACCTGGGCCCAAGGCTGCACCATCCTTGTCCGCCACCCCCTTACCAGCACTGCCCTCCCTGTAGCTCTCACCCAGTGTCCTGTGCCTGCTCACCCAGGAGGGTGGGCATCTCCTTTGCCGCAGACACCTCTGTCCCTGTCCCAATCAGCCATCCTGCCCTCATTGAGCCATAGCAAATGCCATCCAGTGAATGGCATCCCAGATGCAGCAGTCAAATGACTACCTGGAAGGCTTTCACAGTGCCTGCTTGCCCTTCAGAGATTGTTTGAGGCTCTGGACTCCTCATTGATGGTAGCCAGTGTTCCATCTTCCATCCCCCTCCAACTACCTGTTCCCACTCCCACATCCCTCTCCCTTCACCCATTCAAGGTACACCTTCATACCACCATGCATCATCATCAAAAGACCCAGATCGCAAGGACAAACACAAGCACTACAAATGCCACCACCGCGATGCACACACAACACTCAGATGCAGACACAAACACATCCACTCCCTACACGAACTCTACTACCACCTCCACCCTCACAGTCCCATCACCACTCACACCTGTAGTCACCACCTCATCAGTCTCAGATCCTGCCACGTGTGCACTTACTGCCACCGTCACCACAATATTACACCCCAAATATATGCACCCCATCCACCACATCCGCATGCACCACAACAGTCAAAACCCCCACATGCAGCACATCCACCCTACCTGCACATACCAGCCAAACATTCACTCACACACCCCCCTACCATCTCCCTGTGTCTCCTCCTTTCCTCCTCCCAGTACACCTAAACACCCATATTAACCCACCCAACACTCACCCTGCACACACGTCATCCACCCATGCACCTGCACCCATGGCCCCTACACGTACACACCTCTCAACCATTCCCTCTCCCTCCACTCCCAAACACCTTTACCATGACCTACCCACTGCCCCTAAGAAACTTTTCCTTCAAGTGTTTTCCCTGTCCCCCCGGACCAGTCCCTGTTCCCCCAAATACCCTGCTACCCTTCCCAGATCCCTGCCTTCCACCTCCCAGTCCTCCTCTGGTCCAGGCCATACCCCTCCACCACCTCTGACCTCCACCTTCACAAAGTCGGAAGTTGCCCGTCCAAAACCCAAGCCAGAAGCTACTACCGCAACCTCGAGGGCTAAGCTATGGTCCACCCCCTCCCGACTAAACCACTGCCTACGAGGGGCAAGTCAAAGGCGGTCCCCTCAAGATAAGACAGCAAGGACACTCCATCCAAGTCCAGGAGAAAGGACACTCCCACCAAGCCCAAACCAGCCCCCCACCACCGCCCCCCCCATCCCTGAGGCACCATTGATGCCCCTGCCCTGTGGAGGTCAACACATTGAAGTCAGGAGTCAAGTTGTGGCATCATTCTGTGCCCAATGATCTCAGGGAACTGAGAAACATTTGGACTTGCCCTTGGGCCTATTATACATAGCTTCATACATTTTTCTAATTGCTCTACTACATCTGCACCACTGCAACATTAATGACAATGTTAACAAACTTGTCTTGGCTTGCTTTCTACATGTATGTGTGGTGGTTGCGCGCTTTTGTGTGTGTGCTGTGTGTGTGCACTAATGTCCTTCCCTCCAGTGTGTGCTAGGCTGGTGTACTTATGGTTGGTGTCTATGTCGTCGTCACTGGTCCTGGAGGTTGATGGGCAATAGGAGCATTGGGAAGACTTGCAATTTGCGTGCTATGGCGTGCCTGTGTTCCTGGAGGTGAGTGCTTCCTTTTATGTTGTTTTCGTGGCGGAGAGACCCCCCGGAAGTCCTGGAAGTGTGCAGCCTCGTAATACGGTCATTGGAAAATGCCTGAATGCTGGCCTGGGGATGCCTTCCGCCGGCCACAATGGTCCATCCACAGTGGCAGTTCGGACAGAAACTTGGCAGTATTCTGCAGGTCCCTTCCCAGTACTCGTAATATGGCAGTCTACACAGCGGGGCCCACGGCGGTGCGACCATCACCTCCACTGCTGCAGTCCACTGACTGCCAAACCCCTGAGAAGGGCCTCAATATTATTATGTTTGAGTAATGATTCAGCAATGAAATGCAATTCTTCAGTGTCTTTGAGTAACAGGACAGACATCCTCTTTGTTCTGCAATTGTACTTTCATAGTCTTAAGGTTTCCTAACCCATGAAGCAATGAAGGAAACTGACTTACTATTTTGTAATTCACTGAGATCAGTCCCATATTAGCAGCTGTGCTGAAAATGAGTAAACAGATACTCGACACCGTACCTTGAAGCACATGAATGGGCGGTTGCACTTTTTTTTCTTATGTTCCATTGTTGCTATGAATTAACCTTTTCTTTTCAAGGGTGTTGATGAAACCCATGTGTGGCATAATATTTATTGATGAGCCAAAGTCGATGATGAAAGGTATTGAAAAGCCATTTATTTTCAGTATAATCTTTGGACAATGTTTGAATGATTTTGGTGCTTTTTCGTGCCAAGTTTTCTTTGATTGGTATTTTTCTTCACATGCACCCAGGCCAACATGTGCATATTTTTCTGTGGTAAATTTTGACATAGCACAATCATCTTCAATCATCAATTTAGATGATGAGTGTCAGAGTCACCAGATCCTCGGGGTCCGTGCACGTTCCCAACACTTCCACCACAACACAGCTCCAATACTCTGATTAGATTTATCACAGAGTCTAAGAGAGTCCAAGTGGGGAAAAGGGGATTAGGACGGGAACAGCTGGGAAGGAGACCTGTAGGAAGCAAAAGGTTAAAACACAACATCAAAATTACATCTCATGAAATCAGTACCATGCTACAACTCTAAGCTTCGTCTTTTCCGAAAAAACATGAACAACCCTGGAATAATCCTAAAACTGACTAGGCTTTAGATGACCGAATACCTGAGGAGGAAACAGGAAAAGTTAAATAGGACTTTCAGATTCAAGTACTTTCTTTAGCATGAGAATCAGGAAACACTCTGAGCAATTTCTAAACAACCATATGAATCTCCTTTTATGAATACATATCAGGAACACACAGCATTACATCTAAAATTCTGGTATTGTTGTGTTCATCTCAGAAAAAACATTTGGAAGTAAATTGCGCACATTGCAGATTTTTATATGAGTATTAAACACCATAAAGGTTTGTGCACCATGAAATCACACAACGTAGATTCAAGGAATAAATCACGCGACGTGTCAACTTGAAATGCTACCAAGAAAATGTCTTAGAATGGTAGCGCACAGTAACTTACATTATTTATACACGAGGAAAGAATTGCGCGTCTTGCCGATTCAAATGCCACCATACAAATGCCAAGAAATAGTAGCACACAATGAACAACATGAAAAGCACTCAGGGAAAGAATTGCGCGTCTTGTCAATTCAAATGCCACGATAAAATTGCCAAGAAATAGTAGCACACAATGAACAACATGAAAAAACACTCAAGGAAAGAATCGTGCGTGTTGCCGATTCGAATGCCACCATGTAAATGCCAGAAAATGATAGCGCACAATGAACAGCATGAATTACACACAAGAAGTGAATCGCGCGTTTCGCCGATTCGAATGCCACCATGTAAATGTCAAGAAAAGATAGCGCGCAATGAACAACAAAGTTAAATGCTCATGAAACGAGTTGCACGTCTTGCCAACTCGTAAAACATCATGTAAATGTCAAGAAATATCAGCGCGCAATGAACAATAATGTAATAACGAAGTCAAATCTTTATGGAATAAATTGCGCGTCCTCCCTATTTGCAAATCACTATACAAATGTCCAAAAATGGCAGCGCACAAGAAATCTGTTATTCATTTAAGAATTAAAAGCAAGAATATGAAGATTCTCAATTACGGTGTTGGGAAATGTCCAAACACCGTCTTACCGCCTGGAAACAGTGATCACCAATGAGAGATGAGTGCAGAAGACTGGAAAATCCAAATAGGCCGCCGGGACAGGAGCTCAGGAAGAAGCTGCTGCTCTGCACTGGGACCTCTGGATAGTGAGCACTGGAAGTTGGGCTGACTCTCTTTTATAGAGTCTTGGCCCAGCCTAGAACCACGCCCAGGCATGTTGCAGGGAAAGTCTCCAGAAGGCCCTGGAAAGGGACCACACCCTAACACACTCTGAATGTCTGCAGCAATACATTGTAAATGTACAGTTTTTATAAGCACCTTAAAAATGAATCTTTTGGATGGAATTCTGCAATGCAAAAGGTTAAACAATAACATATCATCACAATGCATAAATGACTTTATCTGGCAAGTGTTGGGTTTTTGCATTCTAGATGCCCGTAGAGCGCGCACTGTCCTGGTGTTGACAATGAGCCACTTTCTTTGGTGTCAAATTGTCTCAACTTATGTCACTTTGCCTTGTGGGTGTGCGACGAATGTCACTTCTAGAACGTTTGGTTGGCCATCTTGTTTTCTCATTGTGACACACTTACTTTTTCCTTTGTCTTGCAAACTGTTACAAAATGGTTCTCCTTCCCACAGCCTTTGCACAGCTGTACAACATTGGAACTTGTACCTTTGTGTGGAAACAATAAAGCACACCTGAAACACAACTTCCTTTTCCTTCAGATTTGGGCTTCTACTTGCTTTTCATGTTCTGGACTGACTCACTTTAGGCATCTCCCACCTCCATGTCAGCAGCTCATCGATTGGTGTTAGAAACAGGGTCTCTAGTTGACAGTCACTTTGTACTTTGTCCAAGCAGGGACCATCACTCTAGTCAGGGTAGAGAGATACATACCTAGGAAGCTTGGCACACACAGTCAGGCTTATCTCAGAGGCAATGCGTAAAGTATTTGTACCAACACACACATTAACACAGCGAAAATACCACAAAACGAATCCAACATACACAAGCAAAGATATCATTTTTGAAGTTAAAAGAATCGTAATCCATGGAAATCAATGGATGTGTGGTTTTAACACAAAGTACCTGCCATGCATGAAAAATAATGCTGCACGGGCGAGCGTGCATCGAAAAAGCAATCAATGTGACGTTTCCTTACTCGCAGGTGAGACCGTCCATTGATTCTTTCTTTGCCGGGCAAGTGATGTGTTATTCTCTGGACTAGCAGACTTGGGTCCGTGCAATGATTTTGAAGATTTTGACGGCCAGGGACGATGCGTGAAAATTTAAGACGCAGAGTAGCAATTAATCCATGCTGAGCTGACAATGCATCAATTTTACCAACGTGGATTTTCACCTTGGGTCCACCAGCTTCTCCTTCCAAGGGCCCAGGGACTGGATGTGGCACCAATTGGCAGGATGGAAGTCTCAGCAAGAGAGCCCAGGTGCTGGCAGATGAAGTCTTTGGTGTCACTGAGACTTTTTAACAGGAGGCAAGTTCAGTCCAAGCCTTTAGAGAAACGTCACAAGCAGAATACGGAGCAAAGCCCAATCTTTGTCCTCTGTAAGGCAGAATCAGCAACTGCAGGCCAGTAAAACATACAGCAAAGGAGCAGTGCGCCTCTTCCAGCTCTACAGCTCTTCTCCTTGGCAGAGGTTCCTCTTGATCCAGAAGTGTTCTAAAAGTCTGGCGTTTTGGGTCCACTGCTGATACTCATTTCTGCCTTTAAAGTAGGCAAACACCAAAGGAAAGTCTCTGTTATTCACAAGATTCTGCCTTACCCAGATCTTGCCCAAAACGCACACCACAGGATTGGACAGGCACAGCCCTTTCAAGTGCAGGTGTCAGCTCCTCCCTCCACACTCTAGCGCAAGAGACTCACCAGGACATGCAGGGGACACCTCTGCTCCCTTTCTGTCACTGTCTAGAAGAAATTCACAAACAGCTCAATTGTCAGTGTGACTAAGATGTGGATTCCACAGGCAGGAAGAAGCACATTATGGTTAAGAAAGAAAAGGCCCACTTTCTAAAAAGTGGCATTTTCAAACAGACAATCCAAAAGCCAACTCTACCAAAAAATGTATTTTTAAATTGTGAGTTCAGAGACTCCAACCTCAATATCTCTATATGATCCCAATTGGAAACAACACTTAAAAGATATTTAAAGGCATTCCCCATGTTAACCTATGGAAGAGATAGTCCTTGCAATAGTGAAAAAGGAATTTGGCAGTATTTCACTATCAGGACATCTAAAACACAACAGTACATGTGCTACCTTTTAAATACACTGCACCCTGTCCATGGGGCTACCTAGACCTACCTTAGGGGTGACTTACAGGTAGTAAAAAGGAAGGTTTGTGCCTAGCAAGTGGGGATAATTGCCAGGTCGAATTGGCAGTGCAAGACTGTGCACGCAGACACTGCAGTGGCAGGTTATAGGCATGTTTACCAGGCTACTCATGTGGTTGGCACAATCAGTGCTGCTGGCATACTAGTAGCATTGATTTACAGGCCCTGGGTACCTCCGGGTCACTTTACCAAGGACTTACCAGTAAATCAAATATGCCAATCAGGGATAACCAATGATAAACACAATTTATACAGGGAGCACTTGCACCTTAGCACTGGTCAGTAATGGTAAAGTACCCAGAGTACCAAAAAACTGCAAAAACAAAGTCCAGCACACAGTTAAAAATACAGAAAGCAGAGGCAAAAACACAGGGGAAACCTCACCAAGGATGCCAGGTCTAACATGTGTCCCCCGCCAGCTGAAAGTGGGGAGAACTACCCAACCTCATGGGAGTTCTCATCACTAAGGGGAAAGAATCTGGACAGACCATCAGCATTGGCGTGTTATGTACCAGGGCGGTGTTCCACTATAACGTCCATTCCCTGTAGGAAGATGGACCACTTCAACAGTTTTGGATTCTCACCCCTCATCTGCATTACCCATCTGAGGGGCTTGTGGTCTGTATGAACCCATAAGTGAGTTCCAAACAATTAGGGTCTTAGCTTCTTCAGTGCCCAGACCACAGCAAACGCTTCTCTCTCAATTGCACTTCACTTCTGTTTTCTAGGAAGTAACCTCCTACTAATGAAGGCTAAAGGCTGGTTTAGGCCATCCTCGTTTAGCTGTGCTAGAACTGTCCCCACACCCTGCCCTGAAGCATCAGTCCAGACAACAAATTACTTGGAGAAGTCGGGTTTCTTCAACACGGGTGCCGTACACATGGCTGCCTTCAGGGCATTAAAAGCGTTCTGGCAAGTATCAGTCCAGATCACTTTCTTGGGCTGCTTCCTGGAAGTCAGCTCTGTCAGGGGGGCAACAATGGTGCCATACCTTTTGACAAACCTCCTGTAGTAACCGTTGAGACCTAAGAAAGCGCTCACCTCTGTCTGGGTGTTGAGGGGTTCCCAAGCCAGAATGGTATATATTTTTGGGTTGTAGGATGGCCACCTGGCCACTCCTCACCTGGTTCTCCAGGTAAACCACAGATCCCTGCCCTATTTGGCACTTACTAGCCTTAATAGTGAGGCCTGCCTTCTGCAGGAACTTTAATACTTCACAGAGGTGCTGCAGGTGTTCCACCCGGCTGGAGCGAAACACTGCAATGTTATCAAGGTATGTGGGGCTGAAATCCTCCAGCCCAGTCCAGACCTGGTTGACCAACCTCTGAAAGGTGGCAGGGGCATTTTGCAACCCAAAGGGCGTGATCCTGAACTGTTAGTGACCCTCTTGTGTTGAAAATGCTGACCTCTCCTTGGCCCCATTGGTCAAGGCAATCTGCCAGTACCCAGACGTCAAGTAAAATGTGCTGAGTAACTGGGCAGCTCCTAGCTGATCTATGAGCTAATCAGCTCAAGAAATGGGGTGCATGTCAGTCTTAGTTACAGTGTTGAGTCCATGGTACAGTGGGGCAGGAGGAGGTAGGAGTAATGGGAGTGGAAGTAGAGTGACTGGTTGTAGGACGTGTATGTCTTCTGTATTTGGGTGCAGGTGCATGAGCTCTATGCTTAGGTGAGGTGGATGGCTGTTGGGTGTGTGAGTGTTTGTGTCCTTTAGGAGGGGGGAATTTCTGGGTGGGAGAGGACAGTGGGGATGCATGCATGGCTATTGTGGAGGTGTCTGCTAGTGAGGTGTGTGTGCTGCTTGGTGTGGTGATGCTGGTGGTGGATGTTGATGTAGTGCATGCAGGTGTGAGTGTGGACATGACTGGGAGGGAGGTGGAGGAAGAGGAGGAAGGGGAGACAGTGGAGGCAGTGGATGTTATTGTGTATGCAACTGTATGGTGTTTGCGTAAGTGCTTGTGTGATGAAGTGCAGTGCTTGTGTTTGCCTGTGACACTCTTGGGTGTTGTCTTGTGTGCATGCTTGTCTGTATGTGTGCATGGAGTGGGTTGGGGTTGAGGAGAATGGGACTGGGAAGTGGTAGTTGGAGAGGGGATGGTAGAAACACAGACAATGGCTTCATTCAGAGAGGAGGCCAGAGCCTGAATTGATCTCTGTTGGGCCGCCAATCCACCATAAATGCCCTCCAAGAATGCATTCCAGTGCTGCATCTCTGATGCCAGCCCCATTCACAATGGTTGACTGCCCTCACGCAGAGCAGCAGGGCTCACTGGGGCAGGGTTTGGGGTGCCTGGGACGAAGGAGATGCCAAACCTCCTGGGTGAGCGGGCACGGGCAACTTGATGAGGGACTGCTGGGAGAGTGGTGCTGGTACAGGGGGTGGTGGCTGTTCCTGCAGCTGGGGTGGTCACAGAGGTGTCAGCCACCACCATTGAGCTCCCATGAGAGGAGGTATCTGAGTCTGTGTTGTCTCCTCCAGTCTCTACTGTGGTGCTCCCCTCGCCCTCTGTCCCACTGGTTTCCTCTTGTCGGTGGACTCCGCCTCCTGGGTTCTGTGGGATGCAGCTCCCTCTGTTGCCGTGCCCCTGCTCCTTCACCAGATGATGCTAATGCACACAAGGACAGGATGACAAAGCAAGAAAGGGGGAAGGGACACAAAGGGTACACTGGGTCAGTGACTGCACCAACACCACTATTGGCATACACATAACCGTCACACACAGGGAACAGGCTTAAGCACTATGCATTGCACTACCAGTGATATGGCTAGTTACTAAGGCAAGATGAGGACCGCACACCGCCAACTGCAGCACTCCTGGGACCCACAATGCACTGCCTGAAATGGACTGAGAACAAGCTAGGTTACCTGTATTTGCCATGCACCGTTACCCTTCAGATGACCCATGCTGCAATGTCTGGCGTGGCCTTAGGGGCATCCACTAACACACATCCATCACCCGGATACCATCCCACAAGCCAAAATATGTAATGATAACCCCTGTATTCACCCCATTGTGGTTGATGTGATTCCCTCAAGAGCCCATCCAGCTCAGGGTAGGCCACCGCCAGTATACAGGCCATCAGGAGCTCAGGGTCAGACGGGCATCCCTTCCTCATTGGGAGGCCATCCCCAGCTGGGCCTATGCAGTCTTCTTGCCCAGCATCTCAGGTCCTCCTACCGTTTCCGACAGTGGGTGCTCCGCTTGCCATAGACCCTCAGGGTCCACACGTCCTTGGCGCTGAAACGCCATATTCCCTTCTTTTGATGGGCACTGACCTGCAGAGGCAATACAGACAGAAGAAGACCATTAAACAAACAGTCCAGCCTGTCACACAAATGACTCACCATACCCCTTTCCATCACCATTGGCACACACATAGCCCAGCGCACACCATGTACACCGCCACAAGACATTACACCCACCCCTCGACCCCCTTACACAATGCTTGCACATACACCTCCATGCATGCTTCCCAGTGTACTCACCTGTTGGTATGGAGGCCCATACAGCTGTCCGTACCTTTCCCAGGTCACACGGACCATGGTAGGTTCCAGACACAGGTCACAGCAGCACACGCAGTGTAGGTCCTGTCCTGTTGAAGGTCAGGAAACAAGTGAGGAATCAGATAGAAAATGGCAGTCATGTCCGCGGCAGTGTTCACCGTCACCCCCGGCGCAGATCCCCATTGGCCCCTGTACTCCATAGAGCCCTATATTATCCAATGAGGAATTGCACACCGGTGCAAGCCCGCCTTCTGCCACGACACCCAACGTCGGCGGGATTACCTCACTTCCACCTGTTCCTACATACAGGACAGATGGTCACCATTTTGGGGGGGGGGGCAGTCATATCGACAATAACTGCGTCACAGATTAGATTGGCACAAAGCTCGCCCTTAACACTGTCCCAGTACATAAGTGCACCATGTGGACTGCAGTTTTAGTTTCATTGTTCCAATTGTTACAGCCTACTCACTCTTGTTTTCCTTAGATGCCTACCACTGTGGATGAATAGGAGGTGGAGACAGACCCCTGTGTACAGACCCCCGGTGGACTTAGCTACACTGGAGGACAGGCACATTATCCTCACCTATAGACTGGACAGGGCTACAATCACAGAGCTGTATGCCCAATTGGAGCCTGACCTGATCTCATCTATCCGTCATCAAACTGGGATCCCCCCTCTTGTGCAAGTGCTATTAGTGCTCCATTTCCTGGCAACAGGTTCATTCCAAGTGACAGTGGGCGTGGCAGCAGGAATGTCAAAGCCAATGTTCTCTATCGTGCTGGCAAGAGTCTTGTCTGCTCTGGTAAAACACATGTGCAGCTACGTTGCTTTCCCCCAGGTGGAAGATTTGGCCACTGTGAAGTCCTGATTCTATGCAGTGGGACATAGCCCCAAAATTATTGGGGTGATAGATGGGACACATATTGCGTTTGTCTCCCCCCGAAGAAAAAACAGGTATTCAGGAATCATAAGAGTTTTCACTCACTGAATTTGCAAATGGTGCGCCTGGCAGACCAGTACATCCCCCACGTCAATGCTAAGTATCCTGGGTCAGTACATGATGCCTTTGTTCTGAGGAATAACAGCATCCCAAATGTGACGGCCAACTACAGAGGCACAGGTTGTGGCTAATAGGTGAGCCTTGGTCCCCACCCACTGTATGGCAGTGTATGCCTCTGGTGTTAACTCCATAGGATTGTGTAAGGCTAAATGTGCTCCCTCAATACTTGCAGGTGACTGGCTACCCAAACCTATTGTGGCTGCTAACCCCTGTGAGGAATGCCAGGACAGGGCAGAAGAACGTTATAATGAGGCACATGAAGGCCAGGTTCAGGTACCTCCATCTGACAGGTGGATCCCTGTGCTACTCACCTGAGAAGGTCTGTCAGATAGTACTGGTATGCTGCATGTTGCACAACCTGACCCTCAGACGCCATGTACCCTTTCTGCAGGAGGAGGAGACAGGAGATGCTCCTGTGGCAGCAGTAGACCCTGATGACAGTGAGGATGAAGAGGCTGAGGTTTAGGATGAGGACAACAGAACCACAGTTAACTGTCAGTACTTCCAATGACACACAGGTAAGACAGTGCAACTGCACATTTCTATGGCTATTGGTTTATTCTGTGTGGCTGTAGAATGATGGAATTAACTTCCTTTTCTCTCTACTTACGGTCAGCTATAGATTGTCATTGTACAGGTGTTGGTGATATATCAACTGTGTACTGATGTGCTGACTCTAGCCAGCTACAGGTCATTATTTAAGTGCTCTCACAGTTAACAGTTCATTTGCAATGGATGTGACTGTTTCCATAAACACACATAAAATACTAGTAGTCGAGTAGTGTTCAAGGGTGTTTATTGTAGTGCTAAGAAATTGAGATTAAAGTGCAATGGAATGGGGTGATGATGGAGGAAAGTCCAGTGTATTGTTCCAGTCTATTTGTAGCACAGGTGCAGTGTCCATGGGGCCATTGGAAGGGAGCAATGGCAGTTCGAAGTGGACAAGGTGACTGAGTGGGACACAAGGGGGACATTCAGGAGAGCCTCATTTCCTGGCGGGGGTCTTTGCAAGTGTCTATGGCTTCTGTCTAGGTCGCAGGGAACATTTGTGGGATGGTTCACTTTCTGCAGGGGGAGGGATGCTGGTGGCCTGTGGGTCATGTGGCAGGGCCTCCTGCCCGCTAGCAGCAGCAGAAGTGGATGGCTGGTCAATGGACTGGCTAGTGGTAGGGGCCCGCTTGTGTGCTGTTGGCCATGTCTGACAGCACCCCTGCTATAGAGATCAGGGTGGTGTAAATGGCCTCAAAGTCTTCACTGATCCCCGGATACTGTTCTGCCTGCAGCTGCCTATTCTCCTGCACGTTGTCAAGGATCTGGCCCATCGTGTCCTGGGAATGTTGGTAGGCTCCTAGGATCTTGGGTAGTGCCTCCTGGAGAGCCGGTTCCCTGGTCCCCTCCTCCCTCTGGCACACAGTAGTCCTCTTAGTGTCCCTGTTGGCCTGTGCCTCTGTTCCATGAGCGGTGTGCCCACTGCCACTGATCCCCAGGTCCCTGGTTGTCTTGGGGGCGAGGTGTGGCCTGGGGTCCCTATACAGGTGGGCACACTGCTGATTGACATGTCCTGGGGACGGAGGTGTAGGTACATTAGGTGGGTGCTGTGGTGTGGGATACTGAAGGGGGAGAATCTGTGGTGGTCTGTGATTGGCTTGGGTGACCGGCTGTCCAGTGGTCCCTGATGGGCCAGGCAGGTCATCCGGATCCAGAAGTCCAGAGTTACTATCATCACTGGGGGCATCTTCTATTGGGGGACTGGATAGTCGTGGCACCTCCTCTCCACTGACATTGGCTGGGTTACCTGTAAGAATGTAAGTGATGTATTATGCTTCATGTGTATGACAGTTTGTACATCCCTCGCTTCCCCTCTATTGTTGGTGTTGCCCTGCCACATTTTGCTTGTGTATGGAGATGTATTGTGGGATTGTTAGTTTCCTTATGCTGTGCATGCCTTTGTGATGGGTGTCCTTGCAGGGCTGGGAGAGCTGTCCAAGCATTGGTATCGCATGTAGGGCGTGGCATTGGGATTAGTAATTTGTGCAGGTGCAGTATGTGGGATGGAGTGGAGTGATGGGAGTGAGGGTGAGGGGATGTGATGGCATGCAGGTATGGGGGGTGATAAGTAGTAAATGCAGACTTACCAGTGTCCAGTCCTCCGGCTACTCCAGTGAGTCCCTCAGGATGCAGTATTGCCAAGACTTGCTCCTCCCATACTGTGAGCTGTGGGGGAGGAGGGGGTGGTCCACCTCCAGTCCTCTGTATGGCGAGCTGGTGCCTTGCTGCCAAGTAACATACCGTCCCCCATAGGTCGTTTCACCTCTTCCTGATGTTGTCCCTTGTTCTTGGATGCTGTCCCACGGCATTCACCCTGTCCACGATTCTCTGCATAGCTCCACCTTCCTTGCAATGGATATCTGCTGTACCTGTGCTCCAAACAGCTGTGGCTCTACCCTGACTATTTCCTCCACCTTGACCCTTAACTCTTCATCAGTGAAACAGGGGTGCCATTGTGTGGTGTGTGTTGGTGAGAGTGTATTGAGTAATGTTGTTGGGTGTGTGATGTGGGGTAAGTGAGGGATGTATGGATGTTAGTGGTGGGTAGCTAGTTGTCGCAGTGGTCTTGGTGTCAGTCTGGTGGCAGTGATTTGTATTCGTAAAGGGTTATGGGTAATGTGAGTGTGTGTTTTACAGTGGTGTTGGTGTGGTGTGTGTATGAGTGTCAGGTGTGTGTCTTTATCATTAGCCAATGTGATATTGTTTTGTATGTGGGTGTCCATTCTGAGCGTGGCAGTATGTACCACCAATGGTTTACGCCCGTTGAATGTCCGCCGTGGTGATTTGTGGGTCTTAATGTGATGGGTGGTGTTTTGTTGGCATAACGGTATGGGTTATAGGACCGCCACTTTTGCACTGACCTTTGGGATGGAGGATTTGTGTATGTGGCTGTATTCTGTTAGACTGGTGTTTGTGAGTCATAATATGGTGAACGGATATGCGCCACCACCGCGGTATCTTGGCAGCCATCAGCGTGGCCGCGAGTGGCATTTACCGCCAATGTCATAATGAGGGCCAAAGTCTGTGATGTCCCTGAGACTTCTTAACCTTGACAGGAGGCAAGTTCAGGCCAAGCCTTTGGAGAAACTTCAGAAGCAGAATATACAGCAAAGCCCTAGCTTTGTCCACTGTAAGACAACTACAGGTCAACCCAGCAAAGCACACACAGCAAAGCAGCAGTACTCTTCCTCCAGCTCTTCAGCTCTTTTCTTTGCCAGAGGTTCCTCTTGATCCAGAAGTGTTCGAAATTTCTGGGGTTTTGGGTCCACTACTTATAATAATTTCTGCCTTTAAAGTAATCATATTTCAAAGGAAAGTCTTTGTTGTTCACAAGATCCTGCCTTGCCCTGGCCTCAAATGCACACCAGGGGGTTGGAGAGTGCATTGTGTGAGGACAGGCACAGCCCTTTCAGGTGTAGGTGTCAGCTCCTCCCTCCCCACTCTAGCCCAGGAGACTCATCAGGATATGCAGAACATACCTCAGATCCCTTTCTGTCACTGTGTAGAGGGAATTCACAAACAGCATAACTGTCAGTCTGACCCAGATGTGGATTTCACAGTCAGTCAGAGGAACAGAATGGTTAAGCAAGAAAATGCCCACTTTCTAAAAAGTGGCATTTTCACATCAGACTTGTGAGTTCGGAGACGCCAAACTCCACATCTCTATCTGCTCCCGATGGGAAACGTCAATTAAAAGATATTTAAAGGGAATCCCCATGTTAACCTATGGGAGAGATAGGCCTTGTAATAGTGAAAATCACATTTGGCAGTATTTCACTATCACGATATGTAAAACACACCAGTATATGTCCTAACATTTACATCTAATGCACCCTGCCCATGGGGCTACCTAGGGCCTACCTTACGTGTGACTTATATGTAGTAAAAGGGAAGGTTTGAGCCTTTCAAGGGGGTGTACTTGCCAGGTCAAATTGGCAGTGGAAGGCTGCGCACACAGACACTGTAGTGGCAGGTCTGAGACATGTTTACAGGGCTACTCATGTGGGTGGCACAATCAGTGCTGCAGGCCCACTAGTAGCATTTGATTTACAGGCCCTGAGCACCTCTAGTGCACTTTACCAGGGGCTTACTAGTAAATCAGATATGCCAATCAGGGCTAACCAATCATAATCACAATTTATACAGAGAAAACTTGCACTTTAGCACTGGTCAGCAGTGGTAAAGTGTCCAGAATACAAAAAAACCCAGAAAAAACAAAGTCCAGCACATTGTCAAAAATACAGGAAGCAGTGGCAAAACGTCAAGAGAAACAACGCTAAGGATGCACGCTCTAACAATCGGCATGCTCTTCAGCTCTGGAAGCCAGGAGAACTTGTTCCAGACTAAGAGTTTCTCTCAGCATTGGTTGTCCGAATTAATCTGACAGGCACCCATCAATAACTCTGAGATGCATTGCTTCCTCATCATTATACCCACTGAACTTACAGTGTTTGATGAGCTTATCCAGTGTTTCAATGCATTTTTCTATGGTTTCACTAACTCTTTGTCGCGCTTAACTTGAGATGCAAGGTTTCTTTAATTTGACAGTACGTAAATTCATCAGAATGCAGCATTTTCATTATGACTTCATTTATACCATCACCAGCAAGATTCTTCAGGTGATTGATATTTTTTTTGTTATCTGTTTCTTTAAGCACATTAATGAAATCATCAAGGGGCATATTTATACTCCGTTTGCGCCGAATTTGTGTCGTTTTTTTCGACGCAAATTCGACGCAAAACTAACTCCATATTTATACTTTGGCGTTAGACGCGTCTAGCGCCAAAGTTCAAGGAGTTAGCGTCATTTTTTTGCGTGAACACCTTCCTTGCGTTAATGAGATGCAAGGTAGGCGTTCCCGTCTTAAAAAATGACTGCAATGCATATGCGTCGTATTTATACTCCCGGGCAAAAATGACGCCCGGGAGTGGGCGGGACTAAAAAAACCCGCATTTGCGACGGATTTTTGCACCTGGGTCAGGGCAGGTGTTAAGGGACCTGTGGGCTCAGAATGAGCCCAGAGGTGCCCTCCCAAGCCCCCAGGGACACCCCCTGCCACCCTTGCCCACCCCAGGAGGACACCCAAGGCTGGAGGGACCCATCCCAGGGAAGAAAAGGTAAGTTGTGGTAAGTATTTTTTTTATTTATTTTTTGTGGCATAGGGGGGCCTGATTTGTGCCCCCCTACATGCCACTATGCCAAATGACCATGCCCAGGGGACAGAAGTCCCCTGGGCATGGCCATTGGGCAAGGGGGCATGACTCCTGTCTTTGCTAAGACAGGAGTCATGTTAATGGCATCTGGGCGCCCAAAAAAAATGGCGCAAATCGGGTTAAGACGATTTTTTTGCCTCAGCCTGACTTGCCCCATTTTTGGATGCCCAAACGCCATTTTTCCCTACGCCAGCGCTGCCTGGTGTACGTGTTTTTTTTTCACGCACACCAGGCAGCGCCGGTCGGCTAACGCCGGCTAACGCCATTCAATAAATACAGCGCCTGCATGGCACTTCAGAATGGCGTTAGCCGGCGCAAATTTTTTTGGCGCAAAACTGCGTTAGCGCAGTTTTGCGTCCAAATGTCTCTACCTAGGCAGTCCATCTATCTCCCCTATCTTGCTTTTTGGCAGTATCAAATGGTTGTAGTGGTTACAGGAAGGTGGCAGTGTAACTGTTCACTGGATTGGGTAACACTGTGACTTGACTTCTCTCTGTCTCCGCTTGGCGGTCTTGGTGAATTCATTTATGAACACCATCTCTGAGGCCTTGTGATGTGGTGGCCTCTGTGTCATCTTGGACCATCTGTGAAACTGTGACCTCTTTTGTGGTCTCCATTGGAGCGCTTCATTTTCTGAAGACTTGTGGAGTTGTGCTGAGCCACCACCTGGCCGCTTTATTGGTGTTCTGCGTCAGGTATGGCACAGCTCAGTAAGCACAACCCTTGTGCTTTTTCTTGGGTCTCCTCACCTCCACCACAGAGGTCATAGAGCTCTTCTTCTTACTGATGCTCTGGTAAGTGAAATAATAGTATGCTTTGCTATCAACTGTTTTGTCAGCTAATGCTCTGTGTGTGGCCTCCTTTTGTGTTATCACTCCATTGCTGTATAGCCTTATCTTGCGTAGTACCATACCTCTCTGTATGGCCCTGCTAGTGGGTTCTTGGCCAATGATGTGTAGACTTCTCAGTAAAGCTTTCTTTCTTTAAAAACACTTCACACCGGTGGGAGTTGGGCTTTGCCTCCACACACTCCAAACATTGATTCTGCACTTAGACTAAGGCACATGTGGCACACACTAACAGTTTGCTTGGACCACGGCAAAATCTCTGGGAGAACACTTTTGATCTTTGGGTTAATTATCCCCTATCTTATAGCCAGTTGTAGTGTCTTTCCCAGCCTGGGTACCCGCCAGTGAATATGTCACACACAGACCTATGTATTACACATATTTATTCCTCTGCGGAGTTGTTCAGAAGACAAAAGGGTTCTGCTATTCATACTCACACGTCACTACAACTAACAAACATACAAATTTTCAATATCATAGCTAAGGCGACAGCCCTTATAAATTACAAATTTGTGTGGAAACAATAACACAGGCAAGAATTGTTTACCTCTATTAGCATTATATGGTGTGAATTTTCTATATCACCCAAAATAGCCTGTTCAAGAGCATGCTTAATAAACATTTAACATATTGTGAGTAGAGGCTGTTAAACCCTCTGACATGCAAACCCTTTGCTCCCTTCCAAGATGGTGGGCGAGTGTCAGTTGTGGCTGACACAATGGGGGTCATTACGACCCTGGCGGACGGTGTTAAAGCTGCGGAAATACCGCAAACAGGCCGGCGGTCAAAAAAAGGGAATTATGACCCTGGCGGAAACCGCCAACAAAGACAGCCACTTTAACACTTCGCCCGCCACGGCGGTACAGACAAACAGCGTGGCGGTCACTGCCAACAGACAGGCGGAAGACAATGTACCGCCCACACTATTACAACCTACCAATCCGCCACCTTTTCCGGGGCAGATTCTCCGTGGATAAAAACACGGCGGAAACAGCTTTTGCTATGGGAAAACGCTCACCTGAATACAGCCCACGAGGAACGACGACTCCATGGAGCCGGAACTCCAAATCCTACCTGCCCTTGTCTTTCTGCTCCTCTACGAACAACAGCGACGTAGGCGCAGAACATACCGGTGAGTACTGCATCTACGACACGGGGGAGGCAAAAGTTAGGGGGACACCCACCAAACAACCCCACCCTCGCATATCACAATATACACACCAATGCAGTCAAAAATATCACAGTAACAACCCACAATTCCCCCGGAAGAATGCAAAGACAAAGCGAATTGCAGGCAAACATTGTAATGTGCCAATATACATGTCATACAAAAATATACAAATATATGTATTCCAAAATCACTCTTATTTACATAAATAATCCGATAAGTATTGTAGATATGTACACAACAATGTCCGTGCACAAACAGTCCAAAAATGCATGGGCGAGGCCCACAATAGATACCTGACCAAAATCCGAGGGGAACGCTGCCGGGGCATCAGATTGAAACACTACAGGCACCTCAGGGGGAAGGGAAGGGGGGCACCTCAGCCGGATGAATGCAAAGCCAGATCCACGACGGGGCTCCATGCCCATTGATGTATCCTGGGGAGTGCAAAGCCACAGTCTCACAAGTCTCTACAGTGGGTGGTTTGCCCACTGTTACATCCTGGGGAGTGCAAGGCCACAGTCTCTCAAGTCTCTACAGTGGGTGGTTTGCCCACTGTTCCATCGTGGGGAGTGCAAAGCCACAGTCTCTCAAGTCTATACAGTGGGTGGTTTGCCCACTGTTACATCCTGAGGAGTGCAAAGGCACATTATCGCAAGTAGATGCAGTTCTCAACTGGTACTGGGTGGGACTGGTGCCCAGACACGATGAGTCTCCCCGTGAAATTTCATGTCCTGTCACTGTCCCAGCTGCACATGGGAGAAGGATGCCTGATGTGGCGGCCTATTCATACCCACACGGTCTTTGCCCTGTTCAGCGGTGCTTTGACATGGCGGTCTTTGCCCTGTTCAGCGGTCTTCACCATGGCAGTCTTTGCCCTGTTCAGCGGTACTTTGACATGGCGGTCTTTGCCCTGTTCAGCGGTGCTTTGACATGGCGGTCTTTGCCCTGTTCAGCGGTCTTCACCATGGCAGTCTTTGCCCTGTTCAGCGGTGCTTAGCCATTGAGGTCTTTGCCCTGTTCAGCGGTCTTCACCATGGCAGTCTTTGCCCTGTTCAGCGGTGCTTTGACATGACGGTCTTGGCCCTGTTCAGCGGTGCTTTGACATGGCGGTCTATGGACTGTTCAGCGGTGCTTTGACATGGTGGTTCAGATACTGACATTGGTGTGTGGCATGACGAACTCCACACTGGACATTGGTGTGTGGCATGACGATCTCCACACTAGACATTGGTGTGTGGCTTGATGTTCCATCAACGCCCAGCGGGGCTGTGGGATCCTGGTCCCTCCTGGGCACTGACTCTGGCGGTGGTCTCCTGACCAGTAACGATACTTGGGCCCTCCTGGGCACTGACTCTGGCGGTGGTCTCCTGACCAGTGACGATACTTGGGCCCTCCTGGGCTGTGACTCTGGCGGTGGTCTCCTGACCAGTAACAATACTTGGGCCCTCCTGGGCTGTGACTCTGTCGGTGGTCTCCTGACCAGTAACGATACTTGGGCCCTCCTGGGCTGTGACTCTGGCGGTGGACTCCTGACCAGTAACGCTACTTGGGCCCTCCTGGGCTGTGACTCTGGCGGTGGTCACCTGACCAGTAACGATACTTGGGCCCTCCTGGGCTGTGACTCTGGCGGTGGTCTCCTGACCAGTAACGATACTTGGGCCCTCCTGGGCTGTGACTCTGGCGGTGGTCTCCTGACCAGTAACGACTGTGCTGGCGGTTGTGTCTCGACCGCTGGAAATGATGGCGCACTTCTCTGCCGTGACACTCACAACAGGCTGGGCAGACTTCCTCGGGACCTTCTTTGGAGTTACAGCTGACTCACCAATCGCCTTCGATCTCATTTCAGTTGTTGTCCCACCAGGAGTCTTGACACGGTCCCGTCCTCCACGCTCCAGTTTCGGAGCCTATACAGGGGGTGGGCTGCCAGTGCCTTGGCTCCGGGTCCTACTGCCTGCCCTGGTGGACGGTGCACTCCAAAAACCTGGAACACGAACCACTGGCACTGGAGGCTTTTTGGCTGAGGTGCTACGACGGGACTGATGAACTGGGGGGGGGGGGCAAACAGGTCAATTTGACAGATGGACAGTTTCTGACGGACACTGGGATGGGTAGTTGGAGGGGGTCTGGGAGTGGAGGTAGAGGAGGTGGTTGTAGGTGTCACTTTAGCTGTTTTGGGTGCAGGTACTGGAGGCTGTCGTTAGGTGGATGGATGTTGGGTGAGTGATTGCCGGCGTTTGGGTATTTTGGGAGGGGGCGTCACAGACACACTGGGAGAGGACACAGGGGATGTGTAAATGGGAGTGGAGGTGGTGAGTGCAGGTGAGCGGCTTGTGGTGCTGGGTGTCCTGGTGCGAGTCCTAGTGCCTGTAGATGTGGTGCATGCAGGTGTGTGTGTAGACGACACTGGGAGGGAGGAGGGAGAAGAGGAGGAGGGGGACACAGTGGAGACAGTGGATGTTGCTGTGTCTGTATGGGTGTGATGCTTGTGTGAGTGCCTCTGGTGTGTGTGGTGCCTATGTTTGCTTGAGCTACTTGTGTGTGTTGACTTTTGTACATGCTGGTCTGTAGGTGTGCTTGGGATGGGCTGGGGTACAGGGGATTGGGTCTGGGTGGAGGAAGTTGGAGGGGGAAGGCTAGACACAGGGACAATGGCTGCCATCAGTGCTGAGGCCAGAGATTGCAGGGTTCGCTGAAGGACAGCCTGACCAGAATGAATGCCTTCCAGGAATGCATTACCGTGTTTCAACTCTCGTTCTACACCCTGGATGGCCTTCACAATGGTAGACTGCCCAACAGTGAGAGACCTGGGGAGGTCAATGGCCTCCTCACTGAGGGCAGCAGGTGTGACTGGGGCAGGGCCTGAGGTGCCTGGGGCGAAGGTGATGCCCACCCTCCTGAGTGAGCGGGCACGGGACACACGCTGAGGGGCTGCTGGGAGGGCGGGGCTGGGAGGGGAGGTGGCAGCTGTACCTGTAGATGTGGGGCGCACAGATGGTGCCGCCACCACAGGGGAGCTCACATCGGCGGACGAGTCCGTGTCGCTGGTTGGTGATGCTGTGGCCGACGTGAAGCTCCCCTCACCCTCCGTCCCACTGGTGCATTCAGAGTCTGTGGTGTGGCCCTCCATGGCCATGTGGGATGCAGCTCCCTCGTGCTCCGGTGCCACTGTACCTCCGCCTGATGATGCTGATGAACAAAAGGACAGGGAGAGCAGGAAAAGGGGGGGAGACAGAAGAAAGACAGTTTTAGTGGATGGCATACTGCTACAGTTGGCGGACAAGACAGACGCGATTTTGAACTTTGTATTGTCAATTACAGTGTCAAAAATGGTTACCCATTGGAAGGCCAACATACCAATGTCACAAATCACAAGCCTTTCAAGGGTGCAAGGTGTTGACACGTAGGTTACCACATTTGTGAAACTGAAAAGAAGGCGACAACTCAGTTAACAAATAGTGAGTGAAATGTAGGTACAGGATAGAGGTAGACGTGTGAAAGTTAATATTATGTTAAACATGAAAATGTACTCACCTTCAGGAGGCAGAAGGTGCATTCGATCACCCTACTAGTCCGCCCATGGGACTCATTGTAGCGTTCCTCTGCCCTGGTCCTGGGATTCCTCACTGGGGTCAATAGCCAGGACAGGTTGGGGTAACCAGAGTCCCCCAATAGCCATACACAGTGCCTCTGGAGTTGAGCCATCATATCAGGGATGCTGCTATTCCGCAGGATGTAGGCATCATGCACTGAGCCAGGGAACATTGCATTTACCTGCGAGATGTACTGGTCTGCCAAACACACCATCTGCACATTCATGGAATGATAACTCTTCCGGTTTCTGTACACTTGTTCACTCCTGCGGGGGTACCAGAGCTACATGGGTCCCATCAATGGCACCTATGATGTTAGGGATATGTCCAAGGGCATAGAAATCACCTTTCACTGTCGCAAATCCTCGTCCTGAGGGAAAACGATGTAGCTCTGCATGTGTTTCAGCAGGGCAGACAACACTCTGGACAACACGTTGGAAAACATAGGCTGTGACATCCCTGATGCTATGGCCACTGTTGTTTGAAATGACTCACTTGCAAGGAAATGGAGCACTGACAGCACCTGCACTTGAGGGGGGATTCCTATGGGATGGCGGATAGCTGACATCAGGTCTGGCTCCAGCTGGGTACACAGTTCATGGATTGTGGCACGGTCAAGCCTGTAGGTGATGATCACATGTCTTTCCTCCATTGTCGACAGGTCCACCACCGGTCTGTACACCGGAGGATGCTGCCATCTCCTCACATGTCCCAGCGGACGGTGCCTATGAAGGACAAAAGCGAGCACAGAGTCAACCAACTCAGAGGTGCGTACCCACAGCTTACACAGAAAACAAATCCTAATCCGAAAAGTGGCCTGTATGTGTGTTGAGTCGAGGCTTAGGTATGTGTGACGCAGTTAAAAACTAAGCCATGTGGGCCCCTGAAATGGCGGCTGCCTGACCTGTAAAGTGGGACAATGGGATGTGAGGTAACTGCGCTGGCGTTGTACACCGTCGCGGTAGGCGGTCGAAGACCGCAGCGCAATGCTTCATTGGTTAACATTTTACCCTACGGGTCCCAGAAGCCAATGACGATTTACGCTGGTGGGGATGGTACGCACCGCCGCAGAAGTGACCGCCATTTTCTATCTGTTCAATCACTCGATACCTGATCTTCGACAGGAGAGGACCTACACTGCAAGTGCTGCTGTGACGTCCGTCTGGAAGAGACAATGGCTTGAGTGTCTGGGGAAAGGGCCCCTGCCTTCACATCGGAGTAGTTGGAGAAACTCGTGGATGGGGTCCTCCCCCAGTACACGCTACTCTGCGGTCCTCCAGACAAACAGGTAAGTACACTGAGAGCATGCTGTATGGGCAATGCCTGTGTGGAATTGGGTGGCTGAAAGATAGGGGGTGGGGGGAGAATGATGCGTGCATGAAACAACATTGAGTGCATGTGCCACATGGCAAGGGAAGGGATGCGGGCCAATGACTGTGACGGTGCAGTTGGTAATAACTTCTCTTTTTCCCCTGTACAATTCCTGTAGGTCAGAGCCCACCAGAAGAAGGATAATTGGCGTGCCATTGCCAAGGACGTCCGGACCCTGGGGGTCTACCACAGACGGAGCACCCACTGCCGGAAAAGATGGGAGGACATTCACCGCTGGAGCAAGAAGACGGCGGAGGCTCAGCGGGGGATGGCCTCCCAACGTGGGAGGGGTGCCCGTCGCACCATGACCCCCCTGATGTTCAGGATCCTGGCGGTGGCATACCCGGAGTTTGATGGGCGCTTGAGGGCATCGCAGCAGCCACAAGGGGGTGAGTACACTCTCATCCTGCTGATTTTGCGTGCAGTGGAGGTGTCTGGGTGGGGGAGGTGGGCTGTGGGTCTCCCTAGGCCAGGACGAGTTTAGTAGGCAAGGTCCCTCTGTAAGGCAGGCCATGTGTCACCCCACCCCACCTCTGTAGAGTGCCAAGGACACCTAGTCATGCCCCTGTGTCATCCATGTGTGCAGATATCGTCCATAGCCTTGTAGGCCATTTCCCAGGGATTGAATAGTGGAGCCCAAGAGCACGGCGTAGTGCAGGGGGCTTCTGTGTCTGTCGTGTCCGCCAACGGTAGCGGTAATGCATGCACTCAACATGTCTCTCTTCTGTCGTCCCCCCCCTTTTTGTGGTCTCCCTGTTCTTGTGTGCATTAGCATCATCAGGCGGAGGAGCAGTGGTACCGGAGCACGAGGGAGCTGCATCCCACATGTCCCTGGAGGGCGACACTACGGACTCGGAGTTCACCAGTGGGACGGAGGGCAAGGGGAGCTCCACGGCGGAGACAAGAGCTGACACCAGCAACACGGATTCATCCTCTGATGGGAGCTCCCATGTGCTGGCAGCAACATCTGTGCCCCCTGCATCTACAGTTACAGCTGCCACCCCCCTACCAGCACCGCCCTCCCAGCAGCCCCTCAGCCTTTGCCCCGTGCCCGCTCATCCAGGAGGGTGGGCATCACCTTCGCCCCAGGCACCTCAGGCCCTGCCCCAGTCACCCCTGCTGCCCTCAGTGAGGAGGCCATTGACCTCCTCAGGTCCCTCACTGTTGGGCAGTCTACCATTTTGAATGCCATCCAGGGTGTAGAAAGGCAGTTGCAACAAACAAATGCATTCTTGGAGGGCATTCATTCTGGTCAGGCGGCCCTTCAGCAAGCTTTTCAGACTCTGGCCTCAGCACTGATGTCAGCCATTGTCCCCGTCTCTAGCCTCCCCCCTCCAACTTCCTAAACCCAGACCCAATCCCCTGTACCCCAGCCTATCCCAAGCACACCTTCAGACCAGCATGCACACGCGTCAACACACAAGGGAAGCTCAGGCAAACATAAGCACCACACATCCCACAGGCACTCACACAAACATCACACATATGCAGGCACACCAACATCCACTGCCTCCACTGTGTCCCCCTCCTCCTCGTCTCCCTCCTCCCTCCCAGTCACGTCTACACTCACACCTGCATGCACTACATCTACAGCCACTACTGCCATCACCAGCACACACACCTCCACATCCCGCTCACGTGCAGTCACCACCCCCACTACCATTCACATGACCCCTGTGATCTCTCCCAGTGTGTCTGCGACGCCACCTCCCAAGATACACAAAAACAGGCACACACCCACCCAACAGCCATCCACCTCATGACAGCCTCCAGTGCATGCACCTTCACCCAAAGTCCCCAAACGAACACCTCCTACAACCACAGACTCTTCCTCCACTCCCAAACCCCCTCCAGCTACCCGTCCCAGTGTCTCCAAAAAACTTTTCCTGTCCAACCTTGACCTCTTTCCCACACCTCCCGCACCCCATCCGTCTCCTAGGGCCCGACTCTCCAGGTCCCAACCTAGCACCTCAGCCACAACATCTCTGGGACCAGTGGTGCCTGTAGTCACCAGAATCAGGAGCGCACCAGCCACCAGGGCAGCCAGTGTGGCACGGAGCCACAGCACGGACAGTCCCCCACCTGTCAAGCATCAAAAGTTGGCCAGTGCCCTGCGGGAGAGGGGGAAGACTCCAGCCACCAAAGCTGCTCCCAGGGGTCCCGGTGGGAGTGTGGAGTCAGCTGCGACACCTTCCAAGGTGGGGAAGGGCCACAAGAAACCTGGCAAGTCTGGGAAGACCAGCATGGCGGAGAAGACCGCCATCATCGCCGCTGCCCAGGAGGCCACCGCCATCATCCCTGCTGCCCAGGAGACCACCGCCATCACCTGCCCTGCTGCCCAAGAGGCCAAGAGGCCACTGCCATCATCCCCGCTGCCCAGGAGGCCACCGCCATCATCCCCGCTGCCCAGGAGGCCACCGCCAGCACAAGCCCCGTTGAGCTAGAGAGGACCACCAGCACATGCCCCGCTGGGCTTGAGAGGACCGCCAGCACAAACCCCGCTGGGCTAGAGAGGACCACCAGCACAAGCCCCGCTGGGTAGAGAGGACCGCTAGCACAAGCCCCGCTGGGCCAGACACGACCGCCAGCACAAGCCCCGCTGGGCTAGAGAGGACCACCAGCAAAAGTCCTGCTGGGCTAGAGAGGACCGCCAGCACAAGCCCCGCTGGGCTAGAGAGGACCACAAGCAGGTGAGTCACTGCAAAGGAGCCCGCCGCTTCAAGCACCGCTGAACAGGGCACTGCCGCCTCAAGCACCGCTGAACAGGGCACTGCAGCTACAAGCACCGCTGAACAGGGCCCAGCTGCTACAAGCACTGCTGAACAGGGCACAGGGCACCGCCGCTACTAATACCGCTGAACAGGGCACCACCGCTACAAGCACCGCTGAACAGGGCACCGCCGCCTCAAGCACCGCTGAATAGGGCACTGCTGCCACAAGCACCGCTGGCCCATATGCGCCAAGGGCACTGATGCTACTGAGTCCGTCACAAGCAGGATGAAGCACTCTGGGAACCATGCCCCCTCCAGAACCAGTGGAGACTGTCATCCACTACCTCTGTCCTTAGCAGGATGAAGCACTCTGGGCACAGAGCCCCCTCCAGAACCAGTGGAGACTGTCATCCACTACCTCTGTCCTTAGCAGGATGAAGCACTTTGGGCACAGAGCCCCCTCCAGAACCAGTGGAGACTGTTATCCACTTGAGAGACTGTGGCTTTGCACTCCCCAGGATGGAACAGTGGACAACCCACCCACTGTATAGACTTGAGAGACTGTGGCTTTGCACTCCCCAGGATGGAACAGTGGGCAACCCACCCACTGTATAGACATGAGAGACTGTGGCTTTGCACTCCCCAGGATGGAACAGTGGGCAACCCACCCACTGTATAGACATGAGAGACTGTGGCTTTGCACTCCCCAGGATGGAACAGTGGGCAACCCACCCACTGTATAGACTTGAGAGACTGCGGCTTTGCACTCCCCAGGATTGAACAGTGGGCATGTGGTCCTCTCGTGGAATTGGCACTCAACCGGCTGAGGTGCCCCCCCTTTCCCTCCCCCTGAGGTGCCTGTTTTCTTGCTCTCTGATGCCCCTGCAGTGTTCTCCCCATCATGGTCGGGGATCTTGTGTGGGCCTCCCCCATACCGTGTGGGCCCAGTGTTCCACGGACTTCATTGGAGCACTACCTGGACTACTAAGCTTGGTGTATATTTTGTTTATGGTATATATATATATGTTTGCATACTTGATTTTAATATATTACAGTGGTTACACTCATTTCCTTTTATCTTTGCATTCTTCTGGAGGGTTTGGGGGGTGTAACTGTAAAGTGTCATGCTGTATTGGTGTGTGTGTTGTAGTGGGAGAGGGTGGGGGTGGGGGTGTTGCGTGTTGCGTGTTGCGTGTGTGTGCCTCCCCCTCCCCTGTGTCGCAGGTGCAGTACTCACCGTTGTCTTCACCACTGGCGTTCGTGCTCCTGGTAGAGGAGCAAGAAGATAAGGGCTGGCAGGATGTGCTTCTCTGGTTCCATGGCGTCCGGATTCCTCGTGGGGCGTGTAGAGGTGAGCGTTTTCCCCTCCAAGTCCTGTTTCCGCCATGTTTTTGTCCGCGATGAATCCGCCCCGGAAAAGGTGGCGGATTGGTAGGTTGTGATACTGTGGGCGGTACTTTGTCTTCCGCCTGTCTGTTGCCGGTGACCGCCAAGCTGTTTGTCTGTACCACAGTGGCGGGCGGAGTGTTAATGTGGCTGTCTTTGTTAGCGGTTTCCGCCACGGTCGTAATTCCAATTTTTTTACCGCCGGTCTGTTGGCGGTCTTACCACCGCTTTAACACCATCCGCCAGGGTTGTAATGACCACCAAGGTGCCAGAATGTGGCTCGGACCTCAGTATGAATCCTCTAAAGGTCTTAACATTCTACCCAATTGATATAGTTCATCCTCAGTAAACTAATTGGACCCGCCCTCCCTGAGGTGACTAGTTTTGTCGAATCCCACCTCAGTCAGGGTTTTGATGAGGAAGTCAGGACGAGGCTCAGGTCAAAGTGCCCCAGATCTGATCTGGAGTGTAAGGACTCTTATATGTCTGAGGTGGACCCCACCATGGTGAACTTTATGAAAAAGTGGCCTAAGGATCCCAAAATGGATAGAACAGGGCCTGGAGGTAATTTGAAGACTAATTGTTAGACATTTCAGGCACCATTACAAAGATGTTGGGGTTCTAATTTAAAGAATCCGGAGTGGCGGTAGACCCAGATATATTAAGTGGATGGGTGCAGCACACCGTCTGTCAGTTGGGTAATGCCAGCATGGCAATTTCTACTGAAAGGTGGTGGTCTATTTTAATGCACATGGACCCTAATGACCTTGCTTCTTTGAAGGCAGGAACGGTGGATCAGGGCTTAATCTTTGGATGGTCTTTTGTAAAAGATCTTACCAAGTTTGCTGCAACCTATAAAACCTTAGATAACACACACCTCTCACTGAAGAAAGTCTTTATAAACAACCTTTTTGAAAGGGAGAGACAATATAGGGCGCGTTTGTCAGGCAGAAGTACTTACAAAGGCTTTCAGCAGGACTGCTTCAATCATTCCCGCAGAGGTTGTTAGGACCAGTTTGCCGATCAGACCTTCTACCTCACCCAAACTTGTGGGGCTTACCAGCGTTTCCATAGAGGCTTTGACAGGGAACAGCAGAGAGGCTTCCAGCAGGCAGGATATTCAGGTGAGAATGCTACCATTGTCCGAGGTAATTTTGGGGGACAGGATTCATTTATTCGTTCACAGTTGAAAGCTCCTGACCCAGGACTCATGGGTCCTCTAAGCTGTTATGGTGTACAGGCTGGAGTTCTACAGCTTCCCGCTGCAGACTGCCCCACCCCAAGAGCTCTATTTTTTCCAACAAGACCAGAAAATAATTTCAAAGGAGATCTCCTCTCTGCTTCAAAAAGACAAAATATGCTGTTCTGCCCCTCATCCTGGGGGCTACATCAGCACCATATTCTTGTCAGCAAAAGGGGCGGTGGTGTGCATCTGGTGGTCAATCTAAAGCAGTTCAACTCATGGATCATATACAGCCATTTCAAGAAGGAGAGTATTCACCTCCTTCGAGATTTGCTACAAGTAGGCTGGACCTAAAGGACAAATACCTCTGGGTTCCGATCTTTGTGCCTCACAGGCACTTTCTTCAATTCTTCTGGCTGTGTCAATGTTATGAGTACCAGGTACTTCCCTTCGGTCTTTCGGTGTTTCACAAAGCTGATGAAGCCAGTGGTGGAGGCTCAGGTTGATCGTTTCCTCAATAATATCATCCTCATAGCCCAGGATCCTCAGACAGTATCCCTACGCTTGTCTTGGAGAATTCAACTGCTGCATGATCTAGGGTTTATCATCAATCAACTGAAGGGGTGTCTGATCCCCTCCCAACGGATGGAATTTTTAGGTTTGCTGATAGATTTGGTGTTATCCCAATTGATGCTTACTCCTCAAAAGATTCAACTTATAAAGTAATTGAGGTCTGCATTGCAAGACCAAAAAATATCATTGAGGTCAGTAGCTCAGATTATAGGCCCGTTGGCCTCTTCCATACAGGGCATATTTCTGGTCCCTCTCCATGAAAAGGCTCTTCAAAGCCTCAAGATACAACACCTTCAGAAGGGGTTGATGTATTCTCTTCAGATTCAGCTGGAATGGCAGGGCAATCTTTGGAAGTGCTCCAGACGTAATCCGGGATTCAGACACCAGCAGGTGGGACTGGGGTGCCAGCTGTGGGTCTCTTTCCATGGGGGGTCGTTGGTCAGAGCAGGTACTCTGT
Source organism: Pleurodeles waltl (assembly GCF_031143425.1). Lineage (NCBI taxonomy): Eukaryota > Metazoa > Chordata > Amphibia > Caudata > Salamandridae > Pleurodeles > Pleurodeles waltl. The sequence continues at coordinate 441,605,400 of NC_090438.1, read as the reverse complement.
CTCCACATCAATTGCGTGGAACTTCCTGGGGGGTTTTGCCATTAAGAGCTTATCTCCGTCCAGTAGGGACTATTGCATTTTGCTGAGGATGGACAACATCTCATCGGTTCAATGTGTCAACAGACTGGGGGGTACAAAGACTCGGATATTGGCAGAGGTTGCCAAGGACTTCCGGCATTTTTCCCTTTAACATCGGATTCCGCTCATAGAGGAGTACCTTCCGGGGTCGAAGAATTCTGTGGAAGATTAGTACTCTCGTAATTTCTGAGATTTCAGAGATTGAAAGTTGCATGCCAAGTTTTTGTAACACCTCAATCACAGATGGTATCCTTACTTTGTGGACCTCTTTGCCTCTTGACTCAATCGTCATCTTCCCCTGTTTTTCAGTTGGTGTCCACATCCAGAGGCTTTGGCGACAAACGCCTTTTTGTAGGACTGGCCCCTCATCTAGGGTTTGCATTTCCCCCATTCAGCGTGATTCCTAGAGTGCTCACTCAGAAGCATTGCCAGAAAGCTGAGCTTATCTTGATAACACTGCTTTGGAGAGCACAGCCTTGGTTCCCTGTGGCCCTTGAGATGTCTTGTGACATACTGCCTTTGATTCTATCACAACAGAACTTGTTGCTGAACCCAGTGAGTCTGCCACATGCCCTGATTGTGTCAGACCAGTTGAGATTAGTAGTTTGGTGGGTTGCCAGACGTTTCTCCACAGGCTTCTGCCTACATCAACCAGGCCTGGGCAGCCAGTACCCACAAACAATATCCTTCTGCTTGGTGAGTATAGGTCTCTTGGTGTAACAAAATGTGTTGGATCCCTGTCGGTCGGATGTCTGCCTAATAATCAATTTTTTGTCCTTCTTGGTGGAATCAGGGTTGGCCTACAGATCTTTAAACAACTACAGATCCACCATTTCTGCAGGCTAGGTACCAGTTAACGGTATCCTGTTGGTGAGGACCCTATGGTGTGTAAACTGATGAGAGGCATCTGTTTTTGGAAAACTCCCAGGCTAAGTACTCGTCTTTATGAGATGTTAACATAGTGCTCTGTTTTTTAAAATCCTGGCTTGATCATACATACTTGTCTCAGTAGCAATTATCAGCCAAATTGACTATGCTGTTATGTCTGATCTCCTGCAAAGAGGGTTTGAGACGTCCGAGCCTTGGATCTAAGGTTAGGATATTTTCCCTGGAGGGGGTAAGTTTTTCCATGTCTCATAGGACAAAAAACAACATAAGCTAGTTTCTTACCTATTTGTTCCTGAAAAAGAAAAACTCACTGTGGTACAGTGTATCAAGGCCAGTGAAGTGGCTACCAGTGAGTTTTGGGTTGACCGGGCTGGGACAGTTGATCATCACCCTACGAAAGCCTTTTGTACCTGAATCGTTGGCCTGGTTTTGGCTAGATGAATGCGATAGTTTCTCTCCGAAGCAGGCATTAATGTCTCTGTGTTTGGCGCTCACTCTCTGAGGGCTGCCATGGTATCGAAGTCCTTCGCTTTAGGATTTTGTTTAGAGGACATTATGAAAGCAGCAGATTGGTCATCCGAATCCACTTTAAAGTCATTTTTATTACAAACCGATTGTGGATGTAGCATCAGTAGTGGTGGCACAGCTTTAAACAAGTATTATCAGAGCCTATAATCAGAAAAATGTTCTAGCTGTCACAATAAGAATTTTCAATTCTATTAAGGGCACTGAGTCGAGGATTATTCCACCCGGAGGTCAGTACTTTACTACATAAGGCATAAGTATATTGTTTTCTGATTTTTACAATGTATGAACTGTTCATTCCCACTCCTTTTGACTATTTTAAACATGCTACGGTTACAGATTTTATGGTTCAGGTTCCTTGCTTTTAGGTAACATGCAATAGCAATCTTGAAGTATTGCTTCGATTTGTAAAAGTTTGGAGGTTCCAAAGGTCTTCTTTCAGGTGGCATCATGAGTTTGAAGGCCTCTTGCAGAGTTCTGAATTTTGTTTGTGACTAAGAGAGACTTTGGGGGGTCATTACAACATTGGCGGTATAAGGCGCTTACCGCCGTGCAGAAGACCGCCAATACACCGTCGCGGCCGCGGTAGACCGCCACAGCTATTATGACACACATCACGGAATCCGCCGAAATTCAAACACCCACACAATCCTGCCACACCAAAGGTCAACGATAAACATGCGGAAACAATTCATCCACGCCAACAGAAAACACGCCCATGCTATTATGACCCACGAATCCACGCGGCGGTCTTTCACCGCGGTATTCCATTGGCGGTACACACTGCTGCGCTCAAAATACACACACATCTCCAAAACACCGCCACATTGGACAATTCCAAATACACACACCTGATACAAATACACACACCACTCCCACACACCCAACACAATATAAAACACACACCCACATCACCCACAAACCTCTACGACCCAAAATTAGAGAGAAGGCCAGAGAGAGACAGCACAGAATAGAGAACCCCATCACACAGAGGCACACTACACCATCACCCACACAACATCCACGCACAAAACACCACATACCCACTACACTCACCACACTCATCACCACATACCCACCTCACACATCACACATCACACACACCACCCCATGGCACGCCAAAGACACCCCCGCTTTTCTGAAGAGGAGCTCAGGGTCACGGTGGAGGAAATCGTACGGGTAGAGCCACAGCTATTTGGCTCACAGGTACAGCACACATCCATAGCAGGAAGATGGAGTTATGGCAAAGAATAGTCAACAGGGTCAACACTGTGGACAGCATCCAAGAAATAGGGAGGACATCAGGAAGAGGTGGAACGACCTACGGGGGAAGGTGCATTCCACGGTATCCAGGCACCACATTGCGGTTCAGCGGACTGGCGGCGGACCCCCACCTCCTCCCCCACAACTAACAACATGGAGTAGCAAGTCTTGTCCATCTTGCATCCTGAGGGCCTCGCAGGAGTCGGTGGAGGAATGGACACTGGTAAGTCAAATCTTAACTATCATACCCCCCACCTTACTGCATGCTATCACACACCCCCACCCTCACACCCTCCCCTATCACCCTAACTCCTCACTTAATTGTACCCATAACACCAACCACCCATCCCAACACCAAGACCCGCATGACACAACTAGGCATGGATATCCATCACTAAAGCATGCCCACTGCACATACCCAGAACACCCCCCAGCCATCAGCACACAAGCCCCCACACAGGAATGGCTGCACTGGTGTACACGCACACCCAACCATTGCACACCACGAAACACACACACGCAATAATCATATACTTATACCCCCGCAGGAACCCGAAGGAACGTCACCACACCAGAGGGTCCAGACAACACCACTCCACCCCCAGAAGAGGCCCACAGTGACGACAGCAGCTCTGCCCTACTGTATCCTGATGACCAGCCCGGACCATCGTGGGCCTCAGGACAATTGGTTCCCCTTGCCCAGCCACAGCCCAACACCGAACTTCCACCCTCTGGTAACACCAGCACAGGCACCCACCCAGCGGGCCCATACCTCCCTACCCAGGACAGTCAATCAGCGGTGTGTCCACCACTACAGGGCGCCCAGTCTAACCCAACACCCCAACAACAGGGACCTGGGGGCTGGTAGTGGGCACACGGTCCAGGGGACGGAGGCACAGGAACACAGGGAAACTGGGAGGGCTGCTGTGTGACAGAGGGAGGACAGGCCAAGGGAACCTGCTCTCAACGAAGCCCTCTCCTCCATCATGGGAGCATACCACCACTCCCAGGGACGATGGCAACGGTCCTGGACAAGTTGCAGGAGACCCTGCGTCTGCAGGAGGAGCAGTTTTGGGGTTCAGGGAGGAGCTCAGGACCATCGGCTCCGCCCTGGGCACCATTGTAGGGGTGCTGACGGACACTCAAAAGACCTTGAGGGACACCGTGGCACTCCAAGGGGCCCCTGCCACTAGCCACAACGATGAAATGCCCACCTCCTCCGCCGGCGCTAGTGGACAGGACGCCCCGCCACAGGACCAACACACCAGCACCCCACCCCCTGCAGACGGACAACCACCACGCAAGCGGTCCCTGAGATCGAGGAACAGGACAGAGCATAGGATGGCAAGACCCCCGCCAGGAAATAAGACCACCCTGATTGTCCCCCCACTGTACCACTTTGTTACCCCTGTCCAAATCGGAACTGCCCCAGCTCCACTTCCAATGGCCTGATGTGCAATGTACCTGTGAGACTAATGGACGGGACTCTGCCATGGACATTCTTCCACCATAACCCCATCCCCCTTCATTGTTATGCACTTAAATAAACATCCTGAAACACTAATAAAACTGGGAGTCAGTCAATGATTTTGAACTTTGTATAGTCAATTACAGTGTCAAAAATGGTTACCCAATGGAAGTCCAACATACCAATGTCACACATCACAAAGCCTTTCAAGGGGGCAAGCTGTGACACGTAGGTTACCACATTTGTGAAACTGAAATGGAAGGGGACAACTCAGTTAACAAATAGTGAGTGAAATGTAGGTTACAGGATAGAGGTAGACGTGTGAAAGTTAATGTTATGTTAAACCTGAAAATGTACTCACCTGTGTCTCCCTGGAAATATTGCTGTATGACTGACTCCCTGTTGTCGTTTTCTTCTTCATCAGCTTCATCCTCATCACTGTCCACAGGCTCCACAGGCTTCACCGCTGCTACAACACCGTCATCTGGATCATCCTCCTGCAGAAAAGGCACCTGGTGTCGCAATGCCAAATTATGGAGCATGGAGCAGGCGATGATGATGTCACACACCTTCTTCGGTGAGTAGAATAGGGACCCACCTGTCATATGGAGGCACCTGAACCTCGCCTTCAGGAGGCCGAAGGTGCGTTCGATCACCCTCCTAGTCCGCCCATGGGCCTCATTGTACCGTTCCTCTGCCCTGGTCCTGGGATTCCTCACTGGGGTCAATAGCCAGTACAGGTTGGGGTAACCAGAGTCCCCCAATAGCCATACACGGTGCCTCTGGAGTTGACCCATCATATCAGGGATGCTGCTATTCTGCAGGATGTAGGCGTCATGCACTGAGCCAGGGAACATAGCATTTACCTGCGAGATGTACTGGTCTGCCAAACATACCATCTGTACATTCATCGAATGATAACTCTTCCTGTTCCTGTACACCGGTTCACTCCTGCGGGGGGGACCAGAGCTACATGGGTCCCATCAATGGCACCTATGACGTTGGGGATATGTCCAAGGGCATAGAAGTCACCTTTCACTGTAGGCAAATACTCCACCTCAGGGAAAATTATGTATCTCCTTACGTGTTTCAGCAGGGCAGACAACACTCTGGACAACACGTTGGAAAACATAGGCTGGGACATCCCTGATGCCATGGCCACAGTAGTCTGAAATGACCCACTTGCAAGGAAATGGAGCACTGACAGCACCTGAACGTCAGGGGGGATTCCAGTCGGATGGCGGATTGGTGACATCAGGTCTGGCTCCAACTGGGTACATAGTTCCTGGATTGTGGCACGGTCGAACCGGTAGGTCATGATCAAATGTCTCTCTTCCATTGTCAACAGGTCCACCAGCGGTCGATACACCGGCGGATTCCGCCATCTTCCAATATGTCTCAACTGACGGTGCCTAAGAAGGACAACAGCGAAGAAACTGTCACCATACCTCCAGGTATGTACCCACAGTCACACACAAGACTACAACAGACAATTAACCCATCCGTGAAATGTTTTGAGTGTAGGCCTCGGTATGTGTGACGCAGTAGTAAATGAAGCCATGTGGGCCCCTGAAATGGCGGCTGCCTGACCTCCAAACGGGGACAATGGAATTGTGGGGTAACTGCGCTGGCATTGGACACCGTTGCGGTAGGCGGTCGTAGAGCGCGGCACAATGCTGCATTGGTTAACATTGGACCCTATGGGTCCCAGGAGCCAATGAACAGGTGCGCTGGCGGTGATGATGCGCCCCGCCGTGGCCGTCACCACTGCGGACTTCACCACCATTTTCTATCTCTTCAATCACTAGATACCTGACCTTCGACAGGAGAGGACCTACACTGCTAGTGCTGCAGTGACCTCGGTCTTGAAGCGACGATGGCTGCTGCGTCTGGGGAAAGGGCCCCTGCCTTCACTGCACAGGAGTTGGAGAAACTTGTGGATGGGGTCCTCCCCCAGTACATGCTACTCTACGGTCCTCCAGACCAACAGGTTAGTACACAGGGAGCACGTTGGATGGGCTAGGCCTGGGTGGGAGAGGGAAGGGGGCAGAGTTCTTAAAACAGAAATGCATGGGGATGAATGGGCCACATGGACAGAGTTGGGAGGGGGCCACTCACATTGACGGTGCAGTAGGTAATGACTGTTCCTCTTTCCTTGTGCATGTCATGTAGGTCAGCGCCCACCAGAAGAGGGACATTTGGCGTGCCATCGCCAAGGAAGTCCGGACCCTGGGGGCCCACCAGAGACGGGGCACCCACTGCCGGAAGAGATGGGAGGACATTCGCCGCTGCAGCAAGAAAACGGCGGAGGCTCAGCTGGGGATGGCCTCCCAATGTGGCAGTGACCTACCCGGAGTTGGATGGGCGCTTAAGGACATCACAGCAGACACAAGGGGGTGAGTACAACCTCATTCTGTGGACTTTGCGTGCAGTGGAGGTGTCTGGGTGGGGGAGGTGGGCTGTGGGTGTCCCTAGGCCAGGGCGAGTTAGGTAGGCAAGGCCCCTCCGTAATGTAGGCCATGTGGGACTCTACCCCAGCTCAGAACAGAGCCAAGTTGATGTATAGTTGCCCCTTTGCCATCCATGTGCGCATATTTCTACCATTGCCATGTAGGCCGTATCCCAGAAATTGCATGTGCAGAGGGCAGGAGCACGGCGTAATGCATGGGGCTGCTGCGTCTGTCTTGTCCGCCAACGGTAGCGGTATGCCATGCACTAAAACTCTCTTTCTTCTGTCTCCCCCCCTTTTCCTGCTCTCCCTGTCCTTTTGTACTTCAGCATCATCAGGCGGAGGTACAGTGGCACCGGAGCACGAGGGAGCTGCATCCCACATGGCCATGGAGGGCCACACCACAGACTCTGAATGCACCAGTGGGACAGAGGGCGAGGGGAGCTTCACGTCGGCCACAGGATCACCAACCAGCGACACAGACTCGTCCGCCGATGTGAGCTCCCCTGTGCTGGCGGCACCATCTGTGCGCCCCACTTCTACAGGTACAGCCGCCACCTCCCCTACCAGCCCCGCCCTCCCAGCAGCCCCTCAGCGTTCACCCCGTGCCCGCTCACCCAGGAGGGTGGGCATCACCTTTGTCCTAGGCACCTCAGGCCCTGCCCCAGTCACCCCTGCTGCCCTCAGTGAGGAGGCCATTGACCTCCTCAGGTCACTCACTGTTGGGCAGTCTACCATTGTGAATGCCATCCAGGGTGTAGAACGAGAGTTGCAACACGGTAATGCATTCCTGGAAGGCATTCATTCTGGTCAGGCTGTCCTTCAGCGAACCCTGCAATCTCTGGCCTCAGCACTGATGGCAGCCATTGTCCCTGTGTCCAGCCTCGCCCCTCCAACTTCCTCCACCCAGACCCAATCCCCTGTACCCCAGCCCATCCCAAGCACACATACAGACCAGCAGGCACACAAGTCAACACCCAAAAGTAGCCGAAGCAAACATAGGCACCACACACACCACAGGCACTCACACAAGCATCACACCCATACAGACACAGCAACATCCACTGTCTAAACTGTGTCCCCCTCCTCCTCTTCTCCCTCCTCCCTCCCAGTGTCGTCTACACACACACCTGCATGCACCACATCTACAGGCACTAGGACTCGCACCAGGACACCCAGCACCACAAGCCGCTCACCTGCACTCACCACCTCCACTGCCATTTACACGTCCCCTGTGTCCTCTCCCAGTGTGTCTGTGACGCCCCCTCCCTTAGTACCCAAAGTCCGGCAATCACTCACCCAACATCCATCCACCTCACGACAGCCTCCAGTACCTGCACCTGCACCCAAAACACCTAAAGTGACACCTCCTACAACCACCTCCTATACCTCCACTCCCAGACCCCCTCCAGCTACCCATCCCAGTGTCCGTCAGAAACTGTCCCTATGTCAAATTGACCTGTTTGCCCCCACCCCCCCCCTCCAGTTCATCAGTCCCGTCATTGCGCCTCAGCCAAAAAGCCTCCAGTGCCAGTGGTGCGTGTTCCAGGTTTTTGGAGTGCACCGTCCACCAGGGCAGGCAGTAGGACCCGGAGCCAAGGCACTGGCAGCCCACCCCCTGTAAAGGCTCTGAAATTGGAGAGTGGACGACGGGACTGTGTCAAGACTCCTGGTGGGACAACCAGTGAAATGAGATCGAAGGCGATTGGTGAGTCAGCTGTAACTCCAAAGAAGGTGGGGAAGGTCCTGAGGAAGTCTGCCCAGCCTGTTGTGTGTGTCACGGGGGAGAAGTGCGCCATCATTTCCGGCGGTCCAGACAGAACCGCCAGCACAACCCTTACTGGTCAGGAGACCACCGCCGGAGTCACAGCCCAGGAGGGCCAAAGTATCGTTACTGGTCAGGAGACCACCGCCAGAGTCACAGCCCAGGAGGGCCCAAGTATCGTTACTGGTCAGGAGACCACCGCCAGAGTCACAGCCCAGGAGGGCCCAAGTATCGTTACTGGTCAGGAGGCCAGAGTCAGAGCCCAGGAGGGCCCAAGTATCGTTACTGGTCAGGAGACCACCGCCAGAATCACAGCCCAGGAGGGCCCAAGTATCGTTACTGGTCAGGAGACCACCGCCAGAGTCTCAGCCCAGGAGGGCCAAAGTATTGTTACTGGTCAGGAGACCACCGCCAGAGTCACAGCCCAGGAGGGCCCAAGTATCGTTACTGGTCAGGAGACCTACGCCGGAGTCACAGCCCAGGAGGGACCAGGATCCCACAGCCAGCTGGGCAATGATGGAACGTCAAGCCACACACCAATGTCCAGTGTGGAGATCATCATGCCACACACCAATGTCCAGTGTGGAGATCGTCATGCCACACACCAATGTCCAGTGTGGAGATCGTCATGCCACACACCAATGTCAGTATCCGAACCGCCATGTCAGAGCACCGCTGAACAGGGCAAAGACTGCCATGGTGAAGACCGCTGAACAGGGCAAAGACCGCCATGGCTAAGCACCGCTGAACAGGGCAAAGACCGCCATGGTGAAGACCACTGAACAGGGCAAAGACTGCCATGGCTAAGCACCGCTGAACAGGGCAAAGACCGCCATGGTGAAGACCGCTGAACAGGGCAAAGACCGCCATGGTGAAGACCGCTGAACAGGGCAAAGACTGCCATGGCTAAGCACCGCTGAACAGGGCAAAGACTGCCATGGTGAAGACTGCTGAACAGGGCAAAGACTGCCATGGCTAAGCACCACTGAACAGGGCAAAGACCGCCATGGTGAAGACCGCTGAACAGGGCAAAGACTGCCATGGCTAAGCACCGCTGAACAGGGCAAAGACTGCCATGGCTAAGCACCGCTGAACAGGGCAAAGACCGCCATGGTGAAGACCGCTGAACAGGGCAAAGACCGCCATGCTGAACAGGGCAAAGACCGCTGAACAAGGCAAACACCGCGTGGGTATGAATAGGCCGCCACATCAGGCATCCTTATCCCATGTGCAGCTGGGACAGTGACAGGACATGAACTTTCATGGGGAGACTCATCCTGTCTGGGCACCAGTCCCACCCAGTACCAGTAGAGAACTGCAGATACTTGCGAAAATGTAGCTTTGCATTCCCCAGGATGGTCTAGTGGGAAACCCACCCACTGTAAAGACTTATGAGACTGTGGCTTTGCACTCCCCAGGATGTAACAGTGGGCAACACACCCACTGTAGAGACTTGTGAGACTGTGGCTTTGCACTCCCCAGGATGTAACAGTGGGCAACCCAGCCACTGTAGGGACTTGAGAGACTGTGCTTTGCACTCCCCAGGATGTAACAGTGGGCAACCCACCCACTGTAGAGACTTGAGAGACTGTGGCTTTGCACTCCCCAGGATGTAACAGTGGGCAACCCACCCACTGTGGAGACTTGTGAGACTGTGGCTTTGCACTCCCCAGGATACATCAATGGGCATGGAGCCCCGTCGTGGATCTGGCTTTGCATTCATCTGGCTGAGGTGCCCCCCTTCCCTTCTCCCGGAGGTGCCTGTAGTGTTTCTATTTGATGCCCCGGCAGTGTTCTCTCGGATTTTGGTCAGGTATCTATTGTGGGCCTCGCCCATGCATTTTTGGACTGTTGGTGCACGGACATTGTTGTGTACATATGTGCACTACTTCTTGTATTGTATATTTAATTATGACAGATTTCAAGATATATATCAGTATTTATTTGTATGAAATGTATATTGGCACATTACAATCTTTGACCGAAATTTGCTTTGTCTTTGCATTCTTCCGGGGGGATTGTGGGTTGTTCATGTAATTTTTGTAAATGCATTGGTGTGTATGTTGTAATATGCGAGAGTGGGGGTGGGGGTGTTTGGTGGGTGTCCCCCTAACTTTTGCCTCCCCGTGTTGTAGATGCAGTACTCACCGGTATCTTCTGTGCCTACGTCGCTGTTGGTCGTAGAAAGACAAAGGCAGGTAGGATTTGGAGTTCCGGCTCCATGGAGTCGTCGTTCCTCGTGGGATGTGTAGAAGGTGAGCGTTTTCCCATAGCAAAAGCTGTTTCCACCATGTTTTTATCCACGGTGAATATGCCCCGGAAAAGGTGGCGGATTGGCATGTTGTGATACTGTGGGCGGTACATCGTCTCCCGCCTGTCTGTTGGCGGTAACCGCCGCGCTGTTTGTCTGTACCGCCGTGGCGGGCGATGTGTTAAAGTGGCTGTCTTTGTTGGCTGTTTCCGCCAGGGTCGTAATTCCCTTTTTTTGTCCACCGGCCTGTTTGCGGTATTTCCGCAGCTTTCACACCGTCCGCCAGGGTTGTAATGACCCCCTTTGTTCGTGTTTACTATGTGTTGTGTTGACTTGAGTTAGGTATTTCTTAATTCTGCCATTGCAGTGGCTCTTAAGGTGCTGTGTTATTGTGAGTGGACCATGTGAAGTGAACTTGAGTTCATGAGGGTTGTAGTGTTTTTTTCATGTTAATGTAATTGGCTGCTGTGAAAATTACAATAAAGGGAGATAAGCATAATCATTGCCTCTGTGTCCCTAATAGAATTGAAAATTCTTATTGCAGCAGCTAGATTTTACACAATGATATAGAACTTCTTATAATTTTGCCCACATCTATCTTTACCATGCAGTTGGGTGCTCATCACGGTCTCTGGCCGATTCACCACAGCTTTTGCAGTCTGAAGTTTACTGTCATTAAATTGGTGTGCATGATTTCAAATCTTCCCATCTTGATCTACGTTGTGAAGTAGCTACATCCCACATTGCTTAAGAGTGAGGGTTTTTATGGATATTTTTTAAACCATCTAATAACAACAGTTTTTTACTGATTTGTACTACACTTACAAGTACTATAAATATACTTATGTGTAGTATACTTATTTTAGGGTTTTTGAATTTATTTTGGTCACTTTAAACATTTATTGAAGTCATAGGTATCGGGCTTTCTAAAACGGTTCGATCTACAAGCAAAGATTGAGTCTTAGGTATTTGAATTTTAGTTTTTATTTAGATAGTGGTTCTTGGAATGGTAGTTTTTCTCTTCACCAGTGGAGGGCCCTGTGGGGAGCAGAGGCAGTCTAGTCTCTCCACAGGAGCTTTCAGGAGGGGAAGTGGCGTAGGTCGGGCAGGATTGGGCTAGGGTGGGTGGGATCTGGGAGGTGGGATATAAGAGTGGGAGGGGGGAGGTACCGGCCTCTTCCACGCCAGCCCGTTTGCGCGGTCAGAAGTTTTTGGGCTGGTCCATGTAGGTAGGCAGGGAGGGTTTTTTGTATTGACAGCACCGTGGCACAGAGCCATAATGCTGCTGCAGTGAGGGCCGCATTTCGCCTTCCCGTGAAGCTGGCCGCGTCGATCTTCTCAGGCCTGGTGTGTTGGACCAGGCCTAGGTTGGCATGACGCGCCCAGCGTGCACAGCTTCCAATGGCATGACGGCCACGGTTGCCGTGTGTGGATCGTCCTATAGGGCTAAACGCAGGAAGTCTGCAGGGGGCAGGGATTCAGTGCGTCCTCTCCCCCGGTTTTAAAAACGGCCATGCTAGTGTTGGGGCAAGTCAAGCCTTCGGTGCGGGGCAGGGGATGTGGGGCCCCCTGGTGATGTACAAGTGCTGTGCCCTGCAGAGATGGGCCCTGTGAGTGTGTTTGGTGGCCCCAAAGGAGGCCAGGCAGGCCTAGAGGCTGGGCCCTGTAGTCAGTACAGCCCACCTCCGGTTTCTCAGAAGGGGAAGGTGGAGGCCAAGAAGGCAGTGTTCAAAGGGGCCCCTGGAAAGCAGAAGTCCAAAACACAAGCAGGCATGGCATGGAGGGACATGGGACAGCACACTGAAGACTGGGGCAGGAGGGTCGGTAAGGAGCAGCAGGTGACACTGAGGGCCCCACAGGGCCAATCAGGGGAGACACATCTTAGTGGGCCCATATAGGAGGCTGGCCTGGTTTATAGTGGGTACCTTGGGTACTTAAACCTTACACCAGGTCCAGTTATCCCCTATTAGTGAAATGTAGTAGTGTTCTACCAGCTTAGGCTGATACAGGTAGCTATAGCAGAGCAGCTTAGGCTGAACTGGGAGACATGCAAATCTCCTGCAGTACCACTTATAATTACACAGTATTTAACCACACGTAAAGACAATACTCAGTGTTACCAAAAATAAAGATAGTGTATTTGGGTGACACAAGTTAAAAAATATCTTAAAGGCAATACTCCTTCTGGAGGTAAGTATTTTACACAATATATACACTAGACACCAAAATAGGGTAAGTAATTAGACATAGGATAGTGCAAACAATAGAAAATGCCACAGACTGCAATGGGAGAAAATAGTTCTAGGGGCAACACAAACCATATACTAAGAAAGTGTAATGCGAATCACAAATTACCCCCTAGACAAATGTAGTGTTTTCAGAATTGCTGGGAGAGTAAGAATACAGTAAAGGTAAGTAAATTACCCCAGCCCAGAGCCCAGAAAAGCAGGAGTAAAGTACTGCGAGTTTCCTTAGGACACACTACAAGTCATGATTAGAGTTATTGCAAGAACCAAGCAAGACTGCAAACAACAACTGGTGGATTCCAGGACCTGAAGACCTGCAAAGGAAGGAGACCAAGTCCAGAAGTCGAAAGAAGTACCAGGAAGGACAGGATCCCCTGCCAACCCAGAGAGGGTGCAAAGAAGAGTCCCCGGTTGGACGAAGACTGCAGAAATGCACCCAAGGAAGATGTCAACGGGTTCCTGCATGATGCACTGGATGTCCTACTTCATGAAGTTGGATGTAGGTGAGTTTTGGCACTGGAACTCTCCAACAAGCCTTGGTTCTGGCAAAGTTGCGTTTTGCATCAAGTTGGTGCTATCTGGACCCAGGAGGGACCTGGGGTCTCAAATCTGTGTGAGGAGGAAGAGAGGGCTCTCAGCACTTCAGAGATCCCTCAGGATACCAGATAGCACCCATAGGGAGTCCCAGGACACGGGCACAAAGGAGGTGCAAAATGCGGTTGGTGCAGCACTACAAAGGAAGGTCCCACGCTGCAGGAGAACAACTCAGCGAGTTGAGCGTCACAGGATATAGAGCTGGGGACCTGGCCAGGCTGTGCATGAAGGAATTTTACAAATATTGCACAGAGGCCTCAGGAGGTGAAGAAGACGTGGTGCACAGGGGTACTGTTGTTCTCAGGGGAGGCAAGGTCTTACCTCCTCTAAATTGGGACAGCAGGACCTCAGGACAGTCTGTGTCCATGGGGTCCACCCTCTGTGTTCCAAGGAGCACACTCGTCGACAGGAGAGAAGTCCAAGAGAACCAGTGGTCGACTTAGAAGGTGCCTGCGTGAGCACGAAAGTGACTCTGTCACTACACAGGAAATGTCTTCGATCCTTCTGGTGCAGGGTGAAGACAGGGAGTCCCCAGAGTGTGCACACCATGGAAACTGTTGGCGTTGCTGGCTGAAGCTGAAGTTGTAGAGGAAAAGTAGCCAGTCTGGATACTTTGTTGCTGTTACAGCAGTTTCTGGAGTGGTCTGCAGTTGATCCGAGGTCAGAAGATGAAGTAGTAGTTGCAGAGAATTCCTGCTGGAAACTCGCAAGTAGAATCTGAAAACAACCCACAGGAGAGACCCTAAATAACACTGAGAGGGGGATTGGCTACTTTATCAGGTAAGGACCTATCTGGAGGGGTCTCTGATGTCATCTGCTGACACTGGTCACTCACAGGCCTCCAGAGTGCCCCCACACCTTGCTAGGCAAGATGGTTGAAGTCTGGGACACACTGGAGGATCTCTGGGTACCACCCCTAGGGTGGTGATGGACAGGGGATTGGCCACTCCCCTTTTCTTTGTCCAGTTTCACGCCAGAGAAGGGACTGGGGGTCCCTGAACTGGTGTACGCTGGCTTATTCAAGGAGGGTACCATCTGTGCCCTTCAAAGCATTTCCAGAGGCTGGGGGAGGCTACCCCTCCCAGCCTGTTACACCTATTTCTAAAGGGAGAGGGTCTGACACCCTGCTCCCAAAGGAAATGCTTTGTTATGCCTTCCTGTGATTGAGCTTCCCAGACCCCAGGAGGGCATAACCCTGTCTGTGAGGTGGCAGCAGCTTTAGCTACATCGCAAGCCTCAGAGAGCTGGTTTGGTAGTACTCGGGGTCCATGGTAGAGCCCCCAGGATGCATGGAATTGGCACCCCAATGCCACATTTGGAATGGGGCGGACAATTCAATGATCTTAGACAGCATTACATGGCCATATTCAGACTTACCATTGTGATGCTACATGTAGGTATTGACCTATATGTAGTGCACATGGGTAATTGCGTCCCCGCAATCACAAAGCCCCGGAAATTGGCCCTGAACAATGCAAGGGTGCCCTCACACTTAGTAACTTTGCACCTAGCCTTCATTAAATGAAGGTTAGACATATAGGTGACTTATAAGTTGCTTAAATGCAGTGGCAGTCCTGTGAATGGGTTTTTGAGCTATTACTGGGTGGCCAAAGAAATGCTGCAGCCCATAAGGATCTTCTGGAACCCCAATGCCCTAGGTACCTAGGTACCATGTATTAGGGACTTATAAGGGGGGGGGGTCCTCCAGTCTGCCAACTGAAATTGGTAAATTAAGTCACTAGCTTATAGTGACAAATTTAAAAGCAGAGAAAGCATGAGCACTGAGGTTCTGGTTATCAGAGCCTCAGTGACACAGTTAAGCACTATACACACATA
Source organism: Pleurodeles waltl (assembly GCF_031143425.1). Classification (NCBI taxonomy): domain Eukaryota; kingdom Metazoa; phylum Chordata; class Amphibia; order Caudata; family Salamandridae; genus Pleurodeles; species Pleurodeles waltl. Next base: position 441,590,037 of record NC_090438.1, on the reverse strand, counting down.
CACAGTAGGCCATAAACTATGAGCACTGGGGTCCTGACCAGCAGGATCCCAATGAGATAGGCAAAAACATACTGACATACAAGTAAAAATGGGGGTAACCTGCCAAGAAATATGGTACTTTCTCACACACACACACACACCCAAACGAGGGACAATAAGACTAACCTTGCCCAGATGAGTCTTCATTGTCTACGTGGAAGTGGGTACTCCTAGGTTTATGTTCCACTGTATAGTCAATACCCCGTAGGGAAATGGACCACCTCAACAATTTAGGGTTTTTACCTTTCATTGGTTTAAACCATAATAGAGGGTTGTGGTCAGTTTGAACAATGAAGTGAGTTCCAAACAAGAAGGGTCTCAGCTTCTTCAAGGCCCAGACCACAGCAAAGGCCTCCCTCTCTATGGCAGACCAACGCTTTTCTCTAGGGGTCAACCTCCTGCTGATAAAAGCAACAGGTTGATCCTGGCCCTCTGAGTTAAGTTGTGATAGTACAGCCCCTACACCTAATTCAGAAGCATCTGTTTGGACAATGTCTTTTTTGGAGTAGTTTGGGCTCTTCAAGACAGGTGCAGAGCACATTGCCTGCTTAAGCTCCTAAAAAGCTTTCTGACAGCTAGCTGTCCACAATACCTTTTTAGGCATCTTCTTGCTGATGAGGTCATTAAGAGGGGCAACAATGGAGCCATAATTCCTAATGAACCGCTTGTAATACCCAGTGAGACCTAAGAAGTGTCTGATCTAGGTCTGTGTAGTAGGGGGAGCCCAGTCCATAATGGTCTGAATCCTCCCCTAAATCTGTTCTCCACCTACCAGGTGGCCCAGATAAACCCCTTTTCCCCTGCCCCATTTGGCACATTGAAGCCTTGATAGTTAGGCCTGCCTTTTGCAGGTCCTCCAAAACTTTACAGTGGTGGAGAAGGTGGTCATCACAGATGGAGCTAAATACAGCAATATCATCTAAGTATGCTGTACTGAAAGCTTCCAAACCTTGGAGGTCTGTATTCACCAGCCTCTGAAAAGTGGCAGGGGCATTTTCCAAACCAAAGGCCATAACAGTGAATTGATAATGCCCTCATGTGGTAGAAAATGCAGTTTTTTGCTTGAGCATCCTCTGACAATTTGATCTGCCAATACCCTGCAGTCAAATCAAAGGTGCTTAGATACTTGGGCGATGCCAGTGTATCTATTAGCTCATCTGCCCTGGGTATAGGGTGAGCATCTGTTTTGGTTACTGTATTAAAACCCCTATATTCCACACAAAACTGCATTTCTCTTGTTCCATCTTTGCTATACTGGGCATCTTTGCCCAGGGGCTATCAGATGCCTCAATAACTCCTAGATCCAACATTCTCTGAACCTGTCTCCAGTGTCAATTGTATGTTCATGCCCAGAAGTTGTACCAAGTGTGAGTGAGAAGAGATCAGAAAACTGTCCTAGGAGATTGTTACAGTCTTCCTTCTGCTCAGCAGTAAGGCAGTCTGCAAGAACCACTCCTTCCACTAAGCCATCGGCTTCAGTGTTGGAGAAGAGGTCAGGGAGAAGTTCACTCTCTTCCTCCAGCCCCCAATCTCTGGCCATGAGCAGGGTTAAGTCAGCCCTGTCATAGTAAGGTTTCAGTCGATTGACAAGAAGCACTCTAATGGGCTTGCAGTGCCTAGGTCTACCAGATAGGTGACCTCACCTCTCCTTTCCACAGTGAGATGGGGTCCACTCCATTTGTCCTGGAGTGCTCTTGAGGCCAAAAGCCCCAATACCCACACCTTCTGTCCTAGTGGTACTCTGTCAGGACAGCCGTCTGGTCATGCCATTGCTTTTGGAGCTCCTGGCTGGCCTGAAGGTTTTTAGCAGCCTTTTTCATGTACTCAGCCATTCTTAATCTCAGGCCAAGTACATAAGGGGTCATTACAACATTGGCGGTAAAATCCGCTTACCGCCGCGCAGAAGTCTGCCAACACACAGCCGCAGCAGCGGAATTCCGCCACAGCAATTACGACCCACAGCTCGGAATCCGCCAAAATTTAGACACCCACACAAGTCCGCCACACCAAAGGTCAGTGATAAACTGGCGATAATAAAACCTCCACCGTCACGCCAACAGGAATACGCCCACACTATCACGACCCACGAATCCATGCGGCGGTCTTTCAACTGCGGTATTCCATTGACGGTACACATCGCCGCTCTCAAAATACACATACATTTACAAAACACTACCACATTGGACAAATCTAAATACACACACCTGATACACATACACACACTACTCCCACACACCCAATACAATATAAAACACACACCCACATCACCCACAAACCCCTACGACAACAATTCTGACAGAAGGCCAGAGAGAGAGACACCACAATCTACAAACAAGCATCCACAGGCACACAATACCATCACCCACATAACATCCACACACCTCACACAACACACCACTAAATATCACCCCACACATCATAACACACACCACACCACACATCACCCACACCACCCCATGGCACGGCAAGGACACCCCAAGTTCTCTGAGAAGAAGCTCAGGGTCATGGTGGAGGAAATCATCCGGGTAGAGCCGCAGCTATTCGGATCACAGGTGCAGCACACCTCCATAGCTAGGAAGATGAGTTATGGTGAAAAATAGTGGACAGGGTCAAAGCATTGGGACAGCACCCAAGAAATCGGGATGACATCAGGAAGAGGTGGAACGACCTACAGGGGAAGGTGCGTTCCGTGGTCTCAAGACACCACCTTGTGGTTCAGAGGACTGACGGCAGACTCCCACCTCCCCCACAACTAACAACATGGGAGGAGCAGGTCTTGACTATTCTGCATCCTGAGGGCCTCGGAGGAGTAGCTGGAGGAATGGACTCTGGTAAGGCAAATCTTTACTACTATATCCCCAACCCTACCTGCATGCCATCACATACCCCCACCCTGGCCCTCACCCCTATCACAAATGTCCCAATATCACAAACCACACATCCCAACACCAAGCCCTTCAAGCATGGACACCCATCACCAATGCATGTCCACTACACAGACCCATACACCCCCCTAAACCATCATCACACAAGGTCCCACACAGGAATGCAAGCACTGGGGTACACAGTCACCCACCCATTGCACACCATGGCACACACGGATGCAATAATCATGTTTTTTACACCCCTGCAGGACCCCTACCCAACTTCACTGCACAGGAGGGTCCAGACATGTCCACATCACCAACAGAAGAGGCCCACAGTGATGACAGCAGCTCTGTCCAACTGGATCTAGACGACCAGCCCGGGCCCATCTGGGACCTCGGGACAGTCGGTTACCCTCACACAGTCACAGGCCACCACAGAGCTTCCGCCCTCTGGAAACACCAGCACAGCACCCACCCAGCGGGCCCATACCCCTGTCCCCAGGACATGTCAAGCAGCAGTGTGTCCACCACTACAGGGAACCCAGGCTAACCCACTACCCCAACAACAACAGGGACCTGGGGGAAGTGGCAGTGGGCACACCGTTCAGGGGACAGAGGCCCAGGGAAACAGGGGAATTGGGAGGGCTGCTGTGTGACAGGGGGAGGACAGGCTCAGGGAACCCACTCTCCACGAGGCTCTCTCCAACATCATGGGAGCCTACCATCATCCCCAGGAGACGATGGCAACGGTTCTGGCCAAGTTTCAGGAGACCCAGCAGCTGCAGGAGGAACAGTATTTGAGCTTCAGGGAGGAACTCAGATCCATCAATTCTACCCTGGGCACCATCGTAGGGTTGCTGAAGGAAGTCCTCAACACCAGGAGGGACACTGTGGCACAACAAGGGGCCCTGACACTAGCCTGGACGATGAACTGCCCACCACCTCCGCCGGCGCTAGTGGACAGGAGGCACCCCCACAGGGCCACCACACCAGCACCCCACCCCCTGCAGAGGGAGAACCACCCCGCAAATGGTGTCTGATATCCAGGACAAAGACAGAGAATGATGCCAAGACCCCCGCCAAGAAATGAGACCACCCTGAATGTCATCCTTTTGTCTCACCTTGTCACCATGTCCATCCTCAAACTGCCCCAGCTCCACTTCCTATGCCCCTTTGAACAATCCACCTGTGAGACTAATAGACTGGACTCTGCCATGGACATTCCTCCACCATCACCCCTCACCATTTTACAACCCCCTCCAATATTGAGCACTTAAATAAACACCCTTAATACACAAAACAATCAGGAGTCTGTCTTTGATTTGCTCTTTAAAATGTAATGTCAACATACCTATGTCACACAGCTCTAGTCCATGAGGAAACAAAGCAGATGTCACACAGTGGGACCCACATCTGTGAAATCGTAAGGGAAAGTGACAACTCAATGACCATACACTGGGTGAAAAGGACAGACAGTAGAGAGGTAGTAGTGTTAAAGTACAAGTAGTAGGCAGGTTTGTCTTCTTACCTGTGTCTCACTGGAAGTATTGCAGGATCACAGAGTTCCTGTTGTCCATGTCCTCTTCTTCTGCTTCCTCGTCTTCACTGTCCACAGGCTCCACAGCTGCCACAACACCTCCATCTGGACCATCCTCCTGCAGAAAAGGCACCTGTCATCGCAAAGCCAAGTTGTGAAGCATACAGCAGGCCACGATGATCTGGCACACCTTCTTTGGTGAGTAGAATAGGGAACCACCTGTCATATGGAGGCACCGCAACCTGGCCTTCAGGAGGCCGAAGGTCCGCTCTATAATCCTCCTAGTTCGTCCATGGGCCTCATTGTAGCGTTCCTCTGCCCTTTTCCTGGGATTCCTCACTGGGGTCAGTAGCCATGACAGGTTGGGGTAACCAGAGTCACCTGCAAATGGCGAGGGACAACTCTTAGACACACACAAACTCTTAGGGATATCCCCAGACCCAGACAACTATTCCCACTGATTTGGTTCCAGGTGCTCACCTAGTAGCCACACACGGTGCCTCTGGATTTGCCCCATCACATAAGGGATGCTGCTATTCCGCAGGATGTATGAGTCATGCACTGAGCCAGGGAATTTGGCATTAACATGGGAGATGTACTGGTCTGCCAAACACACCATTTGCACATTCATCGAATGGTAACTCTTCTGGTTTCTGTACACCTGTTCACTCCTGCGGGTGGGGGACCAAGGCCACATATGTCCCATCAATGGCACCTATGATGTTGGGGATGTGTACCAGGGCATAGAAGTCACCATTCATTGTTGGCAAATCCTCCACCTGAGGGAAAACGATGTAGCTCTGCATGTGTTTCATTAGGGCAGACAACACTCTGGACAACACGTTGGAAAACATAGGCTGGGACATCCCTGATGCCTAGGTATGTGTGACGCAGTTAAAAATAAAGCCATGTGGGCCCCTGAAATGGCGGCTGCCTGACTTGTAAAGTGGGACAATGGGATGTGAGGTAACTGCCCTGGCGTTGTACACCGTCGCATTAGACGGTCGAAGACCACAGCGCAATTCTGCATTGGTTAACATTCGACCCTATGGGTCCCAGGAGGCAATGACGATGTACGCATGCGGTGACGGTACGCACCGCCGCGGACGTGACCGCTATTTTCTATCTGTTCAATCACTCGATACCTGATCTTCGACAGGACAGGACCTACACTGCAAGTGCTGCTGTTACCTCAGTCTGGAAGAGATAATGGCTTGTGCGTCTGGGGAAAGGGCCCCTGCCTTCACCACGGAGGAGTTGGAGAAACTCGTGGATGGGGTCCTCCCCCAGTGCACGCTACTCTACGGTCTTCCAGACAAACAGGTAAGTACACTGAGAGCATGCTGTATGGGCAATGCCTGTGTGGAGTGGGGTGGATGAAAGATAGGGGGTGGGGGGAGAATGATGCGTGCATGAAACAACAGTGAGTGCATGTGCCACATGGCAAGGGAAGGGATGCGGGCCAATGACTGTGACGGTGCAGTTGGTAATAACTTCTCTTTTTCCCCTGTACAATTCCTGTAGGTCAGTGCCCACCAGAAGAAGGATATTTGGCGTGCCATTGCCAAGGATGTCCGGACCCTGGGGGTCTACCACAGACGGAGCACCCACTGTAGTAAAAGATGGGAGGACATTCGCCGCTGGAGCAAGAAGACGGCGGAGGCCCAGCCTGGGGATGGCCTCCCAAAGTGGGAGGGGTGCCCGTCGCACCATGACCCCCCTGATGTTCAAGATTGTGGCAGTGGCGTATCCGGAGTAGGATGGGCGCTTGAGGGCATCACAGCAGCAACAAGGGGGTGAGTACACCCTCATTCTGCAGATTCAGCGCGCAGTGGAGGTGTCTGGGTGGGGGTGGTGGGCTGTGGGTTTCCCTAGGCCAGGTCGAGTTTGCTAGTTAAGCCCACTTTTTCAGGCAGACCCTGCGGCACCCCACCCAGCCTGTGTACAGTGCCAACTACACCTAGTCAGGCTCCTGTGACATCATGGGGCATATTTATACTCTGTTTGCGCCAAATTTGCGTCGTTTTTTTCGACGCAAATTCGACGCAAAACTAACTCCATATTTATACTTTGGCGTTAGACGCGTCTAGCGCCAAAGTTCATGGAGTTAGCGTCATTTTTTGGCGTGAACACCTTCCTTGCGTTAATGAGATGCAAGGTAGGCGTTCCCGTCTTAAAAAATTACTCCCAGGCATGTGCGTGGTATTTATACTCCCGGGCAAAAATGACGCCCGGGAGTGGGCGGGGCAAAAAACCCTGCATTTGCGCCTCTTTTTAACACCTGGGCAGGGCAGGCGTTAAGGGACCTGTGGGCTCAGAATGAGCCCAGAGGTGCCCTCCCCTGCCCCCAGGGACACCCCCTCCCACCCTAGCCCACCCCAGGAGGACACCCAAGGATGGAGGGACCCATCCCAGGGAAGAAAAGGTAAGTTGTGGTAAGTATTTTAAAAAAAAAATGTTGTGGCATAGGGGGGCCTGATTTGTGCCCCCCTACATGCCACTATGCCCAATGACCATGCCCAGGGGACATAAGTCACCTGGGCATGGCCATTGGGCAAGGGGGCATGAGTCCTGTCTTTGCTAAGACAGGAGTCATGTTAATGGCGTCTGGGCGCCCCAAAAAAATGGCGCAAATCGGGTTAAGACGATTTTTTTGCCTCAGCCTGACTTGCCCCATTTTGGGACGCCCAAACGCCATTTTTCCCTACGCCGGCGCTGCCTGGTGTACGTCATTTTTTTTCACGCACACCTGGCAGCGCCGGTCGGCTAACGCCATTCAATAAATACGGCGCCCGCATGGCGCTAATTTTTTTGGCGCAAAACAGCGTTAGCGCAGGTTTGCGTCAAAAAGTATAACTATGGCCCTATGTGTGCAGATTTCGGCCATAGCCTTGTAGGCCATGCCTCATGGATTGAATAGTGGACCCCAAGTGCGCGGCGTAGTGCAGGGGCCTTCTGTGCCTGTCGTGTCCGCCAACTGTAGCGGTAATGCATGCACTCAACATGTCTTTCTTCTGTCTCCCCCCTTTTTGTGGTCTCCCTGTACTTGTGTGCATTAACATCATCAGGCGGAGGAGCAGTGGCATTGGAGCAGGAGGGAGCTGCATCCCACATGGCCCTGGAGGGCGACACTACAGAGTCTGATTTCACCAGTGGGACGGAGGGTGAGGGGAGCTCCACAGTGGGACAGGAGCTGACACCAGTGATACGGACTCGTCCTCTGATGGGAGCTCCCTTGTGGTGGCGGGCCCATCTGTGCCCCCTCATCTACAGGTACAGCCGCCACCCCCCCTCCAGCACCGCCCTCCCAGCAGCCCCTCAGCCTTTGCCCCGTGCCCACTCACCCAGGAGGGTGGGTATCTCCTTCGCCCCAGGAACCACAGGCCCTGCCCCAGTCACCCCTGCTGCCCTCAGTGAGGAGGCCATTGACCTCCTCAGGTCCCTCACTGTTGGGCAGTCTACAATTTTGAATGCCATCCAGGGTGTAGAGAGGCAGTTGCAACAAACCAATGCATTCCTGGAGGGCATTTATTCTGGTCAGGCAGCCCTTCAGCGAGCATTTCAGACTATGGCCTCAGCACTGATGGCAGCCATTATCCCTGTCTCTAGCCTCCCCCCTCCAACTTCCTCCACCCAGACCCACACCCCTGTACCTCAGCCTATCCCAAGCACACCATCAGACCAGCATGCACACACCTCAACACACAAGGGAAGCTCAGGCAAACATAAGCACCACACATCCCACAGGCACTCACGCAAGCATCACACACATGCAGACATACCAACATCCACTGCCTCCACTGTGTCCCCCCCTCCTCGTCTCCCTCCTCCCTCCCAGTCTCGTCTCCACTCACACCTGCATGCACTACATCTTCAGCCACTACGTCCATCACCAGCACACCCACCACCACACCCCGCTCACGTGCAGTCACCACCCCCACTACCATTCACACATCCCCTGTGTCCTCTCCCAGTGTGTCTGTGAGCCCACCTCCCAAGGTACACAAACGCAGCCATACACCCACCCAACAGCCCTCCACCTCACGACAGCCTCCAGCGCATGCACCTTCACCCAAAGTCAGCAAATGGACACCTCCTACAACCACAACCTCTTCCTCCACTCCCAAACCCCTCCATCTACCCATCCCAGTGTTCCAAAGAAACTTTTCCTGGCCACCCTTGACCTCTTTCCCTCACCTCTCCAACCCCATCAGTCTCCTAGGGCCTGACTCTCCAGGTCCCAACCTAGTACCTCAGCCACAACATCGGCGGGGCCAGTGGTGCCAGTAGTCACCGGATTATGGAGTGCACCAGCCAGCAGGGCAGCCAGTGTGGCAAGGAGCCACAGCACGGACAGTCCCCCACCTGTCAAGCATCAAAAGTTGGCCAGTGCCCGGCGGGAGAGGGGGAAGACACCAGCCACCAAAGCCGCTCCCAGGGGTACAGGTGGGAGTGTGGAGTCAGCTGCGACACCTTCCAAGGTGGGGAAAGGGCACAAGAAAACTGGCAAGTCTGGGAAGATCAGCACAGCAGAGAAGACCGCCATCAGCCTCGCTGCCCAGGAGGCGACCGCCAGCAGCCACACTGTCCAGGAGAAGACCGCCATCAGCCCCGCTGCCCAGGAGGTGACCGCCAGCAGCCACACTGCCCAGGAAGTGACCGCCTGCAGCACCGCTGCCCCAGACAGGACCACCAGCACCAGCCCCACTGCCCAGGAAGCGACCGCCAGCAGCACCGCTGCCCAAGACAGGACCGCCAGCAGCCACACTGCCACAGACAGGACCGCCAGCAGCTGAGCCGCTGACAAAGACACCGCCTCCACAAGCACCGCTGACAAAAACACCGCCGCCACAAGCACCGCTGGCAAGGACACCGCCGCAAAAAGCACCGCTGCCAAGGACACGGCCGCAACAAGCACTGCAGGCCCATGAGCGCAAAAAGCTCTGACGCTACTGAGGCCGCCATGAGCAGGATGAAGCACTCTGGGCACAAGGCCCCCTCCAGAACCAGTGGAGAAAGACATCCACTACCTCTGTCCTTGGCAGGATGAAGCACTCTGGGCACAAGGCCCCCTCCAGAACCAGTGGAGAAAGACATCCATTACCTCTGTCCTTGGCAGGATGAATCACTCTGGGCACAAGGCCCCCTCCAGAAGCAGTGGAGAAAGACATCCACTACCTCTGTGTAGGAAAGTACCATCTTGCCTGGCATGTTACCCCCATATTTCACTGTATATATGTTGTTTTAGTGTATGTGTCCTGTATGTGTTCCCTGTGTGATGACTAACTGTCTCACTGAGGCTCTGCTAACCAGAACTTCAGTGGTTATGCTCTCTCTGCTTTCCAAATTGTCACTAACAGGCTAGTGACCAATTTCACCAAATCACATTGGCATACTGGAACACCCTTATAATTCCCTAGTATATGGTACTGAGGTACCCAGGGTATTGGGGTTCCAGGAGATCCCTATGGGCTGCAGCATTTCTTTTGCCACTCATAGGGAGCTCTGACAATTCTTACACAGGCCTGCCACTGCAGCCTGAGTGAAATAACGTCCACGTTATTTCACAGCCATTTACCACTGCACTTAAGTAACTTATAAGTCACCTATATGTCTAACCTTTATCTGGTAAAGGTTGGGTGCTAAGTTACTTAGTGTGTGGGCACCCTGGCACTAGCCAAGGTGCCCCCACATTGTTCAGGGCAAATGCCCCGGACCTTGTGAGTGCAGGGACACCATTTCACGCGTGCATTATACATAGGTCACTACCTATGTATAGCGTCACAATGGTAACTTCGAACATGGCCATGTAACATGTCTAAGATCGTGGAATTGCCACCCCAATGCCATCCTGGCATTGGGGAGACAATTCCATGATCCCCCGAGTCTCTAGCACAGATCCGGGTACTGCCAAACTGCCTTTCCCGGGGTTTCACTGCAGCTGCTGCTGCTGCCAACCCCTCAGACAGGTTTCTGCCCTCCTGGGGTCCAGCCAGGCTTGGCCCAGGAAGGCAGAACAAAGGACTTCCTCAGAGAGAGGGTGTCACACCCGCTCCCTTTGGAAAAAGGTGTCAGGGCTGGGGAAGAGTAGCCTCCCCAGCCTCTGGAAATGCTTTGATGGGCACAGATGGTGCCCATCTCTGCATAAGCCAGTCTACACCGGTTCAGGGATCCCCCAGCCCTGCTCTGGCGTGAAACTGGACATAGGAAAGGGGAGTGACCACTCCCCTGACCTGCACCTCCCAGGGGAGGTGCCCAGAGCTCCTCCAGTGTGCTCCAGACCTCTGCCATCTTGGAAACAGAGGTGCTGCTGGCACACTGGAAAGCTCTGTGTGGCCAGTGCCAGCAGGTGACGTCAGAGACTCCTTCTGATAGGCTCTTACCTGTGTTGCTAGCCTATCCTCCTTCCTAAGTAGCCAAACCTCCTTTTCTGGCTATTTAGGGTCTCTGCTTTGGGGAATTCTTTAGATAATGAATGCAAGTGCTCATCCGAGTTCCTCTGCATCTCTCTCTTCACCTTCTGCCAAAGGATCGACCGCTGACTGCTCAGGACACCCGCAAAACCGTAACAAAGTAGCAAAGACGACTACTGCAACCTTGTATCGCTGATCCTGCCACCTTCTCGACTGTTTTCCTGGTGGTGCATGCTCTGGGGGTAGCCTGCCTCCTCTCTGCACTAGGAGCTCTGAAGAAATCTCCTGTGGTACGACGGAATCTTCCCCCTGCAACCGCAGGCAACGAACAACTGCATCACTGGTCCTCTGGGTCCCCTCTCAGCACGACGAGCGTGGTCCCTGGAACTCAGCAACTCTGTCCAAGTGACTCCCACAGTCCAGTGACTCTTCAGTCCAAGTTTGGTGAAGGTAAGTCCTTGCCTCCCCACGCTAGACTGCATTGCTGGGTACTGCATGATTTGCAGCTTCTCCGGCTCTCGTGCACTCTTCCAGGATTTCCTTCATGCACAGCCAAGCCTGGTTCCCCGACACTCTAACCTGCAGTGCACAACCTCTTGAGTTGTCCTCTGGTGTCGTGGGACTCCCTTTTGTGTCTTTGGGTGAGCTCCAGTTCACTCCTCTTCATAGTGCCTGTTCCGGCACTTCTCCGGGTGCTGCCTGCTTCTGTGAGGGCTCCTTAACTTGCTGGCTGCCCTCTCTGTCTCCTCATCCAAGTGGCGACATCCTGGTCCCTCCTGGACCACAGCAACATCCAAAAACCCTAACCACGACCCTTGCAGCTAGCAAGGCTTGTTTGCGGTCTTTCTGCGTGGGAACACCTCTGCAAGCTTCTTCACGACGTGGGACATCCATCCTCCAAAGGGGAAGTTCCTAGTCCTCTTCGTTCTTGCAGAATCCACAGCTTCTACCATCCGGTGGCAGCTTCTTTGCACCCTCAGCTGGCATTTCCTGGGCATCTGCCCAATCTCGACTTTGTCGTGACTCTTGGACTTGGTCCCCTTGTTCCACAGGTACTCTCGTCCATAAATCCACTTTGGTTGCATTGCAGGTGTTGGTCTTCCTTGCAGGATTCCCCTATCACGACTTCTGTGCTCTCTGGGGAATATAGGTGCCCTTTACACCTACTTTTCAGGGTCTTGGGGTGGGCTATTTTTCTAACCCTCACTGTTTTCTTACAGTCCCAGCGACCCTCTACAAGCTCACATAGGTTTGGGGTCCATTCGTGGTTCGCATTCCACTTTTGGAGTATATGGTTTGTGTTGCCCCTATACATATGTGCTCCTATTGCAATCTACTGTAACTTTACATTGTTTGCATTACTTCCTTTTGCTATTACTGCATATTTTTGGTATTGTGTAAATATATCTTGTGTATATTTGGCATACTCATACTGAGGGTACTCACTGAGATACTTTTGGCATATTGTCATAAAAATAAAGTACCTTTATTTTTAGTATATCTGTGTATTGTGTTTTCTTATGATATTGTGCATATGACACCAGTGGTATAGTAGGAGCTTTGCATGTCTCCTAGTTCAGCCTAAGCTGCTCTGCTATAGCTACCTTCTATCAGCCTAAGCTGCTAGAAACACCTCTTCTACACTAATAAGGGATAACTGAACCTGGTACAGAGTGTAAGTACCCCTTGGTACCCACTACAAGCCAGGCCAGCCTCCTACACTCTGTCCTTGGCAGGATGAAGCACTCTGGGCACAAGGGTCCCTCCAGAACCAGTGGAGAGTTACATCCACTACCTCTGTCCTTGGCAGGATGAAGCACTCTGGGCGCAGGGCCCCCTCCAGAACCAGTGGAGAAAGACATCCACTGCCTCTATCCTCGGCAGGATGAAGCACTCTGGGCACAAGGCCCCCTCCAGAACCAGTGGAGAAAGACATCCACTTGAGAGACTGTGGCTTTGCACTCCCCAGGATTGAACAATGGGCAAACCACCCACTGTAGAGAGTTGAGAGACTGTGGCTTTGCACTCCCGAGGATTGAACAGTGGGCAACCCACCCACTGTAGAGACTTGAGAGACTGTGGCTTTGCACTCCCCAGGATTGAACAGTGGGCAAACCACCCACTGTAGAGACTTGAGAGACTGTGGCTTTGCACTCCCCAGGATTGAACATTGGCTATGGGGCCCCCTCGTGGATTTGGCATTGTGCACTCAACCGGCTGAGGTGCCCACCCTTTCCCTTCCCCCTGAAGTGCTTGTTTTATTTCTATCTTATCCCCCTGCAGTGTTCTCTCCATCTTGTTTGGGTATCTTGTGTGGGCCTCGCCCATGCATTTTTGACCCAGTGGTTCATGGACTGAAATGGTGTAATACCTTGGACGTATATTATTGGTGTATATATTTGTTAATAGTGTATGTATACATTTTTGAATAATGAATTTTAATATATTGCAATAGCTCACCTCATTTCCTTTTGTCTTTGCATTCTTCTGGAGGGGCTGGGGGGTGTAACTGTAATGTATCATGCTGTATTAGTGTGTGTGTTGTCATGGGTGAGGGTGGGGGTTGGGGTGTTGCGTGTTGCGTGTGTGTGTCAATGTTTTTTCCCTCCCCCCTCCCCTGTGTCATAGGTGCAGTACTCACCGTGGTTTTCGCCGCCGGCGCTCGTGCTCCTGGTAGAGCTTTCTGAGTTCCCTATCTAGGGACTTGACCTCAGGGTTAGATGTGTGAGATACCTCTGAAACAGAGGTAACATCGGAATGTGCAGAGGCTGATCTATCCCTAACTGGAGCCACCCTAGTGACCTGTCGTCTAGGTGTGAAGGGAGCCATACTGGTGTGTGAACCCTTCCCACTCACAGTTGTACTAAGGGGTCTGTTAACAGATAGATCAGTGGAAGGATCCTTCCGAGGATTATCAGTTTGCTCCTCCGAGCCTGCCTGGTTGGAATCGTCCTCCACCCCCTCCTCTGTCTGATCTGGACCAGTGCTGAGTCCCTGGTCATCTTGGAGGAGAAGATTTAAGAGGAACTCCTTATTGGGGTTCTTCCCAATCCCTATGCTTTTTTCAATACAGAGACCCCTCAAACTTTTAGAGTTTACATTTTCATAGGTATTTTTAACAACTCTAGGGGTTGCTTCTACAGAAGACATATTTAAAGAGAAAACATTTAGGAAAGTGAGTAAAAAGTTAGTAGACCAACAGAGCTAACATTTTAACATTTCATAGAAAAGAAGAAAACTTTTCAGAAACTTTGTAAAAACTTTTGTAAAGTTTAAATAACTTTTCAGAAAGGTCAAAAATAACTTGTAGGTATATACTATGTATGCTCTAAGTGCACCAGAAGGACCAAAGAAATCTCCTGTGAAGTGACAGAGCCACTTCCCAGCTCACCCAGGCACCTTCTAAGTCGACGACTGGTTCTCTTGGATTCCTCTCCTGGCGACGAGCGTGCTCCTTGGAACACAGATGGTGGACCCCATCGGCACAGACTGTCCTGAGGTCCTGCTGTCCCAATTTTGGAGGAGGTAAGACCTTGCCTTTCCCAAGAACGACAGTACCCCTTGCACTGTGTCTTCTTCACCTCCTGAGGCCTCTGTGCGCTATTTGCAAAATTCCTTTGTGCACAGCCTGGCCCAGGTCCCCAGCACTCTATCCTGCGACGGTCAACTCGCTGAGTTGTTCTCCGGCAGCGTGGGGCCTTCCCTTGTAGTACTGCACCAACCGCATTTTGCACATCCTTTGTCCCCGTGTCCTGGGACTCCCGTGGGTGCTATCTGGTGTCCTGAGGGCTCTCTGAAGTGCAGAGAGCCCCCTCTTCCTCCTCACACAGAGTTGAGACCCCCAAGTCCCTCCTGGGTCCAGATAGCACCAATTTGACGCAAAACTCAACTTTGCTAGAACCAAGGCTTGTTGGAGAGTTTCAGCACCAAAAAACATACCTGCATCCAACTTCACAACATGGGACATCCAGTGCATCATACAGGAACCTGCTGACATCTTCCTTGGGTGCATTTCTGCAGCCTTTGTCCAACTGGGGACTCTTTTTTTGCACCCCCTTCTGGGTTGGCAGGGGCTCCTGTCTTTCCTGGAACTTCTTTCAACTTCTTCAGTTCCAGGAATCCACCAGTTGTTGTTTGCTGTCTTGCTTGGTTCTTGCATTAACTCTATTCACGACTTGTAGTGTGTTCTAAGGAAACTTGCAGTACTTTACTCCTGATTTCCTGGGCTCTGGGGTGGGGTAATTTACTTACCTTTACTGTATTCTTACTCTCCCAGAGATTCTGCACACACTACACTTGTCTAGGAGGAATTTGTGATTCACATTCCACTTTCTTAGTATATGGTTTGTTGCCCCCAGACCCATTTTCTCCCATTGCGTTCTATAGCATTTACTATTGTTTGCATTGGTCTATGATTATTTACTTGTCTAATTTTGTTGTCTAGTGTATATATTGTGTATAACACTTACCTCCAGAAGGGGTATTGGTAGGAGGCTAGTCTGGCTTATAGTGGGTACCTGATGGTACTCACACCTTGTGTCAGGTCCAGTTATCCCTTATTAGTAGATTAGTAGTGTTCTAGCAGCTTAGGCTGATAGAGGTAGCTATGACAGAGCAGCTTAGGCTGAACTAGGAGATATGCAAACCTCCTACTATACCACTTATATCATATAGCACTATATCATAAGAATCACAATGCTCAGAGTTACTAAAGTAAAGGTGCTTTATTTTAGTGACAATGTTGAAGAAAATGGGTGCTGCCTGGGCCCAGGACGGGCCAGGAGGTCGCCCCTTGAAGGAGGAGAAAGAGGGGATGCTCAGCAGTACAGAGAGCCCATGGAGAAGCAGGCAGCACCCAAAGAAGCACTTGAGCAAGCATTCAAGAAATCTGAGCATGGCGGTCATCACACCATTACAAAGAAGGGTCCCACGAAGTCGGTGGTCAACTCAGCGAGTTGAGAAATGCAGGACAGAGTGCTGGGGACCTGGGCTGTGCTGTGCACAAAGTATTCCTTGCAAAAGTGCACAGAAGCCCTAGCAACTGCAGAACACACAGTACACAGGATTACTGTCTGGCGTGGGAAGGCAAGGACTTACATCAACCAAATTTGGACAGAAGGACCACTGGACTGTCAGGGTCACTTGGATCCATCTCCTGTGTTACAGAGACCAGGTTCGTCAAGATGAGAGGGGACCCAGAGGACCAGTGATGCAGAAGTTTGGTGCCTGCGTTGGCAGGGGGAAGATTCCATCGACCCACAGGAGACTTCTTCTTGGCTTCCAGTGCAGGGTGAAGGCAGACAGCCCTCAGAGCATGCAACACCAGGAAACAGTCAAGAAGCCAGCAGGATTAGGCGCTACAATATTGCTAGTAGTTGCCTTGCTACTTTGTTGCGGTTTTGCAGGCGTCCTGGAGCAGTCAGCGCTCGATCCTTGGCAGAAGTCAAAGAGGGAGATGCAGAGGAACTCTGGTGAGCTCTTGCATTCGTTATCTGATGAGAAACCCACAGGAGAGACCCTAAATAGCCCTCAGAGGAGGATTGGCCAACTAACCAGGTAAGCACCTATCAGGATGGGTCTCTGATGTCACCTGCTGGCACTGGCCACTCAGAGGCCTCCATTGTGCCCTCACACCTCTGCATTCAAGATGGCAGAAGTTTGGGACACACTGGAGGAGCTCTGGGCACCACCCCTGGGGTGGTGATGGACAGGGGAGTGGTCACTCTCCTTTCCTTGGTCCAGTTTCGCACCAGAGCAGGGTCTGGGGGATCGCTGAACTGGTGTAGAATGGCTTATGCAAGGAGCACACCATCTGTGCCCTTCAAAGCATTTCCAGAGGCTGGGGAATGCTGCTACTCCCCAGCCCTTAACACCTACTTCCAAAGGGAGAGGTTGTAACACCCTCTCTCAGAGGAAATCCTTTGTTCTGCCTTCCTGGGACTGGGCTGCCCAGACCCCGGGAGGGCAGAAGCCTGTCTGTGGGTTGGCAGCAGCAGTAGCTGAAGTGAAAACCCCAGAAAGCTAGTTTGGCAGTACCCAGGGTCCATGCTGGAGCCCCGGGGATGCATGAGATTGGCACCCCATTACCAGATTTGGCATGGGGGGACAATTCTATGATCTTAGACATGTTACATGGCCATATTCGGAGTTACAATTGTGAAGCTACACATAGGTATTGACCTATATGTAGTTCACGCATATAATGTTGTCCCCGCACTCACAAAGTCCAGGGAAATTGCCCTGAACAGTGTGGGGGCACCTTGACTCATGCCAGGGTGCCCTCACACTTAGTAACTTTGCACCTAACCTTCACTAAGTGAGGGTTAGACATATAGGTGACTTATAAGTTACTTACGTGCAGTGTAAAATGGCTATGAAATAATGTGGACGTTATTTCACTCAGGCTGCAGTGGCAGTCCTGTGTAAGAATTGTCTGAGCTCCCTATGGGTGCAAAAGAAATGCTGCAGCCCTTAGGGATCTCCTGGAACCCCCATACCCTGGGTACCTAGGTACCATATACTAGGGAATTATAAGGGTGTTCCAGTGTGCCAATCAGAATTGGTAAAAATGGTCATTAGCCTGCAGTGACAATTTTAACAGCAGAGAGAGAATAAGCACTGAGATTTTGGTTAGCAGAGTCTCAGTGACACAGTTAGGCACCACACAGGGAACACATATAGGCCACAAACTATGAACACTGGGGTCCTTGCTAGCAGGATCCCAGTGACACAGGCAAAAACAAACTGACACACAAGTAAAAATGGGGGTAACATGCCAGGCAAGATGGTACTTTCCTACAGTATTGTCTCTAAGATATTTTTGGTACTGTGTCACCCAAATAAATACCTTTATTTTTGGTAACACTGAGTATTGTGTTTACTTGTGTATAAGTACTGTGTAACTATAAGTGGTATTGCATGTCTTCTAGTTCAGCCTAAGCTGCTCTGCTATAGCTACCTCTATCAGCCTAAGCTGCTAGAACACTAATACAATACATTTCATTAATAAGGGCTAACTGGACCTGGTATAAGGTGTAAGTACCCAAGGTACCCACTACAAACCAGGCCAGCCTCCTGCATTGGTGTTGCAGTGGTGGGATAAGCACTTGCAATTGCTTTACCACTTTGTTACCTGTGCTTTTCACAAGAAAAGCTTGCTCCAATACTTAAAGCATATATAATATATACGTAGAAACTATTTTCTAACTTTCTAAAAAGTCCTTTAAACTTTGCTAAAAGATTTTACAAAGTTCTGAAAACCTTTCTTCTTTTCTCAAAAAATGTAGCTGTTATTCTGCTAACTTTTTACTCACTTTCCTAAACTTTGTTTCTTTCAATATGACTTCTGTAGAAGCTACCACTAGAGTTGTCAAGACTACTTATAAAAAATCTAAACTTTAAAAGTTTGAGGGGTTTCTGTATTGAAAGAAGTTTATGGTTAGGGAAGAACTCCAATAAGGAGTTCCTCTTAAATCCTCTCCTCCAAGATGACCAGAGACTCAGCACTGGTCCCAATCTGACAGGGGAAGAGGTACAGGATAACTCCAACCAGGAAAGCTCAGAGGAGCAAGGTGACAATCCTGGGGAGGGCCCTTCAACAGACCTATCTGTCAAGAAGCTCCCTAGTATAACTGGTAGTGGGAAGGGTTCACACACAAGTAGGGCTCCCTTCACCCCTAAAGGCCAGGTCACTAGTGTTGCCCCTGTTAGAGATAGGTCTGCCTCTGCCCACTCTCATGTTACCTCTGTTTCAGACGCTTCACATAATTCTAAACCTGAGGACCAGTCCCTAGATAGGAAACTCAGACAGCTGAGATTAGAGGAAGCCAGACTGAAGCTAATGCAGCAGCAGTTAGCCTTATACAGGGAATCCCTGGCTTTGGACAAAGAGAGGCAGGGTGTGGGGTTAGTTCCCCATGGTGGCCGCAGCAGTTGCAGAAATAGAAATGTTAGGGAACCTTCATTTGATTCTAGGAATCTGCACAAAGTTGTCCATCCTTACAAGGATGGTGATGACATCAACAAGTGGTATGCTGCACTTGAGAGGGCCTCAAAAGTTCAGAGGTTCCCTTATGTACAGTGGGCTGCAATCATTTGGTTATCCTTCTCTGGCAAGGGAAGAGACAGATTTCTTATTGTTAGAGAGAATGATGCAGATAATTACCAGGTTCTTAAAAATGCACTCTTGGATGGTCTAGGCTTAACAACTGAACAGTACAAACTTAAGTTCAGAGAGACCAGAAAGGAGTCATCACAGGACTGGACAGACTTTGTGGACTGTTCTGTGAAGGCCCTAGAAGGTTGGTTACATTGCAGTAAGGTGCCTGATTATGAAAGCCTATATAACTTAATTCTGAGAGAGCATATCTTAAATAATTGTGTTTCTGACTTGTTACATCAGTATCTTTTGGACTCAGATCTGATCTCTCCCCAAGAATTGGGAAAGAAGGCAGACAAAGAGGTCAGAACAAGGGTGAGCAGAAAAGCTCATACAGGGGGTGACACGGATGGCAAGAAGAAGGATGGTAAGTCACATGACAAGGGTGGGGACAAAGATAAAAAATCATCAGAGTCTTCATCGGGCCCACAAAAATCCTCTGGGTTTGGTGGGTCCAAATCCTCTTCTCACAAAGATAAGAAACCTTGGCGTTAAATGAGTAAAGGCAAAGGCCATTGGGCAACTGACCTCATTGTCCAAAAAGAAACACCAAACCTCCCACCATCTCATCCCATCTGCAACCACTAGTGCCGCTAGTAATAGCAGTGGTGGTGGAAACAACACTACTAATAGCCAATCTAAGGTTGTAACTGGGCTCACCACTCTTAATGTAGTTGGGGTTGGTCTAGTTAGAGAGATCACTGAGGCTGTTTTAGTCTGTGATGGTGGCATTGACCTAGCCACTTTAGTTGCTTGTCCCCTTAATATGGATAAGTACAAGCAGCTACCCCTGATTAATGGTGTTCAGGTTGAGGCCCACAGGGACACAGGTGCCAGTGTCACAATGGTGATGGACAAACTGGTTGCCCCTGAGCAACATCTACTTGGTCACCAGTACAAAGTGACAGACGCCCATAGCAACACTGTAAGCCACCCCATGGCTGTTGTGAATCTCAACTGGGGGTGGTGGTTACTGGTCTAAAGAAAGTTGTGGTAGCCACTGATTTACCTGTGGTATGTCTGCTAGGCAATGATTTGGAGACTTCCGCTTGGGCTGAAGTGGAGTTGGAGGCCCATGCAGCAAGGCTGGGCATTCCAGGGCACATCTTTGCTCTTACTAGGGCTCAGGCCAAGAAGCAAAGAGGACAGGGAAAACTTGGATCCAGGTACAATGGACCAAGTGCTCCCAAAATCTAGGGGTAGGTAGGGCAAACCCTTGTCCACTATCCCTCCCTCACAGATGATTCCCCTTTTAAGGAGGAGGAATTCTCTCCCAGTGCAGGACCTTCAGCAGAGGAGCTGGAAGCTGATACAGCTGAGCTTTTGGGTGCAGGGGGGCCTGCCAGGGAAGAGCTGAGTGTGGCAGAGCAAACCGATCCCACATTGGAGGGCATCAGACAGTAAGCTGTCAAGCAGAAACATGGTGATGTCACTGACACTCACAGAGTTTACTGGGAGAATAATCTATTTTATACTGAAGCAAGGGACCTTAAACCAGGTGCTACCAGAACAGGGAATTTCTCCTAACTCTGGCTCATGACATCCCTTTAGCTGGGCATTTAGGCCAGAGTAAAACATGGGACAGACTTATTCCACATTTTCACTGGCCCCACATGTCAGAAGACACAAAGGAGTTTTGTCGCTCCTGTGTCACCTGCTTAGCCAATGGAAAGACTGGTGACACTCCAAAGGCCCCCTTAATGCCACTACTAGTGGTTGGGGTGCCCTTTGAAAGGATAGGGGTTGATATTGTTGGCCCCCTTGACCCTCCAACAGCTTCTGCCAATAGGTTTATCCTTGTGGTGGTGGACCATGCCACAAGGTACCCAGAAGCTATCCCCTTAAGGACCACTACAGCTCCTGCAGGGCAAAGGCCCTCCTGGGAATCTTTTTCAGGGTGGGCTTCCCTAAGGAAGTGGTGTCAGAGAGAGGTAGTAACTTCATGTCTGCATACCTAAAAGCAATGTGGAAGGAGTGTGGTGTTACCTACAAGTTCACCACCCCTTATCACCCACAGACTAATGGACTGGTTGAGAGGTTTAAAAAACTCTCAAAGGTATGATTATGGGACTCTCAGAAAAACTCAGAAGGAGGTGGGATGTCCTATTACCATGCCTCCTTTTCGCCTACAGGGATGTACCCCCCCCCCAAAAAAAAGAGTTGGCTACAGCCCCTTTGAACTCCTATTTTGTCACCGTTAGGGGTTCCCTTGCTCTTGTTAAGAAGGATAGTAGACTATGTACTTGGACTGAGAAGTAGAATGGCTGAGTACATGAAAAAGGCCAGCAAAAACCTTCATGCCAGCCAAGAGCTCCAAAAGCAATGGTTTGACCAGAAGGCTGTCCTGACAGAGTACCACTAGGACATAAGGTGTGGGTATTGGAGCCTGTGGCCCCAAGAGCACTCCAGGACAAATGGAGTGGACCTCATCTAATTGTTGAGAAAAAGGTGAGGTCACCTACCTGGTAGACCTGGGCACTGCCAGAAGTCTCCTTAGGGTGCTTCATGTCTATCGCCTAAAACCTTGCTATGGCAGGGCTGACTTAACACTTCTCATGGGCACAGATGAGGGACAGGAAGAAGAGAGTGACCCGCTCCCTGATCTCTTCTCCACCACTGAAACTGATGGTTTAATGGAGGGAGTGGTTCTGGCAGACTGCCTTACTACTGAGCAGAAGGAAGACTGTAAAAATCTCCTTGAACAGTTTTCTGAACTCTTCTCACTCACACCTGGTAAAACTACTTGGTGTGAAAATACAATTGACACTGGAGACAGTTTACCTGTCAAAAGTAAAATCTACAGGCAACCTGGCCATGTCAGAGATTGCATAAAAGCTGAAGTTCAGAACATGCTAGACATTGGAGTTGTTGAGGCTTCTGATAGGCCCTGGGCTAGCCCAGTGGGGCTTGCCCCAAGCCTCATAACAAAGAAGGAAAGAGAGAAATGTGGTTTTGTGTGGACTGGAGGGGTCTCAATACAGTAACCAAAACAGATGCTCACCCTATACCCAGGACAGATGAGCTAATGGATACACTGGTATTTGCAAAGTATCTAAACACTTTTGACTTGACTGCAGGGTATTGGCAGATCAAAATGTCAGAAGATGCTAAAGCAAAAACAGCATTTTCTGCCATAGGAGAGCATTGTCACTTCATAGTGATGCCCTTTGGTTTGCAAAATGCACCTGCCACTTTTCAGAGGCTGGTGAATACAGTCCTCCAAGGTTTGGAAGATTTCAGTGCAGCATATTTGGACGATATTGTTGTCTTTAGCTCCACCTGGGATGATCACCTGGTCCACCTCTGGAACGTTTTGGAGGCCCTGCAAAAGGCAGGCTTAACTATCAAGGCTTTAATGTGCCAGATAGAGCAGGGGAAAGTGGTTTATCTTGGCCACCTGGTAGGTGGGGAACAGATTGCACCACTTCAGGGGAAATTCAGACCATTATGGACTGGGCTCCCCCTACAACTCAGATTCAGGTCAGAGCCTTCCTAGGTCTCACTGGGTATTACAGGATGTTCATTAAGAATTATGGCTCCATTGCAGCACTTCTTAATGACCTCACCAGTAAGAAAATGCTTAAAAAGGTATTGTGGACAGCTAGCTGTCAGAAAGCTTTGAGGAGCTTAAGCAGGCAATGTGTTCGGCACCTGTCTTAAAGAGCACAAACTACTCCAAAAAATTAATTGTCCAAACAGATGCTTCTGAATTAAGGGTTGGGGCTGTACTATCACACCTTAACTCAGAGGGCCAGGATCAACCTGTTACTTTTAGTAGCAGGAGGTTGACCCCTAGAGAAAAGCGTTGGTCTGCCATAGGGAGGCCTTTGCTGTGGTCTGGGCACTGAAGAAGCTGAGACCTAACTTGTTTGGACTCACTTCATTGTTTAGACAGATCACAAACCTCGATTATGGCTTAAAAAAATGAAAGATGAAAACCCTAAATTGTTGAGGTGGTCCATTTCTCTACCAGGGATGGACTATACAGTGGAACATAGACCTGGGAGTACCCACTCCAATGCAGATGGACTCTCCAGATATTTTCCACTTAGACAATGAATACTCACCTGGGCAAGGTTGGCCTTATTGTCCCTCGTTTGGGGGGGTTGTGTAGGAAAGTACCATCTTCCTTGGCATATTAGCCCCATTCTTCACATGTATGTCAGTATGTTTTTGCCTGTCTCACTGGAATCCTGCTGGTCAGGACCCCAGTGCTCATAATTTATGGCCTAATGTGTATGCCTGTGTAGTGCCTAACTGGGTCACTGAGGCTCTGCTAATCAGAACCTCAGTGCTTATGCTCTCTCTGCTTTTAAATTTGTCGCTGTAGGCCGTTGACTTAATTTACCAATTTCAATTGGCACACTGGACCCCCCTTATAAGTCCCTAGTATATGGTACCTGGGTACCCAGGGCATTGGGGTTCCAGGAGATCCATATGGGCTGCAGCATTTCTTTTGGCACCCATAAGGAGCTCAGACAAATCCTTACACAAGACTGCCACTGCAGCCTGTGTAAAATAGTGCACACACTATTTCACAGTCATTTTAATTTCACTTAAGTAACCTATAAGTCACCTATATGTCTAACCTTCATTTGCTGAAGGTTAGGTGCAAAGTTACTAAGTGTGAGGGCACCCTTGCACCAGGAAAGGTGCCCCCACATAGTTCAGGGCCATTTCCTCGGATTTTGTGAGTACGGGGACACCGTTACATGCGTGTACTACATATAGGTCAATACCTATATGTAGCTTCACAATGGGAACTCCGAATATGGCCATGTAACATGTCTAAGATCATCGAATTGTCCCGCCATTCCAAATCTGGTATTGGGGAGCCAATTCCATGCTTCATGGGGCTCCACCATGGACCCCCAGAACTGCCAAATCAGCTCTCTGGGGCTTGCACTGCAGCTATAGCTGCTGCCACCTCACAGACAGGGTTTTGCCCTCCTGGGGTCTGCACAGCCCAGTCCCATGAAGGCAGAACAAAGCATTTCCTCTGAGAGCAGGGTGTTACACCCTCTTCCTTTGGAAATAGGTGTTACAGGCTGGAGAGGTATCCAGCCTCTGGAAATGCTTTGAAGGGCACAGATGGTGCCCTCCTTGCATAAACCAGTCTACACCGGTTCAGGGACCCCTTCTCCCCTGCTCTGGCGTGAAACTGGGCAAAGGAAAGGGGAGTGACCACTCCCCTGTCCATCACCACCCTAGGGGTGGTGCCCAGAGCTCCTCCAGTGTGTCCCAGACTTCAGCCATCTTGCTTTGCAAGGTGTGGCAGCACTCTGGAGGGCTCTGAGTAGCCAGCGCCAGCAGGTGACGTCCGAGACCCCTCTTGATAGGTCCTTAGCTAATAAGGAAGCCAATCCCCCTGTCAGGGCTATTTAGGGTCTCTCCTGTGGGTTCTCTTCAGATTCTGCTTGCAAGTTTCCTTCAGGAATCCTCCGCAACAACTTCAGACTCTTCTGACCTCAGATCAACTGCAGCATGCTCCAAGAAATGCTGTAACTGCAACAAAGTGTCTACAAGAGACACTTTTCTTCAGCAACCCCAGATCCAAGTCAGCAAGTGCAACAGTTTCCATGGGGTGCAGGCTCTGGGGACTCTCTGTCTTCATCCTGCACCAGAAGGACCAAAGAAATCTCCAGTGGAATTATGGAGTCACTCCCCTGCTCCAAGCAGGCATCTTCCAGGATGATGACCTGTATCCTGGGGCTCCTCTCACAGTGAAGAGCATGCTCCTAAGGACACAGAGGGTAGACATCTCCAATCTCCCTTTCAGGACTATTTAGGGACTCTCTCTTTGGTGGTTCTTCAGATTCGGATTGCAAGACTCCAGCAGGAATCCTCTGCATCCTTTACTTCACCTTCGCTGTGGCAGATATCCTTTCACCATCTTATGACACACACACACCAATCCGTCACTATTCAGCCACAGACACAAGTCTGCCACACCAAAGGTCAGTGATAAACTTGTGGTATCCAAACACACACCATTACGCCAACAGAACAACGCCCATCACATTATGACCCACGAATCACCATGGCGGACTTTCAACCGCGGTAAATCATTGGCGGTACATACCGCTGTGCTCAAAATACACACACACATACAAAACAATATTACATTGGTCAATTTAAATAATACACACCTGACACCCATACACACACACCACACCCACACACTCACAACACTATAAAACACACACCCACATTACCCACAACTCTTTACGACTACAAATAATTACCACCAGAGAGAGACAGAAAGACCACTCAAACAACCAGAGCCACAAACCACTCACACCTATACACTACTCATGCACCCCACATCACACACCCCAACACTTTACCCTATACACCCTCACCTACATACCTTACATAACAACCATGGCACCACAAAGACACCCCCGATTCTCAGAGGAGGAGCTAAGGGTCATCGTGGAGGAAATCATGAGGGTAGAGCTTCAGCTATTTGGAGCACAGGTGTAGCAGATATTGATAGCTAGGAAGATGGAGCTATGGTGGAGAATCGTGGACAGGGTCAACAGAGTCAACGCAATGGGACAGCACCCACGAACTAGGGATGACATCAGGAAGAGGTGGAACGACCTACGGGGGAAGGTATGTTCCAATGCAACAAGATACCAACTCGCTGTACAGAGGACTGGTGGTGGACCCCGACCTCCTCCCCCACAACTAACAACATGGGAGGAGCAAGTCTTGGCAATCATGCATCCTGAGGGCCTGGCTGGAGTAGGAGGAGAACTGGATTCTGGTAAGTCAACTCAATACTACTACTACCCCCCTACCTGCATGCCAACACATACCCCCACCCTCACCCTCACTCCCATCACTCCACCACCTTCCACACACCCCACCATCACATCCCACTCATTCCAATGCCAAGCCCTGCATGCACAACCAATGCATGGACATCACTCACAGCCCTGCATGGACACCTATCACCAAAGCATGCACACTAGAGAGAATCAGCTAGTCCACCACATACCAACTTATATAAGTGAAAGGTCCCAGGGCAAATACAACCAAATAGGGCAACCCACTGATGCAAAATATGTCACACACAGAAACAATAACACTTCATTTACATCCCCACAGGTATCCCAGCCAATGTCACCGGAGAAGAGGTGCCAGCTCTATCCAGTCCCCAACTGAAGAGGCCCACAGTGATGACAGCAACTCTGGTAGCCTGGATCTGGATGACCAAACTGGCCCATCAGGGACCACTGGACAGTCGGTTACCCAGGCCCAGTCACATACCACCACAGAGCCTCCTCGGAGATTTCTTTGGACACGTCAATCAGCAGTGTGTCCATCTCTACAGGGACCCCAGGGCACACCTCATACCCAAGACAAACAGGGACCTGGGGTCAGTGACACTGGGCACACAGTTCAGGGGACAGAGGCACAGGACAACAGGGAAACTGGGAGGAGTGCCGTGCACCAGGGGGAGGACAGACCCTGGGAACCGACTCTCCAGGAGACACTTGCAGAGATCCTGGGAGCGTATCATAATTCCCAGGACACGATGGGCCAGATCCTGGACAACCTGCAGGAGAACAGGCGGCTGCAGGAGGAACAGTACCAGGGGATCAGGGAGGTCTTGGAGGCCATAAACACCACCCTTGTCTCCTTTGCAGGGGTGCTGGCAGGCCAATTCTAGAGTGCCTGGTCCTCAGTAAGTAAACTTACAAGGGGATGCGTATAGGCTGATGAACCTTTTGGATCGCATGGAATATCCTAATCATGTAGTGACCAATGACATCAATAATCAGCAAAACCAATTAATAACGTTAAAATCAAACTACTATAACCATCAATTCATGAATAACCACAACTACATAAAACGTTTAAAATTTTCATTTCCCTATTAGTTACAACAATAGATCAAACTTTATTTAATCCACCAAGAATTAGTTCATTAATCACTATCAATACTATAAACCAATTAGCAACTGAGAAAACACATACTAGAGTACTACAACATAATCTAATCAATGAATACACAGCTTTAATAGCAGAGTTCAGCAAGTAGTTCATCAGTCATTTGTCACTGTCAAATGTCACCCCTAGAAAGCCTGTCTAACCCAGATTAGCATGAGCATATTAGACTTCATGCTAAATAATTTAGGAAATGTGAATTTGGAACAACATCTTTCTACGAGAAAACTATAAAATAGCACAGTTGGTACCTAGAAGAAAAGGTACAAGTTAATCAGTCACATTGTCATAGCTACCTATCCACGGAATGGATCAGCAACAAAGTCAGTCTTCATCTTCTGGTTATCAAATAGATCAGCAACGCATCAGGCTCTCAGAGTTTGAGCCCAAAGACAGAATCTCGAACCGTGTCTCCTGACGTCATCAACGTCTCACCCCTAATCTCCCGCATCTGAAGTTTTAGCCCCTTGTCATGACTTTTTATTAGGGTCTCCCAGTCATCCCCCTAATTCCCAGTTGGTCCGTCAGTCAGCAGATATGACTCTAACCCATAACATAAATTTTTCAAATTTATAAATGTTAATATTAGTAATTTCACAACACATGGATTGGTCCACTATACGATGTTCTCATCATCTGGCTCTTCAGGTATCGAAAATGTTGCATTTTCCTCTTCAGTCAGTGCTCTCATTTTTCAAGTCCTGGGAAAGTACATTTAGCCTACTCTACACATAATTGTATCAAATTGACTTCATCATCTCCTGTCTGATGGTACATTGCAGAAAATTCTAGCTACACAACTTTAACATCGGGTGGCTCAAGGACAGGTCGTGCATTAGTTTCTCTGCAGTGCGTTAGAATTTCACCTCCTTGTGTGAGGCCTGGAAAGGACTAGGCCTAAACCATACTGTGGTGAGCAGAAATGATCCAAATCAACACTGCAAAGTTCCGTTTTAAGTTTATTGTTATAACAAAACAACCTGGCTTCCGACCGTCCCAGAGGCTTCTCACAACTGTCGCCTCTGGAACCATCGTCGCCTCACATTCCAGAACCAGTTTACATCGTAACACATCCTCTCCCGTTCACCAACAAAATAACTACAAAATAAAACTACTAATAATAAAATTAAATCAGTAAATATTAACTGATACATAGAATTTGAAACAACAACTAGGTAATATAACAGAACGTTGTCAAATAAAGCATATAAGGCCTACCTAACATAAGCCCTCATTACAACATTGGCGGCAAAAGCCGTTTACCGCCATGCAGAAGACCTCCAACACAGCGCCACAGCAGCAGAGTTCCGCCATGGTCATTATGACCCACTGCTCAGAACCTGCCAAAATTCAGACACCCACACAAGTCCGCCACACCAAAGGTCAGTGATAAACTGGTGAAAACAAAACCTCCACCGTCACACCAACAGAAATACGCCTACACTATCACGACACACGAATCCACGCAGCGGTCATTCAACCGCGGTATTCCATTGGCGGTACACACCGCCGCGCTCAAAATACACACACATTTACAAAACACCACCACATTGGACAATTCGAAATACACACACCTGATACACATACACACACTACTCCCACACACCCAATACAATATAAAACACACACCCACATCACCCACAAACCCCTACGACAAAATTACAGAGAGAAGGCCAGAGAGAGACACTACAAACAACTACCAAGCATCCACAGGTACACAATACCATCACCCACATAACTTCCACGCACCTCACACAACACACCACTAAATATCACCCCACTCATCACTACACACACCACCCCACACATCACCCACACCACCCCATGGCACGGCAAAGACACCCCAGGTTCTCTGAGGAGGAGCTCAGGGTCCATACCCATACACCCTCCTAAACCACCATCACACATCACACAAGGACCCACACAGGAATGCAAGCACTGGGGTACACAGTCACCCACCCATTGCACACCATGGCACACACAGATGTAATAAACATCCTTTTATACCCCTTCAGGACCCCTACCCAACGTCACCGGACAGGAGGGTCCACACATGTCCACACCACCAACAGAAAAGGCCCACAGTGATGACAGCAGCTCTATCCAACTGGATCTAGATGACCAGCCCGGCCCATCTGGGACCTCTGGACAGTCGGTTCTCCTGACACAGTCACAGGCCACCACAGAGCTTCCCCCCTTTGGAAACACCAGCACAGCACCCACCCAGCGGGCCCATACCTCTGTCCCCAGGACACGTCAATCAGCAGTGTGTCCGCCACTACAGGAAACTCAGGCTAACCCACCACTACAAAAACAACAGGGACCTGGGGGCAGTGGCAGTGGGCGCACGGTCCAGGGGACGGAGGCACAGGAACACAGGGGAACTGGGAGGGCTACTGTGCAACTGGGGGAGGACAGGCAAGTGAACCCACTCTCCACGAGGCCCTCTCCAACATAATGGGAGCCTACCACCATTCCCAGGAGACAATGGCAATGGTACTGGCCAAGTTTCAGGAGACCCAGCGCCTGCAGGAGAAACAGTATTTGGGCTTCAGGGAGGAACTCAGATCCATCAATTCCACCCTGGGCACCATCGTAGGGGTGCTGAAGGAAGTCCTCAACACCAGGAGGGACACTGTGGCACAACAAGGGGCCCCTGACACTAGCCTGGACGATTAACTGCCCACCACCTCCACCGGCGCTAGTTGACAGGAGGTACCTCCACAGGACCACCACACCAGCACCCCGCCCCCTGCAGAGGGAGAACCACCCCGCAAGCGGACCCTGAGATACAAGACAAAGACAGAGAACGATGCCAAGACCCCGCCAAGAAATGAGACCACCCTGAATGTCATCCTTTTGTCCCACCTTGTCACCCTGTCCATCCTCAAACTGCCCCATCTCCACTTCTAATGCCCATTTGGGCAATGCACCTGTGAGACTAGTAGACTGGACTCTGCCATGGACATTCCTCCACCATCACCCTTCACCATTTCACAACCCCCTCCAAATCTGGGCACAAAGCCCCCTCCAGAACCAGTGGAGTACAGCATCCACTACCTCTATCCTTGGCAGGATGAAGCACTCTGGTCACAAAGCCCCCTCCAGAACCAGTGGAGTACAGCATCCACTACCTCTGTCCTTGGCAGGATGAAGCACTCTGGGCACAAAGCCCCCTCCAGAACCAGTGGAGAGATACATCCACTCCCTCTGTCCTTGGCAGGATGAAGCACTCTGGGTACAAAGCCCCCTCCAGAACCCGTGGAGACTGTTATCCACTTGACTGTGGCTTTTCACTCCCCAGGATCGAACAGTGGGCAACCCACCCACTGTAGAGACTTGAGAGACTTGAGAGACTGTGGCTTTTCACTCCCCAGGATGGTAGAGTGGGCAGCCTACCCACTGTTATCCACTTGAGAGACTGTGGCTTTGCACTCCTCAGGATTGAACAGTGGGCAACCCACCCACTGTAGAGACTTGAGAGACTGTGGCTTTGCACTCCCCAGGATGGTACAGTGGGCAACCCACCCACTGTGGAGACTTGAGAGACTGTTGCTTTGCACTCCCCAGGATTGACCAGTGGGCATGTGGCCCCCTCGTGGATTTGGCATCGTGCACTCAACCGGCTGAGGTGCCCCCCCTTTCTCTTCCCCCTGAGGTGCTTGTTTTGTTGTTATCTGATGCCCCTGTAGTGTTCTCTCCGTCATGTTCGGGGATTGAGTGTGGGCCTCGCCCATGCCGTGTGGGCCCAGTGTTCCACAGACTTAAATGGAGCACTACCTGGACTACTATTCTTGGTGTATATATTTGTTTATAGTGTATATATATTTTTGAGTACTGGATTTTAATATATTACAATGGTTACACTCATTTCCTTTTGTCTTTGCATTCTTCAGAGGGATTTGGGGGGTGTAAATGTAATGTATCATGCTGTATTAGTGTGTGTGTTGTGGGTGAGGGTTGGGGTGGGGGTGTTGCGTGTGTGTGTCCCTGCTTTTTCCCTCCCCCCTCCCCTGTGTCGTAGGTGCAGTACTCACCGTGGTCTTTGCCGCCGGCGTTCGTGCTCCTGGTAGAGTAGCAAGAAGATAAGGGCTGGCAGGATCTGGAGCTCGAGTTCCATGGCGTCCAGATTCCTCGTTGGGTGTGTAGAGGTGAACGTTTTCCCTTCGAAGTCCTGTTTCCGTCGTGTTTTTGTTCACGGTGAATCCGCCCCGGAAAAGGTGGCGGATTGGTAGGTTGTGATACTGTGGGCGGTACATTGTCCTCCGCCTGTCTGTTGTCGGTGACCGGCGCAATGTTTGTTTGGACCGCCGTGGCGGTCGGAGTGTTAAAGTGGCTGTCTATGTTGGCGGTTTCCGCCACGGTCGTAATTCCAATTTTTTTACCGCCGGCCTGTTGGCGGTCTTACCGCCGCTTTAACACCAACCGCCAGGGTTGTAATGACCACCATAATAACTTAAGTAAGAAGGTGGTCTTCTAAATCTTTTTTCTGAAACAGGATGACCTTCTGATCCAGAACCCTTAGCATTTCCTAAAATAGAACCATTCTCATACACACTACTCTGGACCACATGTCCTCCAAGTGAACTTCTGCTACTGATCCCACTAACCACTTAATCATCATTCATAAACATCAGCCCTGAAGAATAATCCTCAGCACATTCATCTGACTTGCCCCCTTTTTGATACAAGGCTACATTTCATCTTTCTCCATTCTCCAAAACAACAAAAAATGTACCAACCCACTGAACCCTAAAAGGGCCCTTGAATTTAGCCAAACCTCCTTGGATCCTCCCAGATTTCACTTTGACCCAATCCCCCACTTCCACTCGCAACTTGGAATGTACTGTCTCTTCATTAAAAGGTTGAGCGCTGTTGTGTCTGAGAACTCCCGGGTGAACATCCAATGTACCCTTTAACCAAGCTGGGACTAACTTGGTAACCGGTTGCCTCCCCAGCATAGACACAAATGGGATTTTATTTGTGTCACTATGGTGGTCATTACAACCCTGGCGGATGGTGTTAAAGCAGCGGTAATACCGCAAACAGGGCAGCAGATAAAAAAAGGGAATTATGACCCAGGCGGAAACCACCAACAAAGACAGCCACTTTAACACACCGCCCGCCACGGCAGTACAGACAAGCAGCGCGGCGATCACCGCCAACAGACAGGCGGAAGACAATGTACCGCCCATAGTATCACAACCCGCCAATCCGCCACCTTTTCCGGGGCGGATTCACCGTGGATAAAAACACTGCGGAAACAAATTTTGCAATGGGAAAACGCTCATCTGAACACATCCCACGAGGAACGAGGACTCCATGGACCCGGAACTCCAAATACTCCCTGCCCTTGTCTTTCTGCTCCTCTATGACCACCATCTACGTAGGCGCCGAAGACAACGGTGAGTACTGCACCTACGACATGGGGGAGGCAAAAGTTAGGGGGACACCCACCAAACACCCCCACCCCCAACCTCGCATAATACAACATACACACCAATGCATCCACAAAAATCACAGTAACAACCCACAATCCCCCCGGAAGAATGAAAAGACAAAGCGAAATCAGTTCAAACATTGTAATGTTGCAATATACATGTCTAACAAAAATATACAGATATATACGAAATTCAGTCAGAAATATATACATTACGAGAAGTAGTGCAGATATGTACAAAACAATGTCCGTGCACCAACAGTCCAAAAATGCATGGGCGAGGCCCACAAAAGATACCTGACCACAATCGGAGAGAACACTGCCGGGGCATCAGATAGAAATACTACAGGCACCTCAGTGGGAAGGGAAGGGGGGGCACCTCAGCCGGATTACTGCAAAGCCAGATCCACAACGGGGCACCATGCCCATTGATGTATCCTGGGGAGTGCAAAGCCACAGTCTCTCAAGTCCATAACATTCTCCACTGGTTCTGGGGGGGGACTGGTGCCCAGAGTGCTTCATCCTGTGCAGGACTGAGGTAGTGGATGCATGTCTCCACTGGTTCTGGAGGGGGACTGGTGCCCAGACTGGATGAGTCTCCCCGTGAAAGTTCCTGTCCTGTCACTGTCCCAGCTGCACATGAGATAAGGATGCCTGATGTGGCGGTCTATTCATTCCTACCAGGTGCTTGCCCTGTTCAGCGGTCTCCAACATGGCGGTCTTTGCCCTGTTCAGCGGTCTTCACCATGGCGGTCTTTGCCCTGTTCAGCGGTGCTTTGCCATGGCGGTCTCTGGACTGTTCAGCGGTGCTTTGCCATGGCGGTCTCTGGACTGTTCAGCGGTCTTCACCATGGCGGTCTTTGCTCTGTTCAGCGGTGCTTTGCCATGGCGGTCTCTCAACTGTTCATCAGTGCTTTGCCATGGCGGTCTCTGGACTGTTCAGGGGTGCTTTGACATGGCGGTCTCTGGACTGTTCAGCGGTGCTTTGCCATGGTGCTTCAGGACTGTTCAGCGGTGCTTTGCCATGGCGGTCTTTGCCCTGTTCAGCGGTCTTCACCATGGCGGTCTTTGCCCTGTTCAGCGGTGCTTTGCCATGGCGGTCTCTGGACTGTTCAGCGGTGCTTTGCCATGGCGGTCTCTGGACTGTTCAGCGGTGCTTTGCCATGGCGGTCTCTGGACTGTTCAGCGGTGCTTTGACATGGCGGTTCAGGACTGTTCAGCGGTGCTTTGCCATGGCGGTCTTTGCCCTGTTCAGCGGTGCTTTGCCATGGCGGTCTCTGGACTGTTCAGCTGTGCTTTGCCATGGCGGTTCTGGTACGGACATTGGTGTGTGGCATGACGCTCCCTACACTGGGCATTGGTGTGTGGCATGACACTCCCTACACTGGGCATTGGTGTGTGGCATGACGTTCCCTGCACTGGGCATTGGTGTGTGGCATGACGTTCCATCATAGCCCACCTGGGCTGTGGCCCTCCTGGGCACTGACTCCGGCGGTGGCAGTGGTCTCCTGACCAGTGACGATACTTGGGCCCTCCTGGGCTGTGACTCTGGTGGTGGTCTCCTGACCAGTGACGATACTTGGGCCCTCCTGGGCTGTGACTCCGGCGGTGGTCTCCTGACCAGTGACGATACTTGGGCCCTCCTGGGCACTGACTCCGGCGGTGGTCTCCTGACCAGTGACGATACTTGGGCCCTCCTGGGCTGTGACTCTGGCGGTGGTCTCCTGACCAGTGACGATACTTGGGCCCTCCTGGGCACTGACTCCGGCGGTGGTCTTCTGACCAGTGACGATACTTGGGCCCTCCTGGGCTGTGATGCCGGCGGTGGTTTCCTGACCAGTGACGATACTTGGGCCCTCCTGGGCTGTGACTCCGGCGGTGGTCTCCTGACCAGTGACGATACTTGGGCCCTCCTGGGCTGTGTCTCCGGCGGTGGTCTCCTGACCAGTGACGATACTTGGGCCCTCCTGGGCTGTGACTCCGGCAGTGGTCTCCTGACCAGTGACGATACTTGGGCCCTCCTGGGCAATGACTCTGGCGGTGGTGGTGGTCTCCTGACCAGTGACAATACTTGGGCCCTCCTGGGCAATGACTCTGGCGGTGGTCTCCTGACCAGTGACGATACTTGGGCCCTCCTGGGCTGTGACTATGGCGGTGGCAGGGGTCTCCTGACCAGTGACGATGGTGCTGGCGGTTGTGTCTCGACCGCCGGGAATGATGCCGCCCTTCTCCGCCATGACACTCACAACAGGCTGGGCAGACTTCCTCTGGCCCTTCCCCACCTTTGGTGGAGTCACAGCTGACTCTCTTATCCCCTTGGAACCCATGTGAGTTGTTTTCTCACCAGGAGTCTTCACACGGTCCCGTCGTCCACTCTCCAATTTTAGAGCCTTTACAGGGGGTGGGCTGCCAGTGCCTTGGCTCCGGGTCACACTGCTTGCCCTGGTGGCCGGTGCACTCCACAAACCTTGAACAGGCACCACTGGTATTGGAGGCTTTTTGGCTGAGGCGCTACGACGGGACTGATGAATTGGAGGGGGGGTGGGAGCAAAAAGGTCAACTTTACAGAGGGACAGTTTCTGACGTACACTGGGATGGGTAGTTGGAAGGGGTCTGGGAGTGGAGGAAGAGGAGGTGGTTGTCGGAGGTGTCACTTTAGGTGTTTTGGGTGCAGGTACTGGAGGCTGTCGTGAGGTGGATGGATCTTGGGTGTGTGGGTGCCTGCGTTTGTGTACTTTGGGAGGGGGCGTCACAGACACACTGGGAGAGGACACAGGGGACGTGTAAATGGCAGTGGAGGTGGTGAGTGCAGGTGAGCGGCTTGTGGTGCTGGGTCTCCTTGTGCGATTCATTGTGCCTGTAGATGTGGTGCATGCAGGAGTGTGTGAAGAGGAGACTGGGAGGGAGGAGGGAGAAGAGGAGGAGGGGGACACAGTGGAGGCAGTGGATGTTGCTGTGTCTGTACATGGGTGAGGCTTGCTTGAGTGCCTGTGGGTTGTGTGGTGCCTATATTTGCTTGAGCTACTTGTGTGTGCTGACTTGTGTGCTTGCTGGTCTGTAGGTGTGCTTGGGATGGGCTGGGGTACAGGAGATTGGGTCTGGGTGGAGGAGGTTGGAGGGGGGAGGCTGGACACAGGGACAATGGCTGCCATCAGTGCTGAGGCCAGAGATTGCAGGTTTTGCTGAAGGACAGCCTGACCAGAATGAATGCCCTCCAGGAATGCATTACCGTGTTGCAACTCTCGTTCTACACCCTGGATGGCATTCACAATGGTAGACTACCCAACAGTGAGTGACCTGAGGAGGTCAATGGCCTCCTCACTGAGCGCAGCAGGGGTGACTGGGGCAGGGCCTGAGGTGCCTGGGGCGAAGGTGATGCCCACCCTCCTGGGTTAGCGGGCACGGGGCGAACGCTGAGGGGCTGCTGGGAGGGCGGTGCTGGTAGGGGAGGTGGCGGCTGTACCTGTAGAAGTGGGGCGCACAGATGGTGCCGCCACCACAAGGGAGCCCCCATTGGCGAACGAGTCCGTGTCGCTGCTTGGTGATCCAGTGGCCGACGTGAAGCTCCCCTCGCCCTCCGTCCCACTGGTGCATTCAGAGTCCGTGGTGTGGCCCTCCATGGCCATGTGGGATGCAGCTCCCTCGTGCTCCGGTGCCACTGTACCTCCGCCTGATGATGCTGATGTACAAAAGGACAGGGAGAGCAGAAAAAGGGGGGGAGACAGAAGAAAGAGAGTTTTAGTGCATGGCATACCGCTACCGTTGGCGGACAAGACAGACACAGCAGCCCCCTGCATTACGCCGTGCTCCTGCCTTCTGCACATGCAATTTCTATGATATGGCCTATATGGCAATGGTGGACATCTGCACACATGGATGCCACAGAGGCAACTATACCTGTACTTGGCACTCTGCTGAGGTGGGGTAGAGTGCCACATGGCCTGCATTACGGAGGGGCCTTGCCTACCGAACTTGCCCTGGCCTAGGGACACCCACAGCCCACCTCCCCCACCCAGACACCTACACTGCACGCAGTCAGCAGAATGAGAGTGTACTCACCCCCTTGTGTCTGCTGTGATGCCCTCAAGCGCCCATCCAACTCCAGGTAGGCCACCTCCAGGATCCGGAACATCAGGGGGGTCATGGTGCGACGGGCACCCCTCCCACGTTGGGAGGCCATCCCCAGCTGAGCCTTCGCCATCTTCTTGCTGCAGCGGCGAATGTCCTCCCATATTTTCCGGCAGTGGGTGCCCAGTCTCTGGTGGGCCCCCAGGGTCCGGACCTCCTTGGCGATGGCACGCCAAATGTCCCTCATCTGGTGGGCGCTGAACTACATGACATGCACAAGGAAAGAGGAACAGTCATTACCAACTGCACCGTCGATGTGAGTGGCCCCCTCCCTACTCTGGCCATGTGGCCCATTCATTACCATGCATTAATGTTCTATGAACTCTGCCCCCTTCCCTCTTCCAACCAGCCCTCTTCACCCAGGCCTAGCCCATACAACATGCTCCCTGTGTACTAACCTGTTGGTCTGGAGGACCGTAGAGTACCGTGTACTGGGGGAGGAGTCCGTCTACCAGTTTCTCCAACTTCTGTGCAGTGAAGGCAGGGGCCCTTTCCCCAGACGCAGCAGCCATCGTCGCTTCCAGACCGAGGTCACAGCAGCACTTGCAGTGTAGGTCCTCTCCTGTCGAAGGTCAGGTATCTAGTGATTGAACAGATAGAAAATGGTGGTGACGTCTGCGGCGGTGCGCATCATCACCGCCAGCGCACCTGTTCATTGGCTCCTGGGACCCATAGGGTCGTATGTCAACCAATGCAGCATTGCGCCGCGGTCTACGATCGCCTACCGCGACGGTGTGCAACGCCAGCGCAGTTACCCCACAATCCCATTGTCCCAGTTTAGAGGTCAGGCAGCCACCATTTCAGGGGCCCACATGGCTTAATTTACCTCTGCGTCACACATAGCTAGGCCTACACTCAACACACATACATGAAGGATTTTGTGAGTGGTGTAGTCTTGTGTGTAACTGTGGGTACATACCTGGAGGAATAATGACTGATTTGTCGCTGTTGTCCTTCGTAGGCACCGTCAGCTGGGACATATGAGAAGATGGCGGAATCCTCCGGTGTACCGACCGCTGGTGGACCTGTTGACAATGGAAGAGCGACATGTCATAGTCACCTACCGGTTTGACCGTGCCACAATCCAGGAACTATGTACCCAGTTGGAGCCAGACCTGGTGTCACCAATCCGCCATCCGACTGGAATCCCCCCTGACGTGCAGGTGCTGTCAGTGCTGTCAGTGCTCCATTTCCTTGCAAGTGGGTCTTTTCAGACAACAGTGGCCATGGCATCAGGGATGTCCCAGCCTATGTTTTCCAACGTGCTGTCCATAGTGTTGTCTGCCCTGCTGAAACACGTAAGGAGATACATAATTTTCCCTGAGGTGGCAGATTTGCCTACAGTTAAAGGTGACTTCTATGCCCTTGGACATATCCCCAACGTCATAGGTGTCATTGATGGGACCCATGTAGCTCTGGTCCCCCCCTCCCCCACAGGAGTGAACAGGTGTACAGGAACAGGAAGAGTTATCATTCTATGAATGTTCATATGGTCTGTTTGGCAGACCTGTACATCTCCCAGGTAAATGCTATGTTCCCTGGCTCAGTGCATGACACCTACATCCTGCGGAATAGCAGCATCCCTGATATGATGGGTCAACTCCAGAGGCACCGTGTATGGCTATTGGTGGACTCTGGTTACGCCAACCTTTCCTGGCTATTGACCCCAGTGAGGAATCCCAGGACCAGGGCAGAGGAACGGTACAATGAGGCCCATGGGCGGACTAGGAGGGTGATCGAACGCACCTTCGGCCTCCTGAAGGCGAGGTTCAGGTGCCTCCATATGGCAGGTGGGTCCCTATTCTACTCACCGAAGAAGGTGTGCGACATCATCATCGCCTGCTCCATGCTCCATAATTTGGCATTGCGATGCCAGGTGCCTTTTCTGCAGGAGGATGATCCAGATGACGGTGTTGTAGCAGCGGTGGAGCCTGTGGACAGTGATGAGGATGAAGCTGATGAAGAAGAAAACGATAACAGGGAGTCAGCCATACAGCAATATTTCCAGTGAGACACATTTTTAACATTACATTAACTTTCACACGTCTACCTCTATCCTGTCTGTCGATTTCAACCACTATTTGGTAACTGAGTTGTACCTTTCCATTATGGTTTCACAGGTGTGGTTACCAACGTGTCATCTTCTTGCATCCTTCAAGGACTTGTGATGTGTGACATAGGTATGTTAGCCTTACAATAGGAAACGCATTATGACACTGTCATTGATAATACATATTTACTAAATCGCAGACTGACTCAAGATTGTTTTGTGTTTCAAGGGTGTTTATTGAAGTGCTCAGAAATGGGAGGGGGTTGTAAAATGAGGATGGGTGATGGCGGAGGAATGTCCATGGCAGAGTCCAGTCTATTAGTCTCACAGGTGCACTGCCCATCTGGTCATAGGAAGTGGAGCTGGGGCAGTTTAAGTATGGACAGGGTAACAAGGTGGGACAGTGGGAGGACAAACAGGGTAGTCTAATTTCCTGGCGGGGGTCTTGCCATCTTGCTCTGTCCTGTTCCTGGATCTCAGGGACCGCTTGCGTGGTGGTTGTCCGTCTGCAGGGGGTGGGGTGTTGGTGTGGTGGTCCTGTGGTGGGGCGTCCTGTCCACTAGCGCTGGCGGAGGTGGTGGGCAGTTCATCGTCCTGGCTAGTGTCAGGGGCCCCTTGGAGTGCCACGGTGTCCCTCAAGGTCTGCTGTATGTCCTTCAGCACCCTTACGATGGTGCCCAAGGCGGAGCTGATGATCCTGAGCTCCTCCCTAAACCCCAAATACTGTTCCTCCTGCAGGTGCAGGGTCTCCTGCAACTTGTCCAGGACCGTCGCCATCATCTCCTGGGAGTGGTGGTATGCTCCCATGATGGAGGATAGGGCCTTGTGGAGAGTGGGTTCCCTTGGCCTGTCCGCCCCCTGTCGCACAGCAGCCCTCCCAGTTCCCCTGTGTTCCTGTGCCTCCATCTCCTGGACCGTGTGCCCACTACCACTGCCCCCAGGTCCCTGTTGTTGTTGGGGCGGTGGGTTAGCCTGGGTTCCCTGTAGTGGTGGACACACCGCTGATTGACCTGTCCTGGGTAGGGAGGTTTGGGCCCGCTGGGTGGGTGCTGTGCTGGTGTTACCAGAGGGTTGAAGGTCGGTGTTGGGCTGTGCCTGTGCAAGGGGAACCGACTGTCCCGAGGCCCACAATGGTCCGGCCTGGTCATCAGGATCCAGTAGGGCAGAGCTGCTATCATCACTGTGGGCCTCTTCTGGGGGTGGAGTGGTGTTGTCTGGACCCTCTGGTGTGGTGACGGTCCTTCGGGTTCCTGCAGGGGCATAAGAGCATGATTATTGCATGTGTGTGTGTAATGGTGTGCAATGGGTGGGTGAGCGTGTACCCCAGTGCAAGCATTCCTGTGTGGGAGCTTATGTGATGGTGGTTTAGGGGGTTGTATGGGTATGTGCAGTGGGCATGCTTTAGCGCTGGGTGTCCATGCTTAGTTGTGTCATGCAGGGCTTGGTGTTGGGATGTGTGGTGTGTGTTATGAGTACATTAGTGAGGAGTTGTAGTGATAGGGGAGGGGGTGAGGGTGGGGGTGTGTGAGAGCATGCAGGTAGGGTGGGGGATATGATAGTTTAGATTTGACTTACCAGTGTCCCATCCTCCACCGACTCCTGCGAGGCCCTCTGGATGCATGATGGTCAAGACTTGCTCCTCCCATGTTGTTAGTTGTGGGCAAGGAGGTGGGGGTCCGCCGCCAGTCCGCTGAACCGCGATGTTGTGCCTGGAGACCGTTGAACGCACCTTCCCCCGTAGGTCGTTCCACCTCTTCCTCATGTCCTCCCTATTTCTTGGGTGCTGTCCCACGGCGTTGACCCTGTCCACGATTCTTCGCTATAGCTCCATCTTCCTGGCTATGGAGGTGTGCTGTACCTGTGAGCCAAATAGCTGTGGCTCTACACGGATGATTTCCTCCACCATGACCCTGAGCTCCTCCTCGGAGAAGCGGGGGTGTCTTTGGCGTGACATGGGGTGGTGTGTGTGATGTGTGGGGCGGTGTGAGTGTTGATGTGTGTGATGATGTGTAGTGGTGTGTGGCATTTTGTGCATGGATGTGGTGTGGGTGATGGTGTTGTGTGCCTCTCTATGGTGGTGTTGTCTTGGCTGTGCAGTCTCTCTGGCCTTTGTCTCGAAATTGTTGTCGTAGGGGTTTGTGGGTGATGTGGGTCTGTGTTTTATATTGTGTTGGGTGTGTGGGAGTGGTGTGT
Organism: Pleurodeles waltl; assembly: GCF_031143425.1. Classification (NCBI taxonomy): domain Eukaryota; kingdom Metazoa; phylum Chordata; class Amphibia; order Caudata; family Salamandridae; genus Pleurodeles; species Pleurodeles waltl. The sequence goes on along the minus strand of NC_090438.1, from coordinate 441,549,253 downwards.
ATATGTGTATCAGGTGTGTATTTGTAATTGTCCAATGTGGTGGTGTTTTGTATATGTGTGTGTATTTTGAGTGCAGCGGTGTGTACCGCCAATGAAATACCGCCGCGTGGATTCGTGGGTCGTAATAGCATGGGCGTGTTTCTGTTGGCGTGGAGGTGGAGGTTTTGTTTTCGCCAGTTTATCACTGACCTTTGGTGTGGCGGAGTTGTGTGGGTGTCTGGATTTCTGCGGATTCCGAGATGTGTGTCATAATAGCTGTGGCGGACTACCGCCGCCGCCGCGGTGTATTGGCGGTCTTCTGCACGGCGGTAAGCGCCTTTTACCGCCAATGTTGTAATGACCCCATATGTGTTGTGGTACAGTTCCCCCACACCATATTAGAAATGACTTCCTTGACGTCATAACGGTTAGCTATGGCGAGTTGAATGGTTCCCTTCAGAAGCTAAACTGCTCTCTCGGCCATACCATTCCCCCTAGGGTTATATAACGAATTGCAAGAACGTTTAACTCCCCAAACCTGTAAAAACTTCGCCATTTTGTGTGATGTAAGCTGCGTCCCATTATCGGTGATAAGCACAACCGGTGACCCTTCTTTTTTGAAAATATTTTTTAAAATCTTAATCGTGCTTCTTGTAGTGATGTCTCTCAAAAACTCTACTTCCTACCACTTGGAGTGCACATCCACCACCACCATGGCAAATCTCATATCAGACGACAATTCATTCAATGGTCCAACAAAATCCAGACAAACCGTGTGCCAGGGCTTTCCCGGATCCTCCAAATGCCCCCCTACACTCTTCTCAAGGACCAACCTTTTCCGCACTCACTTTACACAATGCACAATTCTGTACCCACTCTCTGATTTGATTATTCATACCTGGCCACCAGAAGCTTTCCCTCACCCTTCTGGTAGCCAGGCCTTGCCCCAGATGTCCCTCATGAGCCAGCTGGAAAATCCGAAACCTCAAAGCTACCGGGGGTACAAAGCAATCACCCCTCATAATCACACCATTACTGCAAACGGACAACTCATCAAGCACCTTCAAATAGGGTCTGACTGGTAATGGAAAGGTACTCTCTCTCACCTTCCCATACTGTATTAACCTAACAAGATCTCTCATGACCAGATCCCCATCCATAGCATCTCTCCATTGCACCACCGAGAAGGAACCGATCCCACTATCCACTGCGTCACTAACAGTGGCAACAGCATCCTCCTTGTCAGCCTCACTCACCCCAAGACCGTCAACTTCTTCCCAATCCAATGATAGCCTCGACAAGCAATCAGCCCGAATATTCTTCCAACCTTGCAAAAACTCAACCGTATAGTTATACTCCTGAAGTCTAGCCGCTAATCTGGCCAATCTAGCTGCCCCTCCTGCAGACAGAATTTTCACCAGTGGTTTGTGATCTGTCCGTAAAAAGAAAGGGCAACCTCCATAAATACACTCGGAAATATTCAACACCCCACGCCACTACTAGAGCCTCACGTTCAATGACGGAGTAATTTCTCTCAGCTGGTGTCAGAGTACGAGAGGCAAAAGCTACTGTCTTTTCTTCACCACCTTGATATTGTGAAAGAACTACACCCAAACCAGACGCACTGGCATCCACTGTGAGTGCGGATCTCAAATCCTTAGCAAACACTGTAAAAATTCCAGCTTGACATATCTCCTCTTTAATGTTGTCAAAACATAGTTGTTGCTCCTCCTTCCACTCAAACCTATAGACCTTGCGTATTAATTTTTTCAAATTATCTGTCTTCTCTGCAAACTTCTCCACGAACTTGGCATAGTATTCCACAAGGTCCAAGAAGGACCTCAATTGATCCCTATCCTTCGGAGCGGGAGCTTTAATTTTATGGCATCTAACAAGGAATGTTTAGGTTTCACAGACCCCATTGCGACTGTGTAACCTAAGTATTCGACTTGTGCAGATAGAAAAACACATTTCTCTTTATTTAATGTAAGACCAAACTCCTCCAATTTTTTTTAACACCAACCTCAGAGTAGTATTATGGTCAGTGACTGTCTTTTCCATGACTAAGATGTCATCTTGGAAGTAGATCGCATCCCCTATGCCTTCCAAAACCCTGGAGATTGCCCGTTGAAAAACGCTAGCGGCAGAGGCCAATCCAAATGGCAGACATTTAAATTGAAAGGTTCCTTCTGTGGTGATGAAGGCTATAAGTGATTTAGAGTCTTCGTGCAACCTGATCTGATGATACGCACTCTTAAGGTCAAGTTTGGAAAAATACCTCTGGTCTTTCACCAGAGTCAATAACTCACTAATGTTGGGAAGAGGAAACATATCCACCACTATATTCTGATTCACAGAACGAAAATCGACACAGAATCTCAAACTTCCATTCGCCTTCTGAGTAATTACTACAGGTGAAATCCATTCTGAGGCTTCCACAGACTCAATAATACCTTCTCTCAACATTTCTCCCAACAAAGACTTCAGATCATCCCGAACAGACAAAGGCACCCTCCTCAATCTATGTTGAGTGGGAACGGCGTCCGGTTTCACTTGCACTCTGTGAACATAACCTCTGAGACAGCCCAACTTCTTATCAAACACATTCCTTGCACCCACGAGCACATCATCCAAAGTAGGATCTTTCACTACCAACACTTGATTGGGAGCCCTATGGTGAATCATGATGTTTAGATCAAATTGATGCATCCACCCTAGAATTTCTAGACCATCTGTTGAGACGTAGACTTTGCCTTTAACAGACCGGTAATCATATTGAATATCTCCTTCCATGTACGCCAGGATGTCTATAGACTTTCCCTGGTACCCTCCCGGATTGATATCCTTGGGTAAAAGCTTAACACCCATCCAATGTCTCAAATAAGTGTTCCGGAATAATGGTGTACATGGATCCAGAGTCAACTGTAAGTTCCACTTGATTCCCACACACAGTAAAAACAGCAGATGGTCTTGACATTCTACCTCTATGTCCTTGGTTGCTCTTACTTAAGGGATTGGTATTATCATGTACAACCAGAACTCTGTCATAGTATTCTGAGTCTGTGTCTGCAACCACACCCATACTAGAATATTTATTCCCCTTACTAGATTCTTTACAAACTCTTGCATAGTGACCCTTACGCCCACATCTCCTACAAATTTTGTTGCTTGCAAAACACTTTGCAGAGTCTGAGTCATGAAAAGTGCTGCCACAACGTGCGCAGTTTTTCTGATTCCTTTGTGACTGTATTCCTTGGTCCCCTTTGTTCCTAGAGAACTGTTCATATTTCTTCTAGCCTCTTTTTTTTCGTACGCAAACTTTGTTTGATATGATGTCATCACGAGCAGAACTAACTGAAGAAACATCATTGTTCTTATCTCGTCTGTTCAGTTCTTTCATACACAACTGAGTCTCTTCGATTACTTTTGCCATTCCAATAGCTTCCATGAGTGTGGGATCCTTCGCTGCCCAAAGCCTCTCTTGTATTTTCCTGTCCTTGCATTGAACGATTAACTGATCTCGGATAAGTTCCTCAGTCATATTTCCAAATCGACACTTAAGAGAGAGTTCCCTGAGTCTAGCCACAAAGTCATCAATAGATTCATGTTCGTGTTGCGGTTGTGTGTAAAACTTATACCTGGCCATAACTAAATTCACCTCCTTTGCAAACCTATTTTCTAATCGTTTCACAGCTTCTTTGTAGATATCATCCATTCACTGACCATTGGGTCCCATCACTGGTGGTAAGTACTTAAAAATTCTTTGGCCTTCATTCCCGAGAGCACTCAGCAAAATAGCTTTTTTTCTAGCTGGAGAAAAGTGTTGTCCATCCAAAGCTATTATGTGGTTTTCTAGGATGCCTATCCAGTCTTCCTAAGAAATATCTGGTTGACCAGGCTGTTGTAAAAAAAAAGAGTGGTGTAATAATGTTTCCCAATGTGGCCATGATAATGTACAGTCCAAAAAAATAAAAATAAATATATATAAATATTTTTTTCAAATGTTTCTAATATTTAATATTCTCTCCTCTTCCAACCAAGAAGTGTTCCATGATTTTCAACGATGGCCACCGATCTTTAGGGGAGCGGTCTAGTGTTTCAAAGAAGGTGTTGACTATGACGACACAGGAAAATTCAGTTGAACGCTCGCGAGCAGACACAGGAGGAGAGCTCGAACGCACGTGCGTGCTGAAGGGGGCTGCGGGAGAACTTTTTACCTCCTGTGGTTTTGCCCAACACACAGCGCATACCTGTCTGGGGGCACCGGTCCCTTTCCAAATCTGTCTTGGAGACACGCCCCCTCCAGAGCGATCCCCTATCGATCCAAATCCGCAGTGAGGGAGAGTTCCCAGTGTCACTCGCCATTGAGCCACTCGCCGCCTTTGTATGAGAAGCAGAGAAGCAGATGGGTGAAATCATCACCCCATCCCCTTGCCCCTCAGTATCTTAGCACTTAAATAAACACCCTTGGAAAAAAACAAGTATGGAGTATGCTACATTTTTAAAGTATGTATTTGCTTAACCAGGTTCAAACATTGCAATGCAACTGTACAGTAATCGTGAACATAGGAAAGACCTGTATTTGACTGCAGTGGCCACACCAGGAGCGATAGTGGGGCACCAACATCTGTAAAATGAATTGCCAAAGGGTACAGTGAGTGGGCATAGAAGTGGAAAATAACAGCATGCCAGTGCCAAAGATATACAAAATATTTACAATGAAATGTGAAGTAACACTGTCTTACCTGTGTGTCATTGGAAGTATTGGCGTATCACTGCTGTTCTGTTGTCCTCATCCTCTGCCTCCTCATCCTCATTGTCCACAGGGTCCACTGCTGCCACACGGCCATCTCCAGCCTCCTCTTCCTGCAGAAAAGGCACATGGCGTCTCAAGGCAAGGTTGTGCAACATGCATTATGCTACGATCATCTTGCAGACCTTCTTGGGGCGATTAGCAAAGGGATCCACTTGTTAGATCGAGGCGCCTGAACCTGGCCTTCAGGAGGCCAAAGGTTCTTTTGATTATCCTTCTTGTTCACCCATGTGCCTCATTGTAACTTTCTTCTGCCCTTGTCCTGGCATTCCTCACAGGGGTTAGTAGCCATGATAGGTTGGGGTAACCAGAGTTACCTGCAAATATTGAGAGACAACATTTACCCACACACTATCCCATATGGCCCACACCATACCCATACACCAACACCTACTGGGAGGGAACCAGGGCTCACCTATTAGCCACACCCTGTGCCTCTGTAGTTGGCCCATCACATTTGGGATGCTGCTATTCCTCAGGATAAAGGCATCATGCACCGACCCAGGACACTTACCATTGACATGGGAGATGAACTGGTCCGCCAAGCACACCTGTACATTCATGGAGTGGAAACTCTTACCATTTCTGAACACCTGTTCTTTGTGACGGGGGGACAAATGCAATGGGGATGTGTCCCATTGCATTGAAGTAACCTTCACTGTGGCCAAATCCTCCACCTGGGGGAAAACAATGTAGCTGCACATGTGTTTAATCAGGGCAGACAACACTCTTGTCAGCACTATTGAGAACATTGGCTGTGACATTCCTTCTGCCAAGCCCACTGTCAATAGGAAAGAACCAGTTGCAGGGAAATGGAACACTGATAGAACTTGCACAAGAGGTGGGATACCAGTGGGGTGACGGATCGCAGATATCAGGTCAGGCTCCAATTGGGCACACAGCTCTGTGATTGTGGCCCAGTCAAGTCTATAGGGGTGGATGATGTGCTTGTCCTCCAGTGTTGCCAAGTCCACCAGGGGTCTGTACACCGGGGTATGGGGGTTATTACAACTTTGGAGGAGGTGTTAATCCGTCCCAAAAGTGACGGTAAAGTGACAGATATACCACCAGCCGTATTACGAGTCCATTATATCCTATGGAACTCGTAATACGGCTGGTGGTATATCCGTCACATTTGGGACGGATTAACACCTCCTCCAAAGTTGTAATAACCCCCTATGTCTCCTCTCTTATTCATCTGCAGCGGTAGCAATCTAAGGGACAAAGGAGTGAGGAGCCAGTCACATTCTGAACATTCGAGCCACAACAGTACAATCCATGATGTCAATTTGTAATGGGTAAGTGGGATTTGTCCTGTATGTCAAAATTTTAACTGTGACAAAGTTATTATCCAGGCCTGGCCATCCCCGTGAGATTGTGTCTGCCTGTCCTGTGTGGAGGGACAGGTGGAATTGAAGTAATTTCACTGACGTGCGCCGTTACGGAAGGCGGTCGGGAACCGCTGTGCAACTCCTCATTGGTTAACATTGGGCCCTATGGGGTACAGTGGCCAAAAGTGATCTACGCCTCCGGTGACTGAATTTACTGCCATGGACGTGGCCGCCATTTTCTATCTGATCATTCACTTGCTACCTGAGATTCAACAGGAGAGGGCCTACACTGCATGTGCTGCTGTGACCTCTGTCTGGAACCTACCATGGCCAGTGTGACTGGGGAAACGGCCCCTGGCTTCACCTTGGCGGAGTTTCAGCTACTGGTGGATGGGGTCCTTCCTGAGTGCAGACTGCTATATGTGCCTACAGACCAACAACTGAGTACACTGTGTCCACGATGCATGTGGCATGAATGCATGAAGTGGTGTGTGCGGAGGCCTCGTGTAAGGGGAGTGGGTGGATGTCCTGTAGGCGAAGTATTGGTTGTGTGCTGGGCCACGTGTGTGCAAACGGTGAAGTGAAGGTGTTTGGTGGGCCATAAATGTAACAAGCATGACTGTCTGACTGATACTATTTTCCTGTGTGTATTACCTTTGCAAGTCAGCGCCCATCAAAAGATGGTGTGCCATCGCCAAGGACATGCCAGTCTACGGCAGGCAGAGCACCCACTGTCGCAAACAGTGGGAGGACCTGAGATGCTGGGCATGGAAGACAGCGGAGGCCTAGCTCGGGATGGCCTCCCAATGAGGAAGGGGCGCCCGCCAAACCCTGACCCCCCTGATGGCCCGCATACTGGCAGTGGTCTATCCTGAGCTGGATGGGCGCTTGAGGGCATCACAGCAGCCACAAGGGGGTGAGTACAGTGCCCATCATTACAACTTATGCATGGTAGGGTGGTATCCGGTTGGAGGATGTGTGTCAGTGGGTGCCCCTAGCCCAGGCCTTACATTGCACAGTAGGTCCCCTGGGGGCAAGGATCCTGAAGGGAAAATCCTGCTACCTAGTTCTGAGGCATCCAAAACTGGTCAGTGCTGCATTTGCGGTATGTGCCCCTCCCCATGCCTTGGTGGCTAGCAAAATAACTGGTAGTGCAATGCATAGTGCGTAGGGCTGGTCCCTGTGTGTGAGAGTGGTGTGTACACCAACTATAGGGTTGGTGCAGCCATTGACCAAGTGTATCCTTTGTCTCTTCCCCCTTTTTGTTTTGTCACCCTGTCCTTATGTGCATTAGCATCATCTGGCGGAGGAACAGAGGCACCAGTGATGGAGGGAGCTGCATCCCACAGGACCCAGGAGGCAGAGTCCACCGACGATGAGGGCACCAGTGGGACAGAGGGGGAGGGGAGCACCACGGCAGAGACTGGAGGGGACACTTCAGACACAGATACCTACTCCGACGGAAGCTCCCTGGTGGTGGTGGACAGCTCTGTGACCACCCCAGCTACAGGTACATCCGCCAACCCTGTACCAGCACCGCCCTCCCAGCAGCCCCTCATCAAGTTGCTCATGCTTGCTCACCCAGGAGGGTGGGCATCTCCATCGCCCCAGCACCTCAGGCCCTAACCCAGTGAGCCCTGCTGCCCTGAGTGAGGAGGTTATTGACCTCCTGAGATCCATCTCTATAGGGCAGTCATCCATTGTGAATGCCATCCAGGGGCTGGCAGCACAAATGGAACAAACTAATGCATTTCTGGGGGGTATTCACACTGGCTTGGTGGCCCAGCAGAGATCGATTCAGGCTCTGGCCTCCTCTGATGGCAGCCATTGTTCCTGTTTCCACCCTTCCCCCTCCAACTTCGTCTTCCCAATCCCATTCCGCTCAAATTCAACCTATCCCAAGCACACAGGCAGACGAGCATGCACACAAGACAACACACAAAAGTGGCACTGGCAAACACAAGCACATCATCCCACAGGCACTCACATCCAGATGCAGACATACCAACATTCACAATTTCCACTGTCTCCCCCTCCTCCTCCTCCTCCGCCTCCCTCCCAGTTCCATCTACACTCACACCTGCATGCACTACATCCCCATCCACTACCAGCATCACCACCACACCTAGCAGAACACACACCTCACTGGCAGATACCTCCACAACAGCCATGCACACGTCCCCTGTGTCCTCTCCCACTCTGTCTGTCCTCCCCTCCTAAAGTACAGAAACGCAAGCATTCAAACACCCAACAGCCATCCACCTCACAACAGCATCCAGCCCATGCACATGCACCCAAAATCAGCAGACAAACACCTGCTACAACCACTCCCTCTTCTTCCACTCCCAAACCTTCTCCCTCTTCCCGCCCCAATGTCCCTAAGAAGCTTTTCCTCTCCACCATTGATCTATTCCCTACCACTCCCCCATTATTCACGACTAGCAGTGTGGCAAAAACCCAGGCAACACCTCAGCCACCCAGTCCACGGGCCCAGTAGTCTCCACACCCACTCGTGGTGGGAAAGGGTTCAAGGCACTTGTGCAGAGGGTGAAGGAGCCTGCACCAGGCAGGCTCAGGAAAAGGGTGCTTGCCCCAGCTGCTGCCTGGAAGGGCAAGGAGACAGCCCCAACTGCTGCTAGGAAGGGCAAGGAGCCAGCCCCAGCTGCTGCCAGGAAGAGCAAGGAGCCAGCACCAGCTGCTGCCAGGAAGGGCAAGCAGACAGCACCAGCTGCAGGCAGGAATGACATGGGGCCAGCACCAGCAGGCAGGCAGGACAAGGGGCCTGGGGCAGGGACTCAGAAGGAGCCCCCACCACCAACCATGGTTGTGTAGCCATCTGAGGCTGCAAGGGATGGGCTGGAGCCTCCCCCCACCAGCAGCAGCAGCAGCACCACCACCACCACCAGTGGGCAGCTGTCCGAGGCTGCAGGGGATGGGCTGGAGCCTCCCCCACCAGCAGCAGCAGCAGCAGCAGCACCAGCACCAGCACCAGCACCACCACCACCAGTGGGCAGCCGTCCGAGGCAGGATGCCCCCTCCAGAACGAGTGGGTAAGACCCCCACCAACCCCAGCCTCCCCAGGATCAAGAGCACAGGGCATGATGCCCCCCTCCAGAACCAGTGGGTGAGACACCCACCAACCCTAGCCTCCCCAGGATCAAGAGCACAGGGCATGTTGCCCCCTCCAGAGCATGTGGGAAAGTCACCCACTTGAGAGACTGTGGCCATGCACTCCCCAGGACCCTTTCCAGAGCATGTGGGCAAGTCACCCACTTGAGAGAATGTGGCCTTGCACTCCCCAGGACCAAGCACAGGGCATGTTGCCCCCTCCAGAACGGCTTAGGTGCCCCCCGTTCCCTGAGGTGCCTGCCTATTTTCCAACTGATGTCCCTGCAGTGTTCTCTCTGTGTTGATGCAGGTGACAAGTGGGGCCTTGAACTTAAAGGAAAACGAGTTGCAATACAAAATAAAAAATTAAACCATTTGGTTTCATTTTTTTCAGAGTAGGAATTGGTCCATTGGACCCCTGCCTGCTCTGAAAAAATATTTTGGGCGACATTCACAAAGGGGAAGGGGTCCCATGGGGACCCCTTCCCTTTTGCGAATGAGTTAGCACCCACTTGACATGGGTGCTAACTGCGAATTGCTTTGCGACCGCGTTCGTGGTCACAATGCAATTCTGCATTGTGGTGCGAATCGCAAATAGGAAGGGAACACCCCTTCCTATTTGTGAGTCGCATTCCCATTTTGCGAGTCAGAACCGACTCGCAAAATGGGATTGTGCATCGCCATGCGCATTTTGCATGGCACAAACTGCGAATTTCGCAGTTTGCGCCATGCAATATGCTTCGTACATCTGGCCCTTATTGTGTAAAAATAGGTGCTCCATTACTTGTTCAAATGATTGTATTGAGATACAGATGAATAGTGATGATGAGGATGACCTAGCTCCAGAGAAGAAGGGTGAGACAATAAGTGAGGAGTACCCACTGATAAATTTCTTTCCAGTGTTCACAGTGAAGGAGCGTCCTCCTGATTTAAAGAGAATGGTTAAAGAGAAAGTTTGGGATTTGACAGGAAAAGAGATAGGTCTGCTAAAGGGAGTTGAGCCAGTTTAAGTTCCTGTAAAGCCGAACATGATTTTTCCTCAGATTCCCCAGTACCACATGCCATAGGATATTCTTATAAAGGTTGCTCAGATAATTACAGAATTGTGGAACAAGGGGTTTTGAAAGAGGTGTTGAGCAGCCCATGTAATTCACCTAAAATGGGATTGACAAAGCCCTTTGGGAAAGTTCGAATTGTCCAGGATTTGAGAGAAGAAAATGACGTGATAAAATTTTGCCCTGTGGTGCCAAATACACCTGTGATTCTGTTTCAGATTCCATGTGATGCTGAATTTTTTACAGTCATAGACTTGTCACAAGCTTTCTTTTCTGTGCCTCTTCATGAGGACAACCAATATCTCTTTTGTTGAAAATGTTTAGACTGAGTTTACTGTTGGTGTAGAATTCATCAAGGGTTTTCAGAGTCACCTTCCATATTTAATCAGATCTTGAAAAATAATTTAGAATTGTTAGAATTACCTTTCCAATCAACCTTGGTAAAGTACAATGATGACTTGTTAATTGTGTCCAAAACGAGGGACAAGTACAAATATTACACGATAGCCTTACTGAAACATTTAGGAAAGAATGGGCATAAAGTGTCTCCACTTAAATTGCAGTACTATCAGAAAGAAGTGAAGTACTTGGGTCATCAGATTGAGAAAGGAATAAGGAAAATATCCAGAGAAAGGGTCACAGCCATATTGCAGATGAGTCCCCCGACCACACAGAGAGATGTCAGGATGTTCATACGTATGGTAGGCTACTGTCACCAAGGGATTGCCAATTTTTTTGTAATTTTGAAGCCATCATAAAAGCTGACCCACAAGGAGGTTACTGATCCCCTAGTGTTAGACCATGTTTGTATGAAAATGTTTTCTGAATTGAAAGAGAATCTGTGCAAAGCTCCGGTTTTGGGTATGCCTGACTACACAAAGTCCTTCATGTTGTTTTGTTATGAGCGTGATGCATGTTCTTTGTCTGTTTTGACTCAGGTCAATGGAGGTATAAACCGCCCAGTAGAGTATTTTTCAGCTTCTTTGGGCCCATTTGCAGCAGCTTTACCAGGCTGCCTGCATGCAGTTGCAGCAGTTGGACAGAGCCTCGCACAGTGTGGAGGCATTGTGATGGGACACCCCCTGATTGTAATGGTACCTCATTCAGTTGAAGTTTTATTACCCGCACCAAGTCCCAATACCTGACTGTTTACATTATGTTGCAAGGCTTGCTAAACTCATGGCCATCACAAGACACCACTGCATGTTAGCTTGCGAAATCCTCACTGCGAAAAGTACTAACGTATGCACTTATGGTTCCTCTTTCTCAATATATAGATGTATCACGAGACATTTGATTCAGAGGACATTGTGCAAGCTTCTTGTCTATGATTCTAACCCTTATATGGAGCGTTATGAAGAATAAATGATAAATCACGTGTGCTGTAAAGCAAAATTAATCATACGTCAATATCAAGAACCAATGAAATGTATTAATAGGCAGTGTCCCTTGAACTGTACATTTGTATATATCAGTTACATTGCATATTTCTTATTTCTACTGTGTTGACCTTATTACACTCACTTTAGTCAACTCGTGTTGTCCTTGCATTATTCATCCGAAGTACGGGGTATATATATGTTTTATTACTGCAGCTTATTGTGTGTATGGTGTTGTGGTGAGGGGGTGTGAGGTGCGTGTGTGTCACTCTCTTTTTCCTCCCCCGTCCCTTGTGTGCTAGGCAGCTGTACTCACCGTCGTCGCCTTCGCTGTCATTGATGTTCGTGGTGGAGGAGCACGTAGAAAATCATTGGGAAGACATGCAGCTCGGGCTCCATGGTGGAGTGGTTGTTCCCTGTGTCTCTAATGGTGAGTCCTTTCACTTCTGTGCAGTGTTTCCGCCAGGGTTTTGATGTCATTGGTACCACCCCGGATAAGGTGGCGGATTGCAGGGTCTTAAAACGGTGGGCTGGACATTGGCTTCCGCCTGCCTCTAGGCAGCTGCCACCATGGGGGCTGTTGTTTCCGCCCTGGCGGTTGGTGTGGTAAAGTGGCTGTCTATCTGAGTTCTCACCGCCATGGTCATAATTTGGCAGTAATTACCGCCAGCCTGTTGGCGGTATTACTGCCACTTTATCACCGACCGCCAGGGTTGTAATGAGGGCCATAGTGTTTTTAGAATCAGATGAGAGGTAGAGGTCACAGAGGAATTGGTAATGGAAACTGTACTCCTGATTTGAATACTGTATTAGTTCAGAACAATGTGCAAGGAATGAAAAGAGTGTTGCCTTGTCACGCCTGCTGAGAGGTCGGACATTGGAAGTAGGAGTGTCCAGTGATGGTGCAGGAAGGTGTCATTCAGCAAACAAGTGACATCAACTAATTCCAAAACATGAGAGGACTGAGAATGAGAGGCCATAATCCAAATTTTGGTAGTAATGTGAATGAAATGGAAAATGTTCAACCCTTGCAGCAGGTGCAAATGCCAAGTGTCCAAATGACATAGTTGCATCCAATGCAACAGCAGGTTTCAATGGTACCTAAGCATACCCAGCAAATTCAAATACCTCAAGCCCCAATGGAACAGCAGCAGGTGATGCTTCCCCAACATGTCACAGGTCAGAGGTCCAACCAGAGTAACAAAACAGTTCACCAATTTCCGTTACACAGTGAGAATGGAATAAACGATGATTAGGTGAGCGAGAGTTCGGATAAGGAGAAATGTGTTGTTGCAGATTCTTTAGAAATAGATCAGAAAGGTCCATATGTGAAGGGAAAGGAAATGGGTCAAGAGGATTCATTCTTGGTTGACACAGGAGCTACATGCTCAATAGTAAGAACTGCAGAAGTCACAAATTTTCCCCTTTCAGGAAAGACAGTCCAGATTATAGGAGTAGCGAATCAGTATTTGACCAACCCAATTACAGATCGGGTTCAGGTTAAGATTGACAACTTTAAAGGACTGCACAAAATAGTAGTCTATGATTCAAGTCCTATCCCTACTGGGAAGAGACTTTGGGCCAGATGTAGCAAGATACGATTTTGCAACTCGGAAATTGCGAGTCGGTGCGACTCGCAATTTCTGAGTCGCAAAATCATATGCAGAATGGTGTCTCAGACACCTTCTGCGAATCGCAAGGGGGATCGCAAAGACCCACCTCATTAATATTAATGAGGTGGGTCGCAATTTGCGACCCCCTGGCAATTCCCTGCACTCACAGGGATGGTGGCCTGCTGGAGACAGCAGACCTCCATGTCTGTGGCTGCTTTTTTTAATAAAGCATTTTTTTTTGTATTGCAGCCTGTTTTCCTTAAAGGCAAACAAGTTACAATACAAAATAAAAAATGAAACCATTTGGTTTGGTTTGGTTTCAGAGTACCCTGAAAAAATATTTTTGCCGACATTCACAAAGGGGAAGGGGCCCCATGGGACCCCTTCCCTTTTGCGAATGAGTTAGGACCGACTTGATATGGGTGCTAACTGCGAATTGCTTTGGTTCCAACTCGCAAAATGGGATTGTGCATCGCGATGCGCGTTTTGCATGGCGCAAATTGAGAATTTCGCAGTTTGCGCCATGCAAAACGCTTTGTACATCTGGCCCTTATTGTGTAAAACTAGGTGCTCCATTACTTGTTCAAACGATGGGATTGAGATACAGATGAATAGTGATGATGAGGATGACCTAGCTCCAGAGACAGAGGGTGAGACAATAAGTGAGGAGTACCCACTGATTAATTTCTTTCCAGTGTTCACAGTGAAGGAGCTTCCTCAAGATTTAAAGAGAATGGTTAAAGAGAAAGTTTGGGATTTGACAGGAAAAGAGATAGGTCTGCTAAAGGGAGTCGAGCCAGTTAAAGTTCCTGTAAAGCCGAACATGATTTTTCCTCAGATTCCCCAGTACCACATGCCACAGGATATTCTGATAAAGGTTGCTCAGGTAATTACAGAATTGTGAAACAAGGGGACTTGAAAGAGGTGTTTAGCAGCCCATGTAATCCACCTATAATGGTATTGAGAAAGCCCTGTGGGAAAGTTCGAATCATCCTGAATTTGAGAAAAACAAATGACGTGATAACATTTTTCCCCGTGGTGCCAAATACACCTGGGATTCTGTTTCAGATTCCATGTGATGCTGAATTTTTCACAGTCATAGACTTGTCACAAGCTTTCTTTTCTGTGCCTCTTCATGAGGACAGCCAATTTCTCTCTTGTTGAAAATTTTTAGACTGAGTTTACTGTTGGTGTAGAATTCCTCAAGGGTTTTCAGAGTCACCTTCCATATTTAATCAGATCTTGAAAAATAATTTAGAGTTGTTGGAATTGCCTTTCCAATCAACCTTGGTACAGTACAATGATGACTTGTTAATTGTGTCCAAAACGAGGGACCAGTACAAATATTACACAATTGCCTTACTGAAATTTGGGAGAGAATGGTCATAAAGTGTCTCCACTTAAATTGCAGTACTGTCAGAAAGAAGTGAAGTACTTGGGTCATCAGATTGAGAAAGGAATAAGGAAAATATCCAGAGAAAGGGTCACAGCCATATTGCAGATGAGTCCCCCAACCACAGAGAGAGATGTCAGGATGTTTGTACGTATGGTAGGCTACTGTCACCAATGGATTACCAATTTATCAGTAATTTTCAAGCCATTGTAAAAGCTGACCCACAAGGAGGTTACTGACCCCCTAGTGTTAGACCATGTTTGTATGAAAATGTTTTCTGAATTGATAGAGAATCTGTGCAAAGCTCCGGTTTTGGGTATGCCTGACTACGCAAAGTCCTTCATGTTGTTTCGTTATGAGCGTGATGCATGTTCTTTGTCTGTTTTGACTCAGGTCCATGGAGGTGTAAACCGCTCAGTAGAGTATTTTTCACCTTCTTTGGGCCCATTTGCAGCAGCTTTACCAGGCTGCCTGCATGCAGTTGCAGCAGTTGGACAGAGCCTCGCACAATGTGAAGGCATTGTGATGGGACACCCCTTGATTGTAATGTCCCTCATTCAGTTGAAGTTTTACTTACCCACACCAAGACCCGATACCTGACTGGTGCATGATTGACACATTATGAAACGAGTATTTTAGGATCACCTAATGTGTAATTGAAAAGATGAACAGTGCTGAACACAGCAACCTTGCTTCCAAATGAAAATGTTGGAATTGAAAAGTTGGAAGACATTGAGCATGATTGTCTTGAGGTTAATGATTTCTCAACGAGACCTGATATTAGAGATACCCGATTGGAAGAAAATGACCAAATTATCTTTGTTGATAGCTCCTTCTAAGGGACAATACAGAAGTACTGAGAGCAGGATATGCTGTGTGCATACTTACTTGTATCCTGGAAGCGTCCTGGCTTCGAGGACTATATTCTGCACAAGTAGCAGAACTAGTAGCCCTTACTAAAGCGTGCCATGTTTCTGCTCAGCTTAAATATACCATCTATACGGACAGTCAGTATGGATTTGGAATAGTCCATGACTTTGGCCAGTTGTGGTCAGGCAGAGGTTTGATGATCTCTTCTGGTTCACCGGTGAGAAACAGTGAGAGAATTCAAAAATTGTTACATGCTATCCAAATGCCTGAAGAGACCGCCATGGTGAAATGCAGGGCACATCTGAAATCGCAAGATTTTGTGTCAATGGGAAATAGATATGCAGATCAAGTTGCAAGGTTTTGTGCATTGAACTGTATATCGTTCAAAGGTAAGTGGGAACTGTTACCTGAAGAAGATTAAACATGAGCAATCATAAAAAGGGACAGGGGGATTAATGGTTCAGTGTACAGCCTCCCGAGTAATGATTTAATACATAAGAATACACCGTTCCACAAAAGATAATGGACTCCTATAGGTACTTCTAAATCTAGAAGCAAATACCCTCACACTTCCAATGGATGTCATGCTTCATCATAGGGCTTGCTCCTTGTCAGACTGGCTTGGTAATGTCTGACGGGCCCACCACAAGGAGGCACTTTGCCAGAGATCTTTACTTATAAACCATGCCGTGGTTTAAAGAATGCAGGGATGAGTTCAAACCTACATGCAAGCAAAGAGCAGGAGAAAGAAAAAGGATAAAATTGGCTCAAGAACCCTCCACAAAACCTACAATTTTTTAATCAATGAAGGGTCTTGGTCAAGGTAAAAAAAAAATGCTAGGGAGTGAAAAAGAGATAATGCTCAACCTCTCTAGCAAAAAAAAACACACAGGGATGGGAGAAGAAATTATCTTCAACCATCACAATGGGTCAATGTGTTTCGTGTCTCAAGAGTCCGTACAGATCAAGTGGCGCTTCATCAGGAGCAAGTAACAAAGAAACACGTCTCCTAAATCACTTGGAAAAACCTCAGTGTGCCTGAAAAGGTGTGTCAAAAGGCGAGTCGCTTACTCACAACAAAATTATATTTGAAATGGATGGTGCAGAAGGAAGCCATCCTCAAATAAGGACAAGATTACTCCATGAAGATGAAACATGTCCAAGCTTTACATTGCAAGTAATATATACATTGGAAGAATTGAAAACATTGCAGAATAATGTTGAAAGGGAGGAAAAACGTTAATCGAACAAAATGAAATGTGTACAGTGACAAGATGAATTGTGGGTTTCAGAAGAGGGTCAATTGGTTTTGCCCAACAGTTTGTTGTCTTAAATGACTAGGTATTACCATGGTCAAGCACAAGTTGGGAGGGATGCAATGATTCTCACTTTCAAACAGAATTGTTTTAATCTGAGGTTTAGACAAGTTGCTGAAGCCGTTTGCCATTGTCGCGTCATTTGTCAACAAATGAACGCGGGGAAAGGGACAGTGGTTAATTTGAGCCACATTGGAAGAGTAGGAGGTCCATTCAGCAGAATGCAAATGGACTTTATTGAGATGCCTGTGCGTGGAGGTTTGAGACATGTGTTGGTGATTGTCTGCATTTTTAGTCGCTGGAATGAAGCGTACCCCACACGAAGAAATTACAGCCTCAGAGTAGCGAAATTACTGCTTAGGGAACTGATGCCACGTTTTGGGTTTCCGATCTCTTCATAATCAGATAGGGGAAATCACTTCAACAATGAAGAAGTCAAATTACTATGTGCAGCATTAAACATTGAACAGAAGTTGCATTGTGGTTACCACCCTGAAGCATCAGGACTAGTAGAACAGATGAATGGTATCTTGAAATCAAGAATGGCAAAAATGTGTGCGTTCGGAAACCTGAAACAGCCTGACACACTTCAGGTCTGGCTGATGTGGTTCTCTCTTTCTCTCAGCAGCTGGAAGCCACCACACTGTCACCAATCCAAGATCAAGGACTCCCCCTGAGGGTGGGTTACTGGGTGGTGGTCCGGAAACATGTGCGGAAGACGTGTTGAAGCCTCAATAGAAAGACCAGTTCCAGGTAGTTCTGACCACTACCACAGTTGTGAAGCGTGCTGTAGTTCCGAACTGGATCCATGCGAGCCACACAAGAAAAGTGGAATGTCCTTTGGACGATGAATAAGAGTTGTTGAGAGTACAACAATGACCAGCCAAACCTCAGAGCCGGAAGGAGAAGAAAGAGGAACTGAGGCTGGTTCTGAGCACGTTGAGGAAAGTTCAGTCACTCCTGTGAGAGACGAAGGAGAAGACCTCCAGGAGGGTGACAGTGAGCCAATCTCAATTAAGGCAGCAGGAGAGCCCAGTCAGAGGGGGGCTTTCCCAGAAGTAGACACATTTACAAAACAAACAGAGCAAACACCAGACCCTGAGGGGGAATGAGTTGAGGTGGATCAAAGCCAATGTGATCTGACTCCTCCTTACCCAGTTGTAGATCTTGCAAGGGAAAATCCTACAGAACAAGAAGAAGTTTCTAGTTCAACAGTGAAAAAAGCATTGACCAAGGGTTTACTGAAAGAAGTTAAGATGCCGGAATCACAAGCAAAGAGAAAAGAAGCAGTTGTTGTTACAACAATTGAGGAAGAAGTAGATACAACGAGGAGAGAATATCTAAGTGAAGTAGAATTGAATGGAGATCGAAAATTGAAAAAAAAGAGAATAGCAAGTCAAAGGTACGCAGGTCCTGAATGGGCGTATGCAACAACAAGCGAATGGCAAAGAGATTTTTTTTTTTTTTGGATTTGATCAAGACATTCCAGGTCAAAATTTTATCACTTGAAAGAAGCTGATGAATTGTACTGTTGAGACAAATTTGAGAAAAGATACAAAGAAAAAGAGACTGTTGAAAGTAACCAGAAAAGAGTTTTATAACCTGATTTGACAAGCTAGCCTGATTTGACAAGGTGCTGATGGAGCAGAGATATTAATTAAGAAATCATTAATGACTTACGTGTGTTTACTAATGAAAAAATACATAAAGAAATTAATTGTAGAAAAATAATGTGCATATCTAGAAATGTGCCATAGGGAAGTGATCACCACATGTACTAAAGTGACTAAATATGTGAAATAATGAAAGAATATGTGAGGAAAATGTATTAATATGTCATAATGAGATGTATAACCTATGTTTTGTATTAATTCAATAGTTTTAAGCTAGCCGTACCAGAGGCCTAGCTTCACTGGGCCTTGCTCGCTCTGAACATGGAGAAGTTGAACGCCTTACAAAGAACTGGTAACCGGGACTGCAACCTTGAGCTGCTCAGAGTTCAAGTCGCTTAGCTAGAATATTCTGCAATGTACCAATGGACAGGAGATGATGAAGACAATTTGATACAATTATGTATATTGTAGGGTAAATGTACTTTCCCAGGACTTGAACAATAGAGGCACTGACTGAAGAGACAGATGCAAAAATTTAATTACCTGGAGAGCCGGATGATGTTCTCATCGCAAGAAGAACCAATCAGTTTTATGGGACACAAGACATATGCAAACTCAAAGATTTGGTAAACAAAACCTATAGGTTAGAGTCATAAATTCCGATAGACTGACCAATTAGCAATCAGTGGGATGGACTGGGAGACCCTAATAAAAAGTCATGACAAGGGGTGCTGATTCAGGACTGCAAGGAGAAAGTTGATGATGTCAGGAGACGCTGTCCGAGGTGCTGATAGGGGGATTATACTCTGTGAGATAATCTGTAGCTGACTATTGATGACCTGAAGACGAAGACTGATTTGTTGCTGAGACATCCTGGATAGGTAGCTATGAAAATGTGACAGACCATATTCATGCACTGTTTTACAGAGATTTTCTCTCTTAGGTAGATTTTTTCAAATGAATGTTTTCTCTAAATTGCTTTTGCATGAAGTCCCACATGCTGATGCTTATCTTGGTTAGGTAGGCTGTTAGGGTTGACCTTGATGGTGACAAATGGCTGCCAAACTTAATTGCTGAATTACATTATTAATGCTGATATTCGTAGCGTATGGTG
Organism: Pleurodeles waltl; assembly: GCF_031143425.1. Classification (NCBI taxonomy): domain Eukaryota; kingdom Metazoa; phylum Chordata; class Amphibia; order Caudata; family Salamandridae; genus Pleurodeles; species Pleurodeles waltl. The sequence continues at coordinate 441,529,669 of NC_090438.1, read as the reverse complement.
TTGCTTTGCTGCATATGTTTTCTTCAAGAATTTATGGGGGTCATTACGACCTTGGCGGGCGGCTACCGCCGCGAGCCAGGCGGTAACCGCCGCGCGGCCGCCAATGCGGCCGCACTCACGCGGCCCCCATTATGACATTCCCGCTGGGCCGGCGGGCGCAAACCAAGTTTGCGCCTGCCAGCCCAGCGGGGATGAGGCCGCAACATAGGAGCCGGCTCCTAATGGAGACGGCGGTGTTGCGGCCGTGCGACGGGTGCAGTTGCACCTGTCGCGCTTTTCACTGTTAGGGGGCCCCTGCACTGCCCATGCCAGTGGCCCCAGTTAAGGTAAGGGGCCCCAGGACACCCCTTACCGCCAGCCTCTTCCGGGTGGTGCAAACCGCCAGAAACAGGCTGGCGGTAAGGGTGTCATAGTCCCCAGGGCAGCGCTTCCACCGCGGTCGTAATAGGGCTGGAAGCACTGCCAGCCTGTTGCGGTGCTTCCGTCTTTTAGCCCTGGCGGACTCGGACCGCCAGGGTCAAAATGACCCCCTATGTCTTTTAAATGATAAATTAAAAAAATAATTGAATAAAGTTCAAACTAATGGATGATTTAGAATTGTAAGCAACAGGGAATAAAACTTGTTAACCCTTTTAATGAGTAGTGGTTATTTATGATTATTATGGTTACTATTGTGGTTCCATAGAGTGATATCCTGTTAATCGATGTTGAGTTTGGATTCAGTGATCACTCAATGGCTAGGATACTCCATGCAAATCAAAAGGTTCATCAACCTATACGCGTCCCCTTGCAAGTTTACTTACAAAGGACCGGGTGTGCTAGCAGTGCTAAACCGATTTTTGACAAAGGATCTCGGAAGTGAGACTGAAAGCTGTAAATAACTGCTGAAAGAAGATTTTTGTTTTTGATTTGTGCTACATAGTTCTAAATTTTCTCTTCTACTTTCTGATTCTTTACAGATCATGGGTAACATTAGCCAGCAGGGTAGGGAGAACAGGTGCTGTAAATGCATGAGTATTGGTTTGGCAATTGTGTGTGTGATATTGTGTGTGATATTGATTGTGGATATCAATGGTCTTGAGAGTAAAGCCAATGATACTTCAGCTTTAGAGACAACTACTGCATTAACAGCGATAGAGAAGTTTAGGTTAGATGAGGAGTATGTGCACGAAGACAATGCTCAAGGGGAACTTTCTTCTAATGTGTTCTATCGCTTATTGAGTGAGCATGTTGAGATGATGGATACAAGGAATTGTTATGTGTGTACGCAGATTCCTTCATCAATCAAAGAAGGAGTCACCCATCTTAGTTTTCCTCTTACCTATGGGATAAGCTGTAGTCTGTTACTAACAAGATTCTGTAACCAGGAGTACATTCATTATTTCTACTTCAACCATGATGTTGGATTTTTGTTTGTCCCCATAATTAGCTACCTGAGTAGAGTAGCTAAGGACAATGACATAGTATTAGTGAGGGGTTTCTTCGAGCCTACATTAACTTTTGGCATGGCTTATACGCACAGAAACAATCCGGCATGCTTGATTACACCTTTAGAAAAGAGCTTCCTAGATCACACAGATGACAGGAGAAAGGCATTGAACGAGAAGTTAGAAAAGGGTTTAGAGAAAAGGACTTTTAGAAATTATTATTATTACAGTGCAGTAAAAACACAAATGAAATTAGCTTTATATGCACAACATGTAGGGAAGCTTTGTGTACATAGGCTTAAATCTAGTACTGACACTTTGTTTGTGGGAACGAGTGAATGTAGACATGTGTTTTTGTTTCAGCGTAAATGGACATTTATGTTGAATAGACAGGATCCAGCGATTCCTGGCATATGTTATATTTGTGGACTTAACGCTAATTACCGTCTTCCAAGAGGATGGTATGGCACATGTTATATGGGCATAGTTTTCCCAAAGATTTTCCAACTGGATGAATTGAAAAGATTGCCCAAATTTACTGAATTACATCACATTAGAGAAAAGAGAGAGTCTCCCTCTGGTATAGTGGGAGATATCTTTGGAGCAATCATTCCTTCAGTGGGAGTTGTTCTAAATTTGATAAAGATTTGACAGTTGTCTACTATTGTGGATAACATGCTGACAAATGTTTCAGGAGCCATGATCCTCACAGATACAGAATTGGCCACGGAAAGAGCTTTAGACATTCTTTTTGCAAAGATGTCGGAGTTTGCAAAATGCTTAATTCAAAGCATTGCTGTTCATTCATTCCTGATAATAGTAAAGACATTAGAAGCTTACTTAGTAATCTGACTAATGAGAGTGCCTATTTGAAAGAGTTGAAAGAACCAGGTGTTTGGAAAAAGGTTGGCAAGGGATTTGCTTCAGTGGGAAATTGGCTTAGCAACATTGGGAAAGTGATAAAATTGAAAATAATACTAGGGATTTTGATTATTGTGATTTGCATAACTGGAGCATGGGGAATATGTAAATTGTATAGGATGATTAAAATGAAGAAAATGAAAAATGATCAGAGGAGGGAAGAAATGAAAAGAGAAACATTGTTTAAGGGAAATTCAAGAAGGGAACGAAGATATGAAGGGACAGGGATGACAGAATTTCAGCTGATGCAAAAATTTGTGTGGGAAGATTTAGGCCCATGTTTATACTCTGTTTGCACTGGATTTGCATAATTTTTTTTTTACGCAAATCCAGCGCAAACTTAACTCGATAGTTATATTTTGATGTCAGACCCGTCTAGCGTCAAAAATATGGAGTTAACATCATTTTAAGGATGCATGAGACCGCCTTGCGTCAATGAGATGCAAGGTAGGCGTTCCTGTCCAAAAAATAACTCAATCACCCTAGCACCATATTTGTCTAACCGGACCCGAAAAATTACGCTGAACCCGATTTGCGTCAAAATTTAAGGCCTGGGGTAGGGCAGGTGTTAAAATGAGGCAAACACACAACTACTTAAGGAAAACACACACAAGCAACATTACAGACCAACAGGACAACATGGAGGTGCTACTGATGCAGCTTGCAAGACAACGCCGAGCACAGGACCAACGGCAGCAGCCACCACCACCACAACGCGGCCCACAAAGGCAACGCAGAAGGCTGGAGAGACTTTTCAGGAACAGGACAACCCTCCATGGCCTCAGGGAACAGGACATCATCTGGAGGTATTGACTCAACTGGCAAGCCATACAGCAGCTGCTGAGCTATATTGAGCCACAACGAACAGCTTACCTGCAGACAACACACAACATACCACAGGTGACCAAGCTGCTAGCTGTCCTGCATATGTTGGCAAGTGGCTCCTTCAATGGAGATCCTGGTTGCTGGGGTATCACAGCTCTCATTCTCGGCCTTCCTGCCCAAGGTGTTAGATGCCATAATCTCCCTCACACCCGACACATCAGCTTCCCCAACACCCAGCAGAAGCAGCAGGAGATAAAACAGGGCTTCTATCAAATCCATGGCTTCCCGTAAGTGTTTGGTGCAATTGACTGCACCCATGTCCGGATTGTCCCACCTGCAGCAACAGAGCGCCTATTCAGGAACAGAAAGCACACGCATTCCATCAATGTGCAGGCCATAGTTGACCACCAGGGATTCTTCACATCTTGGTCAAGTATCCTAGGAGTGTCCATGATTCATTCATATTCCACCACAGCAGGATCAATCAGGGTGGACAATATGGCAATGGCCTTCTTGTCGGTAAGTCAATAAACCTAGCAATATACACACAGCACAACAGCCTTGTAGGATACACAAAACATACACCACTATATTAACACGTGGGCAGCCTGACACTGAGGTGTGACACTGGTAGTTATGTTGTACACCCTGGCACAATGGGATACACACCTCTGGACAAATGACAGCTGCCACAAACTTTAGCTGCCACTCTAGAGCAACAAGGGACCAATGTCAAAGCCCCACAGTGACAATTAAATGGCCTGCACTGGAAGTACAACTTGGAAGATAAACCATTTAGAATTACATTAGGCCACATAGTCAATCGGCCACCCTCCCAAACAGTATGTAGACGGGGGTGTAATGTGCGTTACAGCAGGTCTAACACCATGAGACACATAGCATGATGATGCTGACTCACATGTAGGTGACACTGAAATACTGAAGCAGTCCCAACATCATACATCACACCTCACTGCTGCCAACTTATGGAGATGTGTTGTGCATTGTCACCTAGCCAAATCAAAGGGGTTCACTGTTGCATTTCATCTGTAATGGCATATGTCTAAATAGATGGGATGTCCAAGCCATGTAGTGCAACCATGTTACCACCACATCTGAATCCATTGTGTATGTGGGGAAGTATCATGTCCCCTCCAGCGAAAGTAAACTAAAACATGTTGGGACACTACACAATGCATGGTACATACATACTGACCAACAGTTCGGAAAAAAACATAGAGCCCAGGTCAATGAGCCAAACACAAGTTGTCATGTCAAACAACCCACTGCAGAAAAAAACCTCACAGAAGCCCAGGATCTCACAAAATACCACAAACACATATGAGTCACAGACAACATAAGATATCAACTGCCATGCTACATGACATTCCTGTTGCAAACAATAACAAAATACTCACTCCTATTATCTTTTTCAGCGGATCAGGGTTATGGGATCCAGCCATGGATCGTGACCCCATTCCCCAACCCAAGCACAGCAGCAGAGTGTGCCTATAATGAGGCACATCGGAGGACATGCACCATTGTGGAAAGGACCTTTGGCATCCTGAAGTCCAGATTCAGGTGTCTGGACATCACAGGAGGCAGCCTCCTATATGCCCCACTCATTGTGTGTGAAATTATACTTACCTGTGCTATCCTGCACAACATTTTGGAGAGGAGGAACATCCCTTCATATGAGCCAGACAAAGAACCGCCTGAGGAGGAGGAGGAGGAGGATGGTGGCAGGGAAAATGAGGGGGAACAGCAGAACACAGCTGCAGGAATGCGCCACAGACAGCAAATTGTACAAAACCTTTTCACTTAATAGTCACTCTAAACACCTTGTTAAGATATGTAAATAAACACCTTACTTGATTACACAATCCTGGTCTGGTTTCTTCATTCTCCATCACATGTTCCTTAGAAATGTGAGTATTACCTCTGGGAGCATGTTACAAAGACAAATCTGACTACTTCTGATGTAACATCACATGTGATGCGTATTGTACAGCAAACATCACACATATATTTTAAAAAACTAATCTCTTGAATTTCACCTATGATGGACAAAATCAATGGACCACAGCATATGACTCACATCCACGTTGCCAACATGGTCTACTGTAGCACATGACACACAACTATGACATCTCCAATCAGAAGGCAAATAAGCGCCCCATACATGAGGCAGTGGAAACAGGAATGTACGAACAGACTCCTAACATTAGTAAGTGTGACACTTGCAATCTCTGCAAGGAGCTTGTGTGACAAGAGGGGCATCATTTGTGAAAATGGATAGCATGAGTGTCCCAGGTATGACAAGCAATGTTCACAACACATGCCCTTCGCAGTCCATCCCTGGAAATCAGTCCTGCCACTGCCATGTGTTACGTCTCTGCCCTCCCACCTCTGGGGTGCGCCGTAAATGGACTATCTGTACCCTGGGAATTATCCTTAACACTTTCTGACTCCTGTTTGCTTCCCTTTTCCATATGGCATGCTATAGAAGAACTACATTAGCTTCCATGGACTTCAGGTCCCATAATGCATTTTCTGGTAGTCGGTAAGACCTGTAGTCTTCTGTCCATTGCTTCCTATGGGAAAAGTCTGGTTGTCCCTTAATACTGTATTCGCTCCTCCAGGTCTTGTGAGAGACTGAAGCTGCACACACCTGTGACCTCTCTTGTGCAACCCAGCTATGTGACTCTGCCCTGGCCTTGCTGCTGCCTGGAACTGCTTATAAGCTGCCATTCCCTGAAGCTCCTCATCGTGCATTGGAGTATGATACCTTTGAGTTCCAGACCCCTTGTTGGATTGTGTTGCAGTCCTGATTCAGCCTGAACCCGCTCTCTGTTTTTCCTGTCCTGTTCCTGATTGGTCCAGTCAGAGTCTGCTCCCTGTTTCTTAGCCTTGTTCATGTTTATTTCAGCCAGAGCCTGCTTTCTGTTTCCCAGACCTGTTCCTGCCTTTGTGTCAGTGTGAGCCTGTTCCCTGTTTCTGGCTTTGCCTCCTAGTTTGTTCCTTCACTTTCTGTTTCCTCTTGGGTTATCATGTCTGGTAAGTGTACTATCAGTCCTCACCTGTGTAGAAGTGTTTTCCTTTGTACTTGGGTTGGCACCTGCTTTCCAGGAGACAAATCCAGCCCCCATCCTTTGTCTAGTGTTGCATGTAGTCTTTAGTGCCTAACAGTGACAGTGTGCTATGGCTGTATTCCAGGAATTGCCACTGTGTCTCCAGCTGAACCCACAAGGGCTAGTCTTGTGTATGTAAGTACAATCCTTGTTTGTGCCCTAAGGGTCCAGGCAAAGAATCACTTCTGCTGCCTCCTTTCTATGTGGCTTGCGTGGTGACAATCTGTAAGAGTAATCTGCACAGAGGCATTGACGTTCCCTGTTGCTGTGGAAAGTTCTGAGCCCTACCCTGTGTACAACCTTAGTGATAACCCCAGCGTGTTTGTCCATTACTGACCTGTTCCATATTTGTTCACACTAAGGTTGGTCTGCCTTCACCTTTCTGTTTTCTCTGCCTTACCATAGCTAGCCTTTCCCCTTGTAGGTCTTTAGTTGCTCTTCTGGTTTGGTACACTACCTCCTTGTAAGATGCTCTGTGAACTCAAGGGGAGCCCCTAACAGAGTCCTGACTAGACCCGCCCGAAACCAGGACACTATAAAGCCCAATCCTGACACAGGGTACACATGCCCACACACTTGAACTGGACAATTCTGTGGAATGCACATACGAAAATATGTGAAAACATGCAGCCAGGGCAGCAGGTCCACCACAGCAAAACAAATTACATAGGTAATTGTAATGAGTCAAACTGACGTGTACCAAACGTTTTATGGGTGGAACTATGGCACAGTGTCTCAAACACAGTGCATACCAAACATGTGCACATGTCAGACATTTGTGTAGTCCACACACCAGTCACCATGAAGTCATAACCAACAATTAATGACATATGAGGGGTAACATATCTTCTATAGCACTCACCAGCCATCCTCAATGATACCTGAGTTCTGTTTGTTGTGTGAAATGTAATGTCCCCTAAGTCAAACAACTACACACATCACATGAGTCAACACATATTACAAACACATACCATGACTTTGTAGATCACTGATTGGCATCAGATGTATATACACATTTGGAACACATTCATACATTTGCATGACGTCCAAAGTATTGCATGTCGTTCCTTCAGAAACACTCACATTGTTTTTACAGATCATTCACACCCAAAATACAAAGTTGCATGCTCTACTACATGTGGCCAAACACTGTACCACACACGGCAGGCCATACTATTCTGTCTTCGTGTTGATACAGGGTACATGCATGTTAAATATTAGAAAATCATGCAATTATAGATAGAGTCAAACATTTTGATGCAAATGCATCGAAAAATCACGCAAACGCAACCTAACCATACATGGGCCCTTAGCGTGAATTCCACCAGCGCACACACGCGTGCAGATGTCCATTGAAATTGAAGTCTACAGGTAATGCGTGGTATTTTGCCGCACATGTAGGTTATGCATCAACAATATTCACACAAACATCATAGGCATGAAAAAAATACAACCATGACAGAAAACGGGCCGCAAAGGGGACAGGAAGTGCTGTAATAGGAAATCCTGTTTACAGGCATGGTACAGTGGGTGTACTTTCACTTTCACTTTACAGTCTGTGCTATTCCTTGACTGTGTGGCTGTGTCTCGGTGTTGCTGGTGTCTCGATAGCTTTTATTGCATTTTGTGGTGTCTCTCTTGTTGTGTCTTTTGTGAAATTTGTTTGTTTCTTGTACCTGCGTATGTGATTTTGTGCTGTTTAGTGTCTTTCATATTGCATTTGTACTGTTGGATGTCTGTCTGGGGGTTAGATCATTTGGGTTAGTTGGAGTTTGGGCTGTAAGTTTCCTTTCTTTTAATTTCCTTTCCTTTTTTTTTTTACACATTCTCAGTTTGGATTTGTTGTTCAGGAACATGTCGGGAAGGGCAAGGCTGACAAGCATGGGGGACGAGGAGTTAGGGGCTTTGTGTGGCTGGTGTTCCACTTCCTACTCTTGATTCTGGAGAAGGGTGGGAGGGTGATACAGGGGTATCACACATAGGCGAGGCGGCTGCTTTGAGGCAAGGTGCTCTACCACCTCAAGAGAGTCTAGCATAAAAGCAGGAATGAGCACCAGCTGAAGCATCGATGGGCTGACCTGGTGGCCAGAGAGCAGATCTGCTGAAACACTTGGTTGTGGTGATCACTGGCCCTGTTGGTGAGTATCACATTGACAAATGTGAACAGTAGAATAATCCTGAGTGACAGTAGCAGATGTGTTTATGTGCTGCATGCAATGTTTGTGGCCAGGTTGAATGCAAGTAGAACAAAGTGTTAGTGTTGCAGTACTGAGAGGGAGTCCACATGTCTATTCATGTTAACAATGTAGGCCTGAGGTTTGTTGAGTCATGTACGACTATCACTTAGGGCCACATATACAAAGCTATTTTTATTTGTCACAAACAGCCTAGTTTTCTGAATTTGTGTGCTTACGTCAAGAAAAAATGTTAATTCCATTGCACATACCCAATTTTGCCATTCTGCAATCACATTGCCGAATCACAAAACAGGGTTTGCTATTGCCATTTAGGAACGTGCGTTCCCTTCCTATTTGCTAGTTGCAATCTGCTGATTGATTGTTTGGTGACCGAGAATGCCATCACAAAACAATTGTAGATACCACCAGTTTCAAGTTGGTGCTAACCCATTCGCAAAAGGGAAGGGGTCCCCATAGGATCCCTTCCCCTTTGTGAATTCATGCAAAAACATTGATTCAGAGCAGCCAGTGGTCCCACTGACCACTGTCTGCTTAAAAAAATTAAAAAGTAGAAGTTATAATATTTGCTTTTGACATGCTTTCTGTTTATCCTTAATGAAATAAGGCTGCTTTTAAAAAAGGAAATACAGCTTTATTTGAAAGCAATCACAGACATGGTGGTCTGCTGAGCCAAGCAGGCCAGCATCCCAGTGAGTGCCGCCATTCCCAAAGGGTTTGCAAAATGAGACCTACCTCATGAATATTCATGAGGTAGGTCATGTGCTACCTCATTTGTGAATTGCAAACAGTATCATTGACAGTGTTGTATATCAGATTATCCTACTCGCAAATTGCAAGTTGCTGAGTCTCACAATGTTCAACTCACAAAACCTGTTCTTCGTACATCTGGCCCTTAGTCACACATTTCAGGTGCTATGGCAACACCTGTGCCCATGCATTCTGTCAATGATGATCAGGTAAGACACTGTCAGCATAGCACATTTCACTGTATCTGGACAGCAAAGAGGGAAATCCATGTTTAGTGCTACATTGTCATCATTACACACACATGATCGCTGCCATTTGGCTGGCAAAGGGGGCATACACGGCTTAGGGGACACTGCCAATGGGACATTTGTTACCTATATACAACTGTGCCACATCTGTCTTGGACCACTGAACGCATGATATTTGCAGACTGACAATTTAGGCACATGTCCCTCACACAGTAACTCTGTGTCCCTTGATGCACAAGCCACAATATCGGAGTCACTTGTATTGCAGTGCACCAGGGAAGTGCCATTGAAATTGTCACCAAAATACACATCATGCCATGGAGTGCCATCTGAAATGGATTAGCCACATATGGTTGTAGTAGGGTTTAGCCCCATGTGATTGTTAGGCCCAGTGCATGTGTGCAGATGTGTGGCTATCACTCATTGCAGTGTCAGTGTCAATGTGGGTTTGCAGTGGTATGTCTTTTGTACTGTCCACATGCAGGATCACCAGCTCACAAATGTAAAACACACTGTGATATGCTGTCCACATGTATGTACAGTGATCTGACATTGAGCATATATTTCCTTTCCATGTCTTACAGGTGGACCTGCCCCCTATACCATCGGGCAGTGACTAGATTTCAGGACCCAGACGTATCCAGTAAGTGTGATGATATCAGTCCTGTGTAGTAATTGCGGATGTTGTAAGATTGACTCTTGTGTGTTGCACTCATTGCAAAATATGATGAGCTGGCACGTGATCTGATATCTTACTCGGCTGGGTGTTGACAGTGTTCCGTGCAAGGGTTAAGCATACACAGGTAGAAAGTCATATCTTGGGAGTCTTGTGCTGCGCAATAGGCAGCAGTGTGTGAACAAGGTGATTACTAGCCACATATAGGCCCACATGTGACTTGGAAGTGCACCAGTGTCAGTATATTGGCACAGGGTCATACCCTCATTCTCACAACACAGTGATGCATCAGTTTTCCACACAAAACTGTGCATCCCTGTATTGTAATGTACATGTAGGACTGGATAGGTAACTGTCCCCCAGCATCTAGCCCCATAGGTTGTATTCCATTTATGTGATACATATGTGGTATGTAAAAGGAATGCATGCAGGTTAAGGCCAGAAGTGTGCTGGCATCACTGTGGGTGTTTTGGGAATTGTTTTGGCAGATCAGGTGTTGATGGTTGTCCACAACTGGACGCATGAATGTACACGTGAATGACCTATGGATTCCTAGGTGGAAGCCCTCCTCACTTGTGTTCCACTCACTAAATCCATGTATAAGTGGACATGCCTTTGTGGTTGTCCCCGACAGTTGTGATGATGTATTGCACGCCCATCACCCCTGAGGCATAGTGGTAGGGGAACAACATATATGTAGATAGTTGTGATGGTCACAGTGTAGATGAAAGTCATCTCATTGAAGCATGCATGTGCCCCATACAACACTGACCCCTTATGATTGGCAACTGCATATCATCCTGCCAGTTATATCTACAAGTCACTGGTATTGTGTGCTTTAAAGTTGACTCAGATGATAAAGATTGATCGGCCTGACCCATGTGAAGTAGTTGCTGCCTTTGCATTGTGACACATTGCACTACATCAATGCACAGATCACTTTAGTTGGTTCAACTCTTGTTGTGCTTTGTTGTAGCATAAAAGACATGATGGGTAGGCAGCGTTGCCATTACATTCCTTAGGGACATTGTATTATCAGGACTGTGATTCGGACTGCATGTGCAAATCAAGGCAGAGTGTTAGATTATCATCTGTACATGCATCACATAATGATGACACTGAAGGTTGCCTGTCTCATTTTACAGCTGCCAACATGGATGTTGGGGAAATCAGGGCTTTCCAAAAGCGGGCAATGCGATAATGACACATCTTGGATGTTGAGTCTGGGTACTGCAAGATGGCACAATGCTATCAAAGAGAGCGAGCCACAGGGGAATGTCGGGCTTTCAGCCAAGGGGGACTGGCATTGGCCAAAAAGGTTGTAGCCACCATCACACCTACACAGAGTACCACAGCCGCCACCGTCACTTCTGCCCCAACCTGCTGCACCATCAATCTCAACACCACAGCCCACCACACCTTCTGCAATAAACATGTCGGCAATGGGGGAGCTCCAGAGTGACATGAAAAAGGTCCTCAAAAAGCTGGACAGCATTCAGAAGGATGTGGACAAAAACACAAGGAGACTGAAAAAGACACTGAGGAGGGCCAACCTGTGAACTCTTGCCTCCCCTCACCCATAGTTCAGTCCCCTCCCTCCTCATTCCTTATCCTGTTTTGTAGTGGGTTTAAGAGGTTTAGTGATAGGTTAGAGTACGGTAGTTGTTTAGATACGTTACGTATGAGTGGGGGTGGTTTTTCATATTATTACATGTTAGTTTGTGGGTGGGGGTTAATGTTGGGACTTTTGCGTATTTAAAAATAAACCCCCAAAAATTTAACAAATTGTACATTTAAAATATATATATCTGTGCTGTCCTGTCCTGCAATACCAGTAATGATTTCCTCTGGGATGACGGCTACAACCATCTCCTCTATCCCGTCCAGGTCCTCTTGCGGTGCTGGACTCCCACCTCCAGTCTGCAGTGCTGCCTTCCTGTTCCTTTCCATTTTCTACTTTGTCCTCCGCTTGCAGTCATGCCAGCATTTCTTGCACTCAGTGACAGTTCTCCTGACCTCTGCCACACTGTTAATCTTGTCCACAATCTGTTGCCAAATTGGCAATTGACAGGTGATTAAGAGTTGACGCTGGTGCTCCGTCACCTCTCTCACCAGTATTTCATGCTCCTCTGCACTGAAGCCACACTTCCTGTTCGTCTTGTCTCTACACTGGGTCTTGTCTGTGTCCTCCTGGCTGGTTCCTGGTTGTCTGGGGTCTCCCTGGGGTCTCTCCCTGCTTTTGGGATCCATTCTGGGGCTCCCTTGCACTGTTTGCTCCATTTGCGTCGCTTTTTGATGCTATTGAGGGGAAAAATGACACACTTCTGTTTTGTGATGTGTTTCCATGTTGTAAACGGTATTAGAGTAATTTTTCCTGCATTTGCGTCATTTTGCATTATGACAAGGCTCAATGGTTAGTGTCAGGAAAAATACCTCTAACCTCTTCTTAGCGCCACCCAGTGTCAAAACATAAATATGACACATGTGTGGTGTTAAGAAATAGTTCTAGACAGCGCTAAACTTTTTGGCGCAAAACTGCTTTAGCGCAGTTTTGCATCAAAAAGTATAAATATGTCCCTTATTGTTACATATTTAGTCACCAGAGGAGGGATTGTTAACCCTGATTTTAATAATGAATATTCTGTATTTTGAGTGTTGGATTTGTGTAGAAAATGTATGAACTTAGAGAAAAATAATGCACGCATTTGAAGGTGCAACTATAAGAGTGGCCGCCAATGTTCACAAAGTGTAAATGGCTTATTAATATGAAATGTTGAGCTTATGTTTGATTAATGTAGTAATATGTCATATTAAGGGTTATTCATTACCTATTAGCTTTATTTATTATAGGCCTTAACTTAGCAAGGCCTTGGCCTTGTTGCACGGCCTCATGTCAAGCTGCATTTCTGAGGCGTTTTATAAAATGTCTGCTTAGAGAATTAAATTGTGATTTTCCACTGTTTTGACCATATGCTCGTAGCTGAAGTTCTTTCTCATGAGAAACTACTTGCTAGAAGATGCTGTACTTGCTAGTGAAACAATTGAATGACCTATTAGGATGTGGGAAGTAGTTTTAGAAAATCCAACTTAGCCAGACTGCACCTAGAGGAGAAAAGCCATTCACCCTATTCTTCTAGAGAGTTTAGTCTAATATTTCCTTGACCGTCTTGAGAAGAGAGAACCTTAGCTTGTTGCTTAGAGAGACTTTGCTATTCTTGAACTTTGAAGCTGAATTCTGATGTATTGCTGACCAAACTGATGTCCTATTGATGAAGACTGTCACAGCTTGCTGAACCATATAGAGGTCAGGCACACTAACAATGATACTGATTGTTATGTCTATTTGCTTTTCTTTCTAGGTACCAACTGCTATTTTGATAAAGCCATAGTTAGCTGTTTTCCAAATTTGTGTGACAAAATTGTTTTGCATGAAGCCCAACACGCTATTCTAATCTGGTGTTAGTTAGTCTTCTCACTGATGAAGTTTGCTATATTAAATAACAGTTGATGTCTGTTCTTTGCTGAAATTAAATGTATGTAATATCGGTTGCGCAGTTATTCTTGCTGTTGATTTGTACTGTAACATTAGAATGTGTAATAGCTAAAGCTTTGATTAGATTGCAAATCTTTTGCCACTTTGGACAGTCAGTATTGCATCTGTATTTTTATCATTTGATATTGAGACTAAGTTACGTGACATTAGCATTGTTAATATAGGGAATAAACATTCTAACTTTTACATAAAGGTGTGGGTATTCATGAATACAAGGTCATGGTGTGTGGAACTTACTGTCTCCTATTTATTATTGATGTTATTGATTGCTGATGTTAATCTGTAACGGTATGGGTATATGTGGGAAAAACTCAAAGTACAGTCAAAAGGTCCATCTGCATATATGCGTCTCCCTTGTAAGTTTACTTCCCCAGGATGAGCCTCCGACCATGCCTTGCCACACAGCACGCTCGTCCCTCTGCCCAGTGGTTGTGATCTCTGGGGGTGATCGTTCCACTCATATGTTCTTGTGCAGCATCCAATGGTGGTGATAACCATCATTTTCTCCAGTCTTTCTTAGGGGCACTGCACTTTAACCTTTGTCTGCCACTAGTCCCTTTGACCCATTCCTGAACCATGGCCCTCCTTCAATCAATCAACCAATCAATCAATCAATCATTTATAGAGCATGGCAAATCACTTGTGAGAATCTTGAGGCGCTTGAGCTCCATGCTGATACATGGAGGAATGATCATTCAAAGGTCTTTAGCTAGAGTGATGGTGTGGTCCTGAGGTGCAGAAGGAGGTTGTTCTGAGCTTTGGATGCCAGGTGTGAGAAGGACTGTCCTCCGCTGTTACAGCAAAGGAGCTGTGGGATGTCTGCAAGGGAGAGGGAAGCTGATCAGAGATGTCTGGTTGGTTGGATGAAGGTCAGGCATTTGTTGATGTATGCTGGTCTTTCGTTGTGCAGAGCCTTTTAGGCGTGGGTCAGCATCTTGAACTGGCATCTCCTCTGAATCGGGACCAGTATTGTTTTTTAAGATGGGCGTGTTGTTGGTCCTTCTGAGGAGGTCTAGTACAAGTCTTGCTGCTGACTTCTGTATTGTCCTTCCATTTGGGCCATTTGTATGCCACCAGCCAAACATGGAGTCCGCTTTGCACAGACTTGCAGTCCTTCCCGCTCCTGATTGACCGCCCTTGGGAGGCGTTCCAGGTAGGCCTCAACGTGGTCTGGCTGTGTCTTTCTGGCCTGTGATTCTTCTCTTCATAGAGACTGTCTGGAGCTGTGGGATTGCTAAGGGGAAACTGTCCTCAGAATACAGAGCCTCACTTCCAGCAAACAAATATGCACATATCTGGTAAAGTGGACTCCATTCCTCAGGATTTATCTGGTCCCTAGGACGCCTTTGAGGAAAGCACCCCTCCCAAATGCAAGCACATGGTATCTAGCGCTGGACTTTCCCTCGCTACAAGAGACATACCTAGGCCAGGGGCGGCCCTTGCATGTTCATCATCACCAAGAAGCGGCAGGGTGGGCCACCCCCTTAATTCTTGTATGTCAACATTTGTTTTAAATCTTCCTTTGCAAATGTCTACAATTGCAGTGGCAAGGTAAAATGTATATTTGTTAATGTTGAGCTTTAGTGACTAAGGCGCACTGGATTGCTTTTTGTGACAACCCTGATCCGTCAACCCTATGCAAAGGGTTGGCTGTGATCTGGATTGCTCATTACTTTTCTACTGTTTGGCTTGGAAGGTATTTTTTTCCTATTGATTTTCCTATTGATTTGTGACAGAACTGTTTCATGGCTCAACTAGCACTAATGATGTGGAAATGGAAATCAGTAAGCAATGCAGCCTGGTCTGGTAAATAGTAAAATCTGTCAAAGCACGTAGCTGAAAACTGCACATTGCTTGAGATAGACAAGCTTATCAAAGAAGTGCAGCCCTGTTAAATACCAAGAGGGAATATACCAAACCCCAATGATAACATAAGAGACATTAAGACTTATTTATGGCCATGAGCCTTCATTTAGTTCCAGCTAGAATACAGACAAATAGGCACAACATAGTCCTGGCATGGGTCCTAGTACAAGAAAGAAGGGTTGCATTCTTACCACTTTTAGTGTTGAATTTTGTTTGTAAGAATAGATGCCAGGAGCTAATAGGTGTCAAAGGTGTTAGGGAGGAGCTAGCAATAAGACGTCTATTGAGCAAAGCCTATGCAGATATATGGAGAGGAGAAAGTAGAGAAGAGTACTGATTTAGTGCAGTAAGAGATTTTAGAACTGAAAACTACTGTTTATACCATTTTCAAGACTCTCCTAGACAAGGAAGATTATAGTACTGAATTCCTGGATCCTTTCTAATTTGACAGTTAATTTGGTGGTATAGAATGTGACTCCCCCTATATATTCTGACATGAGCCCATGTTAAATTTAAACCCAAACTCACTTAGATCAGTTTAAATTCGGAATCAATAATGTCTGCCTCGCCAATGGAAGTCACACGTTCTTCATAATGCCGTGCCAGCCCAGTTAACCATTATATTTATGGAATGGTGCAAGCAGGTGCAAAGGGTAGGCAGCGTAAAAAAAATGACATTAGCCAGGTGGGACTGGCGATATGGAAGAAGGGGGTTTTGCACCAAAAAAATGATGTTAGGAAGGTTAGAGTAAATAACAGGAGTCATGCCCACCACCCCAATGGCCAGCACGGGGACCAGGGTCCCCTGGGCATGCCCATTGCACCCACTGCCATGTAGGGGGCCCATTTCAGGGCCCCCAATTGCAATTCAAAAAAATTAATAAATACTCACCTGTACTTACCTGGGATGGGGTCCCCCATCCTCCACTGTCCCTCTGGTGTAGGTGGGAGTGTCCTTGGGGCCTGGAGAGGGCACCTGTGGGCTTACTCCATGGCGTTCCACCATGGAAATAGGCCCACAGGTCCCCTAATGCCTGCCCTGACCCAGGTGTTTAATAATTGTGCAAAGCAAGCTTTGCACCATTAATTGACCCCTCCTCCCCTGTGCATGATTTTAGCACGGGGTATAAATATGGCACTAAGGCCATAGAGTCATTTTGTGCACTGGAACTCCTACTTTGCATTTCATTGACGCAAAGTAGGTTTCCACGTCCCAAAAATGACTTTAACTCCACAAGTTTGATGCTAGACGGGTCTAGCACCAAAGTATAACTATGGAGTTAGTTTTACACCAAATTTGTGTAAAAAAAAAAAAGGCGCAAAACAAGTATAAATATGCCACTTAGTCCTTTGATGTACTGCGATAATAGCCATCTATACATTTGCCAGTCTGGATATGGCAGCGAACAACAAAGACGTAGCAGGAAGATACTTAATGGTAATTCAGAGCTGGCCACAGAATGTCTCAGTTATTCTTAGAATGCTTCTAAAGGTAAGAGTGACAGTATTCTGTGGCTTCCCGAAGTAAATTCATCCTTTTTCAGAGATTTAGGGCCAGATGTATCAAAGGGTTTTACCCATTCTCTGCCTATGGGAAAATGTGTTCGTACATATGGCCCTTAATCCTGATGAATTTTAGAAAATCACTGTTTTTGATAGGGAAATATGAAAGAAAAATTGGTACATGGCATTAGCCCAAACAAGCATCAGTTATGAATATAGTTAGTCAGTATGGGCAATTGGGAAGGAGGTGCTTTCTTTACAGCATGCCCTTGAAGAACGCATACACACAATTGAGTATAGGACTGCCACCACCTCAACTAGTCTGCTAGTGCCCTGCGATACTAACATAAGAGGAGGGATGGGCATAATGTAGTGTACAGTGACTTACAGAAAAATATAAGATGATTTAGTGGAGATAAAATTGAAGAAAATCATATGTCAGCCTGTGTTCCCTTAATTTATGTTCATATGTTTTGCTGATAGCAACTACACTGCAGTAATGCAAGTTGAAAGGTGAATATAATAATGCACAACGTTATGTTCCTTTTTTTTTGTTTAGGGGCACATCAGAACAGACTACTTTTATTTCATGACGACATGTTGTAACAAGAGTGATGTCAGGAGGACATAAGGACACCAGGATAGCTAGTAGAGAGATCTATTGAGTACCAACGTTGAACTCCATCAGGAGGAGATATTACACAGTGCTTTATGGCCTCTCTATATGACATGCGTGTAGTATACCCGACACTTCCCGTCTTACAGGAAAAGAAACAGAATCAACTTCAACTTAAATACAAAGAGTAAACAAAACCAGATCTATACAGTATGTTGCCCTTACCCGACAAAAGACACACACACAGAAAAAAGCCTTAGACACAGACACTATGCATCACAAACAATGACAAAATATTGCAACACTTCGTTCTCAACTATTAACAAGGAAATCGGATAATTTGTTCCAGGATTATTGATAGAGATTTTATAGACTATTCACTTTGAACCACGTCAGCATCACATGCTACATGTGGAAAAGCAAGAGTCAAACCAACCAACAGACTATCATAGAAGAACTAATACCCTGTTATTTAATTGCATCTCTAGATTAAGTGTAGGTAAGACACTACAGCACTCTTAATGATGCTTCAGAAGAAGCACACACACTTGCATTATCAGTCATACTGATGAAAGTCTTTCCTTTCACTTACCTCCTTTGTGGCTTGGTTTTCTGTGTGACCTATTTATCAAGTCTTTGCATTTTTCAAATTATTTTTTTACCTGTGTTATTAGAGTGGCAATTCATGTTTATTCAGCTTGACTCTTGCATGCAAACTTTGCATATCTACTGTAAGCTCTGTCATAATGTACAAAATTGGGCTACTGGTAGAGGGGAGTGGACACCCTGCTCAGGCAACAACCACAATCCTTGTGGAAAAATAATTCAGGGATTGTATGATCAAGATTGTCTCCTGATTTTCAGCCACCTACCTCCAACTGAATGCCGGGATGACAGAGATTGTGCTCTTTGGAAAAGCCCACTTTTTCTGGTCCAATGACTGTTAACCCTGAAAGCTAGGGCTGACTCCTATCCCAGAAACAGCTGTCAAAAACCTATGTATTCCAATTGTCCATGCAAGAACAAGTGAACCCACTTGCGGGAACATGTTTTGGCCTGATGTGTATGCTCAGGAAATCCTTTCAATGGCTACTTTTACAGACCAGGAAATCCCTCATTCATGCACTCATTGTGATCATTTAGATTATAGAAACACCTTAATGGTTGCAAGGAATGTTGGGCCTCTTCTCCAAACTCCAGATTATAAGGAACACTACTGCCCATTTGGTCTGCAACCTACCCCCTGCTCTCCTTTTGAACCTATGTTGAGATCTTTGCACTGGCTTCCTATACGAAAACGTGCTCTTTTTACGTTTTTATGCGTGGTCCATAAATCCTTGCATGGAAGTGTCCCAGTGTACCTGCAAAATAGGCTGCAGCCTTACACTCCCACCCATAATCTCATCTCCTTTTTTTGAGGGGGGGGCTCTCCAACATTGTGAACAGCTACCACTATATTGATGTTCCTGTGCCAATTTAGTTTTATTCAAAAGCTTTAAAACACATGGCTTTTTAATATCTACATTTCAATCAGTTCCTGACCTGGGTGATGCCTGACCGCTGAGAGACCCCTTCGAGGGTGATTTGTGCACTTAATAAATGTAAATAACAATAACAATTGTCAGGGTGAACTACATTTGTCACTAAATTAACCTGTTTCTAACACTCTAGTGGCTAGGCACAAAGCAGTAAGACTTAACGTAGAGTCAATGTATACATTATTTATGCAGCACTCAAGCAGAAAGTAAAAACCCTCCACAAGAAAATCCCTAACCAATATAGAAACCTATATACATTTAAAATGAACAAAATGAAACCAGAATGAAAAAATACAATCAGTAGAACTGGAGATATTCAATTTTAAAATTTTGAAGAAAATAGTGCCAAGAAGTAGAAAGTACCACTTGTGGTCTTGACTAGCTGGTCATGCCGCCCTGGTTAAAGTCACAAGTTGAGGCAAACTGCTATGTACTACAGACCAGATACAGGGACAAGATTTGTCCTGCTGAAAATTCACCTTCACAAGTCCTGGCTCGAAGTGTTCCATTTTCATTGGAATAGGTTGTGAGTAGGAAGCTTCCGGCATGAACAGCAGATTGAACATTGTGGTTGGTCACGGCTGTGTCACCCAGAGATGGTTGCTGCTGAAGCTGTACTTGGTAGTTGCTACTGTTTGTCATTGCTGTAGCACAAAGAGCAGGTCTTGCATTGCCAGTCATCATGGAAGGTCACTGTTGACACAAAGAGCAGGCCTCTCTGGAACCTGCATTCATGGTCATAAAGGACTACAGAGTCTCACAACAAACAGCCACATTTGTGGTTGTGAGGAGCCAAATTTTAGGATTCCTAGAGCTTCCACTTATGCCATCCAAGGGTCAAGGACATCTCTTGAGGAGCAGAATCCAGCAGCAGGCACAGGCAGGTCCACGTTGCTCTCAGCAGGTCTAGTTGCATCTGGACAGCTGGGCAGTTTTAGGGAGACCTCTGGAAGCTCACTGTGTAACTGTAGTTCATACAAAAGGTCAGCCAACTGACACCGGGAATCACACTTGGTAGCCTGGGATCAAGGCAAGCAAGCCCAATTTTCATTCTTGAGACAGCAAGGCAGTTTTTCAAGCAGCACAACAGTTCTTCTGGCAGTATGGCACTCTTCCTCTGATTCTTCAACAGGTCCAGGAGTATTCTGAGCTTGTAGGTAGGGGATGCTCCTTTTTTTCTCTACCCCTTTTCCTGGGTTTGACTCCAAACTGGCTAGGTTCAACAAACGACAGCCAGGCCTAGGTGTGAGCTGCATTGTCAGTGGCTGGGTGGGCAGCCTTTAAAACTCAGGAAGGAGGTGGGCAAGTCCTGAGCCTGTCTCTTTGAAGCTCACACCTGAGGCCCTTTTGTGACTATGGGCCTGATTTAGAGTTGGGTGGATGGGGTTACTCCATCACAAATGTGACGGATAACCCTCCTGACGTATTATGCTGGAAATAGTAATACTGCAGAAAGGATCTCAGTCACATTTGTAACGGAATAACCCATCTGCCAAACTCTAAGTCAGGCACTATGTTAAAAAGAAATAGACAAAACATCACAAAGGAGTCATTCATAGTCATGTATCTCTGGACAATGGCAGAAAGACACAAATACACCAAGGCCCTCATAACAACCCTGGCCAGTAATAAAGCGGCAGTAATACTGCCAACAGGCCGGCGGTAAAAAAAATGGAATCACGACCATGGTGGAAACCGCCAACACAGACAGCCACTTTAACATTCCAACCGCCACGGCGGTAGCAACAAACACTGCAGCGGTAACTGCCAACAGACAGGTGGAAGAAAATGTACCGCCCACTCTATTACAAGGCACCAATCCGCCAGCTTTTCCGGGGCGGTACGAATGCCATCAAAAGCAGAGCGGAAACAGTCTTTGGAATGGAAACCACTCACCGCACGACACCCAACGAGGAACCAGGACGCCATGGAGCCCAAGTTACAGATCCTGCCCATGTTGGTTTACCTCCTCATCTACCAGGAACAAAGACGGCGACGACGACCACGGTGAGTACTGCACCTAGCACATGAGGGGGAGGAAAAAGAGAGTGACACACACACGCAATACGCAACACCCCCACCCCCACCCTCAACCGCAACACCATACAAACTAACACATCCAACAACATTACTGATACACCCCGTCACCCCCTGGAAAAACACAAGGACCAAATTAAATGATTTAAACAAGTGTAATAATCGAAAATTCAGATAGGCCAAGATAACTTTAAATGATCAGTATATACAAATATAAGTCTGTGTACTGTTCCATTAAATGTCCATGGACCAGTGGTCCCAAAAAGCATGGGCGAGGCCCATACATGACACCTGCCTCAAAACGGAGAGAACACTGCAGGGACATCAGGTCGAAAAAAACACTGGCACCTCAGGAGGAAGAGGAGGGGGGGCACCTCAGCCGGATGATGAGACGACGCCACTGCTCCTGGATGGGGCTCCATGCCCACTGCTTGGTCCTGAAGAGTGCAAAGCCATAGTCTCTCACGTGGGTGGTTTGCCCAATGCTTGGTCCTGGGGAGTACAAAGCCACAGTCTCTCAAGTGGGTGGTTTGCCCACTGCTTGGTCCTAGGGAGTGCAAAGCCACAGTCTCTCAAGTGGGTGGTTTGCCCACTGCTTGGTCCTAGGGAGTGCAAAGCCACAGTCTCTCAAGTGGGTGGTTTGCCCACTGCTTGGTCCTGAGGAGTGCAAGGCCCAAGTCTCTTATATGGGTGGCTTCTTCCACTGGTTCTGGAGGGGGCTTTGTGCCCAGAGTGCTTCATCCTGCCAAGGACTGGGTGAGTGGAGGCTTTCTCCACTGGTTCTGGAGGGGGCTTTGTGCCCAGTGATACTGCACCTGGGGTGTGGCAGTTCCCAGTCCCTCACCTGGGTGTCTGAGCCACAAGATTTTCAGGGAACAGGTAGCATGATACACAGAGCCACACTCTATTCTGCGCCGACTTAGCCAGCCAACTGCTGGTAGCGTCAGTGCTGGTTGTGGTGCCTCATGTAGTGTGTGCAGGGTCCAGGATGTCTCCTGCAGCCTCGGACGGCTGCCCACTGGGGATGCTGCTGATGTCCGCTGTAGTGGAACTGGCTGAGCACGTCGCAGGGCAGGTGGCGGTGGCTGCGGCGGTGGCTGCGGCGGTGATCCTGCCAGTGGTGCAGGTGTCTGCACTTGTGGAGGGAGACACCAGGCCGTCTCCTGCAGTCTCGGAAGGGTGCCCATTGGGGATGATGCTGGTGACTGTAGTAGAGGCAGCAGACGTGCAGGTGGTGATGCAGGTGGCGGTGCAGGTGGCGGTCGTTGCGGCGGTGGCCACCGCCGTGCAGGTTGCTGGTCTGTCTTGCAGAAGGGGTGACTCCAGTCCCTCACCCGGAGGCTCCGTGCCCAGAGTTGACTTCCCTTGGCCCTTTTGTCCCTTCCCCACCTTGGAAGTCACTGCTGGGGCCTTGGCACTGTCCTCTTTGGTTCTGGGAGAGGCATTGCTATGTGGTTGGTGTGGCTTTTCTCTTCGGCATGTGGCCCCTTATTTACCTTGGCAGGTGACAGAATAGGGTAGTCCTTGGCCTCACTTGGCCAACATGGCTACTGACCCCAGTGAGGAATCCCAGGACAAGGGCAGAGGAACGCTACAATGAGGCACATGGGCGTACAAGGAGGATTATAGAGCGGACTTTCAGCCTCCTGAAGGCCAGGTTCCGGTGCCTCCATCTGACGGTTGGCTCCCTATACTATTCACTGAAGAAGGTGTGCCAGATCATCGTGGCATACTGTATGTTGCACATCCTGGCTTTGCGACGCCAGGTGCCTTTTCTGCAGGAGGATGGGCCTGATGTTGGTCTTGTGGCAGCTGTGGAGCCTGTGGACAGTGAAGAAGAGGAGGCAGAAGAAGAATATATTGACAACCAAAACAACATCATCATGCAATACTTCCAGTGAGACACAGGTAAGAGACTGAAACTGCTCCTCTCATATCAGACTACTGTAGGACTTTGCATGATTCTGCCTTTTTACCTCTGTGTATGGACCCTGACAGTTCGCTTTGCCTTTCCTTTTGACAGATCTAGGTACCACATTCTGCCTTCTGCTATGTTTACTGCTGCATAACAACTGTCATACTTTGGTATGTGCAAATGAACATTGACATTGCTATGTGTCAGAGAGATTGTAATAACACATTTGTGAAAGTACAGACTGACTCCAGATTGTTTTGTGATTTAAGGGTGTTTATTTAAGTGCTAATCAGTGGAGGGGGATGTGCAATGGGCTGGGGTGATGGTGGAGGAATGTCCATGGTAGAGTCCAGTCTCTTTGTATCACAGGTGCATTGTCCAAGGGGGCATAGGACGTGGAGCAATGGCAGTTCAAGGTGGTCAGGGTGACATAGTGGGACAGAAGGGTGACAATCAGGAGAGTCTTATTTCCTGGCAGGGGTCTTGGCAATGTTCTCTGTCTTGTGCCTGGAACGCAGGGACCATTTGCGGGGTGGTTCTCCTTCTGCAGGGGGTGGGGTGTTGGTGGCCTGTTGGTCCTGTGGCGGGTCCTCCTGTCCACTAGCGCCGGCCGACGTGGAGGGCTGTTCATCGTTCGGGCTAGTGTCAGGGGCCCGTTGGTGTCTCCCTCATGGTGTTGGCCATGTCTACCAGCACCCCTGCAATGGTGACCAGGGTGGTGTTAATGGACTTCAAGTCCTCCCTGATCCCAAGGTACTGTTCCTCCTGCAGCCGCTGGGTCTCCTGAAACTTGGCCAGTACCGTGTCCATGGTCTCCTGGGAATGGTGGTATGCTCCCATGATGTTGGAGAGTGCCTTGTGGAGAGTGGGTTCCCTGGGCCTGTCCTCCCCCTGTCGCACAGCAGTCCTCCCAGTTTCCCTGTTGTCCTGTGCCTCTGTCCCCTGAACCGTGTGCCCACTGCCACCGACCCTAGGTCCCTCATTGTCTTGGATTAGTGGGTTTGCCTGGGGTCTCTGTAGTGGTAGACACACCGCTGATTGACGTGTCCTGGGGACAGTGGCATGGGCCCACTGGGTGGGTGCTGTGGTGGTGTTTCCTGAGGGGGGAGATTCAGTGGTGGTTTGGGACTGTGGCAGGGGAACCGACTGTCCAGAGGTCCCTTATGGGCCGGGTTGGTCATCCTGATCCAGGCGTGCAGAATTCCTGTTGTCACTGTGGGCCTCTTCTGTGGGGGGACTGAATATGGCTGGCACCTCCCGTCTGGTGACATTGGGTAGGGGTCCTGTTGGGGTGTAAATGCATAGTTATTGTATCTGTGTGTGCCATCCTGTGCAATGTGTGAATTTCCCTCTACTCCTGTGCTTCCATTATTGCCTTGGCCCTTGTGTGAGGGGGGATTTTGTGGCCTGGGCGAGTATCTCTACTGGACATGCTTTGGTGATGGGTGTCCATGCAGGTCTGTAATGGGTGTCCATGCATTGGTGTTAGATGCAGGGCTTGGTACTGGGATGTGTGGGTTGTGATAGTGGGTTATCTGTGAGGTGTTGGGGTGATGGTTGTGAGGGTAGGGGTAGGAGTTTGTGATGGCATGCAGGTAGGGTGGGGGTATATAGTAGTAAAGATTTGCCTTACCAGAGTCCAGTCCTCCTGTTACTCCTGCAAGGCCCTCAGGATGCATGATCGCCAAGACTTGCTCCTCCCATGTTGTTAGTTGGGGAGGAGGTGGGGGACCACCGCCAGTCCTCTGTACGGCTACCTGGTGTCTGGATATCATGGAACGTACCTCCCCCGTAGGTCATCCCGTGTTCTTGGATGCTGTCCCACTGCGTTGACCCTGTCGACAATTCTCTGCCATAGCTCCATCTTCCTTGCAATGAATGTCTGCTGCACCTGTGATCCGAATAGCTGTAGCTCTACCCGGATGATTTCCTCCACCATGACCCTGAGCTCCTCCTTAGAAAACCTGGGGTGTCTTTGAGGTGCCATAATGTGGCGTGGGTGATTGGTGAGGTGATGTTTGTTGTGCTGTGTGATATGTTGTGTTGGGTTGTGTTCTTTGAGGTGCGTGGATGTTGTAAGAGTGATGGTGTTGTGTGCCTGTGGATGCTGGTGTTGTGTTTGTTATTCTCTCTCTCTCTGCTTTTTCCAAAAATGCAATTGTAAGGGGTTGTGGGTAATGTGGGTGTGCGTTTTATGGTGGTGTGTGGGTGTGGTGTGTGTATGTGTATCAGGTGTGTGAATTGGGAATTGTCCAATGTGGTTATGTTTTGTAAATGTGTGTGTATTTTGAGCGCGGCTGTGTGTACCGCCAATGGATTACCGTGGTTAAATCACCGCCACGTTGATTCGTGGGTCGTGATACTGTGGGCTTATTCTTTTTGGCATGACAGTGTAGGTTTTGCTATCGCCAGTTTATCACTGACCTTTGGTGTGGCCGACTTGTGTGGGCGTCTGTATTGTGGCGGATTATGAGATGTAGGTCGTAATACCTGTAGCGGATTTTTGCCATGACCACGGTATGTTGGCGGCCGTCAGCACGGTGGTAAGCGGGATTTACCGCCAGGGTTGTAATGAATAGTAACTTAAAATCCAACTTTATGGCTAAAGATGGTTTTAAATTATAATTTGTTTGCGTGCAAAGGTCTTCTCCCAATCTGAAGTCATCACTTAATAAGTGTAATAAAGTAACCCAGTATTGGGTTATGAGAGCGGTAGGCCTTACAGCTGTGAAAAAGGACTTTACGAGCTTATCACGGTCAGGACAAGAAAAACATATACCCAAATGCCCTGCTGCTGAAATAATAAGCAACCTGCCCTTCGAGTCTATAGGGTGTAA
The DNA here is from genome assembly GCF_031143425.1 of Pleurodeles waltl. Lineage (NCBI taxonomy): Eukaryota > Metazoa > Chordata > Amphibia > Caudata > Salamandridae > Pleurodeles > Pleurodeles waltl. The sequence continues at coordinate 441,503,631 of NC_090438.1, read as the reverse complement.
ATTAGGGTTGAATTATTAGTATTAAAATGGATTACTTGGGCATGTAAAAAGGGTCATTTTGCCAGGTCTAAGTGATGGATTGAAATACACTACTGACTGCAGAGGTAGGCCTAAGACATGTTTTAAAAGGCTACTTTAGTGAGTGGTACAAGGAGTGCTGCAGCTCACCAGTAACATTTGTTTTCGCAGGCCCTGGGCATATGTCACACAATTTACTAGGGACTTACAAGTACATTAAATGAGCAAGTTGGGTTTAAGCCAGTGTTAAAATGTTTTAAAGAGTCAGCACAAGGGATTTAGCATTGGTTAGCAGTGGTAAAATGAACAGAGAACTAAACAGCCAATGAAAAAGTGTTCATCCAAGGAAGGCAAAAATCTGGGGTGACCCAGCATATAGGGCCAGGCCCTATGAATATCCTTGCTGATATTTGATAAACCCTTATCAAAGTCCTCTGACTACTTTTGGCAAAATTATCTTTTGAGAGATTGTGGAGCTTGTTTGGAAACCATTTCCTCTTTGACAGCAGTGTTTTCCAATTACAGTTTGAAACATGTCAAAAGTGCTTTCATTTCTAGAATATAGTGTTTCTTGAGCTACTTTTTCTGCTACTGTATTGCTTAGTTAACAGTCCTGAGACAGAGAGTATAAGTAGTGTCATTGCACTGTGTGTACTGCTATGTGGATCCAAAATCGATTAAAAACAACCAGAAAAAAAATAACTCCTCAGCCTGCCTCCCTGAGCCTGACTGAGTCCCTATTTGTTATGGGTCCGCACGTATAGGTGCCCACACACTATGGCTGCACAAACACCCTAAGCTTCTTTTGTTGTACCAGTTGCTTATTCTCTTAAGCGCAGATTAAAGCTACTGGTGTGTTGAACGCATTTCAGGATTTAGTATTGCTACTGTTTTTCTCTGCTCCCTAGAGACTTTTAATTGTGACTCTTTATTAGTGAAAGGGGTACGGTCTGCTCCTATTGCTATCCTCCTATGCTGTTCATGGTGTAGGGATTGACGATGTCATAGACCTAATGGTGAGATTCTAATCTGGGGCCAGCAGTGTGTGTTTTCCCAAGCCTCTGGAATGCAGCAAAATTGCCCTCTTCCACAAGCAGCTTACGGTACTCCCCTGGCCATGCTCAGCTACATCCTTTTGGGGAAGGCGTAGTGATGCAGTGCAGTTCAGGGCTCCAGCCGCCATTATCATTACTTCTACTTGTGTCTAACATTCAGTCAATGCCATGCAGAGGCTCTCAGGATGCTGCTCAATCACAACCCTGGGCCTGCTACTTTTCCTTAGAATAATACAACTTTTTAGGGTTGAGTCTGCGTCACATGCGCTTGCAAGACACTTTAGTAGTTAGAAAAGGGCTCGGAGCCCTGTCCATGTCACATCAGTGTCTTTCATTGGTCCGTGGGCTTGCCTTTCAAAATCTGCTTGCTTTCATTAGTGGAAGGCATGCATACATCATGCCTTTTCTGGTGGTTAGCCCTGCTCGAGCGCAGTGACGAAGTATTGAAAACATACCCGTCAGGTTTGTGGACTACTTTTTATCTTTTTTTGCAGCGTGATCTCGCTTGGCAGAAGTCAAGCGCTTTGCATGACATCGACCCTGTTACATAGTTAATTACACTTTTGCCGGTTACGTATATAAATGCACTTTTGCCTATAGGTTTCACTACGAGTGAACTGTAGCAGGGTGATCGTTCTTTTTTTTCCATTTAATGTGGCAAGATAAATCTGGTTGTTTTGTTGCTGTAAGGAATCAATTTGGTGGTCTGGCCGAAGCCCTTTGTTCGTTATCTGGTTGAAATCTTTTGTCAATGTGAACTTAGCAACCCCAAACTCCAGATAAAGTGCTTTTAAACACATGCTGCTCCAGTTCTCATTTCTTTGAGAAAAACCTCCCATGCATCTGCATTCTTTCCAGGACACTTTTATTTTCATTCATTAATGGAAAAACAAACAAATTCACATTTAAAAGAACATGGTGCATTTTATTGGATTCGCTGGTTCGGGTGCTATTTAATAATTTATTGATAAAAATACCTACCATTTTGCCGAACTATATTGCAAAAAAAAAAAAAAAAAACACTTTACTTCGGAATTGTAACCACTTTTCTAAATACAGCTTTATTTTACACAGGTTTTACCTTTCACTATAGATTTGATTGTTACAATTAAATGTACATTCTTTGAAAAAAACATTGGTGTACTAAACAAATACCCATAAAAACGCGCTTTGGGTGCCTTCGTGTTGTTTCTTTTTAACTTAGGAAATACATGGTAGGTTTAGTTTGATTTGCTGTTTTTTTTGGCTCGTTAACTTTTCTAATAGGGACTCTCCTTTTAATCCGTGAGAGGAGCGCTCTTTCACAAACATTGCTATTGTGGAGCTGCATTGGTAGTTTTTAACTCTTGATTTACGGTCTCCCTTCACAACAGATTTGGGTGCCTGTGCTTTGCTTTTATTTCACTTCTTACTCTCCTCCTGTTTTTCTCCCTTCTCTCTCTCTCTCTCTCTCTCGCTCTTTCTCTTTTCTCTCTCTCACTCTCCCTCCTCCTCTCTCTCACCCTCCTATCTTTCTCTCTCCCCCTCTCTGTCTGGCTTTCTCATCCTCCCTTTTTTTCTCTCTCTCCTCTGTCTATCTTTCTCTCACTATCTTTTTTCTCCCTCTCATTTTGTCTCTCTATCTCTATTCCTCAGTCTCTCTTTCCTCTCTTTCTCACCCCCTCTCTTTCTTCTCTCTATTTTTCATTATTTTCTCTCTCTCTCTCTCTTTTCTTTCTATCTCTCTCTTTCTATATTTCACTATAACTCACCCTTTCTCTCTCACATTTTTTCTTTTTTCTCTGTCTTTCTCCCTCCTTTCGTTCTCTCTTCCCTTTCTCCTCCTCTCTCTTTCTTCCTCTTACTTTCTTTTCTCTCTTTGTGATACCTCTCTAATTCTATCTCTCTCTCTCTTTATCTCTCTCTGATTTCTCTCTCGTTCCCTCACTTTCTTCTCTCTCTCTCCCTGTCTTTTTCTCCATCTCTCTCCCTCCTTTCTCTCTCTATCCCCTCTCTCTCCCACCCTCTTGTGCTCTCTTCCTCTCTCTTTACCTCTTTCTGCTCTCTTTTTCTTTCTCTTATTACTTTTCTCTTTCTGTCTTAATGTCTCTCACACTCTGCTTCTCTTTCATTCGGTCTCTCTCTTCTCTCTTTCTTCCTCTCACTTTCTTCTCTCTCCCTCTTTGCCTAACTCTCTATGTCTCTCTCTCTTCTCCTACTACATTTCTCTTTTTCTTTACCTCTCCCCCACTTTATCTCTTTATTTCTTATTTCTAATTGTATGTCTCTCTCCTTCCTCCCTCTCTCTCTCTTCTGTGTCTTTATTTCTCTTTTTATCGGTCTCTTTCTTTCTCTCTCCTCTCTCTTTCTATCTCTCTTTCTATATTTGTCTCTAACTCTTTCTCTCGCTCTCTATTTCTCCCTCTATCCGTCTCTCTGTCTCTCTAACTCTCTCTCTCTCTCTCCCTCCCTCTCTTCCTCTCTCTTTCTATCTCTCCCTCTTTGCTCTCTCTCCATTCTCTCTTTCCTTCTCACGCTCTTTCTCTCGCTCTTTCTCCCTTTTTCTTTCTCTCTCTCTTTTTATCTATTTCTCTCTATCTCACACTCTCACTGTCTCCTGTACCAACTGGGAGTAGTTTCTGTTTTAAGGGCCTTGTTTTAAAAAAAAAATCCAGTAAGCCTACTAGCCCTTTAGTTATATGCAGGGTCACTGGATTTCTGTGGTAGAAAGGACCAAAATATGCGGCAGGGTTAACCAATTAATGTGGAAAAAAGTCCAGTTATGCATTTACAATGCCAATAGCTCCAACTCAATTAAATGCAAAACCTATTGCACTGCAAATGCTTGTTTACACTCCTATTGTGAAGGGAAGACGACTCACAACTGTGTGCCGGAGGATGTTGAAACAATATTCTTTACAAACTACAAAGCGCTGCTTTTTCAGCAGACCCACTAATTTTTTATAGATTCCATTGTGGGGGAAGCTGACTCACAAGTTTATGCCAGAGGATCGTGAGACAATATTCTTTACAAAATGCATACCTGATGAGCTGCCTGCCTAACACGATTCATATCAACAATACTGAGCACACGCGTACTGGCAGAACGAGTCTCTTCCTGATTCGGTTGAGTGAGAGACACTGGAGGACTTTGAGCTGGGTGTCATCTTACTGGAGCGTGCACTTCATCTATATGCATTAGAAATATACACTTCCTCTTCTTGTTCACACCACCAGTAAATGCAATGTGTTCATATGTATTAACATTTTTCAAAGTGTGGTTCCTAGGGCTGTTTCTTTTTCGGAATCCCAATACCAGAGCCTAATGCTGGACAACTTAAAAGCTAAATTGCTTGCCATAAAAAATGAATGAGAAGCCTTCCATTATCATCAGCACCACCGATTACACAAAACTACAGTTATTTAGTCAAAAACTATGCAGAGCACTGCTCCTACCCCTTCTATGCATGATCAAACAAGGGAATGCGAGTCTTGATTAATTGAATAGTTAATGATGCTACTGCTAGCAAATGGATCACAAAACAGGCACATGAGGTCCTCGTTTACAAGCCCTTTCCACCACAGCTGCATCATTTTTTTTTTTTGAGACAGTGATGGCGCTACCAGTACTCTACACTGCTTTATATTAACAAACTGACTTATTGGGCCCAATGCATTCGTTTGTAAAGCCCTGGATTACATTATACCTGTGCCAGGTATAATATCTGCAGGGAAGGCTTTCCCACTGGAAAAGCCACTCAGAACTGATGCAGTGAAATTTACAACATTTCACTGCGTCATATCTAGGACTTCACTTTGGCAAAATGTTACTGCCTGCTCATAGCAGGCGTAAAATTGATGCAGGGTTTTTATTTATAGGAGACTCCTCGCATTGCTGGAGTTGTGACAGTTTAACTACACTACATCAGCAATGCTTCAGTTTAGTGCCAACAGATGCATCAGAATTTCTGTTGCATCTTTGAAAGCGTGCGCTATGGAGATCTGTATTGTAACTACAGCACATCCATGGTTTTGTTAGGGGATGTGCAAAAAGCTAAAAAATCTAACAAATCAATGACGGGGCGTCATTTTATTGGAAATTAGGCCTTGAATGTATAATATAGGACAGCCCATGTATTCCAGTGTTTTATATTGTACTAAACTATATAAAAATAGATTCCCAATATCCAAGTGATTTATTGTCTTGGGAATTGGCTTCTTATTAGGACAGCTGTCTTATTTAGCATATTTATTTCCTTTGGCCACCCACATAAGCCCACATCAAGTATTACCAGTAATTCAGTTTTTGGGTTGAATTCTAAATTGTTAATCAAATTTCTAATCAGTGTGAAGCTACAAGTGGGAGCCATTTATTTAATACCAGTCCATGAAGGAAGGAAATCATCAAACTTAGATGGTGGTAGTAATATCAAGCCAATACCCCAATGCAGTGACACAATGCATGTCTTTTTTATCTATTACATTTCCATTCCAGCATGGCTGTTGATCATGTAATGAATGTAAATTAAAGATAAAGAAATAAAGTGAGAAGGAGAGCAAAAAGGAAAGTGAGCATATAGGTAGCACTAAGATGGGCCATCGTAAAAAGTGAATAAAACTTTGGTAAAGCCAATACTTGGGCTCTATGAGAGACAAATTGACTTTTCCAATGCTTGTATTTAATGGTTGCTATTTACCTGATGCACAAATATACACATAATACACGCAGCTCCTGTTTGAAAGTCTTGGATGAAGTCAGCCAGGGCAGCGTTGAACTCAGCACGGCCTGGAAGATTACAACCTTCTTCTCCGCCAGCCTTTTTATGGCGGTCTCCCCACCATGGAAAGGCTGGTGTAGAACAAGTGCAGTCGGCCACAGGGGTAGGGGGCTGCACTGCCCATGCCTATTGCATAGGCAGTGCCTGTGGCACTCTGCCCAACACAGTCAGAATGAGCACTGTCTGCATGGCTGTGGCATTTTCGCCGCAGGTTTGGCGGTCCTGTAGTGGGACCGCCAAACTCTTAATGAGGCCATTAATGCCTGCTGCCGGAGCCAGCAGTGAGAGTCAAAATGCAGATCACAGAGAATAATTACCTATTCGGTTTAAATAACGAAAAAGTAAAATACACTGTCCTTCTTCTGATATGTTTTCTAATATGAAATATGGTCATTAGAAAGGAGATACTTGCAACATGTTTGTCTGTTTTAGATCCTACAGGAACATTACAGGAAAGATAAAGTCTTCCAATACTTCTTTAATCTGATTATATTAAAATGATCCTTATATCCGAAAATGTTGTACAGTTACACAGTGTGAAATGTGCAACTGCACCTCCCCTCTTCTGGGAAAAAATCCTCACAGAGAAACCCTTCATTAAACCCCCCAGTAAATTGTGGCATGATCCATTCCATTCCAACTCTGGATGGGAAGCTACTCCAGACATTTGAATAATTAAATTTACAATCATCTCCAGGGTGGGCTAGAGCCAAGTAGGAGTATGTAACTGTGCAAAAATGCACTGGTTGGTAGAGATCTATTAATTCTCAAGGCAAAATCTACCAAATCCCCACTACTCACCTGGGGTGTACTGCTGTGGAATGATACACACGCTTGGCATAAAATTACATTTTTTTAAGGTTAGGTGTAATGTCCTTGCAATCTGGGACCGATAAAAATTCCTAAAGTGAAAAAAATGACAAATGAGTAGTCCCAGGAATATGTGCATGTCAAATATTGCCACGGTTCCAAATGTAATAGTAACTTTACTGGGAACATTTCTGAATTCCACTTTCCATTAGTGAAATGTGCCCCAGTGGTGCAAAAGGTAACATATTTTCACATGCATATAAGTATCATCAAGTCCTGACCAAAGTGTTGGTTGTTCCTATAAATTAACTTAAATGTCCGTAATGAAATGGAATGCAATACTTCACACCCATACAATTCTAAACCATGTGTCTTGATTACGTATTCTGATTTTGTCTTCTAGGATTTGGAAACATTTCCTATATATCTTATATGTATTCAAATATATACCATATGCCTATTTCATATTCTATAATGTATCGTTATTTGACCACTTGTTTGTAACGCATTTCACTTGTGGCATTGTGTGCGATTTATGATACTGTGTAAAGCATGTGGTATCATATCAGACACACAATGATCCTTCTAAAGCCTCCTGCAATTTCACAGCAGACACATGTCTCTGTTACACTGATTGTAAAACAGGTCCTGCTCTCCAGGAAATAAAAATGGAAATCTATGCTTTAAATCAGTTTCTTTCTGTAATATCCTGTAATATTTCAAAACCGAGCCCACAAATGCCCTTTGCAACCACAGGCAGTAAATTGCACGCTTGTAACATTTGCAGAACGTCCTCTCCCCCATTCTGTGTAGCTCTATGAGAGATATTTTTGTACATTTAATGTACTCATATATTTTGTTGCCTCGATTTGAATTATACATACTCATTTGCATTCTGTTTACTCTCTATAGTCCTCCTGATGACATTGGCACAAACTCTCTAAACTAGTTGGAGGCAATACCTATCTGTATAATGATCTCTCTTGCATGGATCCTGTGTTTATTACCCGTTTAAGTTTACATCCAATGTCATTCCACTATCATACAGTTTAAATAATCAGACAGCAAAACATCGATCACTATTCCTAAGTTTTTGCAAAACATATAATGTGTTTGCTTGAGAAGGAAACAATGGCAAAAATGCACTGTAGGTTTTGATGTTTTTCAAGACATAATCCCCATCTGAGTGTCATGTAAGTTGAGTTTCTTCTTTGTCTGATAGTCAAATAAATATCAGCTCATCTGCATTCCAGGGAACGAATAGAAGCTTGACGATAAAGACCCTTTTGAGGATTATTAGCATATCTGTCTCCAGTGCAAGATGCTGAGTGGAGAACTGGGAATCAGGTTAATTGCAGTAGCTATTAACAAAAGAACATGCTGAGAAGGTAGGGTTGGGATACATCCATTTAAAACTAGGCATTTAAAATAAGCAAAGCAAGGCACTGCGAATGAGGACGTAATGAAAGTCAGCAGCAAGCAGGGACCTACTTGCCTGTAGCAACTAAACAGAGATAGTATGCACCTTTAAACATATCACTCCTGTGACCGCATTTATGGAATGCTTATTTTCAACAATTCTTTAAAAGTATGTTCATTTTCCCCCGTGCCTACGTGCATTTTATGCCGGTATAGTCATGTTCCTGTCTCCTCATAACGCAGTTAGGCATACGCTGCAGGTGTAGAAAAGGGAAGCATCTCTATTTGTTCCAGTTAGCACTTATTTATCTTGCCACAAAGGTTGCACAAAAGTTCCATTTACCGCCTCTGTCTGCTACATCTTTCGTCTGCCAGTCAGGTGAGTCGAAACGGAAAAAGGAAGAAAAGAACAAATATATTGAAATAATCATTAGCGAAACGATCAGTATACTTTACAGTAATGCATACATATTAGCATTTGATTAGCAATCAAATAAGTGTAGACATCATAACAGTATACAAATATCAATAAGTATGACAAAATTTAGCAATCTTTCAGAGTGGTAAATGGTGAAGGTTGAGAGGAAAGGGCAAGTGCCCTAGTGATATTCAAAAAAGTACTAAGGGGTAATCACAATAAATCATTGGCATGTGACAAGAGAATAGCTTTGGCATGGGTCTATCCAACCTATGATAACACAGTGCATACCACGACGCTTTGTAGGAAGTATTACATTTACATTCCCAGTTAATAGTAATCTGGTAGAAAGCAGTAGCAAGTAGGAGATCCAGCAGTTTAATATTGATAAAAATAAAAAGCCAACCATCATGCAAACTTCCAAGACATAGGTGGTCATTACAACCTCTGCGGTCTTTTAACAAGTCCGCCGAGGGACCGCCGTGCGGAAGACCGCCAGTAGTGGCGGTTTGCCGCTCGGCGTATTTTGACTGTTGGCTGCTCTCCGTCCTTTTTACGACGGAGAGCCGCCAACAGCCATACTGGCGGGCAGCGGGGAAGTGGAGGTTGCTCCACCTCCACCGCCACGCCAACAGAACACCGCCCACCGAATCACGTCCTGTGATTCGGCGCAGCGGTGCTCTGTTGGCGGTGTGGTGTCGGCGGAGCAGCCCCCATGGCTCCCGTCCCCTCCCGGAGGATCGACGGACAAGGTAAGTCGATCGTCCATTAGGGGAGGGGGGTGGGGGTGAGTTGTGTGTTGTGTGGGTGCATGGGGGTGTGCGTCTGTGTATGTAGAGGGGGGTGTGAGTGTGTGTATGCTTGCGGGGGTGTTGCGTGTGTTGGGAATGAGTGCGTGTATGTCTGTATGTATGTCTGTATGGATGTGTGCATGTATGTCTGTATATGGGTGTGCATGTCTGACTGAGTGTGTGGATGTATACATGTATGTTGGTGTGTGTGCGTGTATGTGTGTTGGTGGTGCCTGCGTGCGTGTTGTGTGTGTGTGAGTTATGTGATGTGATGTTGGGGGTCGGGGTGGGGAGGGGGGCCCTGCCACCTTTGGGGGGTGGCAGGGGTGGTGGGGGGTGTAGGGGAGGGAGGTGGGGGGTGGGGGAGACCCCTATCAGTGCCAGGGAAGGAATTCCCTGGCACTGATAGTGGTTACCGCCATGGATTTCATGGCGGTTCCTACCGCTGGAAATCCATGGCGGTAAGCCGGGTCGAAATAATGGCGGCGGTATTGTGATGGCCGCTGGGCTGGAGACCCAGGTCTCCAGCCCAGCGGTCGTCTCCGTCCTGGCGGGCGGAACAGTGAAGCGGCGGATGACCATGGCGGTAACCGCCATGGTCATAATACAAAAAAAAAAGACCGCCTGCCTGTTGGCGGTCATACCGCCGCTTTAACACCGTCCGCCAGGATTGTAATGACCCCCATAGTGAGGCAAAACTAAAAGGAATGGCTGTTTGAAAAGAAATATTAATTTATTTATAATCTTTAATCCAACAAATTAAAGTGTTAGGACATCAAATTAACATATGTTTCAGATCACCCCTTGTGCATAAAGATTACCAACATCTAGCACCAGTGGTAGTTGCAAATGTAAAGGTAAAAAGTGGAGTGAAATTAAGTCTATGGTAAACAAAAATAGCATCTGAGTAAGAGTGGGCATTCTAGAAGTTTTATGAATTGTAAACCACACTTTATCCCAGACAGTAGTGATCAAATTACTCTCAAATCAGCTTCCCGGAAGGACTCGAATGAACTTTTAGATCTTAAAGGAAGGAGAGAATTTAGGACTTTTATATAAGGGAAGTGTTAGAAATGAGATCTCTAGTTGGCCGAGGTATACAACCTTGTCCAAATAAGGACCACAACCCTAGTCAGGGTAAGTCACAACACATTCCAAATTATCCTGTGCCCACCCTCTGGTAGCTTGACACTGAGCAGTCAGGCTAAACTTAGAAGGCATTGAATAAAATATTTGTGCAATAAATCAGTGACACAGTGAAAAATAAATTCACACCGCAGAAATACACCACACAGTTTTAAGAAATAGTTAATATTTTATTTGAATAAAATAAGGTCAAAACAACAAAAATGCAATAAGCACAAATTGAAATATCACTTTTAAAAGATTTAAAAGAGTTTCACAGAGTCCGCAGAGGAGGAGATGCTTGGAAAAATAATGCGTTGAGTCTGACTTTCAAGTGCAGCACAGACAATGCATCATTTCTTTCTATGTTGCAAGGGTTTGTGTTGTCTTTCGGCATTTAGTCTTGGTTCCTCACTGCGATGTATGGATATTTTGATGCCCAGAGAGGATGGAGTGAAAATCATTGATGCGCTGGTAGAAGGAGAAGGCGCTGCATTGATCCGGTAGGCGAGGTTTTGAATTTTACTTTGCAAGGCAGACGCTGCGTCGAATTTTGAGTCAGGAAGTCTGTGCTGCGTCATTCAGGTTGGCGGTGCTGCGATTTCTCAGCTACAATGCAGGCTTTGCATCAATTTCTGCAGGTGTTGCTTGATTTTCATTGCACAAGGTGTTTCCTTAAGAGTGAAGTCTTTGTTGGCCCTGAGACTTCAGAAACAAGAGGCAAGCTCAATCCAAGGCCTTGGAGAGGGCCTAAGGAGGAAGGTATAGTCCTTCCAGCAGAGTCAGAAGCCAGCAGGGCAGAAGGGCAGCAGGGCAACCAGCAGGGAAGCAGTCCTTCTCAGCAAACCAGTCCAGATGAGTTATTTGGGCAGCCAGGCAGTTTCTCTGACAGAATGCAGGTGTAGGTCCAGACATGGCTGAGTTGGTGGGGTCAGAGACCCAGTTTATATACTCAAAATGCCTTTGAAGTGGGGGAGACTTTAAAGAGTGGTTTTGAAGTGCACAAGTTCCCCTGTCAGGGTCCATGTGGCGGGGAAGGATTATCTGTCTTTTCTGTGAGGGCAGGCCACTGGCCTTTAAAATGTAAGTGTGAGCTCTTCCACCCTTCCTGCCCAGGAAGACCCATTCAGTGTGCAAATTAATGCAGATGTGCCTGATTATCCTGTGTTTTTGGTTGTCTGGGTGAAATGCACAAGGGAGCGGTCAACCAGCACAGACGAGACGTGGATTGGAGACAGGCTGTAAAGCACAAATGGCATAAGTGCACAGAAATGCCCACTTTCTGAAAGTGGCATTTCTAAAACAGTAATGTTTAATCCAACCTCACCAATAAGCAGGATTTTCTATTACCAATCTGGCCATACTAAATATGACCTGGATTCTCCTTCCAGATCAGAATCTACAACTCAAAAGTATATGAAGGCAGTCCCAAGGCTTGCCTTTGAAAGGAGCAGGCCTCAGAGTAGAGGAAAATGAATTTTTCACTACCAGGACATATAAAACACATAAGTACACATCCTACCTTTTACCTACATAGCACCCTGCACTATTGGTTACCTAGGGTCTACCTTAGTGGTGACTTATATGTAGCAAAAGGTTTTTTTAAAGGTTTGGCAAGCAGTTTTAAATGCCAAGTCGAAGTGGCAGTAAAACTGCACACACAGCCCTTGCAATGACAGGCCTGAGACATGGGTAAGTGGTTGCTTAGGTGGATGGTACATTCAGTGCTGCAGGCCCACTAGTAGCATGTAATTTAATGGCCCTGCGCACATCTAGTGCACTTTACTAGGGACTTAAAAGTAAATCAAATATGCCAATTAGGTATGAAACAAATGTTACCATGCTTAAGCGAGAGAGCAGATGCCCTTTAGCACTGGTTAACATTGGTAGAGTGCGCTGGCAAAACGTTGGGGGATGACCACCCTAAGGCTGTCAAGTTTAACATGTGTCCCCCCAGCTGAAAGTGGAGAGAGCTACCCAACCCCATGGGAGCTCTCATCAATAAGGTAGAAGAATCTGGAGAGACCATCAGCTTTGGTGTGGTCAATCCTCGGGCAATTCTCCAACGTAAAGTCCATTCCCTGTAAGGAGATGGATGACCTCGAGAGTTTAGCCATTTGAGAAACCTGCGGTCTGTCTGAACCCAGAAGTGAGTCCCAAACAGTTAAGGTCTCAACTTCTTCAGTACCCAAACAACAGCACATGCTTCTCTTTCAATGGCACTTCACCTCTTTTCCAGTGGACGTAACCTCCTACTAATGAAGGCTACTGGTTGGTCTAAGCCATCCTCATTCAGCTGAACTAAGACGCCGCTATTCCATGCTCTGAAGCATCCATCTGCACTGTGAACTCCTTGGAGTAATCAGCAGCGCTGAGCTCGGGTACCATGCACATGACTTCCTTGAGAGAGTCAAAGCTTTCTGACAAGCCTTTGTTCAGATCACCAACCTAGGCTGCTTTTTGGACGTCATCTCAGTTATGGGGGCCATTATGATACCATAACCCTTGACAAACCTGCAGTAGTAACCAGTGAGGCCTAGGAAGGCTCTCACTTCAGTTTAAGTTACAGGTGGTTGCCAGGCCGTGATTGTTTCAATCTTGGCCTGGAGGAGCTGCACCTTGCCACCACTTTCTAGGTGTCTGAAGTACATTACGGAACCCTGCCCAGTCTGGCACCTACTGGCCTTGATTGTCAGTCCTGCCTGTTGCATGGCCTGGAGCACCTCTTGGAGGTGAAGGAGGTGTTCCTTCCAGCTGGCACTGTAGACAGCAATGTCCCTCAGGGGTTGAAAATGCAGACCTCTCTTTTGCCCGCTCAGTCTAGGCAATGTGCCAGAACCCTGATGTCACATCTAAGGTATTGAGGAATTTGGCAGCGCGTAGCCTGTCAATTAGCTCATCAGCTCGAGGGATGGGGTGTGCTTCAGTCTTAGTCATGGAATTAAGACCTCTGTAATCCTCACAGATCCATAGTTTTGGTTTGGCACCCAGTGGGGCATCCTTTGGCACCATCACCGCAGGGCTGGACCAAGGACTGTTGAAGGTTTCAATCACTCTTAAAGCTAGCCTTTTGGTAACTTCTTCCTTGATGCTGGCCTTTAACCTGTCTGACAACCTGTAAATGTTGTTCTTTACAGGGGGAATGTCTCATGTGTCATTATCATGGATGCACAGGTATGTGAGTCCAGAGGTGAGGAAAAATAGAGAGGAGTACTGTTCCAGTCACTGATAAGTCACCTCACTGGTCTAGGGTGAGGGAGTCAGAGAGGTTGACACCCTCCACTGTCCCATCACTTTCATGTGCACAGAGGAGGTCAGGGAGAGATTTACTCTCCTCCACCACACCTTCATCTGTCACTAGGAGCATACTTACTTCAGACCTCTCAAAGTTAGGCTTCAGTTTGTTGACATGGTGCACCGCAAGGGATTTATAGTAAGTGGCCGCCCCCTTATGCTCCTTGATTTCATATATACCTGACCAGTGATCCTGGAAAGCTCTGGTCTCTACTGGTTCCATAACCCACACTTTGCCTCCGGGTTGAAACTCCACCAGAGTGGCCTTCTGGTCATACCAGTGTTTCATAACCTCTTGACTGGCCTCAAGGTTGCTCTTGGCCTTCTTCCAGAAGCAGTGCATCTGGTTGGGGAGGGCCAACATGTAGCTGATCACATCCTGGAGGGGTTTCCTGGGAGCTTTCTCCCACCTCTTCCTGACAATGCTTAGGGGCTGTCTAGCAGGATAGTCATGAAGAAGTTCAAAAGGACTGAACCCTACCCCCTCCTGGGGTACCTTTCTATAAGCAAAGAGAAGACATGATAAGAGAACGTCCCACTTATGCCTCATTGCATCAGGAAAGGCCTGTGATCATGCCCTTCAAGGTCTCTCAATGAGACCATTGGATTGAGGGTGATAGGGTGTGGAGAACACATCATGTACGCAGACATGAAGTTAGTGTCTCTGTCAGACACTTTCTCTTTGGGGAACCCCACTCGGACAAAGATCCCCATCAAGGTTCTGGTTACCATTGGTGCAGTCACCGTCCTCAGACAGATTGCCTCTGGGTTGTCGGTGGCATGGTCCACCAAGACCAGGATGAGCATGTTGACTAGGGCAGTCCTGGGGTCCAATGGACCAATGGCATAGATGCCCACCCTTCAAAGGGGGTGCCAACAATGAGAAATGGGATCAGGAGAGCCTTCAGCTTTTTCCCTGTCTTTCCACTGGCCTGGCGGTGGGACAGGACCTTCAGAATCTATCGGAGGCTGTCCACATCTAGGACCAATAGAAGTAATTGACAAGCCTGGCAAAGGTCTTGACTTGCCCTAACTGTCCTGTCACTGCTATGTTATGAGCCAAACCCAGTTGGTATAACCATTAACACTGAGGGACCACCAGGGCACGTGCTGCCCCAGTACACGGAGCCTTAAGCTCACTATTTAGAAGGTAATTCTCCCAGTAAATTAGGTGATGCCCAACAGCCTTACCTGCTGCATGGCCTGAGGCCTGTTGCCTCAATCCCTCAAGAGTGGGACACTCCTTCTGTGCTTTACATAATTCCTCCCTGGTGGGCCCACCCTCAACTTGCCAGCCAGCAAGCTCCTGGGGCAGCAATGTTCTTCCTGGTGGGTTCAGGGGCATCCTGCTCAGCACCCCCTCAACCTCCACCATGGGAACTTGTGAGACTGGTTTCCCACACCACTTGCCCCTCTTCTTGGCAGCTGTCTGGGCCATTCTTCCAGGCTCCAGACTCCCTTAACTTCCCTCCTGGGAAGACATGGTCATGCTGACCCACTCAGGCAATCCCATCATCTCCAAGTGAGACCTGAGCTCTACCTCCCTCCAGGTAGGTTGCTCTAGGTCACTGCCTAACAGACAATCTATAGTCATGGCAGGACTCACAGCTCCTTTCAGAGTATCAGATACTCCCCACACACTCAAAGGGAACCAGAGCCACCAATAGATGTCTCTCTCACTGGTCAGCAACTATGACTTGGTGGAATGTGTTTGGTAGGGCCTTCTCTGCTGACACCAGCGGACCCTTGACAGTAGTCATGCTGGCTCCTCTGTCACGCAGAGCCACCACCCATTGCTCATCAATGGTTACCCACTGCCTATACTTAGAAGTATTGGCAGACGTGGGCTTTTGCCACCATATCTGCATCCCCCAGGGACACTAGGGTTACCTCTGTCGGATCCCCAAAACTAACTGGGACTATCTCCTCCTCGAGCACTACAGTGGTCAACCCAGGTGTCTGCCCATGAGTGGAGGGCTGTGCCCTTTCTGGAAATTTGGAGTCACCCCTAGAGTGACTATGCTTGGAGCACTCTGTACATTGGGGTACAAACCTCCCTTTCTTATGATCAAATAACCCTTTCTTCTTAGTATCAAACTGGGACTGGATACCACTAATCCCTTGGGAATTATTTTGGGGGCCTTTAGAGAAGTCCTCCTTTTGAGTTTTTCTTCCCCCTCTTTCTTCTGTTGGGAACCCTGATCACCTTTGTGGATGTCTCCCTCAGAAACCTTTATGGGTACTCTGGTGCTAGCCCAAACGTCTGCCTCTTCAGCAAGCTTCCTGGAATCTGTCAGTTTACTGTCAACTAGGTGAAGGCGCAACTCTATAAAGAAAATGCTGAGTGCATGCTCTCTCAGGATTAAATTGTGTAACCCAACATAATCACTGACTTTACTGTCCTGCACCCAGCCATTCAGTGCCTTACTGAAAAAAATCAATGAAGTCCACCCAGGTTTGGTTGGGTAGCTTGCTGCTGTCCCCAAATCTTTGGTGATACTTTTCAGACGCCAGTCCAAATTTGGCAATCAAAATGGTTTTCATGGGAGTGTACCTGTTCTGGTCCCCAACCTCCAAGGTGAGAAGTGTGTCCCTCCCAAGTGTAGGCACGTGTTTCCACAGGCATGCCCCAAGTGCTCTTCAAGACCCCCATGTGCCCTCAGTTAAACTTTAGAAGCAGAAACCAGTTGTCATTGTCATCTCCCACCACATAACTGGGCACCAACTTTTTGGGTACACAAACCTTCTTGTGTCTATCAGGTACTGTAAGTATGCTGCCACCATCACTGCTGGATTCAGACTGCCTAGACTTGAGCTCCAACTCTTTCAGACTCAGTTCATGAGCCAATAGAAGTTTCTTCTCAGCTAAGGCTCTTTCAGCCTCAGCTAGTTTGGCTTTTCTCTCATCTTTCCCCTCCTCTGCCTTCATGTTTAGTCAGCCTGAATTCTCACTCCTCTCTCCTTTCCTCTGCGGCCAGGCCATGACAAGTGTGAAAATAAAAAATACTGCCCCAAACCCATGTTCTGAGTCATCTGTCTGAACCATAAACTCTCTGTAAAGGCAGGTGATTTAAGTACAGGGTGTCAGATGCCTTTTGACACTCTTCAGTTGAAATAACTTTTCTAGGCAGTTTTTGGAAGTGAGTTCTATCAGGGAGATCAATAATGGTGCCATACCTTTCACAATCTCCTGTGATACCCAATTAGGTACAGCAAGGCTCTGGCTTGAGACTGTGATTTGGGAGGCTCCCAAATCATGATGGGTTGGATATTTGGTTGAACAGGCTGCACATGGTCTGCAAAGTACACCACAGATCCCTGCCTTATCTGGCACTTGTTGTTTTTGACAGTCAGGCCTGTAGGTTGCAGTGCCTGAAACACTACAATGAGGTGGGTCAAATGTTCCTGCCAGGTGGAGTTAAAGAGGGCTATATAGTCTTCATGTATGCAGACATGAAGTGAGTGCTTTGTCAACTATTACTTTTGGTCACCCCTACTCTGGTGAAGACACAAAGCAGGCCCCTGGCCCCTGAGGGTGCATTCACTGTCCTCAGAGGCATTGCTTCAAAAAACACAGGGGTCGGCCAAGAATATCTAAAAGCATATTCATCACATAAGAAATGAGACTGAAAGAGCTTAGGGCAATTCACGTTCAGTTGAAATTGGCAAAAACAAGAGGGACATCACTGTCAAAGAGCCCCCCCAGCCCAGCTTATTCCATTATTTCTCTTTGCTTTCCCAAAACAGATCTATTATTAACTTTAGTAAGATTATTATACCATATAGGTAGCTGAAAAAGATAGCCTGATTTAATGAATAAGAGAGAAAGAGGACTGAGAGAGATATTATCAGAAGGAAAAAGGAAAGCTAAGGCAACCTGAGCTTTTGGAGGCAGTGAACTCCATGGCCACCTAGTATGTTGAGCTGTTAAATAACCTCACCCCAGAGGAGAGAGGGTTGGCTAGGACACTAAGCTCCCATATATGAGGCAGAAAGAATCTCCCTGGTATACCAAGGCTTGTAGGGCAGTCAAAACTCAACGATTGCAAGTTATTAATACCAAGGATACGTCGCAGCTTGTAGGTCAAGGTTAATGTAAAATTCTAGGATAACATGGCATTCCAATCCAATGGTGGCAGGAGAGCTGTGGAATACTTTGGACAACCTCAGGAATGGGTCTTTCATTTTAGCAACCTATACTCCTGTCCGAATACCCAAGGGTGGGTCGATGTGGACCCTCAGTTGACAGAAAAACTCAAGGATTAAGGCAACCTAGAGGTAACCCTTGGAGATACATAGGAGGCTATCAGCTCTATGCTGCGACGGAAGGCACCTGGCCCTGATTAGATCCTGAATGAGTTTTACAAAATCAATCTGGGTACTTGGTGGTCTTTTTTTAATCACATTTCTAATGCAATCTTAAAGGGTATGCTGGTTCCCGCTTCTTGGCACATGACAGCAATCATTACAATTAACAAGAAGGGCCAGTACAGTGCCCCTTGTAACTATAAACCAATTAGTCTTATCAATGCCTCCCAGAAGATCTTCTGTAGACACATTTTGAATCATATCCTAGAGTGGATGGGGAGACTGATATTCTATCCAGGTTTCAGGCATGGTTTAGGAACAGTATTGGAAGATTAGATCAGATTTTCCACTTCAACCGCCTCTTCTGGAAGGCAGCGAGGGTAAATGGGGGACAGCTTTTTGTTGCATTCGTTGATCTACTTGCAACCTTCGATTTGGTACCCCAGGCCATACTTTGGAAAATTGTTGATAAGATGGGTATCCCATCTAACCTATTGGCTATTCTGATAATGCTACATGAGGAGAATTATACTCGTGTAAGATGGGGGTGCAAGGGGAAGTTGACTCCACCTATAGGCATTTAGAAGGGAGTTAGGCAGGGATGTGTATTGGTCCCCACCTTGTTCTCCTTCTATATAAATCATGTTGTGAGAAGGCTGGACAGGGATGACTGTTATGCGCCTAGGGTGGGGACCAGGAGAATGCCAGCTATGCTCTTTGCAGACAACACTCTTCTGATTCCAAATCGCTGCATGGATTGCAGCAGTAGTTGGACAATTTTCACACTTTTTGCCTGGAGCAGGTTTTGGGACTCAGGAGTGCAAAACGTAAATTTATGTTTTTTATTCCTGTTATAGCCAAAACGAATAACTGCAAACTCTTTGCTGACCCAGCCCCACTCAAATAAGTATTCATTTTGACTATCTAGTGTTATGGTTAACACCCAAATAAGACTGATCTATGCCAGTTTCCAAGGCTGACTGCACACTATTGCAGTATTCGTTTTGTTAGAAATTGGGTCTTTGGTTGGCAGTCTGTTTGCCCCTGTCCAAGCAAGGACCCTCATTCTAGTCAGGGTAATGAAGAATCACACTCAGTTAACTCCCCCTGCCCCCTTGGCAGCTTGGCATGAGCAGGCCGGCTCAACTCAGAAGCAATGTGTAAAGTATTTGAACCAACACACACAGTAATACAGTGAAACACTATAAAGTGACACAACACAGGTTTAGAAAAATAGTTATTATTTTATCTAAAGAACCAAGACCAAATATGATAAAAATCCACAATGCACAGTTAAAAATATGAATTTAGGCCTTAAAAGCAAAAAAATAGTGCTTAGAGGCACAAATGCTGCAAGTTGGTATTAAGCGGCGCCATGACGGAGTTGTTTCCTACAATGCAACGCCAATGGCACCGTTTACGGAGTTGTTTGACCCCCAAGTACAGTACCTTAGCAAACAAGTAGAAAACAGGCCGGTGTACAGAGTCGTGGAGCAAGGCATCGCTGGATCAGATGTGGCATTGGTTCTGGTGCTACGGGGCAGAAGGGCAGAGACATCGCGCAGCTGCATTGGGTCCTTACTGCAGAGCGGTGGAAGTGAAGCAGCATTGGTTGTGAAGTCATCCCTTGATTCTGGCAGGTACAAAGTCTGATAAAGTCACTATGCTGCGGGGTGACCTCCTGGGGTCGCAATGACATCATAGGGCCGCAGGTACTGCGATGACGTCGGATGTCTCAGACGTCGGACTTACAACACTCTGAATTCAGCGAAGTCAGACGGGATTGGCAGCTGCAGTGACGCAAAGCCTACAGGGTCATCTGATAATCGCACCTCTGTGAGGTCCACAGCCTCGGGGCAGGCGGCGTCACAGTTCTGGGCAGCAGTGTGCTTTTTGAAGTCAGACAACGTCATCCGGTCTCGTTAGACAGGTTTTTCTCCAGAAATTCACTTCCAGGGGCTCAGTAACTGGAATGGCACCCCCTGGCAAGCTAGAGTCCACAGCAGGTAGATTCAGAACTGGGTGGTGAAGCCTTTATGGTCCCTGAAGCAAGACCATAAAGACTTCCCCATCCAGACTTTCTAAAAGTGGCATTTTCAAACTCACAATCCAAAAAACAACTTCACTAAAAAATGTATTTTTAAATTGTGAGTTCAGAGTCCCTAAACTCAAATTTCTATCTGCTCTCGAAGGAGATCTGCTCTTAAAAGCAGCCCCAATGTTAACCTATGAGAGAGATAGGCCTTGCAACAGCATTTCACTGTTAGGACATGTAACACAAATCAGTACATGTCCGATCTTTAACATACATTGCACCCTGCCCATGGAGCTACCTAGGATCTACCTTAGGGGTGCCTTACATGCAGAAAAAGGGAAGGTTTCGGCCTGGAAAGTGTGTACACTTGCCATGTTGAATTGGCAGTTTAAAACTGCACACACAAACACTGCAGTGGCAGGTCTGAGCCATGTTTACAGGCCGTCTTAAGTGGGTGACACAACCAGTGCTGCAGGCCCAGAAGTAGCATTTGATTTACTGGCCCTGGGCACCTCTAGATCACTTTACTAGGGACTTACCAGTAAATCAAATATGCTAATCATGGATAAACTAATTTACATATACATTTTACATAGGAGCACTTGCACTTTAGCACTGGTTAGAAGTGGTACAGTGCCCAGAGTAACAAAAACAGTACAAATCCTGCACACATCAACAACCTGGGAAAGAGAGAAAAAGGTTAGGGGAGACCACGCCAAGGATGCCAAGTCTAACATGTCTCAATTGTAAATGTTATTTAATAAAGCCTTTTCTAAGAAAGACTCTCCAGCAATAGCCATTTATAATCCCAAGGTTTTGGGTGCATTTTTATATAGAGCAGAGATGGCCATATGCCAATTGTAATTTTCTGTCTCTCTACAAGAATAGGTTTCTTAGACATTTGTTTGCACTTCATAAGAACACTCTGCTAGTGCCATTGTACGTAGATCTGGCATTCAAGGCAATTTCCTGGAAAGTCAAGGTACACCATTGTATTGCCTCAGGATTTGGTCCTCATCTGCCTTGAGCATCCCTTACAGATGTACTAGCCCTTCCCAGTATCCAGTGGATAACCTGGCTCACGCACAGTAGGTCCTTGCTTAGGAAGTTGTGGTTGGAAGATTTGTGGGTAGCATCTGATGCCATCGCACCCAGCTCTAGAACCTTGATCAAATCAGCCTATTGACAGATGGTATATCAAGAAGTTATAAGCAAAAGCAGATGCTCCTTGGCCATGGATATTTTGGAGTTTAATCTGGCCCCTAGCTAGGAGGACATGATCAATGAGATCACTCCCACTTTGAGCTGAAAACTGTTTTTACAATTTAGATACCAGACTTTACCTATGAAGTCCTTCTGTGCTAAGTGAGCAAGTATGCATCAGCAGAGTACTGAGTGTCCAGGATCCAAGGGACCTCTAGAAGATCTACGTCACGTTTTATTTTTTTGTCCAGCGTATGATATCAAGAGGAGAAAATGGTTATTACCTTTGTGCAGATCGCTGGGTGTTAGGAGTTACTTGGTTGCCACAAGGATCATAAGAACTGATACCTCTAGGTTGGTGGTGTTAGTGGTTGCAAAATATCTCAAGGCAGCCTGGATTTGGCAGTCCAAGTGCATTTGTGCTACCAATGTCATACTCCTCAAGAAGGAATGCCCTAAATACTTGCATTTTATCCTTGTGTTAAATTTATTTTATTCTGTGTCTTATAGACTTTGTTTTAGGAATTCCATTACGCATATCTTGTCCATTATGTTTTGACATTCAGTTTTTACCCGAAATTTTAAAGGTTTATGCAGTATGCACTTTAACTTTCAGTGATAGGCAGTGTGTCCAAGTTGCTTTCTCTTTGTACTTTAGTGCCGGACGGCAAGGAAGACCCATCTGGAGCTAGTTTTAGGCTTCCTTTTGTTGATTTTTGTTCCACCAGCTTTTGTCTTAATATGTGGTTATTTCATTGGGGCACTCCAATTGATCTATCAGCTCTTTGCGCTGTAGGATGCATCTATTATTATATTAGACTGATCATTTGTATTACATTAGTTTAAGTACTGTACTTATTATGTTCAATAACATGTATATCTGTTTTATCTGTGTGCTTTTGTGGTTCTTTGAACCAAAATAAAGTTGATATGCTAATCAATCAAAGTGGTTAAACGGGTGAAGATCAGCCAGATAGATGCCTGGTAAGAGCAAAGACTTTATGATATTGTTGGAAATCAAGGACATTAATGTCATCGCTGCATTTATTAAATCCAAGTGTAAATAAAGATGAGGTTTCTTCTTGTTCCATAAAAAGTTTAATGGAACTGAACCAGGCTTCCTAAAATATGTCTGAGGAATATGTACCAGAATCATAGAGACAGTAGGAAGGATAAAAGGAGAGATCCTCTTCTTTATGGACTCTTAATGGAATCTAAGAAAAGGTGATTGCATTTAGAAATTACAGAGTCAATCTTAAGAGAAAATTAAGAGAAACAAAGGTTTTATTGGAGCTAGAGACCCATGGGCCAGATGTACTAAAATCCAATTTTGCATTTGCTAAATGGCAACTTTATAACTCGCTATTTAGGAAATGCAAAATGCTATGTATAGAGATACAAATTAGTAATTCTCACTAGGAAATCGCTATTTGGGAAATGCACTTCCAAGGATGGCTATGGGCAAAAGGCCCTACTTGCTGCATCCCAAAAAAGTACCCCTTGGGTATGTGTGTGCTTTATTTCACTGTAAAAAAATGCATTTTTGGGTGCTTTTTTAAAATTACACATGGTTATCATCAACATGAAGTCCTAAATGCTCATTTTGCATTTAGGAAATGATTTGTACATGTGCCAAGAAATAGCAAATAGGAAATCCCTATTTGCAATTTTCTTTTTAGGAAATTGCAAAATGCTATTTCTACAGGGTTTGTACATTGGAAAAGGCTGTTTTGCCTTTCTTAATCAGCTGAAATTAAGATTCAGACCGTTAAGAAATACAAAAGGCCTTTGCACATCTGGCCTCATATCCCTTAATTTTTAATTCATATAGGAGCCACATAATTGCTTAGAACAATATTGATTGAAAGGGGAGTTTTAGTTTTATCAACGTTAATTTCATATCTTGAGGCATTTAAAAAGGTGAGCATGTCTTGATAAAGGTCTGGTAATGATATCTGAGGGATCAAAAGAAAAAAAAGGATGTTGTCAGCATATGCAGCTAGTTTCAAATGATGAAAATCTTGTTGTAATCGGAGATCTGTGGGTTTTGTCTAACTTTGCAAAGAAATCGTTCAAGTGCAAGCATACAGAAGAGCAGAGAGATGTGTCAACTTTGCTGGACACCTCTTTGAAGCATAAAGTTTGGAGCTGTTAAACCATCATCCATAACAGAAGCTTTAGAAGAATCATATTACGTTTAAATGAAGGAAAGTGCTTTATGGAGAAATCCAAACCATTGTAAACCTTTAAACATAAAAGACCAGTAGAGTCTTTCAAATGTTTTTTTCTTTATCAATAGTAATGGCAGCCAGAGGGTATTTGAGAAGAATGGCTTTACTTAGTACATTAACCAACAATCCAGTGTTGTCAGAACTAACACAACCTTTAATGAAACCAGCTTGCACTGGACCAAGTAATTTGGGTCAAAATAAATTCAAGGTAGATTCAAGACACCAAGCAAGGATCCTAGAAAAAAGTTTATAAACCACATTGACCAATGAGATGGGACAATAGCCTTACATAATGTAGGACTTTATCATCTTTAGGGATAAGACAGATAACTGCTTTAAAAAAAGTACCCTTGGGAGACATAGAAGAGGCAAAAGGTGAAAATAAATGGGGCATTTTGGGTAGTAAAGTGGTGGCAAAATGAGAATAGACGTCCACAGTAAAACCATTGGGGCCAGGTGTTTACCTTTTTTTTAAAGAGATTGTAATTTTAATTGTATGAATATGGCGCTTACTACCCCTAACGAGGTGTTGAAACACTTTTTGGTGAGTAGCACGCTACTCTGGAACCCAAAACGATTAGTGGTGGTTAGTTTAAGGAAATATGAGTACAGTATCAGTATTAGCATGAGTTGATTTGAGCAGAGTATACATGAGTTTGTTAGTAGGTTTGAATGGAATAATGGAAGGGTAGAGGAGGGAAGAATCCAGCAGTGCTAATTGGGAGTTTATAGTAATAGGACAAGGGTTGGGATGAGTAAAGGAGAGATGGAGGAGGGAGGAGTCTGTAGAAAGGGGTTAGGGAGATCATAGAAGTAGAAGGGGTTTTGGATGAGTCAAAGGTAAGATAAGTGAGGGTAGATTTAGTAGGGTTGTTTGGGAGATCATAGTAGTAAACTGAGATTTGTGGTGATCCAGGAGCCGTAGAGGAGGGAAGAGCTTAGGCAGGGTGACTTTGGACATCATAGTGGTAGAATGGGTTTGGGGTGAGTCAGAGAGTGGGTATGGAGGATAGATTGATAGAGGTAAAGGGTGATGGGGAGACAGAGCAAAGTTTATGAGAGAGTTTTTTTCTTTTTTTTCCTCCTGTAGAGTAGGACTAAAATAATAAATAAGTCAATATATACATAAATAAATAGTAGGGGAATATATGTGTAAGGAATAAAATAATGGATATAATATTTTGAGATTTAAAGTTGTGTTGTAAAAACACATACTTTCAAAACTAGCAATATTTGAGATAATTTTTTTGAGTACTTTTCTATCATTATTTTATCTTTCCTCAATGTTCAATGGCAAAATGCTTGCTGATAAAATAGTTACAATAACTTTTGCTCATTGTGATAGCTAATATGAAAGCAGGGATTCAGAAGTATCTAATCTAACATCTTACCTAGGAATTATGCAATGACCTATAAACATGTCAAACATGGGATAATATACACATATATGTATACATACACATACATTGTATACATAATTGTATATACATATATGCATACATATATATGCACACACACTCATATATATATATATATATATATATATATATATATATATATATATATATATATATATATATATATTTAACAATGTGCATATGTACATTTGTTAAACAGGCTTCAAGAGTATGTATATATTTTATTATTATGAAATAGTAATTATACATATTTCTTAAAGAAATACACATATCTAGATCTATACTCATAATCAGATTATAAATGTTTACCACCACAGGCATATGCAGTCCGTTGCTGTTTGGAAATGTTGGTTATGAAGGAAAGAGCCAACTTTTGAGTAGTCTTCTGAAGACAAGATCTGTGGATCTTATATTTGGGGCTAATGAATTCCATAGTTGGTCACATCAACAGAAAAGGATGTAACACTTATAATCTTTTTCTTGTATTGTGGTGTTTTAAGGCGGGGTGCCAATCTTGAGCAGAGGTTTCCTTGGTGAAAATATTTGTTGATTTTATTCCTGATGAAATGCGAACCTACTCCATGTATTGCTTTGTGGGTGATACAGAGCAGCTTGAAGGTGGATCTCCTGGCAACCGGTAACCAATGTAGTGCCTTCAAGGCAGGGGAGATGTGGGCTAGTGGCTTTACATGTAGTAGTAGTCTGGCAGCCGGGTTCTGAATGCGTTGTAGTTTTTTCATAGTAGATCAAGATGATCCAAGGTATAGGCCATTGGTTTAACCTCGTTTAGATAGTACAAGAGCGATAATAGCCTGGACATTGTGTGGAAATTAGAGGTGGGGGAAAATGCATTATAGAGTTTTCAAGGTGATGAAGCATGATCATGCTAATTTGTCCTATTAGGCACCCATTGTTATTCTTGATTGCATGGTAATTCCAAGGTTTTTAACGTCCTTAGATACGTGGGGAGGTGGTCTCATATCGTCAGGTCAGGTGCACAGTGGGTCATATTTTTTCCAGTTGTCACATGTGAGTATTTCCATTTTGGAAGCATTCAGTTTGAGATGGCTCCACCTGGGACTGCGAAGACCGGAGGCATCCCACTTGCGGGGTCTGATCGGTGGTCCGCGCCTCGGACGGCCGCTTCTGCCATGGGCCGCTTTTCATGTTGCTACTTGTTTTTGGGCCGTAGCGTGACCTGAAACTTTTCCTTTGCGCCCACCTTTTACCCCCTTAGTTTTACTTACCTGTTTTGCACTGTTTTACTTTTTTTCTTCTTTTTTCTTTTTTGTTTCCTCTTGGCAATATTTTCTCTTTCACAGGAGTCTGTGTTTTCTTACCTGCATGCTTTGCTCCCTACTTTTTATACTACGGCTGTTTTTCCATTTACTTTAATGTGGCTTTTCCCAATCAAACATGGTGTCTTCATTACTTCCTGCATGTCACTGCCTGTTTGTCAGTATATAACCACAGTTGTTTTTTTGTTCCTTGCGTTGCAAACACTTCTGTTATGGATGTGCTCCTCGCTCCTGTATCCTGTGATTTTGGACTTCACCTGCTTTTGCTTTCTGCAGTTTTTGTTCCAGACTTTCTGTTCCTCACTTTTTCTTTTCTTCATACCTTTTTCAGGAGTTCCTTGATCAGAAGTTTTTCCCAAGTTTGGGTTTTTTCCTCTGGGACTCCTTCTGGAGGTTACAGCCTGCTTGGAGCTCTATTATCAGCAGCACTGTGGCTACTGGAAAGGGTCGCCCCTACCTTGGTCAATCCAGAACATGCAAGAAACCTGGTGGTGCTCAGAGACTGGCTGATTACAGCGGTTAGAAGCATTCAGGTATTGACACCACATCATCCACGGATCAACAACTCTGAGGCAACTGCAGATTTATGGGTTTCCAATGTCTTTGGGGCATTCTAATTTGAGGAGTATTTGTGTGTCATCTGCATAGTTGTAGCATGTGAGTTGAAATTCTTCGATCAGTTATGGTAATGACATCATGTTGAAATAGATTGAAAAGCATAGGTGAGATGAATGATCCTTTAGGGGCCCCTGCTTTTGTTAATTATGGTTTGGATGAGAAAAGGGTGAGAATAAATGACATTTGTTCTGTTTTGAAAGTAGGGTGTGATCCAGTTGAGATCAGTTCCTTTTATGCTGGCTTTCTGGACTCTTTGAATTAGGCTATCATGCCCAACAGTGTCAAAGGCAGCTGAGAGGCCCAATAGAAGTAGTGCAGCAACTCCATTGGGGTAGACTGTGTTTTTAAGATCATCTCAGATTGTGATGAGTGCAAATTCCAGGACAGAATCCAGTTTGGTAGTCTGAAAGTATGGAGTTCTCTTCAATGAATTGTGGCATCTAGGCGAGTACTGCTCTTTTTATCGCTTTGCCCAGGAAAGGTCCATTAGTAATTGGTCTGTAGTTGTGGGGGTCCTGTGGGTCCAAGTTTGTTTTCTTTAATAACAGGAGTATGTATGCTTATTTAAGGTCTTCAGGAAAGGTTCCCATAGTCAAATAATTATTGATGATTCTTCTTAAAGGTATGGGAACAGAAGTAGTTAAAAGAATGTTTTTGAAGATGTGTGCACAACAAGGGTCGGAAGGGCTGGCAGAAGGCCTGCTTGCATGGACCAGATCCATGAATTCACTCTGTGATACTTGTTTAAAGGAGGGCAGACGCTGGGTTGGCTTACTCTTGGAGGGGAATTTAGGAAACAGTTGGTGCTGGTGGTTTTCCTTTGTTTTAAATATGTGTATGCCTTAGATGAGTAATGAATTGCCAGTTTATCTTTGAATTCTTGAGTAATGGGATGAGTTCCTTCCAAGCAAATAGGTTTATGAAATTTGTTGAGAATTTTATAAAATTCATCATCAGCAGATTTAGCATTTTGAATTCTGTCTGAGTAGTACCTTTTTTTTAGCTTTTTTGATTGGTTGTTTTATTTACTCTGTTAGGTTTTTGTAGGTGATGTGTGTCTTGAATGTTATTTCTTATGAGGCAAGTTATTTATCTTTTTTATTTCTGCATTTCTCCAAGGTGTTGGTTTTCTTTTGTTCGGTTTAGTTTTTGGGAATGGTAACTGGATATCAAAAGCTTCCTGTAGCCATGCATAAAGTTTTGGAACAGAATTTATTGTGTCTCGATCTGTGTTGGCTGTTAGTTGCATTTCTAAGTCTTCAAAATTGAGTTTGTTCCATGGTCGATAGATGGATGTATATAAGGTAGTCTGAGGTGTGCTGGTTTGTGGTGTTTTATGTTGAAAAGTTACTAAATGGTGGTCTGACCATGTGACTGGCTTGATGCTTTATTGATAACTAGTTCTGGGATTGCAAATATGATATCTAGGATGTGTCCAGTGATGTATGTGGGATTGAGCACAATCTGATATAGGTTCAATGTGACTAGGCCAGTGGTGATTGTTTTGGAAGTAGCATATTGGTTTTGTCAAACCAAATGTTTATATCCCCAAGAATGCAGAGGTTGGAGTATAACATTATAACATTTGAAACTGTGTCTAGAAATGTGTCTGGGAATGCTGAATTGTTAGGTAGAGGTCTGTAAAGGAGGAGACAGTTACAGGAGGAAGTTGGTGTGGGGAAGCATCTGGTGATGTAGGGCTCACAACCTGCAAATGTTTTCTGTTTTGCTGAGATGTATTGCTTGTTTGAATATAATAGCTAATCTACCTCCTCTTTTGCCTATACAGCTTTGTGAAGTATAGTTTGATAGCCTGGAGGAATGGCTTCATAGAACACTGGGCCATGTCATCTTCAAACCATGATTCTGTTATGAGCAGTAAGTCAAGTTGTGTGTCGGTGAGCAGGTCAAAGATGTGGTGCTAGTTTTTGTAGAGTGACCAAGCTCATATGAGCAGGCATTTTAGAAAACGTGTTTTAGTGGTGGTGTCTTTTTGTTTTGGAGAAGTGTGAGCAATATATTTTGAGCTTGTAGAAAGTGTGTTATTAGTTGTGATAGGGTCACAATAGTGTTATTTTTCTACATTGTGTCCCTCATCCAGCAGGCTTAAGAGGCATTTTGTTGGGCCTGTGTATGTTAGTGGTGGGCTTGGTGGTTGAGAGTGATATGATGAGTTTAACTTTTTTGTAGAGTAGGCTTGTTGTGTAATAGACAGGGGGCGTGAAGTTGTTAAGAGTAGCTTGTTGTTTATTTTATTTGCGTCTTTTGAGGGTGGAAGGAGTATGGGTTAGGGGTGATGGAGGAGCATGTGGCTCATAATCTAAGGCTCTAAATTGTGCAGTGGATGAGAGGCACATGAATGAATGTTGCTAGATTAGGGTGTGTGTGGTAGATGTTAGCACAGAGTAAGTATTTTGGGTAAAGATTTGTTAGAATTTTTATTATTTGTGTAGTCATGAGGGTGGGAATGGGTGTGATGGAAATTATTATGAAAGTTTGTTATTTTGAGGTGCTGATGTGTGTGGTCTATCTAGTTTATGTGAAGCAGTGAGAGAGAATTGATCTAGTGGTTTCCTTGAAGGATTTGTATGTGAGTTATTGCTGGTGAGTGAATAGTACAGGGAGTGGTGATGTGTTTTAGGGAAGAGTGCACGAGGTGTGTGGGAGGATATGGACAAGAGGTATGAGTGTTTGTGTTAGGTTTGATTAGTGGAAGAGTTAATATGTGTGGTGGAGTGGAGTAAGGTTTGTATGGTTGTGTGCAATTGGTAAAAAGATAAGGAGGGTGTTGATGGATGTTGTGATGGAAGGTTGAGTATAGGTGTTGTCATGACAAAAATGGGTCTGGTAGGAGCAAATAGAGGATGGTGCTGGTGTTTTGTATGAACAGGGAGTTTGTGTCTGGATGTAGAATGTGGCTTTGTGTTGTGTGGACAGTGTGTGGATGTGTTAGTGGTAATGTACAGAGTTGTGTTTGCTGTGAGAATGAGGGTGTCTTAATGTTGTAGTGGATATGTGTATAGGTGTGGTATGTGAGGTTTTATGGGCATTTTTGAGACATTGAAATATATATGAGGTTTGTTGCCTTTGCTGATATTGTGTTTTGATGTTGGAGGATGAGGAGGGTTTAAGGTAGTTGCTGACAAATGGAAAAGTGGGCAGCATTTCCGGCCCTACACCCTACCAGCCCCAAACAGGCAACTGCCCTTTTCCTCTCCCCCCTTAGCTGAGACACCCGGGCTAAGACGCCCTGAGCCCTAGGCTTAAATAGCCCTATTGGCCAATGGAACCCTAGCACTAACCAATCATAAACCCAAGATCCAATAGAAGACTGGGCCCTGTTAACTAATCACAACCCTAGCCCTGACAGCCAATCACAACAGGAACCCTAAAAACTTTAGACCAATAGGAACCCTAGAGCTGGTACCAAGCACAGCCATAGCCCTGACAGCCAGTCACAAGAGGATCTCTAAAAACCTTTGTCCAATAGGGGCCCTAGCCCTTGCATCAATCAGAATACAAACCGTATCCCTTAAGCCAATAGAAATATAAACCCAGGAAACATTCACAATAAAATATGCAGCAACCAATAGAAACTTATATAAGTGCTAAGTTACCTTATGCTTAAGCCCCTGTGGAAGGAAGGTGCACCTCTATTCAGAATCTCCTTGGATACAGACAGGAGGAATCCACAATTAACTTTACAAACACAGTTTACATCACAGACCAGATTAATCAAGCTCCTAAACACACTTTAGTGAGCCACTGAGGTGTATGTAGCCGAGTGAGAAAAAAAAAGGGGGGCGATTGAGCCAGTTTTGTTAAAAACTAGAAAGAAAATTTCAAACAGTGACAGGTAAAAAACACAGCAGTTTAAAATCATCAAGTTTACTGAAAACAGGTACCTCGTATAAATAGGCACTGGTAGGAGAAATAAACTTTTTAACAAATACACAGAATAAGCAAACTTTTGCAAGGCTCCTAAGACTCTGGCTCACTGGGCTGGATTAGGGCTCAGGTAAAGCTGGGGTCACAAAATGGAGGTGGCTGTCTTGGGGTTCCCTTCACAAACTTAAAGGCCAACTACAGGTGTGAGTGGAGGGCTCAGTTTGCCTGGGAGCTAGGGAGCCCATCACGGGGCCAAAAACTGTAGAAGGGAAGAGGGAGGTGCTCCTCTTTTCAGAATTTCCTTGGATACCTACAGGCAGAATCCACACTTCCAAGCTAGCAGAGTCTTCTTTCCAGGTAAGGAACAGATCAGAAAGCACTGAAGTACTCCTTGTTGCGCACTCAAATGCATGGCTTTTTCAAGGCAAAAACAAGTGGTGCATACACTTTCCAAACAGTTCAAATCACAGAGCAGATTAAGGAAACTGCTAAAGACACTCTAGTTAGATATTGAGGTGTATGTTGCTTGTGAGAGAAAAAAGGGGTAGGGGGCGCTTGAGGCAGTCTTTGTGAACAACTAGGAGGACATTTCAAACAGTCACAGGTAAAAAAAAAAACTGCAGTTTAAAAGCACCAAGTTTGCTGAAACACAGGGAGCCTAAAATAAACAGGCACTGGTGGGAGAAATACACTTTTTAGAAATAACAAGAATACACAGATTAAGCAAACTCTTACCAGTCTTCAAAGACTCTGGCTTAGTGGTCTGTATTAGGGTGCAGGTGAAGCTGGGCTCACAAAATACAGGTGGCTGTCTTGGGGTTCCCTCCATAAACGTAAAAGCCCACTGCAGGTGTGAGTGGAGGGCTCAGGTTGCCTAGGAGCCAGGGAGACAATCACCAGGCCAAACGACATGTGGAAGAGAGGAGGGACATGCGCCTCCATTCAGAATCTCCTTATATACAGACAGGCAGATTGCGCACTTCCAAGCTAGCAGAGTCTGCCTTCCAGGTAAGGGATAGATCAGAAAGCACTGAAATACTGCTTGCCACACACTCAAATCTATGGCTTTTGCAAGGTAAAAACAAGAGGCTCATACACTTTCCATACACAGTTTAAATCGCAGACTAGATTAGGAAAGCTCCTAAACACACTTTAGTTAGCCACAAATCTGCATGAAGCCTTTTGAGAAAAAAAGAGGGTGGGCATGAGGCAGCCTTTGTGAAAAACTAGGAGGCAAATTTCAAACAGTCAGGTCTTAAAAAATAGCAGTTTAGAAGCACTATGCTTGCTGAAACACAGGACGCCTAATATAAACAGCCACAGGTAGAAGAAATATACTTTTTAACAAATAACAAGAGTACACAGATTAAGCAAACTCTTACCAGTCTCCTAAGACTCTGCCTCACTGGGCTGTATTGGGGTGCAGGCCAAGCTGGGTCACAAAATGGAGGTGGCTTTCTTGGGGTTCCCTCCACAAACGTAAAGGCCCTCTGCAGGTGTGAGGGGAGGGATCAGGTTGCCTGGGAGCTAGGAAGTTACTCACCAGGCCCAACCTCATGTGAAAGGGAAGAGGGAGATGCTCTTTAATTCATAATCTCCTTGGATACAGACAGACAGAATCCACACTTCCAAGCCAGCTGAGTCTACTTTCCAGATAAGGGACAGATCAGAAAGAACTGAAACACTGCTTGCCGTGCACCCAAATATATGGCTTTTTTAAGGCAAAAACAAATGGTGCATACACTTTAAAAACACAATTCACAACACCGAGCAGATAAAGCAAGCTCCTAAACACACTCTAGTTAGGTACTGAGGTGCATGTAGACTTGTGAGAAAAAAAGGGGGGAGGTGCTTGAGGCAGTCTTTGTGAAAAACTGGGAGGGAAATTTCAAACAGTCACAGGTACAAAAACAGCAGTTTAAAAGTGCCAAGTTTGCTGAAACACAGGGAGCCGAATGTAAATAGGCACAGGTAGGAGAAATCCACTTTTTAACAAATAACAAGAATACACAGAATAACTGAACTCTTTCCAGTCTCCTGAGGCTCTGGCTCACTGGGCTTAGGGTGCAAGTAAAGCTGGGATCACAAAATGGAGGTGGCTGTCTTTGGGTTCCCTCCACAAACTTAGAGGCCCACTGCAGGTTTGAGATGAGGGCTCAGGTTGCCTGGGTGCTAGGGAGCCAATCACCTGGCCCAAGCCCCTGTGGAAGGGTGCAGGAAGGTGGTCCTCTATTCAGATTCATCTGGGATATAGACAGAAAGAATCCATACTTCTAAATATACATTCCAGGTAATGGACAGATCACAAAGCACTGAAATACTGCTTGTCCACACTCAAATATATGTATTTTTGCAAGGCAAAAACAAGAGGTGAATTCACTTTCCAAACACAGTTTAAATCACAGAGCAGGTTAAGTAAGCTCCTAAACATACTCTAAATGAATACCAATAGCTAATTCAGAAAGAAGAGAAGATATTGAAGAAAAGGAACTCTGCCAGGTGGAATTCCGAGATAGTAAGTCTTTGATAAAAGGTCATTATTTCAAGAAGGAGGTGTACACTTTATAGATCGTGGTACAAGAGCCAGATTGTAAAGATTCCAATTTTGCACATTCTTTCTGAATTTTCAGATAGTAAAATAGCTAACATTTTAACTGATTTGTTGTGCTCCCCATAGTGTTGAGCACTAATCATCAATAAAAAAGTCTGTGGCATTATCAGAGAAAAAGTTTTTAAAGTATATTTTAGCAGGAAATAGATCATGACGAACATCCCTTGAATTGGAAGAATATTATGAATGTTCCAATTGTTTAGGAGACAATAATAGAAGATTATGTTGCCTATCTTTTTTTTTTAGATACAGTCAATGATTTTTTTTTAGTCGTCATATCACCCTGCATCAATACCAACTGATGAAGAAGTATAATCATCGATGTCATGACCTTCCAAAAGGTTCCAAAATGACCCAGATTCTGTATTACTCTGATTCCAACTAATTTTGTCATCCAGCTCTCTGAAGTATCTTACAGAGTTCCATCATTTTCTCCACATTCGGGTGAAGGTTGACAGCATACTTTATATAGCTCTCTACTTGCCAGGAGGATCAAATAGAATATCAGCATGCTTTGGAGTTTAGTTGAGGCCCTACTGGCTGGACCTTGATTCCCCACACTAAATATAATAAGAGGGGGTTTTACCTTCACAGTGAAGCCCAAGATATCGGAAATAGTCTTTCAGCCCACGGCATTTAGCAAGCATATATGGACATCATCTGCATTTTGAGCTCTGCACTGCTTACATTTACTGTCCATCGTAATGCAGCAGACTTAAAAACAGTGTAAAGAATACTTTTAGATACTTGCCATAACTCTTACAAGTTCACATTTGGCAAGTATCCTTCCCAGGCCAAGCACAGGGGTTTAAACCTTTCTTGGGGGGAATAAAAATGGATAAGGAGAAAAAAGTAAGCAGTGAAAAGGGTGAAAATAGAAAAAAGAGAAAACATGAAGATGTGGAAAGAGAAGACAGTACAGGTCATAAATATGGTGACTGACAACAATACCTGCTTGTTGTGGAAAAAAGGAAGTGAGTGGTGAAAGCACATCACAGATGTATAGAACTACAAATGTCAAACAAACAAGAACAATAGGCCAGTGACATGAGGGTGAACATCATCCTACAAGAAAAAGTTACAATAATGCTTTAAAAATGGCAATTGAGAGGCAGTTGTGTGATGGAATAGACATGAAATGACATATCAATAGTGCAACTATGATAAATAACAAAGAATATTATTGAAGTAAAAAAGAGGTCATGAAACAAATTTACCAGTTAGAGGGAACAGGAATCTCCCTGGTACCACTGGAGTTGTTATGGATTAATTTCTTCAGTTCCACTGAACCTTAAAAAATAAGGCCCATATTTATTCTTATTTAGCGCTGCATTTGCGTAATTTTTTTATGCAAAAGTGGCGCAAACTTGCAAAATACAATTGTATTTTGTAAGTTTGCGCTGCTTTTGCATCAAAAGGTGGTGCAAATGCGGTGCTAAAAAAGTATAAATATGGGCCCAAACTTATTATACTTATATGTGAATTTGAAAGTAAATGGACAAAGCAAACCAAAGCAAGCTCCCATATGCCTCAATGTTGGATGAAGACAGAGGAATTCTTTCCTTTTGTCAGCAGTAGACCTAGCACAATTTAATGTAAAAAATAGTTAATAGCCAGACCAAAAGATTTGTCTCTTCCTTTTTGAGGCTCGTAAAACCTTGTGAATGTCCGTATATTCCAGGAAGAATAATTACTCCTTTAAGTTTAGATGAAACTAAATGGTTATGGCGTCTGTGAGGACCTTGGATGTTTGGGTTGGCAGGGTTTGTAAAATCAAGAATCTCTGATAAGAAGCTGGTGAAGAATGAGACCAGTCTGTTGCCTTCAACATCTTTAGTAATACGGAGACTGATGCAACTGCTTCCATTTTCACAGTCTTCAGCATGCTTCTTCACTGAGATAATCTCTTTCTTCATAGTGATAATCTTGGAGGTCTCATCTTGAAGATGACTAATTCTTTGGTCTGCCTCGGCAACACTGGATTTCATAGAGGATCATTTTGCATCTAAATTCTGTATGTTGCATGTAGTTTTCTTTACAAAGGGACAAAGAGGAAAGCAATTTATCAGGCCAGGAAGGATCCATTTTAAGACATTTGGTAAATCCTACCTATAAATAAGTTTAGGAATTCAGGAACGCATGTTATAAAATAAAGGAGTGGCTTCTATGTACGGAGGACTTTGAACACAGCACACATTCCGAGTGAAAAACAGCTGATGCCTTGCAATGGATTTGAGTTTCCTCAACCTTCTAATATTGAAGGGACTAATGAAACAAATGTTATAATAGTCACACAGCTATGATTGATGTGAGAAGAGTGTTTAATAGAAAATTCAATAGGCATCGATTAAGTGCAAAAAATAGAGAAGTGACCAAAGTCTTCAAATACAGTATCCTAGAGCCAACAAATGGAGGCAATACAATCTATATATGCTAGAAGAAATGTACTGCACAAAAAAGAAGAGTGAAAAACTGAAGGACATCATCTTATGTGGTCAATTAGTACATGGCAGGCATGCACTATGCTTAACATCTAGGAGAAAATAAGTAGTTGATAAAACTTAAAGACAATAAAGGTGATTCTAAAATGCCTGCCAAGCTTGGTTTGGTGGGTTAAGGTTGCCGAAGAAATACCTTGTTATGTGGAAGTTCAGGAAGCAATCAAGAGGCAGAAACAAAATTGTTGAGAAATAATAATGGCCACCACAGCTCTAATGAGTGGTGTGGGCGACCTGTAATGGACACGTATACAGAACCAATAAGAAGGCTTTGAGAGGAGCCACCCCTCTCATTCCTAGAAACAAGTGAGTAGATTCCTCATAAAGTTTGGTAGTGAAAAAGGTGTCAGGAGATGTCCCAACCTAAGGTTTGTATGACGCAGCATGGCGGAGAGCTCCCTCAACCTGCTGCCAACCTCCTTAGTACCTTAGACACTGACCTAGTGCTCAATGGTTGCTAAAACCTTTTTAGACCTTACCTTCAGTCTTATCCCATTGGACCTCAATTTACTTCACATGTTAGGCAATGTCCAAAAGAAAAAGGAGTGACAAGCTTTACCTAGAATCTCAAACTCAACATTGGAATTTGTGGCCTAGCCTCACTTGATTACTTGTTCCAGTGAAAGGTCTATTAATGGGGCTTTTCTAAGGTATGTACATCTGATGCCTGGTCCACAATCTATTGAGAACGGGGCAACACCCAACATTAACTAGCATAGGCAACACATACAGTTTGTTAGGAAAGTGCAGAGACATTTGTCCCAGGAGGTGTTTTAAATATTAGGACTCAGTAAACTATTGGGGCTCAGATTCCCACATTAGCACAAATTTGTGTCCCCTCTTGGTTTCCTGGAAGCTCCTTAAGCTATTTGACCAACGGTTACAGGGGGTTTAAAATAGGCAGGCTATAGATGTGCCAAGGACTTTGCTTAATTCATATTCACATCCCTTTGAGTGTTGGCATTGTTTGCTCATCTGATATAAGCCTTTTGTGAAAGGTTAGGATATGAGATATTCATTACGATTTGTCTGTTAATACTGAATAATGTGCAAAACTGTTCCCTGAATATTACACCAAGTAATTTGTGGTCAATGCTGCAGAAAAACTTCAATAAGACAGAAAATCTGTGGTAATTAGTGTACAAACTACAAATCGAAAAGTTGTTCCTCATTCTTTCCTTTGAAACCAAGAAAGAAGCAGTATTTTTTTGCAGGATCATACCAAAAGTTGGCTCATCAGATTTAATCTGGGGTAAGATTACCAGCTTGCTGTGCCCGCTCGTCCACAATGTCATTTGGGCACCGCCCCACTACCCATGCATCTCCACAAACTTTTTTATATCTTTATTGTTTTATCCTGTGGTTTTGCAATGTATCTACCACTTTATGTATTTTTTCTGTAGTATCATTTACACAATAATTGTCAAGGACCAAGTCTACCCTCTGTATTCCTTCATGTGCAACATCCAGTTGTGCTGTTCTGCAGACTTTCTTTGAGCATGGACTTCCTCTTGTACTAATGGTGATTAAAAGCTATGTAAGTTCTGCTCTCTCTGACTCTTTTAGCCGAAGTGTTCATGTCTAGCTGGCTGAGCAGCTCATGTCAGTAAGCCAAGATGCACACTTTACAATCTCTTTTGATGGGGACCCGTAAAGCTGTGAAGTAGACCTGGGAAGCAGATACTGTAGCCTCTAAAGCTCACTTGGAGCACTGGGTTGCCTTGCTCACAGAGAGGCTGTCAATCCTAATTCTGCTTGCAAACCATAAAAGCATCATTGGGATAGGCTGGGCTGTACTCACCCTACAACAATATGGGATATGAATGAAGCAGAACCATTCATGATGTGGTGCGAGCGGGACAGGATTAATTCAGTGAGTTCCATGACTGAAGCCAGTTCCATGAGCAGAAGTGAAACTGGATTTCAACTCCTGAGACAACACTGCAGTACTGGGACCTGAAGTGTTATCAGCATTTTGGCTGTACTCCCGATTGAGAGATCCTGTAATGGATTGTTGTGGGGAGCATATTGGTCATGAGATGGGCTGAGAGGCCTTTAGGTGTAGCATGGGGTTCAGACCAGTGCCTGCTAAGTGAGTCTGCCTGGCAGGAGTGTGGGGCCACAGGTGTGCATCTGTGCCCCTCCCAAAGCATTACTAGGTGCTTGTTCAATCTTTTCATGGATTGCTGCACTTTTTGTTCAAAGATGGGATACAGCTTTTTAGATTGTGTGGAGCTTAGTGGTCTAGTGTGATCCATTTTCTGCACTGTATGCTTAGTTTTTGCTTTCCTCAGTATTTTCTTTTGTCTTTTGGTGAGAGGCACGTATGAGCCTAAAGAGCCTAAAGTAGGCTGAGAATGGTTCTTATTGGAGCCAGCATCTATCTGGCTATCACAGTGATAAAAGTGCAGTTGCAGGCAGTTTGTTAATCCATAGCTAAGAATTTTAGACTGGTGATTCAGACCTGCATGGAATCTGCGTCTCCCTCTGTCTCAACTAGAACCTAGTTAGGTGGCATTCTTTGCTGGAGTTCTCTACACAGGCAGTCAAGACCGATTCCTGCTTTGTCTCCACTGTTACCTCTATCTGGACAATCTCATCAGCTAGAAGGTCTGCCCTGTGGAAGCAACCAGTGCAGACCTTTAGATCCATAAATAGTGCATTTGAGGCGTCAGGTAGTGTGTCCAGTTTATCTATAATGTGAGAGCGTGAGCAGGAGGTTTGTTTGAGGTATGTGTTCGTCTGAGCCTCGATGATTAAGCTATTTAAATTAGACAGTTTGGTATCAATTCATAAAACATGGGCGGCAAGAACATTGAGAAGGTCTACTTCTAAGTCCAGCTAAACTGAATGATAACTAAGAGCATCTACTGATGCTTGAAAGGTTTTTAACAGCCTGTACCATGTGTCTGTGCAGTTATTGAATTTGCTTGAGTTCCTGCTCGAGGAGCCATTCATCGGTGGTAGCTGGGCTAGGGGCAGGATTGCACACCCGGTGCGATCAACTGATTCTCCCATAATTTAGTTAGTGGATGAGCTGTTCTTTCCCTGCTCCATTGCTGGGGTAATTGAGCCTTTCTCATCCATATGTTCCAGATTTCATCAATGTAGTGAGGCCTAACTGAGATAAAGTGTGGGGCGAATAGTTGGATGAACTTGGTGCTAGTAGTTGTGTGAAAGGCGTCTCTAGATGCTGTGGTTAAGAGTTAGCAACAAGATTTTGTTCCCGAAGGGGTGAGTTCGCTAGCAAGCACTTTGTTGCATCTCTCGCTGCCTCTGAGGCTGTTGCACCTTGAGCGTGGACCTCTGCCTCTACAAGTTGTTTTATTGGATGAGGCAGAGGTAGCAAGAGTGCAGCTGGGTCAACTGGTTTTACTAGCCTGACTGACTCTCTGGATCTGGAGACCAGTTGGCCCTGTTGGTCCAGTTGGTCCTGTGGGGCAGGAAACATGGGTGATTGAGGATCTTCCTCTAGGCTGGCTACCACAGAGGACGCAAGAGATGAGACTTGAATCTGACTGTCAAGCAAAACCTCTGGGGCTAACAGATCTGGCAGGCCATCGAAATGCCAGGAATGGCTCCCTATCTTGCCCCTGAGGAGATGTAAACCTGAGTGGGGTAGCCTGGCTCTTTTGTAACATTTTCAATATTGGGGTTGTTAGGCCAATAGGTTTTTGATTTTCGTTATGTGATTTTGGGGTAGTCTTACTAGCATCCCCAGTGCTCCACTGTCCCTTCTTCCTTGAGGAGGGGCTGACTCCTCCAAACCTGCCAGAACTCATGTACCTCCTGGTTGATGGTGGAGCTGGGTTAGGTGCATGAGTGAGGCCACATTAGCGCCAAGGTATTGCCAAATTAGCGCTGAGAAGTTATAAGATTTTGGCAGTCTATGTCTGGCTGTTGAAAGGAGATGGAGCTCACTCAGCCGGCAAGTCACCCCTGGACCTCGCTGGGCTGCTTTCGCCAGAACAGGGTTAAATGATGAGCAGCTGCTCTAAAGCGCTGCTTTCCATGGACTGGAAGCACTGATGCAGTGGAAAGTGCTAAGGGCGAGCTTAGACTCTGTACTGAGGGCCCTGAAAGTGTTGATGGCAGCAAGACACAGGAGGCCCGGATGGCGGAAGGTGGGGAGGCAGGTGGTGGGGAAGTGGTGATCTGACAGTGGGGAGACTCCCCCATGTGCGCACCTACCATGGCACTAGATAGTGCATGGAAAGCAGCTCAGGAGAAATTCCAGCTGCTACAGGAGGAGGCAGGATGGTGGCAGCTGGGGGTTGGACTGGCTGGGTGGGCTGGCGGAGTAGTCACTCAGCTAGGTGGTCAAACAGACTTGACAGCCAATGCCATTCGCTGCTCAACTCCAGTGCTCCGCTTCAGCTCCTAGATCCTGCCTCAACTTGGCTCGGGTCAGCTCAGCTCTTCAGATCCTGCCAATTGCCTATTCTGCCATACCCCGTGTTCCATGTTCTGCGCTGCTGTCCAGGAAAAGCTGGACAGCTTCCTGAAAGTGAAGACCACAGCATCTCAGAAGTGTGGACCACCTGCGTTTGGCAACAATTAGGCCTGTGCCGGCCTGTGAACAGAGTGAGACAAAGTATATTCTGCCACATTCTGATCTCATAGAGTCATTGAAGTTCATGAAAACCATATTGAAAGAGGTGTGTCATGGTGCAAGTATACAATAAAGAACTGTATGTTCCTGTATTTATTTTCACCGGATCAAAATCATACAATACTGAATGAGTTAGGACCCCTGTGAAACATGTGAGAGTAAAATGTATTAAAATATAAATGGCTTGACACTTTTCTTTCTATTTCCTCATATTTAATATTTTACCTTGTCTCCTTAGAATATTTTGCACCTAGGGCCACATGTCTGAAGCATTTTTGCTGTCACAATTGGCCCGATTCGCTGAACCGGGCCATTTGCGGTGGCAAAAATGCATTTTCAAATCTACAAACATCCAATTTGCGATTCTCCAGAATCACAGTTTTGGTATAGAAATCGCTATTTGCAAGGGACTTGTTCAGGGCGTTCATTCCAAATAGCGATTTCCAGCGTTAAGTATCAAGCTTATGTGACCAAACTGTGGTCGCAAAACCTTGAAATTTTCCCACCAACTCCAAGTTGATACTAATGCATTTACAAATTGGAAGGGGTCCCTTACACGTTGTGAATGTTGGAAAAACATTTTTTAAGAGCAGGCAGTGGTCCCACAGACCACAGCCTGCTCTTAAAAAATGAAAACAAAACTTTTCAGGCCAGATGTATTATTCTGTACAATAGCGATCACCTAATTGCGATTGTTAGAAATGGGGTTTCTGGTTGGCTAGGGTATGCACCTAAGTCAGACAGAACCCACCCATTCCAGTCAGGGCACATCCAAGATAACCCCGTTCACACCCTTGGTAGCTTGGCACGAGCAGTCAGGCTTAACCCGGAGGCAATGTGTAAAGCATTTGCACAACACACACAACACACGTGACGCAAGATGTACAACACAAAGTGAACACAACACTGAGCTATGTAAAAGTAAACTGTATTGCACAAAACATAATTAGACCAACCATTACACGTCAGTAATACCCTGCTACCTTAGCAGTTGTCAGAACATTACACAAGTTACTAATACTCTACAAGAATAAGCAGTTGTCACATTAGTACACGTAAGTACTCAGGATTCTGCAACATAAGCAGTAGTCAGGAATCACAGTAAATAAATGCACTTGTCATGTAAAGTATCATAAGGGCATATATCAGGAACATTACAAAATTATATGGCAAGTCATGAGAAAGTAAACATACATCAGCCTAGCATGCCCATAACAGGAACATATAGCCAATATATACCATTAGAAGAATAACCCTGGAGCATACCACCCTCCCACTGTCCCAAAGAGTACCTTATTTTGTAGAGTAAGGCACTCCTAGTGCCTGGAAGATCGTGGTGGGGTGTACCCGGCACTCCTATGCATGGTTCCTAGGTGAGAGGGGCAGTCAGCGCCCTCTCTGATGTATGTAGGCCCTTGATCTCTCTGGGGCCCTCCCAGGCCTCCACGGGCCCTACCACCAAAAGGGGGGGTGCAGGCAGCCCAACAAAAGCAATGGAGGCGAGAGGAAGGGGCCTCCGGCGAGGCCTCCCTTTCTGTTCCTCAAAAATAATGCCCGGCTAAAAATAGGCTATGGCAGTGACTTTGGGTAGGGGGGACGTTCCCCTCGCCTCCCCCAAGTCCTGCTCCTCAGGGTGGCCCTGGGATCCGGAGGAGACCTCCGATGAGGTCTCTCTCCTTCCTGGGGCCACTGCTGCACACTCACCCACACCCAATGTGGTGTTTTCTGCAGCTCCAGGGCCGCCGCGGTGATCTGGTCCACAATGGAGGTCAACTGGTGCCCCAGGGGTGCTCTATGGAGTGAGCTGTGCCCCGGGGGTACCGATAGGAGCGCGCTTGCTCCGGTTACCTTTTATTTTTGCCCCGGGGGCACTGGGGGGCGCACGATACTCGCGTTTTGTCGAGTTGAAACGCCCGGGTTCCGGTGGTGATTCTGGGCAGCCAAGAAGCACTTTTCAAATCGCGCAGGACAATCTTGTCAGCTCGGGTTGCAGCGGTGATCTCCTCACAGCGTCTGTGTTTTTAGAAAGCGCAGAGGGGCACAGCCAGCGTTCTCCAGGCACTAAAGGTAAACACCAGAAGCACTCCTCTGGTTTTTAGAAAGAACAGGGGTCAGGGACCACAGCACCCTGCTCCTGGAGACACAAATGAAGAAGGGACACTGCGCTGGCGAACCCTGCTACACGCCAGCCAAAAAGTGGATGCAAGCAGTGGCAGTTCCTCCTAGTGACCAGGCCGGTCACAGATCAGCACAGCAGCAGGAGTCCAAGGTGGGTCCTGGTGAATCCATTCAGCAGCGTCCAGTGTCCAGCTTCAGTTAAGCTTCTTCAAGGTTCAAGAATGTCTAAATTGTGGGGGAAATTCCCCTGTACTTATACTAAGTTTGCAGTGTCTCTTACAATGAGGAGGAGAGGGGGTTCCAAACAGTTACAACTGGTTCTGGGATTGCCCCTTCTCTCCTCCAGCAGAGGCTCCAAACATCAGTGGGGGGTAAATGACCCTATTGTGTGAGGCCAGGGCACAGCCTTTACAATTGCAGGTGTGCCCCCCTCTCCCTTCCTTCAGCCGAGGAAGACTATGCAATATGTAGATGCACCTCTGTGACACCTCCACCCTCCCTGTCTACAGGCTGTCTGAATAGTATGAACAAAGCCCCAACTGTCAGACTGCCCATAAATGGATTGGAGTCAAGCTTCAAAAACACCAGAGTCATAAGCACAGATAAAGGCACACTTTCTAGAAGTGGCCTTTCTGTAATAGTAATAAAAAAATACTCCTACACGAGTAAGCAGCATTTCTCATCACTATCACAACCATACCAAGCATGCCTACGCTACCCCCCATAAATCAGACAATACCCCTTACACAATAGCAGAGCATTTCTGTTAGAAATGGGGTTTCTGGTTGGCTAGGGTATGCACCTCAGCCAGGCAGAACTTACCCACTCTAGTCAGGGCAAGGGAGTTACACGTCCAAGATAACCCCTGCTCACCCCCTTGGTAGCTTGGCACGAGCAGTCAGGCTTAACCCGGAGGCAATGCGTAAAGCGTTTGCACAACACACACATACATGTGATGCAATATCCCCACCACAAAGGAAACACAACACTAGATTATATGAAAATATACTGTATTGTACACAACGTAATTATCAGACCAACATCACATAACAGTACTATCCTGCTACCTTAGCAGTTGTCAGAACGTTACACATTAGTTACT
The DNA here is from genome assembly GCF_031143425.1 of Pleurodeles waltl. Classification (NCBI taxonomy): domain Eukaryota; kingdom Metazoa; phylum Chordata; class Amphibia; order Caudata; family Salamandridae; genus Pleurodeles; species Pleurodeles waltl. The sequence goes on along the minus strand of NC_090438.1, from coordinate 441,460,004 downwards.
CTGCAAACTAGCAGTAGTCACACATAACACACAGGTTACTCAGTATTCTGCAACATAAGCAGTAGTCAGGAAACACGTAATTACATTAGAACACTTGTCATAAGGATATCATAAAACGCCCATAGTAGGAACATTAGAAAACCTATGGCAAGTTAGGGAAACATATTAGCAAGTCACGCCCATAAAAGGAACATGTGCACACATATGTAAAAGCATCATAGAACAGGTAGGCAATATATCATAATAGCAAAGTCTGTAGAAATAACTTTAGATTAGGAACATATTGGTACATTTAAAAGTACCTGTCTTGATGGGGAGGCACTTCCAGTGCCTAAAACAACTAATGGGGCCCCCGGCGCTCCTCTGCGCAAAAACGGGGGCCTCCCTCAACATGGCAGACCGAGAGGGGCGGCACGCACCATCTCTGAATTTTTGACGGGCCCCTTCTGGGACCCGTGATCACTGGGGGGCCCCCCGGGCCTCCACCGGCCCTCTCCAAGGGGGGGGGCCAAGTCAGGGAAATCCTTTAAAGGGGGAGGGGGGCGCCTCGCGCTCCCTCCTGGCAAAGATGTAAAAGATCATTGCAGGGGTCAGGGGTCAGGGGCCACAGCACCCTGCCCCTGGGAACAACTAAACAAGAAGGAGCACAGGGCTGGTGGGCCCAGCTACAGGCCAGCACAAGGGGTGCAGATGGTAGCAGTTCCTCCTAGTGACCAGGCAGGTCACAGGTCAGCACAGCAGCAGCAGTCCAAGGCGGTTTCCTGGTGAGTCCATTCATCAGCGTTCTGTGTCCAGTTTCAAGTTCCAAGAATGTTCAAATTGTGGGGAAAATTCCCTTGTACTTATAGTCCATTTTTACAGTGTTTTACAATGCCAGGGAGAGGAGGTTCCAGCCAGTTACAACTGGTTCTGGGAGTGCCCCCTCTCTCCTTTCAGCACAGGCTCCAAACATCAGTGGGGGGTTAACGACCCTATTGTGTGAGGCCAGGGCACAGCCTTTACAAATGTAGGTGTGCCCCGCCTCTCCCTTCTCTCAGCCCAGGAAGACTATTCAGTATGTAGATGCACCTCAGTGACACCTCCACCCTCCCTGTGTACAGGCTGTCTGAAAAGTATGCACAAAGCCCCAACTGTCACTCTGCCCAGACGTGGATTGGAGTCAAGCTTCAAAACACCAGAATTATAAGCACAGATAAATGCGCACTTTCTAGAAGTGGCATTTCTGTGATAGTAATAAAAAATACACCCACACCAGTAAGCAGTATTTATTATCACCATCACAACCATACCAAACACGCCTACGCTACCCCTCATAAATCAGACAATACCCCTTACACATAAGGCAGGGCATTTCTAATGCAATCCTATGAGAAGGCAGCACTCACAGCAGTGAGACACCAAGTTAGGCTGTTTGTCACTACCAGGACAGGCCATGCAATATGGCACATGTCCTGCCTTTCTACATACATGGCACCCTGCCCATAGGGCTAGCTAGGGCGTACTTTAGGGGTGACTTACATGTAGTAAAAGGGGAGTTCTGGGCCTGGCAAGTAAATTTAGATGCCAGGTCCCTGTGGCAGAAAACTACGCACACAGGCCCTGCGCTAGCAGGCCTGAGACAGGTTTGAAAGTCTACTTCAGTGGGTGGCGCAAGCAGCGCTGCAGGCCCACTAGTAGTATTTAATTTACAGGCCCTGGGTATAGAGATACCACTGTACAAGGGACTTATAGGTAAATTAAATATGCCAATTAGGTACAAGCCAATCATACCAACTTTAGATGGGAGAGCACCTGCACTTTAGCACTGGTCAGCAGTGATAAAGTGCTCAGAGTCCTAGAGCCAACAGCGAGAGGTCAGAAAAACCAGGAGGAAGGAGGCAAAAAGACTAGGGATGACCATGCGTATGGCCAAAAGTCCAACACAACCCCCTACCAGCCAAAATCCAGGGGAGAACAATCAATACCTTGATGTACTTTCCTGATTGGGGCGATAGAACAAGGACCCAGGCCCACAACAGCAGGGGCAGGTTCCAGTTCTACGCCTTCCTGACTCCACTGGGATCTCTCTGTCAATGCGTCCCAGGCAGCCTAGACCAACCCACAGGGATTCTCTAGCTGCCAATGGCCAGAACCAGGCCCCAGGCCATCTAGGAGCCTCTGGTCTCTGAAATCATAATGAGTGGGGGGCGGTAGCCCCAGGTGCAAAGCAACCTGTCTCCACTCCATTTCCGATCAGTTCAGGGGCTCTACCCTGCCACTGATCCACCAACCTAGGGTCCACACCCATAGGTTCTACAGGGGCTAGAGGCGAGGCTCTCCTCCCTCTACCCCTCCTTCTAGGATCTCGCCCTCCTCTCCTAGGAGGGGTATCACCAGAATCCACACTTGCCAGGGTGCTGGGTACAGCAGCCCTGCACAACTTTCTCGCCAGCCCAGGATCACTACCTGGCGACTGACCACCCAACCTAGGGAAGACGCCCTTGGGTTGCACCGGGGTCCGGGGCGGGCTTCCCCCTCCCTGAACCCCACTTCCAGAGTCCTGCGTCCCCCCACCTCGGGAGAAGCCACCAGAAGTTTCACACGGGGTGAGCACACTAACCGCCCCCCCAACCAGATCAGAGTTTACCCCCTGAACCTGTCTATCTAGTCTAGGGATGACACCCTTAGACTGGACCATTGCCCAGCGAACCAGGACTTCCTTGGGAGCACACCTACCCCCTACCAGATCAGAGCTTACCCCCTGAATCTGGCAATCCAACCCAGAGTCACTACCCTGCGGTTGAACCACTGCCTGGCGCACCAGGACTTCCTTGGGAGCACACGTACTCCCCATCAGGTCAGAGTTTACCCCCTGAACCTGATCATCCAACCCAAAGTCACCACCCTGCGGTTGAATCATTGCCTGGCGCACCAGGACTTCCTGGGGGGCACACCTACCCCCCACCAGGGAAACACTTTCCCCAAGGGCCACACAAGAGTCTGGCTGGCGCAGGTCTCCTGACCTCTGCCCATCGGACAGAGTCTGGATTCCCCCCAGCCCAGAAATGGTCTCACCAAGGTCATTCCTGGGGGGCTCTGCCCTCAGAGCTGACCCCTGACCCTCCAGGTTCTCCACTGGGGCCCGCAGCCCCCTCTCAACCCTATGCCTGGATTTCCGCCTCCTCCGCTGTAGAGCGAGACTACCAGACACCAGGACCGGCGGAACGCTATCACCAGCCACCCGCCTAAGTCCTAATGACAAAATGGGATCCTTCTGAACAGCTGGCCCTACGGCACAGGTTAGGCTCACCTCCTGGCGTTCACTCATGGAACCTTCAGGGGCCTGGGGCGGTATCTTGGGCACCTTGGGCCTCAGCCCAGCCCCATTCCCTCTCCTCAGAGACGGGACATGGGGTCCCTCACCCATCCCAGTCCACTGGGACCTACCTGGGACACTCCATTCCTTTCCCACCACACCTTGTTGGGAAACACCTAGACCACTCTCATTAGGAACACCCCCTAATGCCACACCAGACCCTCTGGTACGCAACCAGAAGTCTGCCTCCTTTGCGAGCTCCCTGGGGTCAGAGAGTTCACACACTGACAAGTGTTGGTGTAACTCTGAAAAACAACAACGAAACAGGTGCTCTCTGAGAATCAGATTAAACAGCCCTTCAAAATTGTTTACTGTGCTACCCTTCACCCATCCATCTAGTGCAATGCAGCAATCCTCCACAAACTCCTCCCAAGACTGGTGGGACAGTTTCTTACCACCCCTAAACCTTTTTCTGTATTCCTCAGGGGAAAAACCATACTTCACAATCAGTGTGTTCTTCACAGCGGAGTACCCCTCCCTGTCACTCTCTTCTAGAGTCAGTAGGGCATCCCTTCCCCTCCTCAGGAATAAAACTCCCTAGGCCAGTTCCCCAATCCTTCTCAGGGATCCTGCGCTCTACCAGAGCCTTCTCATATTCCTTTAACCACTGACGTATGTCACCCCCCTCTTGGAACCTAGGTACCAGATCTATGGGTATGTGAGGAACATCTTTGCTACAACACTGTACATTGCTGCCACCACTGGACTCCACCTGCAGCGCTGGTGAGTCCAGAACCTTCAGACTGCGCTCTAGAGCGAGTCTTTCTCTGGCAAAGCTAAGGCCTTCTCTACCTCAGCCCTTCTCTCCTCAACAGCTAGGCGCGCTAACTGCAACTTCAGGTCCCTCTCTTCCCGCCTATCTCTTAGCTCATCAGGCGTCAAGGAATGAGAGGTAGCCCTGCTTCTTACACTGGACCCAGCAAGGGACTCCCTATCACTGGGGCCTTCCCTGTCAACTGGCGTCCCCAACCGGTCATTCTCACCCTCCTGATCAGTCTCTCTACCACTCTCTAGGGATGAGGTCTGGGAGCCCTCCCATTGGGAACCCTCGCTACACTCAGGATCCTCTGGGTGCCCCCTAAGCACACTCCCTCCCTGGGTAAATGTCACAAACCTTTCAAAGAAATTCAGAGATCTCCTGAGGTCCCCTTCTACAGGCAGCCCTCTCTCTCTACAGAACCCCTCATTCCCCCTGCGTGTAAAACGGCAGGTCCTCTAAATCAAAGGTAAGCCCCATCTTGAAAAGGTACAAATAACTCAACTGTGACAATCACAATACCCAAGCGTGAGAACTGAAAACAGGAAAAATGACCAAAGAGAGAAAGTTAAGAGAAGCCAAACATGTGATGGTCTAAACGCAATCCTTGTAGTGAAATAATGAGTCACAATGGTATTGTGCAAGCGCAAGTCCTATCCCGTCGCTGCTTCCAATGTTAGAAATGGGGTTTCTGGTTGGCTAGGGTATGCACCTCAGCCAGGCAGAACTTACCCACTCTAGTCAGGGCAAGGGAGTTACACGTCCAAGATAACCCCTGCTCACCCCCTTGGTAGCTTGGCACGAGCAGTCAGGCTTAACCCGGAGGCAATGCGTAAAGCGTTTGCACAACACACACATACATGTGACGCAATATCCCCACCACAAAGGAAACACAACACCAGATTATATGAAAATATACTGTATTGTACACAACGTAATTATCAGACCAACATCACATAACAGTACTATCCTGCTACCTTAGCAGTTGTCAGAACGTTACACATTAGTTACTCTGCAAACTAGCAGTATTCACACATAACACACAGGTTACTCAGTATTCTGCAACATAAGCAGTAGTCAGGAAACACGTAATTACATTAGAACACTTGTCATAAGGATATCATAAAACGCCCATAGTAGGAACATTAGAAAACCTATGGCAAGTTAGGGAAACATATTAGCAAGTCACGCCCATAAAAGGAACATGTGCACACATATGTAAAAGCATCATAGAACAGGTAGGCAATATATCATAATAGCAAAGTCTGTAGAAAGAACTTTAGATTAGGAACATATTGGTCCATTTAAAAGTACCTGTCTTGATGGGGAGGCACTTCCAGTGCCTAAAACAACTAATGGGGCCCCCGGCGCTCCTCTGCGCAAAAACGGGGGCCTCCCTCAACATGGCAGACCGAGAGGGCGGCACGCACCCTCTCTGAATTTTTGACGGGCCCCTTCTGGGACCTGTGATCACTGGGGGGCCCCCCGGGCCTCCACCGGCCCTCTCCAAGGGGGGGCCCAAGTCAGGGAAATCCTTTAAAGGGGGAGGGGGGCGCCTCGCGCTCCCTCCTGGCAAAGATGTAAAAGATCATTGCAGGGGTCAGGGGCCACAGCACCCTGCCCCTGGGAACAACTAAACAAGAAGGAGCACAGGGCTGGTGGGCCCAGCTACAGGCCAGCACAAGGGGTGCAGATGGTGGTAGTTCCTCCTAGTGACCAGGCAGGTCACAGGTCAGCACAGCAGCAGCAGTCCATAGCGGTTTCCTGGTGAGTCCATTCATCAGCGTTCTGTGTCCAGTTTCAAGTTCCAAGAATGTTCAAATTGTGGGGAAAATTCCCTTGTACTTATAGTCCATTTTTACAGTGTTTTACAATGCCAGGGAGAGGAGGTTCCAGCCAGTTACAACTGGTTCTGGGAGTGCCCCCTCTCTCCTTTCAGCACAGGCTCCAAACATCAGTGGGGGGTTAACGACCCTATTGTGTGAGGCCAGGGCACAGCCTTTACAAATGTAGGTGTGCCCCGCCTCTCCCTTCTCTCAGCCCAGGAAGACTATTCAGTATGTAGATGCACCTCAGTGACACCTCCACCCTCCCTGCGTACAGGCTGTCTGAAAAGTATGCACAAAGCCCCAACTGTCACTCTGCCCAGACGTGGATTGGAGTCAAGCTTCAAAACACCAGAATTATAAGCACAGATAAATGCGCACTTTCTAGAAGTGGCATTTCTGTGATAGTAATAAAAAATACACCCACACCAGTAAGCAGTATTTATTATCACCATCACAACCATACCAAACACGCCTACGCTACCCCTCATAAATCAGACAATACCCCTTACACATAAGGCAGGGCATTTCTAATGCAATCCTATGAGAAGGCAGCACTCACAGCAGTGAGACACCAAGTTAGGCTGTTTGTCACTACCAGGACAGGCCATGCAATATGGCACATGTCCTGCCTTTCTACATACATGGCACCCTGCCCATAGGGCTAGCTAGGGCGTACTTTAGGGGTGACTTACATGTAGTAAAAGGGGAGTTCTGGGCCTGGCAAGTAAATTTAGATGCCAGGTCCCTGTGGCAGAAAACTGCGCACACAGGCCCTGCGCTAGCAGGCCTGAGACAGGTTTGAAAGTCTACTTCAGTGGGTGGCGCAAGCAGCGCTGCAGGCCCACTAGTAGTATTTAATTTACAGGCCCTGGGTATAGAGATACCACTGTACAAGGGACTTATAGGTAAATTAAATATGCCAATTAGGTACAAGCCAATCATACCAACTTTAGATGGGAGAGCACCTGCACTTTAGCACTGGTCAGCAGTGATAAAGTGCTCAGAGTCCTAGAGCCAACAGCGAGAGGTCAGAAAAACCAGGAGGAAGGAGGCAAAAAGACTAGGGATGACCATGCGTATGGCCAAAAGTCCAACAATTTCTAATACAATCCTATGAGAAGGCAGCGCTCACAGTAGTGAGACACCAAGTTAGGCTGTTTGTCACTACCAGGACAGGCCACACAACCTGGCACATGTCAGGCCTTCTACATACAATGCACCCTGCCCATAGGGCTAGCAAGGGGGTACCTTAGGGGTAACTTACCTGTAGTAAAAGGGGAATTCTGGGCCTGGCAAGTAAATGTAGATGCCAGGTCCCTGTGGCAGAAAACTGCACACACAGGCCCTGTGCTAGCAGGCCTGAGGAATGTTTGAGAGGCTACTTCAGTGGGTGGCACAAGCAGCGCTGCAGGCCCACTAGTTGCATTCGATATACAGGCCCTGGGATGGTATAAGCCAATCATACCAATTTTACATTGGAGAGCACATGCACTTTAGCACTGGTTAGCAGTGAGAAAGTGCTCAGAGTCATAACGTCAGCCAACAAAGGTCAGAAAAATAAGGAGGCAAAAGGCAAAAAGTCTGGGGAATGACCCTGTAAAAGGGCCAGGTCCAACATGACCCCTACCAGCCTAAAGTCAGGGGAGACAAATCAATACCTTGATGCACTTCTCTTCTTGGGGCGATAGAACCAGGACTCTGGCCCGCAACTGCAGAGGCATGATCTAGTTCAATGCCAGTCTGAACCCAGTTGAATCCCTCTGTCTATGCTCCCCAGACAATCTAAGCTAACCCATCGAAGAGTCCTAGTTGTCTGTGGCCAGAGCCAGGTCCGAGGTCCAACAGCGATGTTTTGAGTATCGCAATTAAGTAATCACTATCGGAATGAGGTAGGTCGCAATTTGCGAGCCATTGCGAATGGCTACAATCACAGGGATGGTGGCCTGCTGGGCTCAGCAGACCACCATCATGTCTGTGATTGCTTTTCAATAAAGAAATCTTCCTTTTTTTAAATGCAGCCCATTTTCCTTAAAGGAAAACGGGATGCGTTTAAAAGTGTAAAATTAAAAGTTTTCTTTTCATTTTTTAAGAGTAGGCAGTGGTCCTATGGACCACTGCCTGCTCCTAAAAAACGTTTAGGCATGCATTCACAAAGGGAATGTGGTTCCTTGGGGACCCCTTCCCCTTTGCAAATGGGTGACCACCAATTTAAGATTGGTGGTAACTATGATTCACAGTCACAAAACAATAATACATACCTCTGTGATTCGGTATTAGAAAGGGACGCCCCTCCCTAATACCGAATCAGTTTGTAGTCGCAAATCAAATTTGTGATACTGTAACAAGTTACCGAATCGCAAACTGGACTTGTTACATACCAAATGCATTTTTGCGATCGCAAATGGACCGTTGGGCCATTTGCGATCGCAAAAATGTTTGATACATCCGGCCTTCCATTTTTTATTGCTGACACACATCCTGCTTTCCTTTAAGAAAAAAAGGTTGCAGTTCAGCAAAAAGAAAAACCTTTATTCAAAGCAAGCACCGACTTGGTGGTCTGCTGACATCAGCAAGTCACCATCCCTATGATGGCAGGCATTCCTACTGGGTCACAAACTGTGACCTACATCATTAATATTCATAAGGAAGGTCGATTTACGACCCACTAGGAATCGCAAGTTTGAAACAAAACATTTCACACATAAGGAATGACGATTTCCACATAGCTGCTCTGATAAAATCGCTATTTGGAAAAAGCAATTCCTAATCTGTGTACATCTGGGCCTTAGTGTTATGCGGTGGAAACACTGATGGAAGTGCATTAGTAGAAAATGCGAGTTTCTTAGGGAAGCGAAGCGGAAATATATCGGGCCAGATGTATCAAGAATGCCTTTTGCGAGTCGGAAATAGCGATTTTGAAGAAATAGTTATTTCTGATTCGCAAAATGCAATGCATCACATTTGCGATTCGGTAACAGAGATTTCTTAAAAATCGTAAATTCTATTACCGAATCGCAAATTGCGATACCGGCCCCATACGCACCTATGGGCCTGTAGGCCCATATTTGCAAATTTTTTGCATTTCCAAAATTGCGATTTCTTAACTGGAAATTGCAATTTTGCAAATGCACAACCCCAGGTGCTGGGGGCCTAAAGCCCTCTATGCTGCACCCCAAGATATTTTTTTACAACATGTAAGGTGCACACATGCTTTAAATGTAATGTTTAAAATTTGCACATGGTTACCACCAAGTTCAACTTGGTGGTAAATAGCGATTCCTTAATGCCCGATTCGCATTAAGGAATTGCTTGTTACATGTGCTTTAGAAATCACAAATAAGGATTCCTTATTTGCGATTTCCTATTTAGAGAGTCGCAATTTGCGACTCTCTAAACAGGGTCGCAATTTTAAGGAATCGCAATTTTAGCGATTTCTTAAAATTGCTTTCAGAATGCCTTTGATACATTCTGAAATGACTTTTTGCATTCGCACCGTTTGCAAATGCAAAAAGCTTTGATACATCTGGCCCTTAGTTTCTTTTCTGAACTAAATGTATAAAACGTAATCAAGTGAACTGTCTTTCAATTCCTTCCTCATTCGTGGGTCACAGGCGTAGGCCAAGCCAAGCTGGACCAAAGACAAACAGTTAGAAAAACCTCAACAACTCCCTGCATATTTACTTTCAGAGGAGAACAGGAAGTATAATACTCTTACACGTGTTGAAAAAGCAGCAAACCAGGATGAGTTTTCCAATAACTTTCATAATAACTTTCAACCACTGACATAAGAGATGCTTTTCTTACCTCTTTCAGATATAGTGTATTTTTAGAGTAGTTTTTTTAGAAAATACCTTACAAATATACCAGGCTCTGTCAATCACAATATAAATGGATGTAAATGGCAGACAAAACAGTATTGTGAGGGACCTCCGGTTCGCTCTGTGGGCTATCTGAGAATAAATTAGTACCCCTGACAGTTGCGTTGCTCTGTATAGCTATGTTTGGGCCATTGAAGTTAAACGAGGCAGTGAAAACACAGACCACAATCCAGCGGAATTGCTGTGCATCTTTCATCTGGACAGATCAGCCCTGTGTTTGCTCTAGGAGTGTTCTGGTAGTTTTGTCAATGTAAAAATCCCGTGGAACATATCCACACTCTTGAGCCGATAACGGTAGCTCAGTGGACTAGTTTATAAACTTGAGGAAATCTGAGTTTCACCACAAAGTCAGAGGTTACAATCCTTCTGTACATTAAGACATCAATTGTTCTGAGCTTGAAATTAGTTCTATTGAGCAGCTAATGAGAGCTGTTATTTGTCAATAAAACCAGGAGACATCCTGAAGGTGATGTGTGCTCTACAGAGATCCCAGATATTATTTTATGCTCTATGCACAGACTGCAATATATCTGATGTAGGAATTGGGATTAGCAGATTTTTGTTGGGACTATTTTTTGTAATGCTTTGATGGACTTTCCTCTCATTAAAGAGAGTCAGGGACTGGGAATAGACAATTTTGTTGGGACTATTTTTTGAAAAACGCTTTGATGGACTTGCCTCTCATTAAAGTGATTCAGCCACTAATCTGTTGAGTCCTCCAATAGTACAACATATTAACTTTTTAAAAAAAACTAGTCCAGAAACCATGTGTAAAACATGGACGCAGCGTATACTGAACCCCAGAAAAGGCATGACATATGCATGCAGGCCTTAGACATATTAAATCAAGGAAATTTTTAAAGGCAAGCCCACGAACAAATGAAAGTAATGGACGTGAAATGGGCGTGGTTAAACCCCACAGAATCGATGACTACAGGTCTAAAGGGGCTTGTGCCCTTGACCTACAAAGCAGTGACGGAAAAATGAGCTGCAGAATGACACATTTAATGCCTGCATGCTCCAAGGGAAGGGCAAACATAAGAGGAGAAAAGTCCACACAACCTAAGGAATACGAACCAAGCAAAATCAGTGTGAAAATAAAGCCATTGAATGGCAAGCCACGTGTAGGCTCTAAACTGACAATAGGCCTTTTCGCAAGCAGCCTGCACTGCCTGGTAGGGGAGAGCTAATAATAGGCTAGCCTCCCCGGTTTGTGCTCTTCAAATAACTCCGCTGCTGGAACGTACTTAATCAGTTTCTCACAGGCAAAGCTACCAAGGCAGGGTTACTTGACGAGGAAACAAATAACTTCAAAATATTTTACCTAAGAAAAGTTAATGCTACAGAGTGGGCTTGTAAGGCAGAGAGGCTTGAGGCGTCTGCAAACACTCGGCAACTGTGATCAGCTCTTTTCAGGAATGTGGGGACTCTCCTTCAGCTTGATAACGGCCTGCGCAAACATACAAGTGCTTTCAAGGTCAACAAACTGGAAAGGGTACCCTGCCCGGAATATGTAAATCTGATTAAATGTGCAGAGCAACGGGTTTTGTTTATTAATTTAATGGTAAAGCGCTAGAATCATCTTACAGCGCCTTTTAACTACAAAGAAAAAATATAACAAACCCTACCACAAACCAAACAGTGAGGGCAGCCAGAGTGAAAAGCCTTACCCGGCAGATTGATCACTGGCCCGAAAACCTTGTCAATCAAATGTGTATGAAAGACTCTCTGGTGGTGTCTAGCGTAGTGAGCCCCTTGCCTAAGCTGAGATTTCACACGAGGTGAAAGGGAAGCAGAGTAACTTGTTCTTGTAGCTTGTAGCTTATCCTGTCTGTGAAGCGTAAGAGCGCGAGGAACTCCACATTACTCACCATGCCAGGAATGTGCTGTGAGAGGGTAAAGCCCGATTTTTAGAGTGTGCGCCCAGAACTATTGCAGTGTTTGTCTCTTAAACAATCTCCCCCTTACCTGAAAAGTAGACTCTGCTAGCTTGAAAGTGTGGATTCAGCCTGTCTGTATCCAAGGAGATACTGAATAGAGCACCAGTAGCCTCCCCCAGGCCCCAGGGACTGGACTTAGCTGATTGGCTCCCAGAGTCTCTGCTGCACCTGAGACCCGCCCCCCCCCCCACCTGCTCTGGCTCCTTAAGTTTGTGGAGGGAAGGCCAAAGACAGGCACCTCCATTTTGTGTTCCTCTGTGCATTCTCTCCTGTGTCCTGATACAGCCCAGTGTTCAAGGATTGCAAAGAGACCTAGGTAAGGAGCCCAAATATATTTTCTAGTCAAATAGTATTAATAGTTCAAACAGTGTTTGTTTTACTGTGGACTCTCCGTGTTTTTGAGGCAGCCTGGCCTCTTTTAAAGTGGTGTTTTTTTCAAAATCGTTTTTGCTGTGACTGTGTGAATTCCCTTGCTAGTTTAGAGACTCCCCCCCCCCTTCCCCCCCACCTCTGCCCCCCTTTTTTTCACCCCTATTCTTAGTAAAAAGACTACATAGATCTTTCAGAGTGTGGTTTTAGGAGACTGTTTTTTAATCTGTTTGTGTGATTTAAATTGTGCTTAAAAGCTGTCTGCCCCCCTGTCTTTTTTGCCTTAAAAAGCCCGATTTTTAGAGTGTGCGCCCAGAACTATTGCAGTGTTTGTCTCTTAAACAATCTCCCCCTTACCTGAAAAGTAGACTCTGCTAGCTTGAAAGTGTGGATTCAGCCTGTCTGTATCCAAGGAGATACTGAATAGAGCACCAGTAGCCTCCCCCAGGCTCCAGGGACTGGACTTTAGTTAACTTGCTCCTTATATAGGTTCCTCGTGGTTGTTGCATATGCTGTTATGATAGGTTCTTTTGGGAGATGGTGTTTCATTGGTTGCTAGCTCCAGGGATGCATTTATGATTGGTGGATAGGGCTGGGATTCTGATTGGCTGTTGATTCTAGGGCTGTGATTGGTGGATAGGGCTAGGATTCTGATTCGCTGTTGGTTCTAGGGCTGTAATTGGTGGATAGGGCTGGGATTCTGATTGGCTGTTGGTTTCTAGGGCTGTGATTGGTGGATAGGTCTGGGATTCTGATTGGCTGTTGATTCTAGGGCTGTGATTGGTGGATAGGGCCAGGATTCAGATTGGTTGTTGGTTCTAGGGCTGTGATTGGTGGATAGGGCTGGGATTCTGATTGGCTGTTGGTTTCTAGGGCTGTGATTGGTGGATAGGGCTAGGATTCTGATTGGCTGTTGGTTTCTAGGGCTGTGATTGGTGGATAGGGCTAGGATTCTGATTGGCTGTTGGTTTCTAGGGCTGTGATTGGTGGATAGGGCTAGGATTCTGATTGGCTGTTGGTTTCTAGGGCTGTGATTGGTGGATAGGGCTTGGATTCTGATTGGCTGTTGGTTTCTAGGGCTGGGGCTGTGATTGGGGGTCAGGAAATAGGGCTGTGACTGGTGATTAGGGCTGGGTCTCCCACTAATTGGCTAAATTAGGGTTTAAAAGATCGGATTGGCTAGGGTTAGGACCAGCTTCTTATTGGCCAGTAGGGCTATAAAAGGCTAGGATTCAGGGCGTCTGAGCCCGGGCGTCGAGGCAAAGGGCGGAGAGGACAAGGGCAGCTGTCTGTTTGGGCCTGTTCGCGACAGGTAGGGACTAGGGACTAGGGCCAGAAATGCTGCCCAATTCTCATTCTCATTCCACCAGAAATGGTTTCTGCCCCAACACATCCCTCAACATGCAAACACATTATCTGCAAAGATATCCAACTCATGCATCACAAACTAATTACAGACATAGGTGGTCATTCTGACCCTGGCGGTCTTTGACCGCCAGGGCGGAGGACCGCGGGAGCACCGCCGACAGGCCGGCGGTGCTCCAATGGGGATTCCGACCGCGGCGGTAAAGCCGCGGTCGGACCGGCACCACTGGCGGGGTCCCGCCAGTGTACCGCCGCCCCATTGAATCCTCCGCGGCGGCGCAGCTTGCTGCACCGCCGCGGGGATTCCGACCCCCCCTACCGCCATCCAGATCCCGGCGGTCGGACCGCCGAGATCCGGATGGCGGTAGGGGGGGTCGCAGGGCCCCTGGGGGCCCCTGCAGTGCCCATGCCACTGGCATGGGCATTGCAGGGGCCCCCGTAAGAGGGCCCCTACATGTATTTCACTGTCTGCTGTGCAGACAGTGAAATACGCGACGGGTGCAACTGCACCCGTCGCACAGCTTCCACTCCGCCGGCTCGATTCCGAGCCGGCTTCATCGTGGAAGCCTCTTTCCCGCTGGGCTGGCTGGCGGTCTGAAGGCGACCGCCCGCCAGCCCAGCAGGAAAGTCAGAATTACCGCTGCGGTCTTTCGACCGCGGAACGGTAACCTGACGGCGGGACTTTGGCGGGCGGCCTCCGCCGCCCGCCAAGGTCAGAATGAGGGCCATAATGCATTGCCCCACCACCCAACACAATACCCTACATACAACACATATACACATACACCCCATAACTATTACAGTCAAACACCTTCATACTCACAGCAAACACTACTCTATCCCCTCCCACTAACACTACCTGCCACCGCCCACACAATACAAAACTACAACATACAACTCTCTCAGTTTCAGTCTCCCAGATACACACTCTCTACACATACTAACCAAAAACACTATCCGCTGTTCGCTTCACACAGACCGCCTGAACTCATAACAATGCCAAAACCCTGCCTTCAAACACATCATCTACACACACTCTTCCCCTCTGCTCACCAATTACACACAACCATACAATTCCCACATTTCACTCCACCACACATATTACCTCTTCCAGTAATCTCAACTAATACTTATCTCCCTGACACACATCCATCACCTCATATACACCTCATACATTCATCTCCAAAACACATCAACACCCCATCTAACACTCAAATTCCACTTAACAGCACTAACTCGCATACAAGTCCCTCACCAAAAACAACTACACCAATAACCCCTCTCATTATTCCACAAAAACAATACCAACCACAAACATCAGCACATCAAAGCAACACAAACTTACATTACACTCATCATCATACCCACTCTCACCCCCAAGACTACACACAGGATACAAATTCCACCCTATCTCCACCCCTACCCCCCCACTCTTCACAAACACCTACCACAAGCACCCCATCCCAGCAACCTTCATTCAGTCGCCTCTCCTCCATTGCACAATTTAGAGCCTTACATCATGATCCACATGCTCCTCCACCACCCCTAACCCATACTCCTTCCACACTAAACAAACGCAAACATAATAAAAAACATGCCACTCATAGCAACCTCGCATCCCCTTGTTTGTTTCATAATAAAACTACCCTACAAAAAACACTACACTCCTCATGGCTCTCTCAGCCACCAAGTTCACCACCCACACACACAGACCCAACAAAATGCCTCCTTAACCTGCTGGAAGAGGAACACTATGTTGAAAAGCAAGACTATTGTGAGCCTCAAACAGTCAACACAACTAGCAACACTCCTGCTTCAAGCTCACATTATACTACTTACCCTTCTACTAAACAAAACAACACTACCACTAACACACCCTATCTAAACTGCCAGCTCATAAATGCTCGATCACTCTCAAAAAACAAGCACCACATCTACGACCTGCTCACAGACACACAACCTGACTTACTATTCATTACGGAAACCTGGTTGGGAGATGACATGGCACCAGTATTGCACGAAGCCCTTCCTCCAAGCTATCGAACCATCACACAAAACCGTATAGGCAAGAGAGGAGGTGGACTAGCTATTATATTCAAACAGGCAATAAACCTCAGTAAAACAGACAACATCTCCATACAAGGTTGTGAAGCCCTCCTTACCAGATGCCACCCTACTCCAACTTCCACCTGTAACTTTCTCCTCCTTTACAGACCTCCACCTAACAACTCCACTTTCCCAGATGCCTTTCTTGACATAGTCTCAAACCTTATTACACTATACTCCAATCTATGCATTCTTGGGGATCTAAACATTTGGTTTGACAAACCCAATATGCCCCATCCAAAAGCTATCACCACTGGCCTACTCGCATTGAATCTACATCAGATTGTACACAATACCACACACATCGCTGGTCACATCCTAGATGTCATTTTTGCTAAGCCTGAACTTGTTACTATTCATAGCATCACACCAACCACCTGGTCAGACCACCATCTGATAACTTTCCGACAGACAACTCCACAAATCAACACACCCCACAACCACTTACATACATACACCTATCGACCATGGAGAAAACTCAATTTGGATCACTTAGAAACACAACTAACAGCAAAGACAGATCTAGATACAATCAATTCTGTACCTAAACTTTATGAGTGGCTACAGGAAGCTTTTGATGTCCTAATACCACTCAGAAAAACTAAACATGACAAAAGAAAACCAACACCTTGGAGAAACACAGAACTTAAAAAGATTAAAAAACAAATCAGAAAGTTGCAGCGGACCTTGCTCAAAACAAACAACAGTCAAGACAAACTGCAGCTACACAAACTTAACAGGATATACAAATCATCAATCAAAAAAGCTAAAAAAAGATACTACTCAGACAGAATTCTAAATGCTCAATCTACAACCAAGGAATTTTACAAAATTCTCAATGAATTTCGAAAACCCACATGCATGGAAGGAAGTCATCCCACCACTCAAGATTTCACAAAAAAATTGGCAACTCACTACACAACCAAGGCAGACACACTGGACTCCTATTTAAAACAGAAGAAAACCATCAGCACCAACCCCTTTACTAAAATACCCTTTAAAAATAAACCATCCCAACCTCTACAGTCCTTCAAACAAATATCCCAGGATGAATTTATGAATTTGGTCAAAGCAAGCAGACCTTCTGGTTGCCCTTCTGACCCTTGCCCACCACAGATCTTCAAGAACATCCTGCTATCTACTTCCGCTGCCACACCTGTAAGAAGAATCATCAACAACTCTTTAACTTCAGGAACTTTTCCTACAGACCTGAAAAAGGCATACATACGACCATTATTAAAGAAAACAAATCTAGACCGCAAGACCCAAACAACTACAGACCTATCACAAATGGACCTTTCCTGGGCAAATCGATAGAAAGAGCAGCATTCGCCCAGATGTCACAATTCATTGAAGACAACTCTATACTTTCAGACTTCCAAACTGGATTCCGCCCAGGAAGAAGCACTGAATCGGCACTCATGGCAATCTGGGACGATCTTAAAAACACAGTTGACCGAAATGGAGTTGCTGCACTACTTCTCTTGGACCTCTCAGCTGCCTTTGATACAGTTGACCATGACACCCTAACTCAAAGACTCCACGAAGCCGGCATACAAGGGATTGCGCTCGACTGGATTACTTCCTATCTCCAAAAAAGAGCAAATATCATCCACTCACCCCCCTTCTCATCCGAACCCTACCTCACAAAAACAGGGGTCCCCCAAGGGTCAATCATCTCACCTTTGCTTTTTAACATCTACATGATATCTTTACCAGAACTGATCAATGATTTCCATCTCACATGCTACAACTATGCAGATGACACACAAATACTACTTCAATTAGAAGACCCCAAAAACATTGAAAACTCTCAAATCTTCAGTTGCCTCAGAGCTGTTGATCAGTGGATGACCTGGAGCCATCTCAAACTAAATACCTCCAAAACTGAAATACTCACATGTGGTGACTGGAAACATTATGACCCTCTGTGCGTCTGGCCTGACGATCTCGGACCACCTCCTCAATTATCCAAGGAAGTGAAAAACCTAGGAATCACCATGGATTCCAAACTAACCATGAATGCCCAAGTAGACAAATTAGCACGCACAAGCTTCATCACCTTAAAGACTTTACAACGCATTTTCCCTCACCTCGGATTTCCACACAAGGTGCAAGCTACTATCTCACTTGTATTATCCAAACTGGATTATGCCAATAGCCTCTACCATGGATCATCTCTATCTGTTATGAAAAAACTACAACGTATCCAGAATTCCGCAGCCAGGCTACTACTACATATAAAGCCGCAAGCCCACATCTCCCCTGCCTTGAGAGCACTACACTGGCTACCCGTTGCCAGAAGATGCACTTTCAAGCTGCTTTGTATCACCCACAAAGCTATACATGGAACAGGACCGCTTTTCATCAGAAAGAAAATTACCAAATACATCCAACAAAGAACCCTCCGCTCAAGACTGGCACCCCGCCTTAGAACACCACCATACAAGAAAAAGACTGTAGGTGGTACATCCTTCTCCGTCCAAGCAGCCAAACTATGGAATTCATCACCCCCAACTATAAGAGCCACAGATAACTTTCTTGTTTTCAGGAAACTACTCAAGAGTTGTCTCTTTCCTTCATAACCACCTTTTTCAAACAACTATGAACTGCATATGCCTATGGGGATAATTATTTTTTCAGATTATATGTATATTTCTATTGATTTATAGTTTCTTTGGAAACTAAAGCAAGGCTGTGCGCCCAGAGATCCCATAGCAGAAAAAGATCTAGAATCCTTCCTGGAGGTGAACTGGTGATGTACTGGAGCGTAATCTGTATCTGACTGTGACGCGCCGGTTCTATCTCCCTCTCCTGGAGACACAGAGTAGAAGGTTCTCCCTTTATAAAGCACCTGTAAGCTCCGCCCGCTGAGCCACGCCCGTCCACCCTCGAAGTAGGTAAAGGAATTCCCCGCCTTTTACCAGGATGATGGACAGCTTTCCAAAACGACCCCAATGCGTTTACCGCCAATTCCGGTGGTGCGTTGTTAATGCTCAGAAGCACGAGGACATCTCCACAAAGACGCACTAGTAACAATCACATTGCCAAAGGAACACAAGGTTGCTGGAGACGTTTTCCCCGTGGCCCATCACGTACCCTTAGTGTACAATATAAACTGGGCGTATAAAACATGCTAGGTTACGCTTACTAACATACTCGTAGAAAATACTCTGGTTGGGTAGGCCACGATGCTCATTTTACAGAGGCTAAACCTCAAAGGAAGCACTTGCAATTATAATCGTAGCAGGTGCCGCAGTTGAAGCTCAGCTTCAGGAAAGGACAAGCCACCCTAACTCTTGGGCTTGGCAAAGATAAAGCACGGCTGTGCGCTCAGAGATCCCATAGCAGAAATGATCTAGAATCCTTCCTGGAGGTGAACTGATGATGTACTGGAGCGTAATCAGTATCTGACTGTGACGCGCAGGTTCTATCTTCCTCTCCTGGAGACACAGAGTAGAAGGTTCTCCCTTCATAAAGCACCTGTAATATCCGCCCGCTAAGCCACGCCCCGTCCACCCTCGAAGTAGGTAAAGGAATTCCCGCCTCTTACCAGGATGATGGACAGCTTTCCCAAAACGACCCCACTGCGTTTACCGCCGATTCCGGTGGTGCGTTGTTGATGCGCAGAAGCACGAGGACATCTCCACAAAGACGCACTAGTAACAATCACATTGCCAAAGGCACACAAGGTTGCTGGAGACGTTTACCCCGTGGCCCATCACGTAACCTTAGTGTACAACATAAACGGGGCGTATAAAACATGCTAGGTAACGCTTACTGACATACTCGTAGAAAATACCCCGGTTGGGTAGGCGACGATGCGCATTTTTACAGAAACTAAACCTCAAAAGAAGCACTTCCAAATATAAACGTAGCAGGTGCCGCAGTTGAAGCTCAGCTTCTGGAAAGGACAAGCCACCGTAACTCTTGGGCTGGGCAAAGATGAAGGAAAGCTCTGCGCTCAGAGATCCCATAGCAGAAAAGATCTAGAATCCTTCCTGGAGGTGAACTGATGATGTACTGGAGCGTAATCAGTATCTGACTGTGACGCGCGGGTTCTATCTTCCTCTCCTGGAGACACAGAGTAGAAGGTTCTCCCTTTATAAAGCACCTGTAAGCTCCGCCCGCTGAGCCACGTCCCGTCCACCCTCGAAGTAAGTAAAGGAATTCCCGCCTCTTACCAGGATGATGGACAGCTTTCCAAAACGACCCCAATGCGTTTACCGCCGACTCCGGTGGTGCGTTGTTGATGCTCAGAAGCACAAGGACATCTCCACAAAGACGCACTAGTAACAATCATATTGCCAAAGGAACACAAGGTTACTGGAGACGTTTACCCCGTGGCCCATCACGTACCCTTAGTGTACAATATAAACGGGGCGTATAAAACATGCTAGGTTACGCTTACTGACATACTCGTAGAAAATACTCTGGTTGGGTAGGCCACGATGCTCATTTTACAGAAACTAAACCTCAAAGGAAGCACTTCCAAATATAAACGTAGCAGGTGCCGCAGTTGAAGCTCAGCTTCTGGAAAGGACAAGCCACCCTAACTCTTGGGCTTGGCAAAGATAAAGCAAGGCTGTGCGCTCAGAGATCCCATATCAGAAAAAGATCCAGAATCCTTCCTGGAGATGAACTGATGATGTACTGGAGTGTAATCTGTATCTGACTGTGACGCGCGGGTTCTATCTTCCTCTCCTGGAGGCACAGAGTAGAAGGTTCTCCCTTTATGAAGCACCTGTAAGCTCCGCCCGCTGAGCCACGCCCCGTCCACCCTCGAAGTAGGTAAAGGAATTCCCGCCTTTTACCAGGATGATGGACAGCTTTCCAAAACGACCCTACTGCGTTTACCGCCGATTCCGGTGGTGCGTTTGTTGATGCACAGAAGCACGAGGACATCTCCACAGAGACGCACTAGTAACAATAACATTGCCAAAGGCACACAAGGTTGCTGGAGACGTTTTACCCCGTGGCCCATCAGGTACCCCTAGTGTACAATATAAACGGGGCGTATAAAACATGCTAGGTAACGCTTACTGACATACTCGTAGAAAATACTCCGGTTGGTTCGGTCACGATGCTCATTTTACAGAAACTAAACCTCAACAGGAAGCACTTACCAATATAAACGTAGCAGGTGCCCCAGTTGAAGCTCAGCTTCTGGAAAGGACAAGCCACCCTAACTCTCGGGCTTGGCAAAGATAAAGCAAGGCTGTGCGCTCAGAGATCCCATAGCAGAAAAAGATCCAGAATCCTTCCTGGAGGTGAACTGATGATGTACTGGAGCGTAATCTGTATCTGACTGTGACGCGCGGGTTCTATCTTCCTCTCCTGGAGGCACAGAGTAGAAGGTTCTCCCTTTATGAAGCACCTGTAAGCTCTGCCCGCTGAGCCACGCCCCGTCCACCCTCGAAGTAGGTAAAGGAATTCCCGCCTTTCACCAGGATGATGGACAGCTTTCCAAAACGACCCCAATGCGTTTACCGCCGAATCCGGTGGTGCGTTGTTGATGCTCAGAAGCACGAGGACATCTCCACAAAGACGCACTAGTAACAATAACATTGCCAAAGGCACACAAGGTTGCTGGAGACGTTTACCCCGTGGCCCATCACGTACCCCTAGTGTACAATATAAACAGGGTGTATAAAACATGCTAGGTAACGCTTACTGACATACTCGTAGAAAATACTCCGGTTGTGTAGGCCACGATGCTCATTTTACAGAAACTAAACCTCAAAGGAAGCACTTACCAATATAAACGTAGCAGGTGCCGCAGTCGAAGCTCAGCTTCTGGAAAGGACAAGCCACCCTGGCTCTTGGGCTTGGCAAGGATGAAGCACGGCTGTGCGCTCAGAGATCCCATAGCAGAGGAAGATCTGGAGTCCTTCCTGGAGGTGAACTGATGGTGTGCTGGAGCGTGGTCTGTGTCTGACTGTGACGCGCGGGTTTCTATCTTCCTCTCCTGGAGACACAGAGTAGAAGGATCTCCCTTTATAAAGCACCTGTAAGCTCCGCCCGCTGAGCCACGCCCGTCCACCCTCGAAGTAGGTAAAGGAATTCCCACCTCTTACCAGGATGATGGACAGCTTTCCAAAACGACCCCACTGCGTTTACCGCCGACTCCGGTGGTGCGTTGTTGATGCTCAGAAGCACGAGGACATCTCCACAAAGACGCACTAGTAACAATAACATTGCCAAAGGCACACAAGGTTGCTGGAGACGTTTACCCCGTGGCCCATCACGTACCCCTAGTGTACAATATAAACAGGGTGTATAAAACATGCTAGGTAACGCTTACTGACATACTCGTAGAAAATACTCCGGTTGTGTAGGCCACGATGCTCATTTTACAGAAACTAAACCTCAACAGGAAGCACTTACCAATATAAACGTAGCAGGTGCCGCAGTCGAAGCTCAGCTTCTGGAAAGGACAAGCCACCCTGGCTCTTGGGCTTGGCAAGGATGAAGCACGGCTGTGCGCTCAGAGATCCCATAGCAGAGGAAGATCTGGAGTCCTTCCTGGAGGTGAACTGATGGTGTGCTGGAGCGTGGTCTGTGTCTGACTGTGACGCGCGGGTTCTGTCTTCCTCTCCTGGAGACACAGAGTAGAAGGTTCTCCCTTCGTGGAGCACCTGTAAGCTCCGCCCGCTGAGCCACGCCCCGTCCACCCTCGAAGTAGGTAGGGGAATTCCCGCCTCTTGCCAGGATGATGGACAGCTTTCCAAGGCGACCCCACTGCGTTTGCCGCCGACTCGCGTGGTGCGTTGTTGATGCGCAGGGGCGCGAGGACATCTCCGCGGGGACGCACTAGTGGCAATGACATTGCCGGAGGCACACAAGGTTGCTGAAGACGTTTTGCCCCCGTGGCCCATCACGTACCCTAGTGTACAATGTGGACGCGGCAGATGCCGCGGTTGAAGCTCACCTTCTGGAAAGGACGGCCCACCCTGGCTCTTGGGCTTAGCAGGGATGGGGCGGGGCTGTGCGCTCAGAGATCCCATGGCGGAGGGGATCTGGAATCCTTCCTGGAGGTGAGCTGATGATGTGCTGGAGCGTGGTCTGTGTCTGACTGGGACGCGCGGGTTCTGTCTTCCTCTGCTGGAGACACAGAGTGGAGGGTTTCTCCCTTTGTGGAGCACCTGTGGGCTCCGCCCGCTGGGCCACGCCCCGTCCACCCTCGAGGTAGGTGGGGGAGTTCCCGCCTTTTACCAGGATGATGGATGGACGACTAAGTATTTTTTACCCATGATTCTAATTATGTATTGTATGTGCAGATGTGTGTGTATAGTCATGTGTGTGTGTGTATAAATATATATATATATGTGTATGTATGTGTATATGTTGTTTCGGTGCCTGGCATGTTTCTATGAATTTCTGCTCTCTTTTTATCACACTTATCTACTCATCACTCTTATGTCATGTCTCTATCAAACTATCCTCCATTCTCACTCGGACTCATCCCAAATCCCTTCGACCACTTTCATCTCCTAAATATCTCTGCCTAAGCTCATCCCTCCACCCCCACATCTAACTCACCAAACCTCACTCTACCTCTGTGACCTCCCACACAACCCTACTAAATTCTCCTGCATTCATCTCACCCTGCTACTATGCTCTCCCTAACCCTTCCACATCCTCTTTCCCCTCCGCCCCCCTTTTATTCATCTCAAGCCTTTGGATTGAGTAAATGAAGGATAAACTCCCAATTAACACTTCTGGATTTCTTTCCTCCTCCACCCCTCCATTACTCCAGTCAATCTAACTAACAAACTCTCATATCCGCAACTCAAATTAACTCATAATAATACTAAAACTGTACTCCTTATTAAATTATACTAATCCATCACTAATTCTTGTTGGGTACCGGAGTAGCGTGCTACTCATCGAAAAGCGCTTCGACGCCTCGTCAGGGGTAGTAAGCGCTATATAAATACGATTACAATTACAATTACTTCACCGATCGCCGGTTTATTTTGGTGAGTCATGCACTGTTCCGGTGCACGCCGGGGACTGTAGTTGTGCGACTTGCCACCCTGCCTGTCTGTGAAGGCGGATGAACTACAAGCCCCACTAGAGATGCTGTACGGGCCCTGGTTCAACACTTTGTGCGATAGGAGGCAAGTGTCACAGTCACACGGGTTAGCAAGTTCTGCGCCACCTCCTCCTCCCGCAGCAGGCACCATGGGCAATGGAATGAACAAAGTATTGTGTGCTGTGACTGCCCGTCACTTCTGTCCCGTTACTG
The DNA here is from genome assembly GCF_031143425.1 of Pleurodeles waltl. Taxonomy (NCBI): domain Eukaryota; kingdom Metazoa; phylum Chordata; class Amphibia; order Caudata; family Salamandridae; genus Pleurodeles; species Pleurodeles waltl. Next base: position 441,436,154 of record NC_090438.1, on the reverse strand, counting down.
CAGCATGGGGTTAGTTAGTACCCAACCAGGCCGTATTGTTGATGTCATAAAACGGGAGGCCAGGGAATATGAGGAAAAATGCTGTCCATTCACTAAGCTGGCAATTGAAAGCTGCTGATGCACTCCTCACAGAAATGTCCAATTGTCCCAGGTCAGGTGTGAGTCGTTCACCAAGTCTTGTTTTTACTTTCGATGCATGCATCTTTTATCTTACGAACGGAAAGACATAAGTAAAAAAACAAGCAACAGCGAAGGAAAAGAGACGACCTCATCATGGCGTAAATTACGTCATCGTGCATGACGTGCGGCGGCCATTTTGAATTGGGGAATACACTTTAAATTCTGCAACGGTAGCGATTTTTTCTACGCGTCAACACTGTGAAAGAAAATCGATTCTCTTTGAACTGGGGGATGAAGGGGCAGAAATAGGCACCCTCATAAAACAGCCTCTAACATTTGACCTCGGTTTTGCAATGCACAGCACATTTAACCAGAGAAGAACATGATTTAGAGCCCTGTTAACAAAAACAGACTGAAGCCACTGGAAACATCCAGCGCTCTGGTCAAATGCTATTAGCCTCAGAATAAAATAGTCCCCAAGCACATGCTACATTGGCACAAGTGGAAGGGTACAAGTACTAGGGCCATGCTTCAGGGGAGTGTACAACTGTGGAAAAGGTGGGACAATGAGCAAGGATTGACCACTAGCAAGCAAGGATTTTTTAAGGACACTGAAACAAACCAGTGAAAAACCAGAGACCCCACAAAGAAGTATATACTAAAGTATATGCAAGAGGTCTCGAATGCTTGACCTAATAAGTAAATATAGCTTAAGAAGGTTATCTTTATATTGGATATACTAAGACAGGTACGACCTTCACAGCTTCAAAGACAATAGTCCTTCAGTAGAACCTTTTGTTTTAGAGCCAATTGCAAATTAGAGATACAGACGGCCTGATATCACCGTCAACCAAGTTTTGTTTTAAATGTCCACTTTAAAAAAAGGTTCTTTATTTATTTGAGCACCAGCCACAATGTGAACAAGGGAGATGTGACCAGAAAAGTAAGAGGAATTTTCCAACGTGAAATATTTCTTTGCACCAAATTACGAACTGAAAATGTGGCAGCCATACAACCAGATAGGAAAAACATTACCTGAGGCACTCTGGAAACTCATTAATAAGTACTGCATTTCGTTGGAATAGTATTTACTCGTGCAGAAAATACTTCTGGACGGCACAATCTCCATTATATGAATATTTCAAATCTATCAACCCAGAAATACTTTTTAAATGTATAGATTCTTTTTCCAATTTCTTTGAAAATACACTGCGAAATGCACACCTTTTACCCCCGTTTTCTAAAGTTTTCTCAGCAGGAGAAACCCCCCGGTCTACCTTGGACTATTTACTGTCGATCAGTTCGTACCATTGTTCAGAGAACTCTGGCCTAATCAGTTATGCTTGCCTATGTTCAAATTTCTCTACAGTTTGTGGGTGATCTGATCCACTGTAATGAAGGGCTACATGGAATTCTATTACAAATGGGGTCTTTGCTTGGCAGTCAGGTAACCCCCTGTACAAGCAAGGACCCTCACTGTAGGCAAGGTAAAGGAGAATCACACTCAGTTAACCCCCGCTCACCCTCTTGGTAGCTTGGTACGAGCAGGCAGGCTTAACTTCAGAAGGAATGTGTAAAGTACCAACACACACAGTAATACAGTGAAAACAATACAATGGACACCATACCAGTTTAGAAAAATAGTAAATATTTATCTAAATCAAATTAGACCAACACAACCAAAATCCAACATACACAAGTCAAGATATGAATTTTCAAAAGAATAAGAGTCTTAATCCTTAAAAACTGTGAAAAAGCTGTTACGCAAATTACCTGGTTAGCGTCAGAAATAAAGCCACACAGGTGCTTGGGCGTTGGAAAAGGGTAGCAATTTGTCGATTCCTTACTCGCAAGTGAGGCAGTGCGTCATTTCCTTCACTGGTCATGTCGGTGATGCTTGGTTTTTCTCCCTCGCAAGAGAGCAATGCTTCAATTTCCAGATGGGGCACCGTGGATCTGTGCAGAGACGGGTTGACTTGGACTCCGTGGGATGATGCAGGGAAAATCCGGTTGCACGGTATCAGAAAAACGCCCTGTGTGGGGTTTGCCTCGTTATCAGCCTTAGTAGGCGGGTGTTGCACGTCATTTCTCAAGCCATGATGCATCGATCTCCCAGCTGCAATGCAGATGGAGCATCAACTTTAGTCGCAAAGCCGGCGGCACGTCGTTTGTTAGCTGCATTTGGGAAGATGCATTGAAAATTTCCCTGCACGGCGTTCTGTGCGTGGATTTTCAGCTCCTGTCTACCACCTTCACCTTTCAAGGGCCCAGGAACTGGAAAGGGCACCACTTGGCAGGGCAGGAGTCTCAGTAGAGAGTCCGTGTGCTGGCAGGGGAAGTTGTAGTGAATCCTAGTTTGTTTTAATGGGATAACAGGAGTTAGCTTAGCCTCTGGCTTGCAGACTCATGCCCCCGTCACCTAGTGACATTTAACCTACTTAATTTTCTCTGTCTTAGCCCATTTAATTATTTAATTCATCTAAGATGGCTGCCTTGTTTATAGTTAGACCACTTGTCAACAAAGACAAACAAAGAGTACGTGTTCATACTTAGGGATTTTCCCTCTCTATACTTTTGAGGGATTGTTTATATTAATTGCCGTCCCAAGCATGTCTGTTATCTATTGTTTGGGAACACAGGTGTCCTGGTAGATCTGTATAAATACATTGCACTTTAGACATATAATCAGAGGGATTAGGACCAGAGGGCATTGCCACCATCTCTGATACCGATGCTGCACGTCGTCTTGAAGCTGACCCAGTCTTCGTGTCCCTGCGGAGTCTGAGATAGAGACCTCATTCCAAGGTAACGAGGGTTGGGGACTCCTCTCATGGACATGGTATTGGTAGATTAGGTTTAACCATCCCAGCTCTCCTTTAGGTAGGAGGTTAGGACTATCACATTAGTGTATTAGGGCATATTACATCTCGTATGTCTTTTACATGCATTCTAAGATGGTGGGGGTCTTTGTAATAATGACTCTCGTCTTCACAATTTTGTTTCTTGCATTATTCATTATCCTAATAATTGCAGCCCATGCAACTTATTCCAAATTGCAGTTGTGTTAAACAAAAAGTATTGAAACTTTACTGCATCTTTGTCATTGCCTGTGTTTGTATGAGACATGATCTATCTGTGAGAAAGGGATAATCTCAGTTTAACCCCAACACTCCCTGAGATGTCTTATTTTCGAGTCCATGCGTAAAGGCTGCCAAAAAATCACCTTTTACTATTGTGTTTCTGGTGAGGTGCTGCTAGTGAGCCGGTAAGGTTGGGACAACAGTTGCGACTTGTTGTAGGATAGGCATAGTTGCCTATAAACAAAAGTACTGTCATCCTTAAACCAGCAGTCTTGCCCAGAGCAAGAGTCCAAACTACGACATGGCGCCACCAACAATGGTGGTTAGGCACTAATTTACAGATACCCCGACCATCACTGTCTCACAGACAACACAACAGGTACCCTAAGTACCATTATACGGAGACATCCATGGTCTATGGGAAATTCCTCCTCAGCTGAAAAGGTGACACCTGATTAAGCTGTAGGTTGTTTGAGATCAAACTCATAAAAGGACTTATACTCTCCATTTTGGTGTTCCGTTCTTCCTAACAAAAATGGCTGCTGCCATTGACATTCCTGAAAATGCTAGACAAGCATTAACACAACATTTATTAATGCATGGCCTTACAGATGAGGGTGGGGATGTTACTCTTATAATAGAGGCTAATGAAGCATACAAAACAGAAACATTTTATTGTTGGGTCTCCTTTCCTGAGGTGGAGCAGAGAACACATACATTACACACATACGTCTGTCACCGCACCCTAATAACCCGCCTCCGCTCCACCGGGATCCAAGGACAGGCCCTGGACTGGATCACCTCCTTCCTCTCCAACCGCTCCCAAAGAGTCTACCTCCCACCTTTCCGCTCAGACCCCACCGAGATCATCTGCGGCGTCCCACAAGGCTCCTCGCTCAGCCCGACTCTCTTCAATGTCTACATGAGCCCCCTCACCGCCATCGTACACAAACACAGCATCATCATCACCTCCTACGCCGACGACACTTAACTGATACTTTCCCTCACCAAGGACCCCACCAGCGCCAAGACCAACCTGCAAGATGGAATGAAAGACGTCGCAGATTGGATGAAACTCAGCCGTCTGAAACTGAACTCAGACAAAACGGAATTCCTCATCCTCGGAAACACCCCGACCGCCTGGGACGTCTCCTGGTGGCCCACGGCCCTTGGCACCGCACCGACCCCCTCAGAACACGCACGCAACCTCGGTTTCATCCTGGACCCACTTCTCACCATGACCAAACAAGTCAACGCCGTATCATCCTCCGGCTTCCTCACCCTCCGCATGCTCCGAAAGATCTTCCGTTGGATCCCCGCCGACACCAGAAAGACCGTGACCCACGCCCTCGTCACGAGCCGCCTGGACTACGGCAACACCCTATGCGCAGGAACCACCGCTAAACTCCAGAAACGTCTGCAACGAATTCAAAACGCCTCCGCCCGCCTTATCCTCAACATACCCTGCAACAGCCACATCTCCGCCCACCTGAGACACCTGCACTGGCTTCCTGTCAACAAAAGGATCACCTTCCGACTCCTCACCCACGCACACAAAGCCCTCCACAACAAGGGACCCGAATACCTCAACCGCCACCTCAGCTTCTACACACCCACCGTCCTCTTCGCTCCGCCAACCTCGCCGTCCCTCGCATCCGCCGCACCACGGCGGGTGGGAGGTCCTTCTCCTACCTGGCGGCCAAGACATGGAACTCCCTCCCCACCATCCTCAGGACCACCCAGGACCACTCCGCTTTCCGGAGACTACTCAAGACCTGGCTCTTCGAGCAGCAGTAACCCCTTCCCCCTTCCCCCTAGCGCCTTGAGACCCGCACGGGTGAGTAGGGCGCTTATATATGTTTATGATTTGATTTATGAAATTGCAAACGTACCTACACGGTACCGAGCATACCAGTATCATGAAATATCGCTCACAAACCAAGAGCACCAAAACTGGTTTGAAGGCGCCCTACCACATGTGCTACAAAGAGTGAGGCTAGGTCCCTTAAGTAATGACGGACCATCGTGGCCTATGTCTTTCTCCCTGCACCTCCTTGGCAATGGCATGCCAAATACCCTTCTTCTGGTGGGCACTGACCTACAGGGTAAACAGAACGGAAAAATGTATTTACTCACCCGTCCGCACCATCATACTCATTGCCCACCAGTTCCCACCCATGCTCTGATGCACATACACTGACCACCTCACATGCAGCACTCAGGCCACCCCCAACATGTGGCTTACATCCAAACCACTCCAAACAGGCTTTGCCTACGCATCATGCTCACAGTGTACTCAGCTGTTTGTCTGGAGGACCGTAGAGTAGCGTGTACTGGGGGAGGACCCCATCCACCAATTTGTGTGGTGCTTATGTTTTCCTGAGCCACTTTTGTGTGTTGATGTGTGTGCATGCTGGTCTGAAGGTGTGCTTGGGATAGGGTGAGGTAGAGGGGATTGGGTCTCGGTTGTGGAAGTTGGAGGGGGGAGGCTGGACACAGGGACAATGGCTGCCATCAGTGCTGAGGCCAGCGCCTGAAATAGTCTCTGTTGGGCCGCCATGCCAGAATGAATGTCCTCCAGGCATGCATTTGTTTCTTGCAAATGCCTCTCGACACCCTGGATGGCATTCAGAATGGTTGACTGCCCAACAGTGAGGGATCTCAGGAGGTCAATAGCCTCCTCACTGAGGGCAGCAGGGCATCATGCTCACAGTTTACTCACCTGTTTGTCTGGAGGACCGTAGAGTAGCATGTACTGGGGGAGGACCCCATCCACCAGTTTCTCCAACTCCTCCGCAGTGAAGGCAGGGGCGCTTTCCCCAGAAACTGTAGTCATTGTCGCTTCCAGACTCAGGTCACAGCAGCTCTTGCAGTGTAGGTCCTCTCCTGTTGATGGTCAGTTATCAAGTGAGTGAATGGGTAGAAAATGGCGGTGACGTCTGTGGCGGGGCATACCGTCACCGCTGGCGTATATGGCCCAATAATAACCAATGCGGAGTTGCGCGGCGGTCTTCGACTGCCTACCGTGACGCTGCACAACACCAGCACAGTTACCTCATTTCCTCTTGTCCCTCCTGACAAGTCAGGCAGTCGCCATTTCAGGGGAGCACATGGCATGGCACCTAACTGAGTCACAGCACATATTGGCACATATACTGACTATCGATTTAACACACAGCTTCTGTAACATTAATTCAGACACAGTTGTGCTATCTATGTGGTAAATGACCTGCCACTCACCGTTCTCCTCCATAAACTACAACCACTGAGGCAGCATATGAGATGGCGGCATCCTCTGGTGTACAGACCCCTGGTGGACCTGTCGACAATGGAGGACAGACACATTATAATCACATACAGACTTGATCGTGCCACAATCCAAGAACTGTGTGCCCAATTGGAGCCAGACCTGATGTCAGCTATCCGCCCGCCCACAGGTAACCCCCCTCTTGTGCAGGTCCTGTCAGTGCTCCATTTACCAGCAAGTGGCTCCTTCAAAACTACAGTGGCCATGGCACCAGAGATGTCTCAGCCAACGTTCTCAAATGTGTTGAGCAGGGTGTTGTCTGCCCTGTTGAAACATATTTGCAGCTGCATTGTGTTCCCCCAGGTAGAGGATTTGGCCACAGTGAAAGCTGACTTCTATGCCCTGGGACATATTCTCAACATCATTGGTGCCCTTGGTGGCATTTGTCCCCCCCCCCCGCCCCCGGAGAAATGAACAAGTGTTCAGAAATAGAAAAAGCTACCATTCGATGAATGTGCAAATGGTGTGGTTGGCGTGACCGGTACATCTCCCATGTGAATGCCAAGTATCCTGGCTCTGTGCATGACGCCTATATCTTGCGCAATAGCAGTTTCCCTTATGTTTTGGCCCAACTCCAGAGGCATGGGGTGTGGCTAATAGGTGAGCCCAAGGTCCCCACACAGTATGAGTAGGTGTCTGGGTATGGGGTTGTCCATAAGGGTTAGTGTGTGTCTCACAATTGTCCCTCGATATTTGCAGGTGACTCTGGTTCCCCCAACCTCTCATGGCTGCTGACCCCAGTGAGGAATCCCAGGACAAGGACAGAGGATCGCTGTAATGAGGCACATGGGCGAACTAGGCGGATTATTGAGAGGACATTCAGCTTCCTGAAAGCCAGATTATTGTTCCTCCATCTGACAGGTGGCTCCCTGTACTACTCACTGAAGAAGGTGTGCCAGATCATCGTGGCATTCTGTATGTTGCCCAACCCGGCATTGATACCCCAGTTGCCTTTTCTGCTGGAGGATGAGCCTGGTGATGGTCTTGTGGCAGCGGTGGAGTCTGTGGACACTGAGGAAGAGGAGGCAGAGGAAGAAGATGTTGACAACAGGACAAACGTTATCCTGCAGTACTTCCAGTGACACACAGGTAAGGGACTGTAACTCCTCTTCACATTTCAGTTTACTTTAGGACATTGTACATGGCAGCCTCTTAACCTCTGTCTATTGACACTGACTGTTCCCTTTGGATTTCTTTTTTTCAGATCTCTATACCCCATTCTGGCTTCTGCTATGTGTACTGCTGCCCAACAACTGTCATACATTGGTATGAGTAAATGAACATATACCTTGCAATGTTTTGCTAATGTTGTAGTAAAATATTTGTGAATCATCAGACTGACTCCAGATTGGTATTTAATTAATGGGTGTTTATTTAGGTGCTAATGAGTATAGGGGTATGTGAAAGGGGCTGGGGTGATGTGGAGGAAGGTCCATGGTAGAGTCCAGTCTCATGGCATCACAGGTGCATTGTCCAAGGGTGCATAAGAAGTGGAGCCATGTCAGTTCAAAGTGGACAGGGTAACAGAGTGGGACAGAAGGGTGACAATCAGGAGGGTCCTATTTCCTGGCAGGGGTCTTGGCAATGTTCTCTGTCTTATGCCTGGATTGCAGGGACCGTTTGCAGGGACCGTTTGCAGGATGGTTCTCCTTCTGTAGGGGGTGGGGTGCTGGTGGCCTGTTGGTCCTGTGGCGGTGCCTCCTGTTCACTAACGCCGGCGGAGGTGGAAGGTTGTTCCTCGGTTTGGCTAGTGTCAGGGGCCCTTTGTTGAGCCACTGCCTCCCTCATGGTCTTGCCCATATCAGCCAGCACCCCTGCTATTGTGACCAGGATGCTGTAGATTTTGGTGAGGTCATCCCTGATCCCCAGGTACTGTCCCTTCTGCTGCCGCTGGGTCTCCAGAAACTTGGCCAGTACCGTGCCCATGGTCTCCTGGGGATGGTGGTATGCTCCCATGATGTTGGAGAGTGCCTCGTGGAGGGTCGGTTCCCTGGGCCTGTCCTCCCCCTGTCGCACTGCAGTGCTCCCAGCTTCCCTGTTGCCCTGTGCCTCTGTCCCCTGAGCCCTGTGCCCACTGCCACTGACCCCAGGTCCCTGATCGTCCTTGGATAGTGTGGTTGTCTGGGGTCCCTGTTGGGGTGGACACACTGCTGATTGATGTGTCCTAGGGACAGTGGCATGGGCCCGCTGGATGTGTGCTGTGCTGGTGTTTCCTGAGGGGGGAGGCTCTGTGGTGGGTTGGGACTGTGGCAGGGGAACCAACTGTCCAGAGGTCCCAGAAGGGACATGCTGGTCATCCAGATCCAGGCATGCAGAGCTGCTGTCATCACTGTGGGCTTCTTCTGTGGGGGGACTGGATGTTGCTGGCACCTCCTGTCCAGTGACATTGGGTAGGGGTCCTGTTGGGATGCAAATGCATTGTTATTGTATCTGTGTGTGCCATCTTGCGCAATGGGTGTGTTTCCCTTATAGAATTGTGCTTTTCCTGTCGTCTTGGCATTGTGGGATTGCTGATTGTGTGGGGTTGGTGAGTCTACCTAGTGTGCATGCTGTGATGATGGGTGTCCATGCAGGTCTGTGATGGGGGCCCATGCATTGGTGGAGGATCCAGGGCTTGGCTATGGATGTGTGGGTTGTGATAGTGGGGTATATGTGAGGTGTTGGAGCGATGGGGGTGAGGGTAGGGGTAGGAGTTAGTGACGGCATGCAGGTATGGTGGGGGGATACAGTAGTAAAGATTTGCCTTACCAGAGTCCACTCCTCCTGCTACTCCTGCGAGGCCCTCAGGATGCATGATTGCCAAGACTTGCTCCTCCCATTTTGTTAGTTGTGGGGAGGAGGCGGGGGTACACCCCCAGTTCTCTGTACTGCTATCTGGTGTCTTGATACCACAGAACGCACCTTCCCCTGTAGGTCGTTCCACCTCTTCCTGATGTCATCCCTGGTTCTGGGATGCTGTCCCATGGCGTTGACCCTGTCCACGATTCTCTGCCATAGCTCCATCTTCCTTGCAATGGACGCCTGCTGCACCTGTGACACGAATAGCTGTGGCTCTACCCAGATGCTTTCCTCCACCATGACTCTTAGCTCCTCCTCAGAAAACCTGGGGTGTCTTTGAGGTGCCATTATGTGGTGTGAGTGATATGTGTGAGGTGTTGTGTGGGGTGATGTGTTGTGATGTATTGTGTGATGTGCGTGGACGGTGAATGAGTGATGGTGTTTTGTGCCTCTGAGTGAAGGTGTCCTTCTTGCTTGTCTCTTTCTGCTTGTTCTATTTTTTTAGGTTGTAAGGGGTTGTGGGTAATGTGGGTGTGTGTTTTATAGTGATGTGGGTGTGTGGGTGTGGTGTGTGTATGTGTATCAGGTGTGTGTATTTAGAATTACCCAATGTGGTGTAGTTTTGTAAGCGTGTGTGTATTTTGAGCGCAGCGGTGTGTACCACCAATGGTTTACTGCGGTTGAAAGACCGCTGCATTGATTTGTGGGTCGTGATACTGTGGGCGTGTTCCTGTTGGTGTGACGGTGTGGGTTTTGCTATCGCCAGTTTATCACTGACCTTTGGTGTGGTGGACTTGTTTGGGTGTCTGTGTTGTGGCGGTATTCTCTATGTGGGTCTTAATACCCGTGGTGGTTTGCCACCGCGGTCATGGTATGTTGGCGCCCATCAGCACGGAGGTAGGCGGCATTTACCTGCCAAGGTTGTATTGAGGGCCTTAATCTCACCACCGCACATACATCTTGACTTTTAAATGTTTAGAGATCAGAAAATGGATAAATATTGTACTGTTTTAGTCTACTTCATATTTGTTCAATATGTTTGTTGTATTCAGATTTTTAAATCGGATATATATAAATATATATATAAACATTTATGCAATAATTAAAAAAAGTATTTGATATTTTTTAACAATTATTTTCAACAGGTTTTACTATTTTACTATTGCAATCATTAAATAATATCTGTCTACATGAATGTCAGTTTTTATCCCACATGTTTGCCTCACATGCCGTCACCATGCATGTAATACAATGTGTTGATCTTTACAGCATGTTGCATTACAACCTGGGACTTTACCACTCATTTTAGTGATTACAACAATACTTTGTGTATATATATGAACTGTTAGGAGTGGGTGGTGGTGTGCTCATCTTACCATCATCCACTCCTTCATTCCAATTACTACATAAAGACACAACCACAAAACTTGTTTACAAAGGAAAAGGTCGTATCTCCAGACTACAGCAGTGAGGCAATGCATAACTGGGATTATGACTATTGATAGGTGTGACAATTAACAAAAAAATAATTCCATGATATCCCAACATAATGCAGGATTCCTGCAACCACTTTGTAAGCAGGCACTGCCTTTACCGTGCAACTCAGTCTGTCGGGCCTCTTCCCTCTCTCTCATGCAGCCAGCACACCTGAAACAAATTCCCAATCAGGAAAAGGCCTATAAAAAGGTAGCTCCATGGAAGGGCAGAGCATCAGAAATTTTGTCAGTGTCACAGACTGCTAGCTAAGACTACTCTTCCTTACCAATTATGGTCATGCTTTCCTGTCTTCACTGTTTAAGTATTTAGGCCCAGATTTAAGAGGGCCTAGCACCATCTACCAACACATTAGAGTAATTTGTTTACACTAATGTGGGTTTAGATGGCCCAAAATGTGGCACCATATTTACAAAGTGGCACAATGAAGTCATTGTGCCACTTTGTAACCCTATGTGCCACATTCTGTCTGGGGCAGACATAATGTATGCAAGGGGACGTTCCCCCCTTAAGGGGGGCTGCAAAAATGGCGAAAAGAAGTCTAATCAATTTCTTTGCATTATTTTTTCTGGAATTTTTAGCAAGTTAAAAGTGGGTATGCCATTGTTTCAATGGGCCCCTATGCACTGTTCAGGGTTAGCGCAAAAATGTTGGGGCTAACACTTAACAGTACATCAATAGCGTCAGCAATTCTGATGCTAGTGCCCTCTACCCTGTGCCATGCTGTGCCATACTTTAACTACGGCCCAAACATGGTACATGTAAGGAAGAGCCACTTTTCTTAAATCTGGCCCGTAGGCTTTCCACTTACCTTGTTCCACGTCTAATTTTGCGACACTTTCCTTTTTTTTTAATGAGACCCCCTTGATTCTTGCTCCTCGCTGCTTTGGAATCCTCTTGTATCCCCCATAATTTTCACTCATTTCCTCCACTACTGATATAGGGAAGCTATTTTAGAGCGTTCCTTCTGACCAATTGCACTTTTGCTCTCTCAGAATCACTTTCCTGAGTAAGCTGTTAGGAATTCTCTGGAGCCGCTGTAGGGATAGATTTTATCAGCAACAGTACATTCTGGATCAGATAGTTCATTTAGGTAATTTGACAACAGTGAGAAAGGAGTGATATACCAACAGCATAAACCCACATTGTATTAAAAGCACTTTGAATTAAGTAATACCCTTGACTCATTTCAGCTGCCTTGGTGTACTGCTGGTCCACTACATTGGGGGCAGGATTTACGTGCTCTCTGCTCACTTATACTGGTGAGTAGTGGTCCCTTACTGGGTTAGGGAGAAACTCTTTGGATCCAGTCGGGAGGGTACAATTGTCTCCAGCTGCCAGAATCAGGCAGATTCCTGAGCACACAATTACACTCCCAAAAGGCTATGAATAAGATTCTAGACACTTTGACGCAGGCCTAAGCATATGGATTTGGAAGGTGTAGCCTCTCTACAAGAGAGCATTGCAACATGTCATAGAGTAATAGCTATAGAAACTCATAAAAAGAGAAACCCCAGTCATTGTGCTGACAAACCTCACAACATTTTGGTTCTGCCTCATCTATTTCGTCATCTTTGATAATGTTGCCTCTAGTAGTAGGCATTCGCCTGCCTTGACTTTCTCTACCCACTAGTTTCCAGTGAAATCCTCTAGAATTTCCCAATTTCCTAATACAATGTCAAATGCAGTTCATGAAATGGTCTTAAGTGTATTGCAAAAGAAAAGCCAAGAATCATTTGTTGGATGACTGTGAACTGTTCATCACAGAACATAGGGTTGTGTTTGATAGGGATGTATGTTCCTCAATCCATCAACAATGAACTTGCACATCTGAAAAAAGAAACAAATGACATTCTAAGCTACATCACCCTCTTTAAAAGTCTTGATGCTCTCACTGAATGCCTATATTGTATTTAGGTATCAGTCTTCTGCAGCAGTCTTAAAGGCGAACTTAAAGGCACTTGAGGTAGGTGGTTTCTAACTCTGAAGACATAGCCCCCTTCTCATCTTGGATTTTCAATTAGAGCAAAGACTAGCGGATAGGAAGAGTGATAGAAAGTGTTTTACTTTCTTCTGGAAAGAGCAAGCCAAAAGGGATGGGGCAGGCCATTACCACCCGAGTTGGAATGGATGCAGGTGAGAAGTGTGAGAAGTCCATTTATTCCACAAGAAAAAGAGTACACAATTAACAACAGGCTCTGTTTTTATTGTGAGGAGGGCATTGCACCTCATTCAATTGTTCTATAAAGAAAACTCAGGTGGGAAATAGCCCAGCTTGTCAGCTGCTACACAGTCAGTAAGCAGTCACTCGGAGGAGGATGCTGTATCAGGGGTGAGATCTCCACCCCAGACTAAAAGGAGCATGTCTTTGGGGGAATGACGGAAGCAACCTCTTCCCATATTGGGAAATAATTAGTGCTAAGGACGGAAGCCACTCCTTAACAGTCTTCATAGTTGATAAAAAAACGTATGGTAAAGGAGTAAGGAGTTGGAATTAACAAACGTTACAGCATACTTGACATCATTGAAAGCACCCTGATAATTCTGCTTTCTTTTTTAATCTTCGTGTTTTATAACTTCCAAAAACAGTGTAAAAGCAAGTGTTTTTCATCATTATCAGTTATGTTTAAGTGAGCATGAATAATGGGTGAGGGGAAGGGATCATCCTTTGGAATTAGTGTATTTATAATAGTTATAATTTTTAATTATTGTTACACAGAACCACCTGATAAAGGAATCAAGCAATTATGCAAAAATATTTTTTTAAGGATATGGCACAGATGAAGATCTCGCTGAATTAAGGGGCATATTTACAAGGAGCTTTGCACTGCGTTTGAACCATTTTGTTTGGCGCAACAGTGGCGCTAACTCAACGCCATGTTTCCATAGTGGCGCCGGACCTGTCTAGCGCCACTTTTTCTAGGTGTGCATAATTTTTTAGGAGCTCCGCCTCACCTTGCGCCATTTAATGACAATGATATATAGGGTAAGCTCTCCCTCCTAAAAAATTACACTAGCCCACTAGCATTCTATTTGTAAGCCTCACAAAACCCATCTGTGCAAAGGAAAAATTACGCTAGCTCTCACTAATGTCAAAATGTTAACTCCTGGTCGGACCAGGCATTAAAATGATGAACAGGTATCCAAGGCAAACACACACAAAGCACTCTGGCAACCCACAGGACAACATGGACCTGCTACTGCTCCAGCTAGTCACACAGAGAGAACGACAACATCAAGCACCGCCAGCACCACTGCATCACCCAAAAGACGTCTTTCATTGGCCTCAGAGAAGAAAACATCATAAAATACTACTGTTTGAAGTGAGAGTCCATTGTCCAGCTTCTCCAACATAATGAATCCACAATCACTGCTAGATCTGACAGTCAAGTAAATATACCACCCCTGACAAAACTCCTGGCTCTGATGCACATGCTGGCCTCTGCCTCCTTTCAGATGACTACTGCACAAGTGGAAGGAATACGTTGGGCATCTTTTTTCTGCCTTCCTACCAACTGTACTGGATGACATCATCCATCTCACTGACCATCACATCCTCTTCCCCAACACCCAGCAACTGCAGCAGGAGACAAAAGAAGGATTTTGTGCAATTGCTGGGTTTCCACATGTGTTGGTTGCCATGGATTGCATGCATGTGCAACTCATACCTCCAGCTGCAACAGAATATCTTTATCACAACATGAAGCACACACACTCCATCAGCGTCCAGGCCATTGTGGACTATCAGGGATATTCATGAACGTGGTGGCAAAATATCCTTGCAGCGTGCATGGTGATTAAATCTTCCAGCTCTCCATCATCAACCAACGTTTCCACGATGGACAATATGGCAGTGGCCTACTCATAGTTAAGCTAGCAGACACTATAAACAATACATACTCTATACTCCACAAACATGAATAATGATTCATGGAAGACTGCTGATAAACACATACGCAACATGCAACACTCCAGACATCCGATGAACAACTAATCAATGGACTGAGGTGCCAACACATAGTAGCATATTAAAAGAAACTGGTGCATCGGCTATGATGCACCGCTTTCCTTGAACTGCCCTGTACCCCCCTAGCCACACCATGGTAGCACTGTATTTCCAATACAGTACACCATGGTGCTCTTTAGCACAACTGTGCTAAATATTTGGGTGCATTTGTTGTGCTTTGCTGGACTAGCACCAAAAAACAGTTGTGCTAGGCCAGTAAAGCTCAGGAAGGGCCATAAGACATAGCACTAGTATTAGTCTAACGCCTGCCCTGGGCAGCTATTAAAAAATACTAGAATGGTGCAATGAAATCTTGAAACTTTCCCAGAGAAATTGTCCTTGGGCTCCTTGCGGGCTAAAGCCCACCTTTCATACATCTTACACGGTGCAAGTATGATGTACCACAATGAGTTTACAAAGTAGCGCTGGGTAAGGGCCTGTTTAGTGCCACCATAGCGTAAAAATAAATGCCGCTAAGCAGGTGCTAAAGTTGCACGGGTTTTGTAAGTATGCCCCATTGTTCGCACATTCAGGCCATTCTATGAAGTTGTCATTGCCATGACTCATAGGAAATGTGGCCTTTGCATTGTCTGGTCGTAGTAAGGCACTTACCATCACCCCAAAAAGTTTACACAATGCCAAAAAGCATGTTTTCTGAAGGCATTGTGTCTGCCAAAAACTATGCATTCCATGCCACACTTCGTAACTGGATATTGTTGCATTGCTATGCGCCTGTAAAAAATCACGCACTGGTGTGTAGCTTAAAAAAAATGACGCTTTGTCAAAAATGTGATGCATCATCACAGGAAGTGGTGTGATGGATCTGCCATGCTGCACACCCAGAATCGCCAAATTACTATCGCTTTCTTTTGCAGTCACAGTCTTTTTGTCTGTTTTGGGGAGAGGAGATGTTTTTGACATCTGTGTAGGAGAGTGGTGTTAGATGTGTCTTTTGTGCTGTCTTCTGTCCCAATAGTGGGCGTGACATTGGTTTTGTCCTGTATATTTGTTGTTTGTATTGTGTTGTGATTGCATTGTTGGATGTTGGTCTCTGGCGCAGTTCTGTAAGCTGTGTTAGTTGGGGGTAGTTTAGGTTAATTTTTTTGGGTTAAGTGTTTTGTGGGTTACTTTGAGGAAATGTCAGGGAATGGAAGGGCATGTCACCTCAGTGCAGAGGAATTGGGTGGCTTCCTATGGCTGGTGACTCAACAATATTGTGGCCATGGGGAGCAGAGTGATACAGGGCTACCAGAGGTAGGCACTGAAGCTGCAGTGAGGGAAGGTCCTGTCGCAAATGAACCACATCTTTAAGATGGAGCGCACTGCCCAGCAACTGAAGCATTGCTTGGCAGGCATTGCCAGCAGGGAACAGGACCTTCTGGATCACGTCAAAATTGCGGTCGGTGAAACTATGGGTGAGTACACAATCTATGTGGCTGACTCCTGTTTTATAATTAAAAGTATATGTCTGTTGTACATAAGGCCTCCTTTACACAGTTAAGACAAAGGGCAGGGTTGTGATTAGTGTGTGTGTGCAAAACAGCATCCCTGACAATGGCAGCACTGCACCATTAAGGAGAAAAAAGGGATATTCATGTCGTTGTCCCCTGGGTTTTGGCACTAATTTCTGAGGTGCACCAATACCAACACAACCACGTCATGATGGAAGGGTACATAGTTACCAGGAACACGTGCACATGTCCACTAATGCCTCACTACTGATGTATGTTGCATAGTTATGTACATTTGATTTCTGAAATGATGCAGGAGTAAAGGGAGTCATGGCTGAGTATGTCCTGCCATGTCATGTATGTGTAGAGTGACATTACAATTAGTTATGCTTGACATCTGTTGCAGTGGGACGTCATCCGCACAAATTTAACAATGTCGCAGAGACATGTATTTCAAGTTCCAGCACACTTGTGTACATGTCAGCCTGGACTTCCTATGTATGTTACTGAGAAATGTACAATGGCCAAATTGAGTATTCATTAACATATATATACTCTGTCCATTAGCAAATGATGTCTGATGTGCAGTAGTTGTCCATAGTGTAATTTGTGCAACATTCACAGTGCTATGTCTCATGTTCCCTCTTGCAGATGGACCCCAGTCGTACACAATTGGAGAGGTGGCAAGCTTTGCAGATTCCGATGCAACCAGTGAGTCACAATCTGTATGTGTAATGTGAAGTGCAGGTTTTGTGTGTGCTGTTGTATGTTGTATGCAATGCCATGTGCCAAGTGCATGTATTCTACTACAAAAATTGTAGGCTAAACATGGATATGGACTGTGTGGTTGCAGTTGTGTGAAGGATATGCATCCCAGGAATAAAATTCACTGATGGCAACATGTGTAGCAAGGGCCATGGAAATGTTGGACATGGTACATGAGTCCAAGAACAGTGATGACAGTATGGACCTGTGGCCAAAGTAAAGGGTCCTACAAATCAATGCTGGGAGACAAGATCTTGTTAACTAAACATGTCACTGATCTGTGTGCCACATATAGCACAAAGTAACTCAGGTCACAGTGTGATTCATGACCATGTGAATAGTTCCCTAAGGTTAGGAACACAAAGGTCAAAATCCCAGACTTGCAAATGGCAATATTTTGACCATCATTGTAGTGTGATTCCCCATTATGTGTGTCGTAGGTTGCAACATTTCCAGCCCATGTCATCCTCAAAGATCTTGTCATGTGTGTTTGGCCAGAAGTATGTCCATACTATACTGGCATGCAACATGCCACCACCCACATCATCTGCTTGTAGTGGTCCAGATAGTGTCCATGATGTGAGGCAAAAATCATCACTCAATGTACAGCATTAGCCAGTGTTGTTCAAAGATCCCTGTGCAGATGAGGTGTTGGCATTCATGCACCGACATATGAGAGTGCAATACGATGACCAGAGTTTTGAACACATATACAGCCAATGTGCAGCATAGTGGGAGGAATCAAGTTACTCTGGGACTATGCATCAAGACATGGCACAACTCACCAGGTACTGACCTGTGTCAATATGAGAGTAGTGTCATGTTCCTCTGTGTGACATGAGTGGATGCCCCACCCTCCATTTTCACACATGATACCTGTGACATCCAGTTTTGCATGTAGCAATGTGTCCTGACATCTGTCCTTGCCATATGAGGCTCTAACAGTTGAGACCACATTTAACTTGCAATCCTTTCTCAGATGAGTTAATTACATGCCAACTGATCTGTGGTCATTTGTGCAAGCATGAGGGACATTGATGAGCAATCCAAATTGATGAGTGTGAACTACCATGGTCACATGGCTGATGTTAATGACAATCTCTGTCAATGGTGACATGGGGAAGATTTTCCAAGATAGTTCAATGTTATTGTGCAACAAAAGCTAGTCTTCATACCTTGGACTTGAGCAATGGGGAGATAATGGTTGTTGTGCAGATGTGTGTTCCCCCTGCCCTTGAGGATGGCATTGTGGTTTATGCTGGCCAACATGTGGCAACTGCAGATGGTGTATTTATTGCATGCTTGTTGTTGATTTGTCTAATATATACATGACTGTCACGCCCCATTCATGTTGCAGCTGCTAACATATCTGCATCGCAGAGGAGTCAATTTGAAAACCGTGCAGAACACTACCTCCGCATACACCAGGTCTCAAAGGCAAAGCGCTACCAGAGGATGGGGGCATATATGAGAGGTAGTGTGTATTTGGGGCATGGAAAGTCTTCCTTCAATGGGGTCCACCCAAAGATCCTCCACCTCCAGGACCCAGACAGCTGGCAGATCTGTGGCAACAGGCACGGCTGCCTCTTCAGGGGCAGGATCTTCTACATCAGCAGCAAGTACAAGTACCCCAACAGATTCAATGGCTGCACCAACAAAAGTGGAATCACTGTATGTGCAGGAATTCTGCCCAGAACTGGGGGACCAAAAATACCACATAGTCAGGCTGGGGCACCAGAATGAACAGATGCTGAAAATGCTCCATGAGATCAGGGTTCACTTGATGAGGTGCTGAGGTGGACATTGTTCCGGTAATACGGCGCATCCCTTCCTATTGTATATATCTTTTGTATATAGTTGGGATGTATTTTGATAGTTAGGGTTTGTTAAGATAGCATAGTATAGATTAGTTTTAGGACTTAGTAGTAGTTTTTCTTAGGAGGTGGGTTTTAGGCTCACTGTTTTTTATTTATATTGGGGAGCGGGTGATGTTTAGGGTATGTGTCTATTAGAAAAATATAGGAATACAAAAAAAATGAAAGATACAAAACAATATGTGATTGATTAGGCCATTTGTTTAGTTAGTCAATGTTTAGCTGTAGTTACTGTTGTCCTTGTTGATAGATGTATAATAATAGATGTTCGGGAGGGGAGTTGATGTTTATCATGTGGTGTTAGATGTATAGTAGAAGTAGAGTTAAGATAAGTTTGTTTTATGAATTTGTTAGGCTAGGATAGTGTAGTTTAGTGTTCTTAGTTTAGTTAGAATAGGGTTTTAGGTTAAGATTTTTAGTTTAATTAAATCTTGTTTTTTCCTAATGTATGATCTACATCATGATTTACTGTGCAGGTAGTGGCATATTTGCACAGGCCATATGCCTTTGCAAGCAGTAGTTAGTTTCATGTGTGACTATGTATATCCCCTATGGTCAAGTTCCTGTCAGGTTGCCAATGGTGTCAGATTAGCAAACTCCAGGCATCTTTCTACTATGTATGTGATACTCTGGATGTGCATTGATACACATTCCAAAACAGATATTCATTCAACATCTCTCTGTATTGTGAGGTAATGTGACTTGCATTGTCATTATGTTGTTGTCATTGCACTCCCCTTAAACCTATCTTTTGATACTGAGACACTAATTACTGCCCCTCACAGTCTTACACATGCATCATTTATTTGTCACATCAAGGTTTTACTGTTGCTACTATCCTCGCTTGGCACAGCCTCTCGTGCAGTGATTGCTGTCAGCTATTGCAATACATGCATGCTAACTATCACATGCTATCCTTGGGATACTCAGGTAACGATTGCTAGGTCACATAGCTATTAGTCACCTCAATCAGGTTGCAGTCAGTGTGTCTGGCTTTGGCATATATCCCTCAAGGAAGTACTCAGGGGCATATTTACAAGTCCCTACCACCACCAGTGTGTCTCTTTTTGTGATGCTTCAGTAGCACTGGGCCCTTTCACTGATTTAGAAGGAAGCATAAAGCCACTTCGAGTGGCTTAAAACAACATTGTATAAATGTTTCCTCTCAGTGCAGATTTCTGTTTCAGAGTGTCAGGAATCATGCTTGAACATTTTCTCGAATGCTAATGGTGCGCAGTAATAACCAGAATACAGTCTCACATGGCACCCCTGTTTCAACTGTTTTTGACACTTGGGCCCACATTTATACTCTGTTTGTGCCTGATTTGCGTAATTTTTTTGCGCAAATGGAGTTAAGCTTGCGCTGGATTTGCGCAAGCTTAACTTCATATTTATATTTTGACACTAGACCCATCTAGCGTCAGAATATTGGAGTTAATGACATTTTATGCCTGCGGAAAACTACCTTGCGTCAATGAGATGCAAGGTAGGCATCCCGGGCAAAAAATGACTCTACTGCTCTTGCACCTTATGTATCCTTCAGTGTAAAAATCATGCACAGGAGGAGGAGGGCCTTAAATAATGGTGCTAAGCCTGCTTAGCACCATTATTTAACGCCTGGGTAAGGGCAGGCAATAGGGGACCTATGGGCCATTTTTACTGCACCCAGGGACACCCCCATCCACCCTCACCCACACCCGGAGGACACCTAAGGATAGGGGGACCCATGACAGGTAAGTCCAGGTAGGTACTTTAATTTTTTTTTAAAGTGCCTTGGGGGGCCTTACTTGTGCCCCCCTTCATGGCACTGGCCCAATGGCCATGCCCGGGGGACATATTTCCCCTGGGCATGGCCATTCGGCTGGGGGACATGACTTCTGTCTTCACTAAGACAGGAGTCATGTCCATGGGGGTTGTGCATCAAAAAAATCACGCTAGTCAGGTTAGAGTCATTTGTTTTACTCTAACCTGACTAGCCCCATTCTTTCCTGCACAACCTCCAGTTTGCCCTATGCCTCCCCTACCCCGTTAGCATCATTTATTTTGACGCTAACCGGGCCTTAGCGCCAGCTTGCACCATTCCTTAAATATGGTGCCCGTCTGGCATCCTGGAATGGCGCTAATGCAGGTTTGCATCAAAAAGTATAAATCTGGGCCTTGAACTTTGTTTTCCAGATCACAATCATGCCTGGACTAGTTAGTTCCTAGTGCACCTGCTAGATCGGTTTCACAGCATGCTAATGACTCATGAAAGAAAGATGTGCAGAACCAATCAAGCTCCCCCACAAGCAATCCAGAAGGACTCATCATAATGAAGTAAACACAAACCATTTGTCACCACATCCTGAATGACGCATCAGTAAGGTAGTAAAAACAATCAGCCATGTGGTTCTAAATGACTTATCAGCAGATGGTAAACACATTCACTAATCATGAACATTCTAAATGACTCATCACAGACCAAATACATAACCTATTTAAACCTGCTCCACCCTTGAACCAGTGCTTTGTGTTGAGAATCCAGAGTCTTGTGAAGCCTCCTCAGACCTTCAAAGAGCCTAAGTTCAGAGAATCTACTTACTGTGTGTAGTTTCTTCCAAAGACAGGAACCTTCTTCCTTGAAAAGACAAGATTAAAAGGTAAATGCTAACCACCGCGCTGCGCAGCATGCATTCATAGGAAACAGAAATCAGCACAAGCACGCCCACTGACCCCCCTCCCCACGTTGGGTTGCACTAGTGTCAGGGCAGCATCGGATACACTGAGCCTTCCAGAAAGGAACCAATTTGAAAAAGTCAACTATTTCACAGGCAATATACCACGACCTGATGGACTCAGCCACAGTTTATATAGACATGTCTAATCAGGAGGCACTTCAAGCCAAAAGGTGAGATTCTTTTCTTAGCGTACCAGTAAGTTAGTAGTGGGAAAAATTTCTCGCATGCATAGGTTTACTGAGACACACTTTGAATACTAAGTTTGTGTACTAAAATAGAATTCTGTATGTGTCCCTAGAAACAACTCATCCTCACGACTAGCAGCACAACCTTTCCTATCACGCCTACTATATCCAGAAAGTTTCCATCACAAACTCTACAAGAAAATCTTCAACTTGATACAGGACCAGTGAAAGAAAAAGTAGATAAGAGGTGAGTCCATACCATCCCTGCAACCAAAAAGAAACGCTTCCTCTTCTCAGGTAAGAATGTTCCATTGATCCTGACACAAAGGGGCATGCAGTGGGTGTTGCTGTGGGCTTACCAATGCAACAGTGTTAGACCTGGCATCCGTTGTGTGCTCTCCCCTAACTTTGTGCCTCTACTTCCCAGGTTGTTGGTGTGTGCTGGACTCTGTTTTTGCTGTTTTTGTTACTCTGGGCACTGTACCACTGCTGACCAGTGCTAAAGTGCAAGTGCTCCCTCTGTGAAATTGTACGTGTAATTGGTGTTTTCCATAATTGCCATATTTGATTTACTGTCCCCAGTAAAGTGCACTAGTGGTGCCTGGGATCTGTAAATCAAAAGCTACTACTGGGCCTGCAGCACTGATAGTACACCTACATGAGTAGCCATGTAAACATGTCTCAGACCTGCCACTGCAGTTTCTGTGTGTACAGTATTAAACTGCCAAATCGACTTGGCAAGTGTAGTCACTTGCCAAGCCTAAACCTTCCCTTTTTATACATGCAAGGCACCCCTGAGGTAGGCCCAAGGTAGCCCCATAGGCAGGATGCAGTGTATGTTGAAGGTAGGACATGCACTTGAGTATTTTTACATGTCCCAGCAGTGAACTACAGCACAATTGGGTTTTTACGGTTACAAGGCCTATCTCTCTCATAGGTTAACAAGGGGGCAGCCTTTAAATACATCTTTTAGTGAAGGTGTATTTTAGATTGTTAGTTTGAAAATGCCACTTTTAGAAAGTAGGCATTTTCTTGGTTAAAGCATTATGGGGGTGATTCTAACCCTGGCGGTCGGTGTTAAAGCGGCGGCCAACCGGCCAACAGGCTGGCGGTAAAAAATATGGGATTCTGACCCTGGCGGGAACCGCCAACACAGACAGCCACTTTAACACTCCGACCGCCACGGCGGTACAAACAAACAGCGCGGCGGTCACCGCCAACAGACAGGTGGCAGCCAATGTACCGCCCACACTATCACAACTCACCAATCCGCCACCTTTTCTGGGGCGGGAGCACCGCTGATAAAAACACGGCGGAAACAGACTACGGACGGGAAAACGCTCACCACTACGCACTCCAGGAGGAAGGAGGACAGCATGGAACCCGAATTAAACATCCTACCTGCTCTCGTCTACCTTCTCATCTACCACGAGTACGAAGTCCGGCGCAGACGACAACGGTGAGTACTGCACCTACGACACACGGGAGGGGGAGGACGAAAGGTTACGGGCACACACATATGCGACCCCCCCCCCCCAACTATGTACACACCAATGCAGAGCAACAAGTCACAGTGACACCACCCAAACACCCCTGAAAAATGCTAGGACATAATCAAATTTGGAATAAATATTTATGTACCAAAAAGCTCCTGAAAATTATCGTAAAACCATGAAAGATATTCACAACAAAACTAATGACATACACATCAGTGAATAACTGAAGTAACAAGTCCTGCACATCCTACGAATTCATCATGTCCGTTGGCCAAAGTTTGGAGAAACAAGGGCAAAGCCCACACAGGAGACCTGAGTCCTTTGGAGAGAACACTGCAGGGGCATCAGATGTAAAAACTACAGGCACCTCAGGGGGAAGGGAAGGGGGGGGCACCACAGCCACATGAGTCCACGACGCCAGATCCACGAGGAGCCACCATGCCCACTGTACCATCCTGGGGAGTGCAAAGCCACAGTCTCTCAATGTCTCTACAGTGGGTGGGCTGCCCACTGTACCATCCTGGGGAGTGCAAAGCCACAGTCTCTCAATGTCTCTACAGTGGGTGGGCTGCCCACTGGACCATCCTGGGGAGTGCAAAGCCACAGTCTCTCAATGTCTCTACAGTGGGTGGGCTGCCCACTGGACCATCCTGCGGAGTGCAAAGCCACAGTCTCTCAATGTCTCTACAGTGGGTGGGCTGCCACACTGGACCATCCTGGGGAGTGCAAAGCCACAGTCCATCAGGTGGATGACAGTCTCCACTGGTCAAGGAGGAGGCATGGTGGGCACAGTGAACCATAAACAGTGATTGAGACAGCGGTGCCCAGCGGAGCGGTGCTTGAGAAGAAGGGCCCAGCGTAGAGGTGGAGAGACAGCGGTGCCCAGCGGAGCGGTGCTTGAGATGAAGGGCCCTGCGGAGCGGTGCTTGAGACGGCGGTGCCCAGCGGAGCGGTGCATGACAGGAAGGGCCCAGCGGAGCAGTGCTTGAGATGAAGGGCCCAGCGGAGCGGTGCTTGAGATGAAGGGCCCAGCGGAGCGGTGCTTGAGATGAAGGGCCCTGCGGAGCGGTGCTTGAGATGAAGGGCCCAGCGGAGCGGTGCTTGAGACGGCGGTGCCCAGCGGAGCGGTGCATGACAGGAAGGGCCCAGCGTAGCGGTGCTTGAGATGAAGGGCCCAGTGGAGCGGTGCTTGAGATGAAGGGCCCAGCGGAGCGGTGCTTGAGACGGCGGTGCCCAGCGGAGCGGTGCATGACAGGAAGGGCCCAGCGGAGCGGTGCTTGAGATGAAGGGCCCAGCGGAGCGGTGCTTGAGATGAAGGGCCCAGCGGAGCGGTGCTTGAGACGGCGGTGCCCAGCGGAGCGGTGCTTGAGAAGAAGGGCCCACCGGAGAGGTGGAGAGACAGCGGTGCCCAGCGGAGCGGTGCTTGAGATGAAGGGCCCAGCGGAGCGGTGCTTGAGACGGCGGGGCCCTGTTCAGCGGTGCTCTTCTGCACCGCGGGCCCTGTTCAGCGGTGCCTAACTCCACGGCGGGGCCCTGTTCAGCGGTGCTCTTCTGCCCCGCGGGCCCTGTTCAGCGGTGCTCTTCTGCACCGCGGGCCCTGTTCAGCGGTGCCTATCTCCACGGCGGGGACCTGTTCAGCGGTGCTCTTCTCCACGGCGGGCCCTGTTCAGCGGTGGTCTTCTGCCCCGCGGGCCCTGTTCAGCGGTGCTCTTCTGCACTGCGGGCCCTGTTCAGCGGTGCCTATCTTAACGGCGGGCCCTGTTCAGCGGTGCTCTTCTGCACCGCGGGCCCTGTTCAGCGGTGCCTATCTCCACGGCGGGGCCCTGTTCAGCGGTGCTCTTCTCCACGGCGGGCCCTGTTCAGCGGTGCTCTTCTGCCCCGCGGGCCCTGTTCAGCGGTGCTCTTCTGCACCGCGGGCCCTGTTCAGCGGTGCCTATCTCCACGGCGGGGCCCTGTTCAGCGGTGCTCTTCTGCACCGCGGGCCCTGTTCAGCCGTGCCTATCTCCACGGCGGGCCCTGTTCAGCGGTGTCTATCTCCACGGCGGGGCCCTGTTCAGCGGTGCCTATCTCCACGGCGGGGTCCTGTTCAGCGGTGCTCTTCTGCCCCGCGGGCCCTGTTCAGCGGTGCTCTTCTGCACCGCGGGCCCTGTTCAGCGGTGCTCTTCTGCACCGCGGGCCCTGTTCAGCGGTGCTCTTCTGCCCCGTGGGCCCTGTTCAGCGGTGCTCTTCTGCACCGCGGGCCCTGTTCAGCGGTGCCTATCTCCACGGCGGGGCCCTGTTCAGCGGTGCTCTTCTGCCCCGCGGGCCCTGTTCAGCGGTGCTCATCCAGCAGGTCAAGGGAGCCAGTCGCCCTCGGACCGTGACGTTTCTGGACCCTTCGGGGACGGACTCCTGGCCTCCTTAGTGTCCTCCTTCCCATCTGGGATGTGGCATGTGGGGTCCACCTTCTCCGCGCTCCTGCTGCCCTTCCGCTCCTTTGATGGGGCTCTCGGGCCCTTGCCTCCCCTAGATGGTGTGGGTGGTGAAGTGGCCGCACATTGCTCCTTGGGGGCAGCCCTGTCGGTCCTCTTGCCGGGGGGGGCTGGACGTGTCCTTGCTGCTGATGGATGTGTCACTGCTGGCAAAGGGTGGGCTCCAGAACCCATGCACAACAGTGACACCCGAAGCTGGGCTGGTGGTGGCTGCGGTGCTCTTGGGACTCTTTGAAGATGGATGGGGGAGCTCATCGGGGGGAAAGAGGTCAAGGTTAGCCAGGAAAAGTTTTTTAGGGCCAAGGTAAAGGGTAGGAGAAGTGGAGATGGAAGTGGAGGTAGAGGAGGTGGTTGTAGGAGAGTCAGGTGTGCTGTCATTGGGTGAAGGTGCTGGTGCTGTAGGCTGTCGTGAGGTGGATGGCTGTTGGGTGGGTGGCTGCCTGCGTTTGTGTGTCTTGGAAGAGGGGGTGACAGACACAGTGGGAGAGGACACAGGGGACGTGTAAATGGCAGTGGGGGTGGTGACTGCACGAGTGTGGACTGTACTGGAGGGTGAGGTGGTGATGGAAGCACTGGCTGATGTTGGGGTGCATGCAGGTGTGAGTGTAGACGTCACAGGGAGGGAGGAGGGAGACGAGGAGGCGGGGGACACAGGGGTGGCAGTGGCTGTTGGCATGTCTGCATCTGGGTGTTGCTTGGGTGAGTGTTTGTGGGATCTGTGGTGCTTGTGTTTGGATGAGCTGCTCTTGGGTGTTGAGGTGTGTGCAGGCTGGTCTGATGGTGTGGATGGGATAGGCTGAGGAACAGGAGACAGAGAAAGGCTGGAGGCAGTAAGAAGAGGGAGGCTGGAAACAGGGACAATGGCTGCCGTCAGTGCTGAGGCCAGAGCAGTGAACGCTCGTTGATGGGCAGCCTGACCCGAATGAATGCCCTCCAGGTATGCATTGCTCTGTTGCACCTCCCTTTGCACACCCTGGATGGCATTCAAAAGGGTTGTCTGCCCAACAATGAGCGTCCTTACCAGGTCAATGAGCTCCGCACTGAGGGCAGCAGGGGCAACAGGGGCAGGGGCTGAGGTGCCTGGGGCGAAGGAGACGCGCGCCTTCCTGGGCGAACCGGCACGGAGCGAAGACTGAGGGGCTGCTGGGAGGGCGGGGCTGGTGCGCTGGGTGGCGGCTGTACCTGTAGAGGCGGGGGGCACGGATGTTGCCGCCACCGCTAGGGAGCTCCCATCCGAGGACGTGTCGCTTTCGCTGCTCTCACCAGCGGTCCCCGTCGTGGTGCTCCCCTCGCCCTCTGGATCACTGGTGCCCTCGGTGTCTGTTCCTGGGCCCACCGGGGCCTTGTGTCCTGCAGCTCCCTTGTGCTCCGATGCCAAATCTCCTCCGCCTGATGATGCTAATGCACACATGCACAAGAAGATGAAGAGAAAGGGTGGGGGGAGAAAAAAGAAGACCAGGTTGAGTGCATGCAATGTCAACACCGTTGGCGGAGAGGACAGACACAGGAGCCTAATGCACTAAGCCGCGCATTCGGGGTACAATACTCAGTACTACTGACTAGGACAACAGGCCAAGAGACGTCAAACGCGCACATGGGAGATGCTGGACCTTCAGTGGCTGTACTTGTCACCCTACCGAGGTGGGGGCCGGGGGCACAGGGCCATGCCTAAGGGAGAGGACTACACTACAGAAAGCGCCCTGGCCTAATGTCACCCACAGCCCTCCTCCCCCACCCAGACGCCTCCACTGCGCAGAAAGATAGGAGAATGTGCTGATACTCACCCCCTTGTGTCTGCTGTGATGTCTTAAAGCGCCCATCCAATTCTGGGTAAGCCACCGCCAGGATCCGGGACATCAGGGGGGTCATGGTGCGACTGGCACCCCTCCTAGGTTGGGAGGCCATCCCCAGCAGTGTTTCTGCGGTCTTCCTTGTTCCGCGGCGGATGTGCTCCCACCTCTTGCGGCAGTGGGTGCCCCGTCTGTTGTGGACCCCCAAGTTCCGGACTTCCTTGGCAATGGCAGGCCAAATCTCGATCTTCTGATGGGCGCTGACCTATTTGACATGTACAGGGTGGAAAGGAGGAAATCATCAATGACCTGCATGTTAGATGTGATTGGCCCCCCGCACCAACTTTGCCATATGGCACATGCTCTCATGTGTCGTGCGTTGCACTCCTCATTCGCCCCCCACCCCACCAACTTACATCCACCCCAATCCACACAGGCATAGCCCATTCCATGTGCACCCGGTGTACTCACTTGTTGGTCTGGAGGACCGTAGAGTAGCGCATACTGGGGGAGGACCCCATCCACGAGCTTCTCCAACTCTTCAGACGTGAAGGCAGGGGCCCTTTCCCCAGTCGCAGCAGCCATTGTATCTTCCACACCGAGGTCACAGCAGCACTTGCAGTATAGGTCATCTCCTGTGGATGATCAGGTCTCGAGTGATTAAGCAGATAGAAAATGGCGGTCACGCCCGCGGCGGTGCGTACCGCGACCGCCGGCGCACTTCGTCATTGGCTCCTGAAACCCATAGGCTTCAATGTTAACCAATGCGGCTTTGCGCCGCGGACTTCGACCGCCTACCGCCACGGTGTGCCCCGCCAGCGCATTGACCTCACATCCCATTGTCCCACTTCACAGGTCAGGCAGCCGCCATTTCAATGGCCTACATGGCTTAATTTTGAATGCGACACACAGGCCTAGGCCTTGCATTGCCACACATACACGCCTTTCAACCCATTGCCATTCTTTAACTGTGCAAGCTGTCTGTACGTACCTGTGGTTTGGCTGACTCTGTGCTCCATGTTGTCCTTCCTAGGCACCGTCCGCTGGGACTTGCGATGAGAAGGAGGAATCCTCGCGTGTACCGAACGCTGGTGGACCTGTCGACAATGGAAGAACGCCATATAATACTTCGATACAGACTTGACCGTGCCACTATCCATGAACTGTGTGCCCAGCTGGAGCCAGCCCTGATGTCCCCCATCCGCCAACCCACAGGGATTCCCCCTCTGGTGCAGGTTTTGTCAGTCCTCCATTTTTTGGCAAGTGGGTCATTCCAGACCACAGTGGCCATGTCATCTGGAATGTCTCAGCCTATGTTTTCAAAGATTTGTTGTCTGCCCTGATGAAACTCATGCGGAGCTACATCATTTTCCCAGAGGAGGGTGACTTGCCTACAGTGAAGGGTGATTTCTATGCCCTTGGACATATCCCCAACATCATTGGTGCCATTGATGGGACCCATGTGGCTTTGGTACCCCCAAAATGATGAGCAGGTGTACCGAAACAGAAAAAGTTATCATTCGATGAATGTCCAGGTGGTCTGTTTGGCTGACCAGTACATCTCCCATGTAAATGCCAAGTTCCCAGGGTCAGTGCAGGACGCGTATGTGATGCGAAATAGCAGCATCCCCTATGTGATGGAGCAGCTACAGAGACAACGTGTGTGGCTAATAGGTGACTCTGGTTACCCCAACCTGCCTTGGCTACTGACCCCAGTAAGGAATCCCCGGACCAGGGCAGAGGAACGGTACAATGAGGCCCATGGGCGAACTAGGAGGATCATCGAAAGGACCTTTGGCCTCCTGAAGGCCAGGTTTAGGTGCCTGCATATGACTGGGGGATCCCTGATGTACTCACCAAAGAAGGTGTGCCACATCATCGTGGCCTGCTGTATGCTTCACAATCTGGCATTGCGACGTCAGGTCCCTTTCCTGCAGGAGGATGGTGCAGATGGTGGTGTTGAAGTAGCTGTGGAGCCTGCGGAGAGTGAAGAGGAGGAAGACTCAGAGGACGACACAGACAACAGGGACAGAGTAATAGCACAGTATTTCCAGTAGCACACAGGTAATGATCACCCATGCCATTTTACATTTCCTGAAAGCCTCCTGCATCTCAACTTTGTCGGTTTCCCCCCAGACCTATGGACATGATGTTTGAATTTCCCTTCCCTTTTCTGTGCTGTATGAGCCACTGCGTGACCTCGGCTTGGTTGGCCCATGGACTAATGCTAAGTTACCTCGGTATGTGTAATTCACAATGTTCACAATACGTAATTGATATGTAATGTGTCATACATTTGTAAATAAGACAGCCTGAGTCCTGATTGATTTCAGTGCAATGTGTGATTTATTATTAGTGCATAGATATTGGTACATGATGGTGAAACAGTGATGGGTGGGGGTGGAGTAATGTACATGGCGGAGTCCAGTTCTCAGTCTCACAGGTGCATTGTCCATACGCCTGTGGCAGGATGGAGCAGGGGCAGTTCAAGGTTTGACAGGGTGGCAATGTGGGACAGTGGGAGGACTTCAGGGGGTATGTGATGCTGGCGGGGGACTTGACATCCTACTCTGTCGGTTTTTTTGATCTCAGGCTCCTTTTGCGGGGCGGTTGTTGTTCAGCAGGAGGTGGGGTTCTGGGGGGCTGTTGTTGTGGTGGGGCCTCCTGTCCACTAGCGCCGGCGGAGGTGGTAGGCTGTTCCTGGCTAGTGACAGGGGCCCTGTGTGATGCCACATGGTCCCGAAACATGTCCTCTATGCGGTTCAGGGCCTGGACTATGCTCCCCATAGCGGTTGAGATGTTGCTGAGTTGGTCACTGAACCCCATGTAGCGTTGCTCCTGCTGTGCCTGGATCTCCTGGAACCTGGCCAGTACCGTCGCCATCGTCTCTTGTGAGTGGTGGTAGGCAGCCATGATGGTGGTGAGGGCCTATTGGAGAGTGGGTTCCCTGGGACTCTCCCCCCCCCCCCTGTCGCACAGCAGCCCTCCGAGTTGCCCTGTTTCCCTGGGCCTCTGTCCCCTGGACGGTGTGCCCACTCCCACTGCCCCCAGGTCCCTGTTTTTGTTGGGTTGGTGGGTTACCCTGGGGGCCCTGTAGTGGTAGACACACCGCTGCTTGACCTGTCCTAGAGACAGAGGCATGGGCCCGCTGGGTGGGAGCTGTGCGGTTGTTCCCAGAGGGGGTTGGGTCTGCAGTGGCCTGTGTCTGGGTGAGGGGAACCAACTGCCCAGAGGTCCCCGATGGTCCGGGCTGGTCGTCAGGTTCCAGGTCGACAGAGCTGCTGTCATCACTAGTGGCCTGTTACGGGGGTGGGATGGACATTTCTGGTCCCTCCTGACCGGTGTGTTGTCGTTCGGGTCCTGCATGGGGTAAGAGGGTATGGTTATTGTTTCTGTGTGTGCATTAGCTTGCGTTTTATAGGTGCCCTTGTCCCCCAGTGCTGGCATTCCCTTGGGGGAGGTGTTGTGAGGGTGTTTTGTGGGGGGGGTGATGGGTATGTGCAGTGGTCATGCTTAGGTGATGGGTGTCCATAGTTTGGGGGTGGCATGCAGGGGTTGGTGTTGGGTGGGTTGTGCTGGGGAGACATTCTCAGGGAGGATGTGTGCTGGGGGGTTGGGGGTGAGGGTGGGGGTTAGCATGCTGGGGGTGGGGTGAAGTGGTTGGCCTTGTACTTACCAGAGTCCATTCCTCCGTGTACTCCAGCGAGGCCATCAGGATGCAGGATGTTGAGTACCTCCTGCTCCCATGTTGTGAATTCGGGTGGAGTGGGTGGGGGTCCCCCGCCAGTCTTCTGCACTGCGATGTTGTGTCGCGAGACCATCGAGCGCACCTTCCCCCATAGGTCGTTCCATCGTTTGCGGATGTCCTCTCTATTTCTGGGATGCTGTCCCACCGCGTTGACCCTGTCCACGATCCGCTGCCAGAGCTCCGCCTTCCTCGCTATGGTGGTGTGCTGGACCTGTGAGCCGAAGAGCTGGGGTTCCACTCTTATGATCTCCTCCACCATGACCCGGAGTTCTTGGTCCGAAAAGCGTGGGTGCCTTTGTGGTGCCATGGGGTGGAGTGTATGAGGTGTGGGGTGGTGTATGTGATGATGTGTGTGTTGGTGTGTGGTGCTTTGTGCTTCTATGTGGTGTGTGTGATGTTGCGGTGTGCCTCTGTGTGTCTGGCTATCTATTCTCTGATGTGTCTCTCTCTCTCCTTCGTCTCTGGTTTTTGTTGGTAGGGGTTTGTGGGTGATGTGGGTGTGTGTTTTATATGGTATTGGATGTGTGGGAGTGGTGTGTGTATGGGTTTCAGGTGTGTGCCTTTCAAATTGTCCGATGTGGTAGGGGTTTGTAAAGGTGTGTGTATTTTGACCGCGGCGGGGTCTACCGCCAATGGAATACCGCGGTTGAATGACCGCCGCGTCGATTTGCGGGTCATAATGGGATGGGCGTATTTCTGTTGGCGTGGCGGTGGAGGTTTGGTCTTCTCCAGTTTACCGCTGGCCGCTGATGTGGCGGACTGCAGTGGAGGGCGGATTTTCTGAGGTTTTGCAGTTGTGGGTCAGAATGTCCGTGGCGGCTGACCGCGGCCGCGGCGGTATTGTGGCGGCCTTCTGTCCGGCGGTAAGCGGCTTTTACCGCCGAGGTCAGAATGACCCCCTATGTGACTCTACCTGTTTGTGGATTCCTTCTCTGGCTCAGATTGACAGTTGGGCTGTTTGTGCATCTCCACCAGATAGAGACACAAAGGGTGCTGGGGTGTAGCTTACATATTCTGATGGGCCATCTGGGCTAGAGTGGAGGGAGGAGTGGTCACTTACACCCGAAAGGTCGGTGCCTGCCTTCAAATAAAGTAATCTCCAACCCCCTGGTGTCCGTCTGGAGCCAGGGCCGGGCAATGCAGGAGCCTGTAAACAACAGAGGCTTTTCTTTGAAGTTGGGCAGCTTCAAAGGCAGAAATGGGTATAAGTAGTGGGCCCAAAACCCCAGACTTCAGAGCACTTCAAGGATTCAAGTGGAACCTCTGCCAGGAGAAGAGCTGAAGAGCTGAAGTGCTACCCCTGTCTGCGACTGTGCTTTGTTGGACTATCATGCAGTTGCAGCTTCTGCCTGAGAAAGGGGACAAAGACTGGACTTTGTGGTATATTCCTTCTTGAGAGGTATCTCCAAGGGCTTGGACTGAGCTTGCCCCTGTTCTCAAAACTCAATACCATCAAAGACTTCCTCTCCCAGCACCTGGACTCTCTGCTGAGACTCCTACCTATCCAAGTGGTGCCTGATCCAATCCCTGGGCCCTTGAAAAGGAGAAGCTGGTGAAATGCCAAGAACAACCAAGAGCCCTGACTTCGGACAACTCCAGATTGACAACGCTACTGGATTCAGTGATGCCGCCTGCAACTGAAGCAGTGGTCCTCGCTGGAGTGTGATGACCTTGCAGGCCCACCACATCCTCGCTGAAGTCCATGACTCTGTGAGTCCCGAAGTGGCGTGTCACCAAAGTCCACCACACCCGACTTTGCTGCACCATGCCATGACCGCCAGATTTCGTTCCTGCCAGAGGTGCGTGGATCCTAGGCCTCACCTCCACAGCTCTGCAGCAAGGACCCGACGCCTCTGCTCCTTCGCTCCTCAGCACCAGAATGGATGCCGCACCGGATCCAGCGATGCCTCGATCCCCGACTCCATGCACTGGCTTGTTTCCTCATTTACCCAAGGTACTGTACCAGGGGTCCGTGTGACTGAATGACCAGCACCATTAGTGTAGGATTGTTGGGAAGGACTCTGTCACAACACCATGATATCATCAATTCAAAGCACTTGTGTTTCTGATCGCTAAATTGAAGTTTAATCTTTAAAAATTCATAACTTTTGTATGTTGGATTTTTGTCTTTTGTCTCTTGTTTGATTTAGATAAATATTGCCTGTTTTTCTGAACTGGTGTGGTGCCCATTTTGTAATCTATTACTGTGTGCATTGGTACAAGTACTTTACACTTTGCCTTTGGGATATGCCTGACTGCTTCTGCTAAGCTACCAAGGGGGTGACCAGGAGTTATTCAAGTGTGTATCTCCATTACCCTGACCATAGTGAGAATCCCTGCATGGACAGAGTGCAAACTGACTGCCAACCAGAGACCCCATTGCTTTTGGCGCTGCCTCTGAATTACGATGGAATGTAGACCTGAGGCAGTGCCAAACCAATGATGTTATGCCAGGAGAACACATCCGTTCCCTGCAACAAAGGCACCCATGCAATATGGTGCAATTGTGCCTGCATTGGCACTAGGCAGCTGAATCAGCAGCAGTGCTAGTGAAAACATATGGGTGCACAGTTTCCTATTGCATATAGCACTAAACTGCATTTTGGAAATGATGCAACTCAGCGCAGCTACATTGGTTCTGGCACTGCGCTGCACCATTTTGTTGTAAGTAGGCCCCTAAGTGTATAGGCTTTACACAATGCATAAAGTTCACACAGCTATTGCCTCAGTCACAGATTCAGCACAATTGATGATTTGAGTTAATTTCTTTGCCTGTGAAAATATGTTCTTTGTTATATTATACAGTACACAGGAGGCTGATACCATGAGAAGTCCCAAGCCATTGGATGGTTCATTTGGAGACCCTGCAATGCTGAGTCTCCTCCCTGCTACCGGAGATGGTGTCTGGATGGCACCCAAGATCTGCTAGAGAGTGTTGTGATTGATGCATTGCACCTGGTCATCGCCATCATTGATGAAGTCCAGGACAGGCAGCTGGCCGTGAGGTATGGAATCATCCTCTGCAACAAGATGCAGAAATGTCAATGTTGATCTGAAGTAGTTGTATATATGAGTCATTCAGTTGTTAATCATGGTGCCTTACTTATGTATCATCATGTCCTTTATTTATCGGCCTCTAGCGGCACATTCTGCCAACAGGTTGTCATTTTTTTTAAAACCTACCATTGGACTAATATGCCATTCCACATTTACAAGTCCAGTCTAAGCCATCTTGTGTGGCTTTTTTTGGGCTTTGGCACATGGCCCTCTTTTATGCTTTACACTGTGTGGCATGTGCTTGGCATGGGAGTTGCTTATGGTGCCCCGATGCAACACCCATGGAAATGTACCAAATCTGTTGCATTGCCAGATATATAAGTTTGGGTATGTGTCATGTTCCTCTGCCATCCCACATGTGTTGTAAGAGTGATGCAAGAAGGAGAACTGTCCACATGCATCATCCTTGTCACTTCTGATCATTTGCTGTATCTTCTTGAGTATGTGATTGTACAGGAAGGTGTCCCTTCCTGCACCACAACACTCAGCCCTTCAGTGCAGGATCCCTTGCACCTCTCTTCTTGTCAGTCTGCATTTCATTTCTCTGAAAGTATATTTTACTACATTCCCCTTCCTAAAGCATCTGGTTCTGGATGAAACCTATGCAATGGCAGCAAATACCTCCAACAGTGCAGTTGGAGCAGCCTTTCCAAATAGATTCACTACATATCTTCCATATCTCATAGTTTTTCCGTCACAAAAATTAAATACACCTGAGAAAGAACTACATGGTATTTGAGAAAGAACTCTTAGCAAATTAAAGAGGCAATATATGGTGGATGTTTTTACCATTCTTACAGACCAAAAACAACCTTGAATTCTGGAACACAGCTCAATCCTATAACAAGTGACTAACCCTTTGGAATCCCTTAATTTCTCATTTTGGCCTTCTTCAAACTACGTTTACCAAAGTTGGTGTCTTTTCGAGAATCCACATGCCAGAAATGAAAATAAGATGCAAGACATCCTATTTATTCCACTTGATAAGTTCTTAGCCATTATGCAAACCCTTGTTCAGGACTTTAAAATGTACTTCAGCAAGTGTATCAACATTAAAACAATACAGCTTTTCTGAACAGCAATGTTTCTATGCAGTTCATGAGGACATTTACTCTCATAAATGCTGAGTAAAGATACTTACAGAAGAAAAAAAAACTTTGAAGGGTGGTGTCACAATGGATACCGTGCAGGCCACTTTGCTAGGCACAAGTCATAGGAGTTAAGAGGTTAATATGCCTCATGTGAAGCCCTAATAAGGGATTCAAAGAACTACATTAAAGGTTGTATTGATAATGGCCTTTGGCTGTGGGACAGAGACAGACCACAAGCAAGGGTATACTGAATTCAACAACAGCATAGAGATAGAAGCAAATAGCATGTGAGTCCTGATTTAATAGTGCTGCTCACCCTTGTGGGGAAAGGCTCATAAAATGGCACAGATACCAAAAGGACAGTTTCTCACCATTTTTCTCAGCATAAGAGATGACTGTCCAAGAGTGGTCCTGTACCATAGCCCTTCTCTTGCTTTGCTCACTTGAATATCGAGGTATTTTGGCTTTGCACGGACCTTGTTCCTATTCCTACCTTTCTTTCTTGCCTCTTTAAGGAACACGTCCTTGATTTTTGTGCCTCCTCTTTTGGACTAGTTGCATTTTGAACTCCTCACTTTACCAGCTACAGTAGAGGTTGCCCCTTGGAACGTGTTAAGTGTATGCTGGATTCTTCTGGTTGTAGGCAAAAAACTCATTACAGTGTTCTAAGGAAACACAAGGGCAGAGCAGGGTAGGGACGCTGAGTAAATCAAGTTCAGTAAATGAGGCAAATGAAAGAAACTAGCAGAAAAGGTCAGACAGGGCATCAAACACTTCTAGAGGAAGAGAGAAATGTAGGGAATGTAAAGATGAGAAAGGAAAGAATGCTTGGGAGGTAGGAGCTGAAAATGAGAAAGGGGAGGAGGTAGGTAGAGCACATGAATGAAAGGAAGGAATAGTGAAAGGAATGAAGGAATTATTGAAGGAAAGAATGTTGAAAGGAAGGGTAAAGGAAAAAATAAGATAAGAGTGGAAGGTTGAATTTACATAACAGAGAAATTACGGATTAATAGAAGAGTGTAAAGTTAAATTGCTAAATGGATGAATGGAGGGCTGGATGCATAAATGGATGTATGATTAGACATATGACAGAAGGGTCATAGAGTAAAAGTATGGATTGTTGGGTTCATGGATCAGTGTGTGTAAAAAGAATGCTCATTGGATGGGTGGAAAGCTTAAAAATTAAATGTAGGGATACATATGGGTCCGAATATAAGCATTGACTAGTCAGTTGATGGCTGGAAGAGTAAGCAAATGGATGGTGGGATGAAATAATGGATGGATGAATGGATGGTTGGATGAATTGGTGGTTGGATGGAGGGATGGAGAGGTTCAATATTCGTCAAGGAAATCATTAAAGAAGGATTCAGGCATTCCTGCCTATGTCACTTGTTTTCATTAGGCATTTGTTCAAAAGTGGGCGTATTTTAAATGAATGGCTACTCTCTTTCTTTAGATCCCTTGGCTCCCCCCATTATTTTCACTTATTTCCACTGCTGATCTTGTCAAGCTATCCTTGAGGGTTCCCTCTGACTAATAACACTGGTTTGCATAAGTATAATTATGTTTTCATAAGCATATCTAGAATAAGGAAATTTAGGGAATGTTAGTATCTTATTGAATATTTGTCTCTATTCATACAAGAGTTGTTTTTTCCTTAACCGAAAAGATTTCTTTTTTGGTAAGATATCTTGCAATACTTTTGCAGCTGTACATATATTCCATTCTGTACTGTGAAAAACAAAATATCCAGTGGTTTTGAAAGTGTTGCTACATCAATATGGGTCCAATGTACAAAATTATTTCTGAAAGTTGTTTTGCATTACCTCTATGTTGGGTGTGCCTAGCTCACTATGAGGCAGACACTATCAATGAATTAAACATTGTGACTCAGTCAGTGCAGGATTTCTAGACAAAGGTAGAAAAGAAAAAAGTGATTCTTGTACCAAAAGGCTTAAAAAACAATTAATGTTTATTTAAGGAATGCTGGAGATCATACCAGGCCTGTTGTGTTGTTTTTCTGAGAGGTAATGATGCACCTAATTTGCCTGTTATTAATTAAGTATTTCAGAACGTAGTCATTGACAAGACACTAGTCCCTCTTATCAATGAAACAGAAAGTTAAGATAAGCTTTAGATTAAAAAAAAATATTTATCATAGTTCCTGCAGTTACCAGTTGCCCTGGGAGACAGTCCTCCCCATCAGACTAGATTAAGGTGTATGTGGGGGTGAAGTCATTCACTTCTGGCTTTGGATGCAAGGGGTTGAATATTGCTGAGAACCACAGGCCTCAATGGAGATGCTCTAAAGACATTGGCCATACCTGATATACAAAACTCAAATTTACATATTCCTAAATTGCAACTCATATTGAATAGCAAATAAAGAAATGCTAAATGTGATTTACATACTTTTATTTATTTCAGTAGGAGTTTGTAGCCATTCTATGTTTCTAAATACCAAATTGCAAAACACAAATCTTAATGAATCACAATTTGTCAGTTTTGCGCCAGCAGCAAGTCTGGATCCCACCTAGTTCTGGAAATGTATTTACTTTTAGCAGCAGACCCCACACTGAGTTTGCCTCTCAGCCTAGGTGTACCTGCAATCAAGCTGTCCAGCTAAGAGTCAAAAAAGGAGTTGGTGAAAAAAAGAAGAAGGAACTTAATTGCAGACAACTGGACATTTCATTTGAAGAGTGTGTGGATGAGTATGACATGTTTTTGGTAAGGCCTTAGTGTATTTGTCAGTATCAGAAGCCCTAAAAAAATATGGGCACAGAAACAGCAACATAACAATCCCATTGGAGTAACTAAGAGGTCTGTAGAGGAGATACAGAAGAGGTGGTAATATTTGCTCACCTGCACCAAAGAGAAAGTAACAAATAGAAGGAAAGAAGCAGCAGCTATTGGTGGAAGACAGACAAAATAACCTCCACCTACCCTATTGAAGACATGCCTTAGTCCACATTGCAGCCAGAAGCAGTCTCAGAAGTGTCTAATAATGCCACTTCTGTCCGTGAATCAGATGCTCAATGTTAGTTGTTTACATTGCTCTTGTATACATTTAGAACTTATCAAATTAAATAATACATAACAAGAAACACATTTAAATGTAATTTATTTATTCCGTTACTAGTGGTAAATATTTTTTTAAGAACTTTAAATAGCATTGTTTCAAATTTAAATTTCTGATGTTCATAGTGTTCAATAGAATGCATTGTGAGTCATGCAGTCCAAAATCAAAGAAATGAAATACTATTGCAAAACATTTAGGCCCTCATTATGACATTATGACGTTCCATAGCAGCAAGACACCAGCTCACTATACAGAGGACTGGCGGTGAACCCCAACCTCCTCCCCCACAACTCACAGCATGGGAGGAGCAAGTCTTGGCAATACTGCATCCTGAGGGCCTGGCCGGAGTCAGAGGAAGACTGGACTCTGGTAAGCCAACTCTCTACTACTATCACCCCCCTAAATGCATGCCATTACATACCCTCACCCTCACTCCCATCACTCCACTACATCCCACACACTCCACCATCATATCTCACTTATCCCAATGCCAAGCCCTGCGTGCTGTACCAATGCATGGACACCCCTCACAGCCCTGAATGGACACTCATCACTAAAGCATGCACACCATAGAGAACTAACAATCCCACCATACACTAACATACACAAGTGAAAGATGGCAAGGCAAATCAATCCAAAGAGGGGAAGCCACGGATGTACAATATGTCATACACATAAACCATAACGCATCATTTACATTCCCTCAGGTACCCCAGCCAATGTCAGCGGAGAGGAGGTGCCAGCACTATTCAGTCCCCCCAACAGAAGAGGACCACAGTGATGACGGTAACTCTGGTCTTCAGGATCTGGACGATCTACCTGGCACATCAGAGACCACTGGACAGCCGGTTAACGAAGCCCAGTCGCACACTACCACAGAGCCTCCCCTTCTGGAAACACCACCACAGCACCCACCCAGCGTACCCAAATATCTGTCCCCGGGACACGTCAATCAGCAGTGTGTCCACCTCTACAGGGAGCCCAAGCCACACCTTGCACACAAAACAATCAGGGACTTGGGGTCAGTGGCAGTAGGCACACCGTTCAGGGGACAGAGGCACAGGCCAACAGGAACCCCGGGAGGACTGTTGTGTGCCAGGGGGAGGACAGGCCCAGGAAACCGACTCTCCAGGAGGCACTCTCCGAGATCCTGGGAGCCTATCAACATTCCCAGGACACAATGGGCCAGATCCTGGACAACCTGCAGGAAAACAGGCGGCTGCAGGAGGGACAGTGCCAGGGGATCAGTGAGGACTTGCAAGTTATCAACAACACCCTGATCTCCATAGCAGGGGTGCTGGCAGACATGGCCAACATTATGCGGGAGGCAGTCTCACACCAGCGGGCCCCTGCCACTACCCAGACATCTGAACAGCCTTCCACTTCCGCTGCTGCTAGTGGCCAGGAGGCCCCGCCACAGGACTTACAGGCCACCAGCACCCCTCCCACTGCAGAAGGTGAACAACCCGCAAACATTCCCTGCGATCCAGACAGATGCCAGAGACACTTGCCAAGACCCCCACCAGGAAATGACTCTCCTGATTGTCACCCTTCTGTCCCACTCAGTCACCCTGTCCACCTTTAACTGCCATTGCTCCCCTTCCTATATCCCTTTGGACAATGTACCAGTGCTACAAACAGACTGGAACAATATCCTGGACTTTCCTCCATCATCACCCCATCCCATTGCACTGTCCCCCTATGTGTTAGCACAACAATAAACACCGTTTGAAAAAAAAAACATTTGAAGTATGTCATGTATATAAAATATGTATTCTTTGAAACAGGTACAAACATTGCAAATTACCTGTACATACGATGAGCATAGATTAATGACCTGTAGCTGGCTGTAGTGATCATACCAGGAATATATGTCAATTCACCAACCTCTGCAAAATGAATTGCCAGAGGGAACAGTAAGTGAGCATAGAAGTGGGAAATATCAACATGCCATTGCCACTCAGATTACAACCAAACTAATTGAAATTTAAGGTTACACTGTCTTACCTGTGTGTCATTGGAAGTACTGTTGTATAACTGATGTTCTGTTGTCCTCATCCTCAGACTCTGCCTCCTCATCCTCACTTTCCACAGGGTCTACTGCTACCACAGGGGCATCTCCACTCTCCTTCTCCTGCCGAAAAAGGACATGGTGTCTGAGGGCCAGGTTGCGCAACATGCAGCATACCACTACTATCTGGCAGACCTTCTTGGGTGAGTAGCACAGGGATCCACCTGACAGATGGTGGCACCAGCCAAAGGCCGAAGGTCCTTCTAGTTCACCCATGTGCCTCATTATAACGTTCTTCTGCCCTTGTCCTGGCATTCTTTACGGGGGTCAGCAGCTATGATAGGTGTGGGTAACCAGAGTCACCTGCAAATATATAGGGACAACATTTAGCCACACACAATCCTATGCGGTTAACACCAGAGGCATACACTAACATATACCGGGTAGGGACCAAGGCTCACCTATTAGCCACACCCTGTGCCTCAGTAGTTTGGCTATCACATTTGGGATGCTACTATTCCTCAGGAAAAAGGCATCATGCACTGACCCAGGATACTTAGCATTGAGGTGGGAGATGTACTGGTCCGCCAAACACACCATCTGAACATTCATGGATTGGAAACTCTTACAATTACTGAACACCTGTTCATTCTGGCGGGAGGGAACAAATGCAATATATGTGTATCATCAATTGCCCCAATTATGTTGGGGATATGTCCCTTGCATAAAACTCAGCCTTCACTGTGGCTAAATCCTCACCCTGGGGGAAAACAATGTAGCTGCACATGTGTTTTATCAGGGTAGACAACACTGTTGTCAGTACTATTGAGAACATTGGCTGTGACATTCCTGCTGCCAAGCCCACTGTCACTTGGAAAGAACCAGTTGCCAGGAAATGGAGTACAGATAGCACTTGCACAAAAAGGGGAATACCAGTGGGGTGACGGATAGCAGATATCAGGTCAGGCTCCAATTGGGCACACAGCTCTGTGATTGTGGCCCTGTCAAGTTTATAGGTCAGGATATTGTGCCTGTCCTCCAGTGAAGCCAAGTCCACCAGGAATCTGTACACAGGAGGGTGTCTCCATCTCCTATTCATCCGCAGCAGTAGGCATCTAAGGGACACAAGTGTGAGTAAGCTATCACAAACGGAACATTGGAGCCACAACAGGAGTTAGCATTCTGTAAACTTGTAATGGGTCAGTGTCAATTGTGCAGTATGTGCTTATTTCTCCTGTGACGCCGCATGAATACATAGGGTTGCCCCCCGAAAAGGCATCTACCTGTCCTATGTGGACGGACAGGTGAAAATGAGGTAATGCCGCTGACGTGCACCTTGGCGGGAGGAGGTTTGGAACCGCCGTGCAATTCCTGATTGGTTAAGAGTGGGCCCTATGGGTTACAGTGGCCAATGGTGATCTACGCCAGCAGTGACGGTGTGCAACGTCATGGTTGTGACTGCCATTTTCTATCTGATTCCTCACTTGCCACCTGACCTTCCATAGGAGAGGACCTACATTGCATGTGCTGCTGTGACCTGTGTCTGGAACCAACCATGGCCCGTGTGACTGGGGAAAGTGCCCCAGCCTTCACTTCGAAGGAGTTGGCGAGACTGGTGAATGGGTCCTACCCCAGTATGGCCTGCTGTATGGGCCTCTAGACCAACAGGTGTGTACACTGTGGGCACGATGCATGTGGCATGAATGCATGGATTTGTGTGTGTGAGGGCCTCAGGTAAGGGGGGTGGGTGGATGTCCTCTTTGCGGTGTACACGTTGTCTGCTTGGTTATGTGTGTGCCAATTGTGATGGAAACGGGTATGGTGGGCCATATGTGTAACTGGCTGTACTGTTTGTCTAATGGTGTTTTCCTGTGTGTATTGTCTCTGCAGGTGAGCGCCCATCAAAAGAAGGGTATATGGCATGCCATCGCCAAGGACGTTCGGACCCTGGGGGTCTATGGTAGGCGGAACACCCACTGTCGCAAACGGTGGGAGGACCTGAGACGCTGGGCACAGAAGATGGTGGAGGCCCAGCTGGGAATGGCCTCCCAATGAGGAAAGGGTGCCCATTGAACCCTAATCCCCCTGATGGCCCGCATACTGGTGGTGGTCTATCCAGAGCTGGATGGGCGCTTGAAGGCATCACAGCAGCCACAAGGGGGTGAGTACAGTGGCTATCATTCCAACTTACGGCTGGTGGGGTGGTATCCGGGTGGTGGATGTGTGTTAGTGGGTGCCCCTAGGCTAGGCATGACATAGCAGCGTAGGTCCTCTGATGGCTTGGGTTCTGAAG
Organism: Pleurodeles waltl; assembly: GCF_031143425.1. NCBI lineage: Eukaryota > Metazoa > Chordata > Amphibia > Caudata > Salamandridae > Pleurodeles > Pleurodeles waltl. The sequence continues at coordinate 441,393,341 of NC_090438.1, read as the reverse complement.
GGATAATCCTGCCTACCTAGCATGTAAGCAGCCACTACTGGTCAGGGCTGCATGGGTCCCAGGTGTTCTGCAGTTGGCGGTGTGTGCCCCTCCTCATGCCTTGGTGGCTAGCAATATCAGTGGTGGTGCAACTCTTAGTGCGTAGGCCTGTTCCTTGTGTGTGAGGGTGCTGTGTAACCCAACAGTGGTGTTGGTGCAGCTATTGACCCAGTGTATACTTTGTCTCTCCCCGCCCCCTTTTTTGTTTTGTCATCCTGTCCTTCTGTGCATTAGCATAATCTGGCAGAGGAGCAGAGGCACCGGCGATGGAGGAAGCTGCATCTCACAAGACCCAGGAGGCAGAGTCCACCGATGCTGAGGGCACCAGTGGGACGGAGGGCGAGGAGAGCTCCACGGCGGAGACTGGAGGGAACAATTCACACACAAATACCTTCTCTGATGGAAGCACACTGGTGGTGGCGGGCACTTCTGTGACCACCCCAGCTACAGGTACATACGCCACCCTCTGTTTCAGCCCACCCTCCCAGGGCCCCTCAGTGAGTTTCCTGTGCCTGCTCACCCAGGAGGGTGGGTATCTCCTTTGCCCCAGGCACCTCAGGCCCTGCCCCAGTGAGCCCTGCTGCCCTGAGTGAGGAGGCTATTGATTTCCTGAGATCCATCTCTGTTGGGCAGTCAACCATTGTGAATGCCATCCAGGGGCGGGCATCCCAAATGCAGCAATGCAATGCATTCCTGGAGGGCATTCACGGTGGACCAGCGGCCCAACTGAGATCGAATCAGGCTCTGGCCTCCTCTCTGATGGCAGCCATTGTCCCTGTTTCTACCGCCCCCCTCCAAATGCAACTTCCCAGTCCCATTCCCCTCAACCCCAACCCATCCCAAGAACACAGCCAGACGAGCATGCACACAGGACAACACCCAAGAGTGTCACAGGCAAACACAAGCACAACACTTTATCCCACAGGCACTCACACAAACACTATCCAGTTGCAGGCACAACAACATCCACTGTATTCACTGTCTCCCCCTCCTCCTACTCCACCTCCCACTAAGTCACGTCCACACTCACAGCTGCATGCACAACATCATCATCCACTACCTGCATCATCACAACACCAAGCAGAACACACGCCTCACTGGCAGGCACCTCCAAAACATCCATGAACAAGTCCCCTGTGTCCTCTTCCAATGTGTCTGTCCCTCCTCCTAAAGTACACAAAAGCAAGCACTCAAACACCCAACAGCCATCCACCTCACAATAGCATACAGCCCATGCACCTGTACCCAAACCCAGAAGACAAACACCTCCAACAACCACTCCCTCATCCTCCACTCCCATTCCTTCTCCCTCTTCCCACCCCAATGTCCCTACAAAATGTTTCCTTTCCACCATTGACCTCTCCCCTACCCCCGCCAGTCCAGCACGTATGGCCAGGGTATCACAAACCCAGCCAAGCAGCCCAGCCACACAGTCCACGGGCCCAGTTCCAACCACACCTACTCGTGGTGGAAAGGATTCCAGGCCACATATACTGAAGGGGAAGGAGCCTGCACCAGCCATCTGAAAGGGGAAAGAGCCTGCGCCAGCAGGCAAGAAGGGCAATGAACCTGCAACAGCAGGCAAGAAGGGGAAGGAGCCTGCACCTGCTACCTGGAAGGGGAAGGAGCCTGCACCAACAGGCAAGAAGGGCAAGGAGCCTGCACCAGCAGGCAAGAAGGGTAAGGAGCCTGCACCAGCAGCTGTCATAGAGCCCCCACCACCAACCATGGGTGTGCAGCCATCTGAGGATGCAGAGGCTGTGCAGGAGCCTCCCACCACCACCACCAGCACCACCACAGTGCAGCCATCTGAGGGAGCACGGGCTGTACAGGAGACTCCAACCACCACACCACCAGCACCACCACAGTGCAGCCATCTGAGGGTGCAGGGGCTGTTCAGGAGCCTCCCACCACCACCACCAGCACCACCACAGTGCAGCCGTCACCGCCAGCGAATGCAATGTGATCCTGCCTCCATGGGCTGCTATGCGGCCTGTCTACTCCAGAACCAGTGGGGAAGACACCCAATTATGAGACTGTGGACTTTCACTCTCCAGGACCAAGCACAGGGCATGTTGCTCCCTCCAGAAGCAGTGGGCAAGCCACCCACTCTAGAGACTGTGGCCTTGCACTCCCCAGGACCAAGCACAGGGCATTATGCCCCCTCCAGAACCAGTGGTCTTGTTTCCGCTCCCGGCTGAGGTTCCTCCCTCCCCCTGAGGTGCCTGCCTATTTGACAACTGATGCCCCTGCAGTGTTCTCTTCGTATTGATGCATGTGACAAGTGGGGCCTTGGACTTTGCCCTGTGGCCATGTGGCCCACGCAAACTGGGGACTGGGCAGTGTCCCTTTTTCTGTACATTTGTAGATATCTGTAACATTGGCTAAATTATTTTTAGACTGTGTTGATCTTAGTACAATCACTTTAGTTATTTTGTGCTGTCCTTGCATTATTCAGCCGATTTGGTGGATTTACTTGTTTTCTTGTGCAGCTGGTTGTGTGTATGGTGTGTGTGTATGGGATGTGTGTTGTGTGTGTGTCACTCTTTTTTTCCTCCAGCCCTCCCTTGTGTGCTAGATGGCTGTCCTCACCGTCATCGTCTTCGCCGGCGTTGGTGCTCGTGGTGGAGCAGAACGTAGAATATCATTGGAAATACATGCAGTTCTGGTTCCATGGCGGCGTGGTTATTCCCTGGTGAGTCCTTTGAATTCTGAGCTCTGTTTCTGCCAGGCTTTTGATGTCTTTGGTACCGCCCTGTAAAAGGTGGCGGATTGTCTGGTCATAATATGGTGTGTAGAACTTTGCCTGGCTGTAGGCCGCTACCACCGTGATGCCTATTGTTTCTGCACTGGCAGTTGGTGTGGTAAATTGGCTGTCTTTCGGCGATCTTTCCGCAACAGTAATAATTTGGCAGTAGTTACCACCGGCCTGTTGGCGGTATTACTGCCACTTTATCACCGACCACCAGGGTTGTAATGAGGGCCTTAAACATTGCCATCTGTAAGCTCCTGGTACAGCAAATGAGTACAGTTAATTGGCCATGTAGGTGTAATAAAATCCTGAAATATAAACATTAAACACCTTGTTAGTAACAATGTAACACCGGGAAATATATACATATGAGGAATATTAATATTAAATTAGTGCTCTTATTTTGGTTTATATTGCAACAGCTAATCCCACTCTTTCTACACAAATAGAAACAGGGGGTGATAAAACAAGTTACAATAAAGTGTAAAATGTAGAAAATGTAAATAGCATTCTCACAGATACTGTAAGTCGAACAAGCAACCACAACAAATCATTTATATTAGTTAAGCTGACTCCATGAGGCCAGATACCCCTTTTGCGAGGAGAAGTTGAACAGGATTTGCTGCTGCTAAGAGAAATGTAGCGGTAGCTGGCACGATTTCAGGTCAACTAGTGATGCACCTTGGGAGCACTGGAGAGAAGGTAGGTGCCTGTCTCCTCTCAGTTCTCAGACAACTTTGTCTTAGAAAAAACCCATGTTTTGGGCTGTCTGGGCATCTTGAAAAACACTTCTAAAGATGCAGGACTGGAGAGGCACCTTGTAGTAGGTCAGGATTCACTCGGGCTGGATCCAGATGTGGGTTCAAGATGATTAGAACCTTTTATGTCCCTAAGGCTCTGATCAGAAAGCTGGCCAACCAGCCCTAGGAGTCATTATGGAAGTTTGGGAGTCAAGTAGACGAGCAGATCTCAAGCAGCAGGGATACTTATGAGGACAACAAACAGGCTTCAGACAGCAGAGCAGTCCTTCTTTGAGCAGAAAAGCAGTTCTCTGGAGTACGCAGCAGGCCACAGCATCAGGTAGTCCTCTGAGAGTCCTTCGTTAGATCCAGAAGTGAATTGAAGAGTGGGTCTGAGGGTCCTATTTTAATACCTTGTGCCTCCTTTGAAATGGAAGAAATGTTTACAGGTTTTCCCCATAGTAGTGTCTGGAATTCCCTCCCTCCCTTCCCTGGTCCCGGTTTCTCTGTAGGCACAATAGGCTTGTGCAAGATTGTTTGTGTGAGAGCAGAGGCACAGTCTTTTGAAGTATAAGTGGGACTATGCACAGCTCTTTCCCTCATCCTGCCTGAGACGGCCCTTCTGTGCACATCTAGGGGCATATTTATACCCCATTTGTGCTGAATTTGCTTCATTTTTTTAATGCAAATTAAGCGCAAAACTAACTCCATATTTCTATTTTGACGTTAGAGCCATCTAATGTCAAAATATTAGAGTTTGCACCATTTTTGAGATGTGTGAACCTTCCTTGCGTCAATGAGATGCAAGGTATGTGTTCCTATCTTAAAAAAGGTGCTAACCCTATAGCCCATTATTTATCCCCAATGCTAAAATGACGAATGGGTGGGAGGAGGAGCTAAATAATGGTGCCAAGCTTGCTTTGGGTCAGACCAGGCATTAAGGGACCTGTGGACCCATTTCTATGGTTAAACACCATGGAATCAGCCCATTGGTGCCCTCCTTAAGCCCCAAGAACACCCCCACCCACACCAGAGGTGGTTCATGAACTGTTTGGTGGTTCGGCATAGAGCGTGTTGTCATAGTTGAGTTGGCTGGAGATGAGGGCCTGGGTGACTGTTTTCTTGGTAGAAATAAGGATCCATTGGTAGGTATTGTGGAGCATGCGAAGGGTGTGGAAGCAGCAGAAGAGATGGTGTTGATCTGTTGCTTCATGGTCAATTGGGTGTCTAGGAGAATCCCGAGGTTACGTGCAGGGTTGGTGGGTGTGGGTGGGGGTCAGGGGCGACAGACCACTACGTGTCGTCGCAGAAGGATGGCTTGATCCATAAGGTGAGGATCTCTGTTTTGTCTGAATTTAGCATGAGGAAGTTGGTCCTAATCCAGGTGATGATGTTAGTCATAATGTTTTGGAAGTTGGTTTGAGTGGTGGCTGTGCCATCTGAGAGGTAGAGGACAAGATTGGTGTCGTCGGCGTAGGAGACAATATTGAGTCTGTGAGTGTTTGTGATGTCTGCCAGTGGAGTCATGTGGATATTGAAGAGGGTGGGTCTGAGGGAGGAGCCCTGGGGATGCCACAGATGTTGTTTTTGGGTGTGGAGACATATGGAGGGAGAGATCCTCTGTGTTTGGCTGGATAGAGACAAGGTGATCCAGTTGAGTGTGTTTTTTGGATGTCAACGTTGTGGAGTCTGGTCATGAGAGTGTGGTGTGAGACGCGTCTAAGGCTGCTGATAAGTCAAGAAGGATGAGGGCCGCTGTTACCCCTAGGTCGAGGAGGCACCAAATGTCGTGGCTAGCTGTGATCAAGGTGGTTTCGGTGCTATGATTGGGCCAGAATATGCATTGGGATGGGTCCACCAGTTTGTTGTATTCGGGGTAGTATGTGAGTTGGTGGTTGATGGCATTTTCCAAGACTTTGGTGTGGAATGGGAGGAGCAAGATGAGGTTGGCTGAGGGCTCCTTCAGGACGGGCTTGACCTTGGTATGCCTTAAGGCACCGGTTATGGTGGCAGTGGAGAAGGAGGTGTTGAGGAGTTCTGTGAGGAAGGCTCCGATTGTTTAGGATAAAAAAGGTTGTAGAAGCAGTGCAGGCAGAGGTCTGCGGGATATCCGGAGTGGATAGAGGCCATGATGGAGATGGTGTCTTTAGTAGATAGCTGCTTCCATTCTAGTAATCCTAGGGGGGAAGCGATGGGATGTGGTAAAGGGTGGTTGAGGTCTGTGGACTGGGAGTCAAAATTGCTGTCAGTGATCTTGTTGTTAAAGAAGTCTGATACCGTGTCGCAGAGAACTTGGGAGGGGGGATCATGTTCTCTGTGGTGGAGGGGCAGGAGGCTTCTCTGACAATGCTAAAGAGTTCTCTGGTGTGATTGGTGCTTGCCTCAATGCTGGTGGTGAGCGCTAGTTTCTTGGACTTTCAGAGTCAGTGGTGGTATGATTTGAGGGGGGTCCTGAAGGAGTCGAGGTTGGCAGTGGTCTTGTTGGAGCACCAGTGTCTCTCTAGTTTTCTGCAATGTCGTTTGAGGGTCAGAAGTTCAGGGGTGAACCATATGGCTTGCTTGGAGGGCTTTCTGCTGGTGGTTCTCTGCAGCGGGGTGATGGTGTTGGCAGCTGAGGCGATCCAGTTGGGGAAGGTTTGAAAGCGGCGTCGAGAGTGTCTGCGGAGATGGGTCTAGCTTATTTGAAGGTGGCGATCCAAGGAGTTTCAGTGACCCTGCTTCAGTTGTGGCAAAGGAGAGTGGCGGGGTCTTCTCGTTGCTCCAGGCTGTCCCTAGATGGTGAAGTAGACGATATTGTAGCCAGTCCATGTTACCTCAGAGATGTGGGAGAACTTGGCTCTGTCGCTGGAGGAGAAAAAGGAGTCTAGTGTGCGTCTTGCGCTGTGCTTGGGGGCAGAGACCAGCTGAGAGAGGTTGGAGTTGTCAAGGTCTTACAGGTGGAAGTTCAGGTCCCTTAAGAAGATGTGGTGGTTGGAGTCGACTACCAGGGGAGCAAAAAAGTCTGGGATGGAGTTGCAGAAGATGTGGCATGGGGCAGGGAATCTGTAGGTGAGGTTTCCTCTGATGGTGGTTTTGGCTTCAGATTTCCATGATCAGTGTTGTGTCATCCTCTGAGATGGTACAGTGGAGGGAGTCCTTGTGGATGATGGCAATGCCTTAGCCATGTCTGTTGTGGCAGTTGCAGAGGATCAAAATGTATCCGGGCAGTGTGGTGGTGATGTCTGGTTCAGAAGCGGGGTGAGCATGTCCCAGATTTCGGTGGTGTGCTTGAAGAGGGATCAGATATTGAATAGTACGCAGTGGACTTTAGGTTTGTGGCTGGGGGTCTGCTGGGTGGAGTTTGTGGTGGTTCTAATGTTGAAAGAGAAATTGCAGTTGTGGCAGGAGAAGGGGCCCTTGGTGGATCGAGGCAGGCGGTGCTGCAGTTGGAGTTCTGGACCTTAGGCCTGGGGTTCTTGATCTCGTCGGCGGAGTACTGGTGCCAGGTTGTAGATCAAAGGGTCCTGGTGCTAGGTGTGGACGGGCGCAGATGGACTTTCCTTTGGCATGCCTTTGGCACACCGGTGGCGTGCCCACTGTGTGCGCCCGCTATGCTATCACACAGGGACTGCCAGTTAGGCATTAAGGAGGAATATTTAGTAGTTTCAAACCAGCCTGTGGCTAGTTACTGACTAGAAACTCTTTCCTGCATCAGTCCCCTTGTTCCCATTGCACTGATAGTACACATTATGGCCCTCATTCTGACCCTGGCGGTCTTTGACCGCCAGGGCGGAGGACCGCGGGAGCACCGCCGACAAGCCGGCGGTGCTCCAATGGGGATTCCGACCGCGGCGGTAAAGCCGCGGTCGGACCGGCACCACTGGCGGGGTCCCGCCAGTGTACCGCGGCCCCATTGAATCCTCCGCGGCGGCGCAGCTTGCTGCACCGCCGCGGGGATTCTGACCCCCCCTACCGCCATCCAGATCCCGGCGGTCGGACCGCCGAGATCCGGATGGCGGTAGGGGGGGTCGCGGGGCCCCTGGGGGCCCCTGCAGTGCCCATGCCACTGGCATGGGCATTGCAGGGGCCCCCGTAAGAGGGCCCCTAAATGTATTTCACTGTCTGCTGCGCAGACAGTGAAATACGCGATGGGTGCAACTGCACCCGTCGCACAGCTTCCACTCCGCCGGCTCGATTCCGAGCCGGCTTCATCGTGGAAGCCTCTTTCCCGCTGGGCTGGCTGGCGGTCTGAAGGAGACCGCCCGCCAGCCCAGCGGGAAAGTCAGAATTACCGCCGCGGTCTTTCGACCGCGGAACGGTAACCTGACGGCGGGACTTTGGCGGGCGGCCTCCGCCGCCCGCCAAGGTCAGAATGAGGGCCTATGTTTGTTTACATTGCAATCCTATCATGAGCTGAAAAAATTGTAACTTCTGTATAGTGATCCCAAGATGGATTGCTATCATATTGAGACTTTAAAGTCTCACTACATTTTAGTTGACTGTTGTATTTTAAGTGTTCTTTCCACAAGTGTCTCAGTTGTTATTAGTAGCATCTGTCAAAACTAAAACAGGTCATGGCTTTGTCAATGGCACAGAAAATTGACCCAATAGGTAGAAAAAGTGTAGATCTCAGGAAATATACTGTCCCCCACAAGTGATGCCCTGAGCACATTACTGAAGGACAGCCTCTGCAAGGTACTTACAATCTGACTGCAAACTGAGTCCAGTCATGGCCTCAGCAAGGGGAGAAAAGGAGCACTATCTAAAACATATGCAAACACAATTGGAAGGGGATATGGTAAAGGAAGGTCAACAGTAGCAGTGATCGGTGCCCATAGTGGAAGGGGTGAGGAGGAAGCTGTGCTGACAAGGTTGCTTATGGTGGCACCCTTCGCCTCCCTGCATAAACTTGCACAGGACCTCAGCGAAGTCAGTCAAGATCTGAGGTGGGCAACAGGGTGTCCATGCTTGAGGACAATGAAACTGGATGGGGTGAGGAGATTGGATACCTGCAGCAAGAAGTCGTAGAACTGCAAGTGCAATGAGCTGCACTACAGGCCCATGCAGAAGACATCAAGAAACCTTTTCACAGGAAAGACATGCACCTCTGGTGCACCGAATGGGGCAGAGGCCATGGATATCTCAGGCGATGTGAAAGCCCTCTTCCAACAGATACTCGACTGGCTGGCAAAGTCTGACATTCAACTGGACAGGGTTCATAGGGTGGTCTTCTTGAGGGTCGAAGGAGGTAATTTGCCTGGCATCCTTGTCTGTGTTCACAACTTCCAACTAAAGGAGGCCATCCTGCACAGGGCAAGGGCTGCCAATCCTTTACAATTCTGAGGCCACAAACTAGTGCTATCCTGGGAGTTGTCTGTATTATATCTCCTGAAATGCTGGTTATCCATCCTGTTACTACATTTCTCAGAAGCAAGGAAATCTCTAATACTTGAGGCCACACATTCCTGCTCATTTTTTGCTGGGAGGACACACTTTCACAAGTTAAAAACCTGGTGGAGACCTTCCAACATCCCCAATGAGGCAGAGGGGTGATTGCCACTTGCGCACCCGCAGGAACAAGAAGAGACAGCGCAGCAGGTAGACACCAAAACCTTTACCCTGGAGTGACAAGCAGTTATTTACAGCCTCCCTGGTGACCCAGCGCGACACGGCCCAAATTAAGACCTGTTCTGGTCCTGCAGCAGCCATTGACTCCCTACCAAGATGGTGGGGCTATGTTTAGCTCCTGGAGCGGTGGTGGTGGTGGGCCAATGACTCCGCTGCACACCATTGGATGCAGACTTCACAGAAGTCACAGAGGATACAGCATTAGCAACCACCTTTAGGGACTTCTACACTTCTCTCTATGAGGCATCGGACCTGCAGCTTGCAGACTTGTGTGCCTATTTTAGGAAGACACTCACATCCCGGCTGACACCCCAACAGGCTGACTCCCTTAATCATCTCATTTGCACCTAGGATGTCATTGTTGCTATTATGAAACAGAAACAACTTGAATCACAGGGCCCAGATGGTTTATCTGCCCTTTTTCATAAAAGTTTTGTCACTCGCTCATATCCTCACAAGACTCTAACTCATTCCAGGAGGGAGGCATCCAGCGCTGTCATACCCTAACCTGGGAAAGGAAGACAGCAATGTGGCTCAGCTCGGCACATTTCACTCATAAGGTTCAATGCCAAACCTTTAACCCGCATTTTGGTGGCAGGTTTAGGGCCACCTATGGCTGGCCTGATACATCTCAATCATGCAGTGTCGATCCCCCATCACCAGTGTGGAAAGAACATCAATCAAATTCTCAACCTAGTTGATGAAGTCAAACACTCACACTGTGAAATAATGCTTTTGGCCATTGACACAGAAAGAGCATTTGATCCGATGCATTGGCAATATCTAAATGTGGTGCTGACACATTTTGGCATCAAAGAGAAATTTTTAATCTGGATCCTGAGCAGCTTTGGCATGTCTTGGGAATGGAGTGGGAAGTACCCCACTGGAAGGGGAACAAGACTGGGCTATGTGCTGTTGTCTGTTATTTGCCCTTTGCAGAGGATTAAGGATAATCCAGATCCGCCTTTATGCGGATGTTATTGTTGTGCTTCAGGTCCATTTGGAGGCACTGCCAACCTTCCGGGATTAGCTGGAGCAGTTTGGAAGGGCCTTAGACTTCAGCATCAACCTCCAGAAATTGCAGGCTCTCAACCTCTTGTTCACTCCTCCTCTACAGGTTGTTCGATATCCATTAATATGGGTAGACTCCTTGCTGACACGTCTTGGAAAACAACTAGCCCTCACTATAGAAGAGACCGTGGCCACCAATTACCATGTATTACTTTGGCAGATTTGTTCAAACCTCACTCATTGGAAACACTACCATGGCTTGAGAAGGAGGGGTTTTGAAAATGTCCATGTTACAGAGGGTTATATTCCTGTTCCAAGCCCTTCCTCTGATGCCCCCGCAGGTATGTTTCAATCTCTCCAGGCTGAAGTCAACTTCTAATTTTGGGAAGGGCGTAGGCCACATATGAACTGCGTGCAGATTCATCACCAAGCCCCTAGCCTCCTCTACCAATACTAGGATGCACAATTTTGTTTCCTGGTGGAGTGAAGAGGTAAGGACTCTGAAAAGTATTAGTGCATCATGAATAGGGCAATAGCAAAGAGAACAGAGGGCTTGAGAGTTGTACTTGTCTCCTGCTACTCAAGCCACCCTTGGTGCTGGACACAAATTCACCACTCGGAAGACCTTGCCCTCGTTCCCTCCGTCATTGATGCATATTCTGGAAAACTCTGAGTTTACTCCGGGCCTTTACCCTTCAGCATTTGAGGCATGGCAAGCTACCTGTGTTAGATCTACTAGTCACATGTTTGATTCTGAAGGGCTCATTCCCTTCAGACAAATACAAGTTGACTATGGCCTGCTGAAGTTAAAACATCTGCATAACCTACAGGTCCAAGACTGGATCACTCATCTGACATCAGAGTGGGGAGCAACAGGCAAACCCTTTGAAAAGTGGCTACAGTCCAAGTAAAGTGAGAAATGCATCATTACTGACTTGTATACCCTCTTGCTGCAACTACACACAGGGTAAAAAATGGCAGGTAAAGTGATAGGACTTTGAGTTGGGGCAGACCCTGACACATAAGGAGGGGGGGAAATCTGTTATAGGACACACTAAATAGCATGCAACACCTTAGGTATAGAAATCTGCACTAAAATTGCAACGTACTGGTATCTAACACCTGCTAGACTACATAGTGGAAACAACAATCATAGTGTGGACTGCTGCAGGGGCTGTGGAGCTCCAGGGACCTTACTCCACCTCCTTTGGGTGTGTCCAAAACTCACATGATACTAAGATGCAGTCCAGATGGACGTTTTTTATGTTTAAATCTTTTTATTATTATTATTCATTTAACATTTTCTGGTGCAATTGTGGCCTTTGAGCTCACCATACAAATATATACTTTGGATACATTATTTGTACATTTGAACACTTTTGCAGAGGAGTTAACAGAAGCCTGTTCGTAGCTTACATGGACTGTGCCAGTGGGTAGCAACAAAGTATTGTTGGGGTTGACATATATAGCAAATACAGTCAAAGTTAAGCTTGAATTCACCATTACCAACCCAGTGGCCATCTTCCCATGAATCACATGCCATCTCGGGGTAGCTACACAATAGCATTCGGATAGTCACTTATAAATGTGTGGATTCAGCATTAACAGTATTCAGAACAATGTCATTCATAAATCAGTGAACAGACTTGGAATTCGACCTAAATATTCCCCAACCCACAGTACAAGGAGGTCCCTCACAACATTTACATAATTGTCACTCCGCCTACACCCAAGGTTCATCACTGATGACGTCTATTAGTAGCTTTACCTGACCATTAGCGACACATATAGGCAGGTACATCACCAAGGGTTCTAATATCAGTCCTAGTTCATTGGTTGCCCATTCCAGCGCTAATTCTGTATTGTGAGTGGCTGCATCTCCAGTGCCTGTATCATGTCCTGGTTCACGCAGTCGGTTCAGCATCGCGTCCCAGCTTGTAAATAGGGGATATTTATGCATGCCCATAGCATCTTCATGTCTTATCGCCACTCCCTCAGCGTCCACCCACACCAGTAAAGAGTTCTCCCATGTTATAATAAATGGAGGTTCAGTGGCTTTCCAACTCTTAGTGACTAAGTGCTGGGCCGTCAGAAGTCCAAGGTCTAGAAATCTGGTGGAGCCTTTATGTTTTCTGTCTCTCAGAAAAAGTCCCTCAATACAGGATTCTCAAAAATATAACAGTGAAGGGTGAGGTGCATGTTGATAGGCACAACGTTACTCCACACCAGTAAATGTTTAAAGAAGGACAAGGCCACAGCTTGTGCAGGATGGCCGTCCCTTTCAGTTTAAAGTGGGGGCAAGCAGCAAGTATTTGTTGATGGGAGCTGGCGTGAGGTAAGCTCTGTGAATAATATAGAACTGGATAAGGCAGAATCTGGAGTTGCAGGGGATGTTAGTATGGCTGGATAATGCTGCTTCCCATGCTTTATCAGTAAAGGGTTCGGCCAAGTCATTTTCCCAGTTGGTGCGCAGCGTGGTGTAGTTGTAAACTGTGTGCATTCTGAGAGCATCAGTGAACCACCATATCAGGTGCCTGCCCGGTCCCATAACCTGTATGTATTGGACTAATAAATGTGTTGGGGGTTTGGTTGCTATGTCTCCCCACCAGCCCAACAGTGCCACCACCAATGATTTCGATAGTAGAATCTGTCCAGCCAATAGACCCATCTCTGATGTCAGTACAATAAATGGAGTGAGTCATCTTTCGCTATACAGGTCGCCTTGTGTATATAAATCAGCAGCGTGCCAAGGCTCCAGTTCAGCAGTGGTTATAAGCCATGAGCTGCGCAGTGCACCCAGTAACGCCAGTGCCGGGGCATAGGGAATAGTTGCCCTTGTAAGTTGCAGACATCTGCGGTAGCAATGATGAGCCACATTTAATAAAAGCTCTACAGGTGTCTTTGCATTTGTGAGGGTGTGAAAGAGGTTCAGGATCTGCGGAAGTATCCAGGGTGGTGAACTGGTTGTCGTGTCAGATACTTGAAGGCCAGACAGCCATCGTGCCAACCACTGAAGCTGTGAGGCCAGGTAATACTGTTCCATATTTGGCACTAATAGGCCGCCTTGGGTCAAAGGAGAGTAGAGCTTCTTCAATGCTACTCTTATCGGCCTTTGTTCCAGATAAACTCCCTTATTCTGGGTTCCAATTCTCTAAAAAAAACTGGCTGGGACGTGGGAGGGTAAATTGGAGAAGAAGTATAAGAAGTGAGGGAGTACTACCATCTTCAGGAGCGCGATCCTTCCTGCTTTTGAGAGTGGCAGCATTTGGCAAACGTTCATCTGGGAATAGGTAGACGATACTGCCTTTCTGAGGTTTCTATCATAAAGGTCCTCCTCCCTGTGGAATATGCGTATACTCATATATCAGAACATCCTCGGTTGCCAAGGAACCCAAATTCTGGAGAGTTGCAGGTTCAGGTCCAGTAGGTTGGGGCTGAAGGGGAAGAGGCATGATTTTGCCCAGTTAACACGTAATCCAGATAATGTAGCGAATCGCTGCAGAATGTCCACAATTTCAATAGGGTCATTATTAATGTCTCTGAGGTACAAAAGAAGATCATCTGCATACAAAGATATGATGTGTGGGCTGTTGCCATGCCTATCCCCTCCTCTGAAGTTCCGCAGCCAAGGGCTACATTGCCAGAGAAAACAGCAGCTTAGATAGGGGGCAGCCCTGCCAAGTGCCCCTGCCCACTTCAACTGGCTCAGAGATGATCATGCCGACCTTGACCCTGAACTGGGGCTGGGTTTACGACACTCTCACCATGCGCAGGCAATGGGGACCAAGACCAAATCGCTGCAGCGACTCGAACAGGTAGGGCCATTCCAAAGAGTCAAAGGCTTTCTCCAAATCGAGCACCAGACATCCTGCATGAGGCCAATCTTGTGTCAAATATCTCATGACTCTAAATAGGTGTCTAATATTGTGGGAGGTGTCATGAGCTGGCACAAAGCTGTTCTGGTCCGGGTGAACAAACTGGGGGACCAAGGATGCCAGTTGTGATGCCAAGGCCTTGGCCAGGATTTTCTAGTCAGTATTGTGCATTGCCAGTGGTCTATAGGAGACTAACTCTAACCGGTCCTTGCTGGGTTTAGGGAGTGACACCAGCAGTGCCTCTTGGTGTGATGCAGGCAGGGACGCTGCCTGTAATGTATCCTCATAGAGACGGAGAAGCCGGGGCACGAGTACTGCAGGAAACAACTTATAAAAGTTGGATGGAAGGCCATCAGGACATGGGGTTTTGCCTGCAACTAGACCATGTATGCCATCTCCAGTTCTCCCCTCTGGTTGTCTGTCAGCTGGGGCAAAACGGTCAGGGAGAAAAATTTGTCGCCCGTCGAGTCTGTTGTCACAGAGGAGCAGTAAAGTGTCTCATAGTATTGTGTGAGCTCACATTGAAGTTCATTTGGGGTGTGGAGCATGTCCCCTGGTGCTGAGCGGAGTTCCATAATAGGACCGCGACCTTGTTCTTGGAGGATTAGCCAGGCAAGTAATTTGCCCGATCTGTCGGCAGCGGCGTGTGTGTGGGCTGAATTGGCCGCATAATTTAGAGAGTCTTTCTAATAGGGATATATGCTCTGCTCGGGCGGTCGAGAGTCAATGAGTTTCTGAGGAGTGTTGGGCAGCATTTTGCTCATGTTACATCAGGTACCTCTCCACTCGAGTCAGGGGTGCTAGATGGATTTGCACAGGTTCCATTGTGTGCCCATACAATGTCCTCTGATGAAGACTTTAAATGCTTCCCATTTGATAAAACCAGAGGATACTGTGCCGTTGTTATGTTCGAAAGATTCGGGAATCGCTTTATCTAACGATGTTTTAAATGCTGCGTCCTCAACAGTTCCGGGTGAAGTGGCCAGGTGGGAATGTTTGGAGGAGGCATGTCCCATCCCAGTTGCATGAGCTGTGGGTTGTGATCTGAATGAGTGCAACCTAAATAGTCAGTCATCAGCACTGCGGGGTACAGGTTAGTTGTGCATAATATTCGGTCAAGATGGACATGTAGTTGGTGTGGAGCAGAAAAGAACGAATAGACCCTGGTGTTAGTGTTGCATTGACACCATATGTCTAACAATTACCAGTTCTGGAGCCAGCTTCGTAATATGCATGAAGCTGCCACGGCAGGCACAGTTGGCAAGGGTGGGAAAGAACGGTCCAGATGGGGATCCGGTACGCTATTAAAATTGCCCCCCAACAGCCAGGAAAGATCACTCCAGGGAGAAAGGGGGTTGGATAACGTATGGAAAAAGGAGGCTTGGTCTGTATTCAGAGCGTATATGGACCCTAGTACCATTGCACGGCCAGTGAGGCATCCACGTATTAGAACATATCACCCTTGTGCATCAATGGTCTGTTCCTCCACCACAAATGGAGTGCCTGGTCTAACTCAGATTAGTGTTCCTCTGGCACAGGAGGAGTAGCTTTTTGCAAAAAGCTGCCCTCTGCAACATCCATGCAGTCTGGCGATTTCAGGCTGCGCAGGGTGAGTCTCCTGCAAGACTGCTATGTGAACTGATTATCTCTTAAGATATGAAAATGTGGAATATCTACGTGCGGGCATGTGTATGCCTCGCACATTCCATTTGAGGATAGTGGTGGGGCTCATGGTGGATCAGTAGCTCGGTAGTTCCCCTTTGCCCCATTTCTAGGGACGCAGGGTACCACACAACCAGTGACGGGACTCTCACAGGGAGGGGGGGAAGAGAAATCCAGGCTCATTCTGAAGTAAACACATACAAATCAGGACCAGCAACTAGTCAAGTGTAAGGATAACATGAGGGAATACCATTAGAGCAGAGGGACAACTGGTATCTGCCCAATAAATCAATTCGCCTATCTGGCGTAACAGATGTGAGGAAGTGGCCCCCATCAATGGGGGAGTGGAGTGTGTGAGGTGAGTCGTGCTTGGTGAAATCTAGGATATAACCCCTAGCCCAATATAAGCGTGGGTGGCCAATGTCTACAGTATATAGTATTTAGTATAGAGGACTTGAGGAAGAACGCCACCGAGCAGCAGTCACTGGCCAAAGAAGACACCAAGGCTACGGAGCCCCCGGCGAGATCATAGGCAAGACAATAAAATCTTTCAAGAAGCTGAAATGGTATGCAGCAGAGTGCAGCCCTCCATGTGCCACACATAGCGTCACTCCCAATGGATTAATTGTCATGCGTGCATCAGCCTAGTAAGTTCAGGTAGACACCACCTCGGAAGATGTTCCGGAGGAGGAACCGTCCTCAGCATTGGAATTTATGATTTCAGTGTCTACGTCTGAGGTGACTGATGAAACCCTGATAGCTGCTGCAGATTGTAGTACACAACAAAGCTCCTATATAATCTGTTCTAGATGAGGAGCGACTCTCACTTCCTTCGGGGCAATCACATGCTGTTTGTGATGCAGGCCCTGCATCACTGGTCTTTCTGCCTCAGTGTCTCATTGACTGATCAAGTCT
The DNA here is from genome assembly GCF_031143425.1 of Pleurodeles waltl. Taxonomy (NCBI): domain Eukaryota; kingdom Metazoa; phylum Chordata; class Amphibia; order Caudata; family Salamandridae; genus Pleurodeles; species Pleurodeles waltl. The sequence goes on along the minus strand of NC_090438.1, from coordinate 441,376,740 downwards.
GTGAACACCAGCCACTTCCAGGTTGCCTCTGGAGTGTCGAAGAAGTGCGTTTTACCGTCAGTTGGTACTCGCAGCTTGGGGGAAAGAGGAGGGAGAATGTCAAGTTAAGGGTGCAGAGTTTGTGTTTCACTGACAGAAAGGAAGCACGTTCTTTTTGCACAGCGATGGTGTAGTCTGGGAACAGCATTTCTGGAGTATTGTCCACTCGGATTGCCAGGAGTGATCTCACTGCACGTAGGATAATATCCCTGTCTGTGTAGCACAAGAGGCGGGCAGAAAGGGGTGCGGTCCGGCGCCCGGCAGTCGGGACTTTGTGTGGACCCTGTGGGCTCACTCAACAGAAAAGAAAGGTGTGAATTAACCCTCCGGGACCAGTCCTTGGAGCAAGGTTTCGGAATAGGTGACTGCATTGTGCCCTCTATGCCCTCCGGGAGGCCTAAAACACAAATGTTATTCCTCCTGGTACGCCCCTCTGCAGCTTCTGTGCGGTGTTCCATTACCTCTATCCGGTCCAGTGCCATCTGTAGCGAGGTCTCCAGCTGATCTGTCTTGGGCACCTGGTCATGCAACTGGTCTTCTAGTGAACGTGTTTTGTCTGCTAGTTTCCGGTAGTCCACAGGAAGCAGGGTGAGATCACTAGCCACTTTATCGATCTTACCCTGCAGCAAGGTCTGAGCCTGCTACAGGGAGGTGCCTATCCACTCCACAGCTGCCAGCACTGCGTCTAATTTGTGGCTGTCAGGGTGTAGGGCCTCATTTCTCAGCAACTGCAGCTCAGACCCTGTCCCAGAGTGAAGGCAGCTCATTCCTGCCATCATGAGATCTGAGGGGGCAGCGTGCATTGGTGCAGGTCGTAGTCGAGGGCGCTGGCGAGATTCAATTCAAAAGGGGAGGTGCTGGAGGCCCGCTTGCATGCACGGTGCGATGGTCAAGGCGCAGCAGCACAAGCAGCACCCCTCACCGTGGTGGCATGAATCGTGAGGGTCCTGCTACAAAGCCACCTTAGTGCTTGTATCTGGCTGTGACTAACGGGTCCAGTATGGCTGAGTAAACCACAGGGTGGACACGCAGGTCGGAGCGGAGTCCCTCCCCATGTTCCCAGGTCCCCTCTTCACAGCGCTCACACTATGGCCTAACAGCAGTCTCAGTCCCAGGCACATTCCTCTCCGCCAGCGACAGAAGCAGGAGTAATTGCTATCCAGACCAGGTAGGGCCCCAGCCCCGATCCACCATCGCCTCGCCCAGTTCTCTGCAGCATGTCTCACCGCATCTGGTTCTGTTGGTGCTTCGGGTTGGCGCGATCTGATCGGGCTTCGTGTGCATGGTTTTCCCGGGACAGGCCTCTCCTCTCATATTGGCGGGCAGCTCCGACTGCACCCATGCCGCTTCCCCAGGTCACTCGGACAGTGCTGCCAACTGCCGGCAGGCTCCGCACATGTAGGCATAGGCGTACGGCAATTGATCAGCCTTCAGGTGCTGTATTTAAGATTGATATCTGAGGTATCTTCCCAGAGCTCCCTCAGCCTGTGCCTGCTATCTTGGCTGGCAAGCCACGCCCCCCCTGCAGTCCAGATGGACGTTGACACATACTTAAACACACAACTGACCCACTTTGCAGCATACATTATCATGGGGCTTTCCAAATACTTGATTTTTCCCCATAACTCTAGGAAGGAATGCATATTGGTTTGGCACTGCAAACGGCGCTTCAAGCAATTCTCTTGATTTGGGGTGCAAAAAAATTCTTGAGACATATCCCATGGCTCCATAGAATATGGCGCATACTTGTTATGGAACGCCTCACCCTTGCATCAGCTAGCAGCCTACCAAGAGTTGAGGATAGCAGACATCTCACTGCTCTATGCAGAATTCTACAAATTGACATGCCCTAGGTGACTACACTTGTTGTTATTGATGGAGCCGGGTGATAGAACGTGACTGAGGCGGGAAGGTAATATGGAGTGAGACACAGGAGCGTTGATTGACGTTGAAATGCATTATTCTGTAGTGAGTGCAGCGTGGAGGGAAAGGGAAGAGGGAGGGATTGTAATTAGGGGTTATGTTTTTCTGTTTCTTTTATTTCTTTGAAGCAACCCATGAAAGGGATTTTGCTGTCTTCTATATTTTTGATTCATTTTGCACCATGGTAATAATAACGCAAAAGATTTTTTAAAAAGAAAGGTATCTAATGGTTTATGTTTATGTTTATGTTTTAACATGTGGTCATGTAGTCGTTTTTTTCTACCTTAGTAAGGGCATTTGATTAACTTATGTTACTGTCAGAAAGAAACTTTAATAGACCAAATATTTTAGCAGTATTTTCTGTGAAAATAAACAAAAGATCACATAACTGTAACACCTACCTGCAAAAAACAGTATATGACCAAGAAAGACTAGCAAGAAGCATCTAACGTAACGTAAAGGATCAAAAGAGATGTATTAATTCCCAAGATGCACACTTTGGAAAAATATTTTATATTGACTACTTTGTAAAACGAAAATATAAATAGAATACCTTTGGGGATTGAATGTTAGTAAGAACAAATTACATTTTTTAGCATATCCTTTGGGACATGATGGCATTTTCCAATTCTTGTACAAAGGGGAATTGCACCTTTAGTGTGTCCTAATAGTTTGACACATTTGCAATGAGAAAAGATTGTTTCCATTTTCATCTTTTTCGAAATAGATGTTGCAATCAAATGAGACTTCAGCAATGAACTATCAAACCCATAACATGCTTTTGGAAAATGTATAACATTTATAAAGGGAAATATGTGTTGACCCAAAAATGACTTTTCACAGTTTTTATTGATTGCATAAATGGGATTGAGAGATTTGATTACAAAGTGAAATACCCATTTAGCAATCAACCTGTCACTAGTTGTCCAAGCAGGAAATGGAAATTGAAGTCTGCCGAGCTCCTGGGAGCTGTAAGCCCTCTAAGTTCAAGCAAGCAATGAATATGAACATTGAACATTGATTCTGCCTGAGAAATATGATATTACAATAAGGAATATTAACTCCAACGTATCAACAGAGATGCTGATGTGAATATCAAACATCTTTGTATTCCATGACTTTTAGTTATCTGGTAAGTATAGTGAATCCATATTACTATTCATTTGTGATAACCTATCAGGGCTAATTAGCTTTCAGGAAAAAAACGTGATGTGCTGTGTCATCATTATTTATTTGTTCGTAATTTGCAAATACCGAATACAATAATAAGCACAATGTATGATAGAGTCAAAAAAATAACATAGAGATCTTAAAGTGGCCACAGGATGCTTGCAGTAAATGGCAAGTACTTTTATGTCAAAACGCTCTGACGTTCGCCTGCTAGTTATTGGCTAAGCATACGACATACAAACAGTATCTTTTAAGTGCAGCTCTCGTTTTTCCTCTTGGGTGTATGAAAACGCTGTTAGGTATTTTCCAGTAAGGTGTAATCGTTAAAAATGCATGTGAGCATTACTAGATGACGTGCAT